>NC_090276.1:9605625-10256250 GCF_040414725.1 Anabrus simplex
ATCTTGTCCCTCCTTGTTTAACCCAAGATCCCTCGCAGAAAGCGCATCTCCGTCGCTTGTAATCTACTCAGATTTTTTTGTCCAAGTCCAATATTATGATCCATAAGTCAATATTGACAAATAATATGATTTATATATAATCATTTTTTCTTTTGTAGGTACTTTCCAATTTCTAATTATGTCCAATACACAGTAATAAAATTGAGCTATTACCTATCCTCTCCAAAATTTCTACCTTGATGTTTCCTTTCCGAGTTAAGTATTTAAAAGCATCTACTACTTTAAGAATTTTTCCATTACACTGAACATCCTTCATAGTTTTGTTTTCTCTACTGATTTCCATTACCTCACTTTTCGTTAAACCTATTTACAAGCCTGCTCCTTCAATTGCCCTCTGCCACGCATTTAGTTGTTCTTCCAATTTTGTTCATTTTCTTTCCATATCATTACAATCATCTGCATATGCTATGACTCATATCAGTTGCTGTTGACCCTTTCCTCATAACGTTCTCCATCACTATATTAAAAAGCACGGGTGAACGTACACTTCCTTGTCGAACTCCTCTGTCTGTTCTAAACCATTCTGATTTTTTGCCATCTATTATAACACAGTTCAGACATTTGTTACACATGTTCCTAAGTTTCAATTGCATTTCTCTTGACTGTTCCATTCTATTCAGCCCTTACCATGTCTCCTCTTCTAATCTTGTCATAAGCCTTTTGTATATCTATGAATGCAACTGTGATGTCTTTCCTAAATTCCATTTTCTTTTCTACTATTTGTCTAGCTTTAAATATGGCATGCATTGTTGATCTTCCAGGTCTAAATCCTTGTTGTCCATCTCTTAATTGTGAATCTATCTTGTTTTTAATTTTAGTACGGTTATCTTTTCATAAATCTTCATGCAATGACACAGTAATGCTATTCCTCTGTACTTCTCACAAAGTGCCTCATTACCTTTTTTTAAAATAGGTACAATAACTGCCCTTGTCCAATCATCAGGAATTTCTGCGTCAGTCCATACTATCTTCATTATTCTATACAGCCACTGCATTCCAATAGGTCCTGCAGCTTTCATCATTTCCACTGTGATGTCATCTATTCCAGGAGCTTTGCTATTTTTCATTTCTAATACAGCTTTTTCTATATCCGACATTTGTAGATCTCTTCCTATTTCATCTGATCATTTATTCGTCCCTTCCACTGTAATGGTGATATTTATTTTATTTTCATCCATTTAATTGGGTTCATTTGTTTCATTTTGTCCTTCATATAGATTCTGGACGTATTCTTTCCGTACTTTCAAAACTTCTTTTTCTTCCCACACAGGTTTTCCATTTTTGTTGATGACTTTTGATGTATTTTCTTTTTGCTTCCTTCTGTTACCTAATAAGTAGTATATTTTCTTTTCATTCTTATAATTCTCTTCTATCTCTTTCGTACATTTTTCCCCGGACATCTTTTTAGCCAATGCTGTAACTTTCCTTGCTGCTCTGCTTGGTCGTTTCCATTTGTGTCTGTTATGTTCCGTTCTGTTTCTGAACCATTCTCTCCATGCATTACTCTTCTTCTTGCCTGCAGCTGTAGGGATGTGGCGACCCCATCGCCCAGACGGTAACCACTGCAATTAGCCTCCCGAGTACTGGCGGGTAAACCATAAACATGTCAGGCACCGACCAACTAGTGCATAACAAAATATTAATGCAAAGATCCACGGTAGGCCCAACAAGCCAGTGGTAGCGTATTAACATCGCTTTCAACAATCAAACGAGCCTCGGATCAAATGTAAAACCAATACCAAAAGTGGCAAAGCCTTCGTGTAGATCTGTCAGGTATGACGGCCAAAATGGCACCGTTGATAGACAAATCTGTTGAAACAAAAATATAAGAATTGGGACTATTAATGTAGTATCCTTAGAAAAGGATGCGAGAATTCAAGAAATCACATGCATAATGACAGAGAGAAACATACCGATAATGGGACCAAGTGAAATAAGAAGAAAAAAGGGAGCGATAGTAAGATGCTGCAGAGGGGATATAAAATGTAGTGGTGAGAAAGAAACAAAAGAAGAAATGATGTTGCAACAATAGTGGCTAAAGAACTGGCCAACAAAGTACTCGATGTGTACTTGTTTGCGACAGAATAATTGAAGTTCAGTTAATGATGGAAGGAAATATCCTCGATATAATCCAGGTTTATGCTCCCCAAATATATTGTGAAATAGATGAAGAGGAAGAGTTCATCACTAAACTGGAGGATGCTGTAACGTCTAACAAGACTGATTATAGGAGACTTCAATGCTAGAGTTGGTAATGACAGAGGAGGATATGAAACAGTTATAGGAAGCCACGGAGAAGATCACAGAAATGATGAAGGGGAGATGTTATTCGACATGTGTCTGAGAAATATATGGATCAGTAGTATTGGATGGTATAAGAAAAGAGATAGTCACAAGTTTACCAGATACAGTTGGAACTTGCAACAGAAATCCATAATTGATTATATACATCAGAATATGCTTGACAGACATGAAAGTGATACCAAGCATTAATCTTGATGGTGACCACAGACTATTGGTGGGGACATTGATGAAATTCAGAAGGGGTAAATATGGAGGAAAAAGACAGGCAAAAATCAAATGCTGGAAACTAAAAGATTGAGAAATCCAAGAGATATACAGGAAAAAAGATTAAAATTCAACATCCTAAAGATGGACTTAAATGTTTTAAATAATTTTAACACTGATGATGGATCTTAAGAGTACGAAAATCGGTTATGGAGTCTGCTGATACGACTGTTCGTGATTGATAACAACAACAACAACAACAACAATAACAATAATAATAATAATAATAACAACTACTCTCATTTATGAGGAAAAGGCGACTGACTTTCTACGGGCACATGAACTGCCTGAAACCCTTCAGGCTCACCAACAGAATCCTCACAGTGACAGAAAGGCTTCCAAGACCAAGTGGGTCACCTCGGTAAAATCAGACCTAGAGGAACTACAGATCCCATTAGAGACCATAGAGAACCGATCTCAGTACCGACAGGCCATCCTGCAAGGAGTCTTCCCACTGTCCCTCACAAGCAAAAAGAGTACAGGGACCACCAGACCTAAGTGGACGGATGGAAGGAAGCAGGCACACAGCGAGAAAAGGAAAGCATAACTGGGCCAGGAAAAAGCAGAAGATCATAGCTAAGAGTTAAGACGAGGCCCGTGGTCCCTAGTAGGCCAAACCGAACCAAAAAAAAAACCTATCATCAGCACTGTTTACTAAGATGGTTTTGATATTTTATAAGTATGAATGTCTGAAATGCTACAAGCCTTTTAATAATGGAATGTCTATATCACAAGGACAAGCATATAGAGGAAGAATAAAGTGAAGATAAGTCTTACATTGCATTGACATTGGCTCCGTAAGTAATAAGCCACTGCATGCTCTGTTCCTGCTCCATGTCGACAGCGTGGAATAGGGCCGTCCAGCCGTTATCATCACGAGCGTCAACGTGCGCTACCTGGAAGAGATGGAAAGCTTACAGTTCTTGAAGGCTGAACAATCTCATTGTTTGTCCAGCTTCCTTCTCGTACCACATCAAGATTGAAGATCTGTCAATATTTCATGTGGTATGAGAGGAAAGCTCCAATACCAGTAACAAACATTCAGGACATAGGACATTATGATACAACAAGTTTATACGTCTTTATCCAGCGAAGAATTCCTGCCAGGGTTATGGGCGCGTTTGCAGATAACACTCCACTGGAAGAAATGCGTCTTGCTTCTTATGAGGGGAACCTGTGAAGTGTAATACAACACAATTTCCCAGAAACTTTGCTCAGTAAAGGAGGTGGGGGGGCGAGTGTCGAAAAAAGCGAACACATGTTTCGCCTTATCCATAGACACTGGACCATTTCCGAGAAAATGACTGTTGAAGTTTCCATCATTATCTATTTGCCTTTTACAGCGTAACAAGTCCAACTGATGCAGTTGTGCAGCAGCTATTATCACGGCTTCATACTTTTGCGTCCCGTGTTCAAATTCTGATGATTTTTTCTTTTGTCCCATCTATTTACGATTACTACACAAAGGTTTCTTATCAAGTTAGTGAATACCATGGTGTTATGTTCATTGTAAAATTAAAACTGGGTTTCACAATAAGTGTTATGCATTTATTATATACGTAGGCAAGTCAGTATGTATCTGCAATTTTGTTCTAATTGTCTTCAGCTTGGCTCTATGATGATGTGTGCTCACCAGCCGCTAGATGGCACTGTTGTCTACATCTCCAGTAGATTTCAGCGTTATCAGATCAGTACAGCTTGCGCTGTTGCGATGTAAAGATGGCCACGCCACTCGCTGTTTGCACCAAGGAAGGACAGCGTTCCGTAATGTTTTTTGTGGTCTGAGGGTGTACCAGGAGGAGAAATTCATAGAAGACTTTCAGCACAATATGGGGACGTCACAAAATCGTGATTCATAACAAGCACAAAACTATGCTTGTGTCTAGCGCCTGACAATGTGCAGCCACTCGGAGCAGCTCGGCTACGTCCTGTCTTGCTTCTATCTGAAGTACAAAATTTGTATTTAATAAGACACTTCTGGCACACACAGCTGACAGCAGTAGCTAGAGTAGTTAGCCTCTCGAACAGCTAGATGGAACGCAGAAGCGGTGTCGCCAGTTTCTCGCAGGAATCTCCACTGTCATATTAAGCTTTGTGCTGATAGCTGATAGCAAATACAGCAGAGATAATACGCGACACTTACGGATTTCGCCTTGCTAAAATGGGAGACAATTTGACGGTGGCGCTCCTGGTGACTTGACCTGAACAAATCGCACTAAATTCAAATATCAATGGAAATGTATATACGGAAATGGATAAATAAATTACGTCTAGAAAGAAAGTGTTAGAGATATTAACTTCGAAGTTGCTAAAGCAATTCTGGATAAATGAATGAAGAATTATTTAAAAGGTTATTATTCAAAGACTGAAATTAGACATATAAACAAGATATGAAATGGGCTGCTGTGAAATGGCTTGATCTTTCATTTATGCATTACTTTTTTAGCTTTAGCATTCCTGCCTGAACTCTTACGGTTGGATTTGTCTTTTTTCTCATTTAAAAACATTGTATCATCACATTAAGACGCTTGTCAATAACAATATCGGCACATTCCTTACACATATGATGCAATGAATTAGCATTTAATAGCTGGACAATTTTCCTCTTAACGTGAAGCCTACTAACAGAAAGATATTCCTTACACATATGATGCAATGAATTAATAATAATAATAATAATAATAATAATAATAATAATAATAATAATAGGGTCAACTGGGGCAATGTGGGACAGCAAAACGTTGGGGTAAAAGAGGGATATCATCATATCTCCTTACAAGTAAATTATCTGTAAGCTTTATTAGTGGCAATACATTATTTTGAGTTTAGTGAATGGCAGGCAATAACTAAATTACAAAAAAATTACCATGTGACGTGCAGGAAAAATAACGAAAAATTTACACTCATTTTCAGCATTAAAAAATTTGGTTTCTGGTAAGAAATATTTATAATTTTTGAAAAAACTGATCTTGATACAATTAATTATTTTTAACCCACATCTAAAGAAAGCATTGCAGAAACTGTCTCTAAAGCTAAGTATTTGTATGATCAATATTAAGAAAGAAATTCTTACTTTCATTTCCGGGACAATTGTGGGACATGTTTTGGGGCAATTTTGGGACATTCATGGAGTAAAGTTGGGGCAGTTGTTGGACCTTCTTTTAGGTTACTTTAGTTTTAAAACAGAAGAATTTTTAGACATAATAAAAACGACACCATGTAGTAAACAGAAATTGACTAAACCAGGAAAAGAGAAGGCTAGACCAAAACCTAAAACTTTAAGGTGAAGGAGTGAGGAAGACATGGAAGAATGGGAAAGCAGTGATGAGTTTGTAATATCAAGTGATTCTGAAGACAGCTGTAACTTAATCAGTGAAAAGGAGACATCAGGTGCAAAATTAGGTATTTTAGGTTTACACCAGTCAGATTTTGTTTTAGTGAAATTTGAAGTAGCCAGGAAGCAAAAATCAGTGAATACAGGTATGGGTGTGTTATACAAAATGTAATTGATGATAATGATTCTGAAGTGATGTGTCTAAAAGTGTGCAGACAAAACAAAATATGGTATACAGGCCAGATGAAGATGATGTGACTTTAATTAGCCATGTGAATATTATTATGAAACTGCCACAACCTAAATTTGTTTGTATTGGGGATCGGATCCGTTATAAATTTTCCGAGTCCATAGATGTAATGGAGAAAAAATATAGGGTCTAGGTCATTGGATTAGGCTACTTTGACATATTGTAGACTGTAGCAGTAGCCTATTCGTTTTTCCAAACAAATATTTTATTAGGTACCCTGATAATGGGTATCGAGTGATGTTTTTGCTTATTTCAGAATTATTTGATATAAATTTTTGCCAAAATTTTAATTGGGTAATATGTATGTACAGTGGTCATTTTTTATCCCAAGTGTTATGTATTTCGGTGGGAAATAAAAGTGATTATTCTTGCTTTAAGTATCAAGTAATTTTTACCCGTTAACAAACCTGTTTTTTTTAACTAACGAAAAACAGCATAATATTGGGCTAATTTTTATTTTTATCAGTCACATAATATGAATACACTCTATCTCACTATTGCCTCTCATTGAATTATCACTGTGTCCCTCTTTTGCCCCATGCTTGTCCCAACATTGCCCCAAACCATGGGGTAATTTTGGGACACAGTTTTTGTGGAATTGCTGAACAGTTGTAAGATTTTAATAAAATTTCTTCTTGGAAATGAACTGTGGGTACGAAATTACATTAATTTAACATAATGCCAACTTTCTACTTTGAGATTTAGTGCCCTAGAATTTGAAAGTTTTCATTTTTGTCCCAGAATTACCCCGGTTGACCGGTCTCTACTGTACTTGATTACAGCAAAATGGCCATGTAACCAAATACAGTATTTGATGTAACTAAGTACATTAATTTTAACATTTCCACACCACACAGGTCTCATTATTCTGAACAGAACTTAATCAACGATTTCTCTCTATTTGGACATTTTAAGACGTGGTATCTATCACATTCACGATCGCACAATTTACACATGCATCCGAATTCAGGTTCATGAAATGTTTTGGTTTTGCAAAGCTTAAAGTGAAAACCATTAACATCCAATCTAATTACAATATGTCTTAATTCGTAGTTCGCTTCCATCCATCCATTCCCGCGTTGTCATACATCCGTTGCATAGAAATTTCTTTTTTTTTCTTTCTTGATATTTGGTTGGGCTCTGTACGTTGCATAGAAATGTAACCAAATGTCTTCTCTTTTCTGCTTCAGTTTCGTAAGTAGTCGATCGTAATTTGTCGTGGATGGTAGTAACATGTTCGATCAGGAAAGATTCCTTCGTCAGAACATACACAAGTCGAGATAGTGTATACTTCGAAAGCCCCAGAGCTTTTTAAGTATGCGGCTTTGACTTTCTTTATTCATCGTAGACTATTGAAGTTTAGGTATTCCCAGACGAGTTGTAGACCATAGGTAATTATAGGCACAACTTTAATATTAAAGAGCTGTACCGCTGCTATATCGATGCGATATCTCGAATAGTGAATCGACTGAGAACGAATTACACTGGCTGTAGGTTGGCTGGCTGGCTTTGGACGTGGTATTCTATCCTCTTTGGTATCAAACTCTCCGACACGTAAATATGCAACTACTTTACATTCTCCTATCCAAGTTGGAGACGTTTATATTAATTATTAAACGTAAATAAATAATTTGTTTAAGATATTTATGGTTAACATTTATATTATGTTATTTGTTTCGAGGTCTGAGGGAATATCTTCATTACTACTCCCATTAAAGAATAAACTGTGCCCACATAAATAATCTTATAGTCAAATGTTCATCAATGGATACAAAATTTCTGAATTTTTGGAATGCCCATGCGTTCTGCCCTAGGTAGACATGCATTGGCATATTTATTAACACTAAACCACTAAACTTCAGCAGATGATACTCCTTTAACTGACTGTTATTAGTGTAGATATTTACAGAAGGATGTTGTTCGAGTCATCAGTCCGCAGACTGGTTTGATACAGCCTTCCATGCCACCCTATCCTGTGCTAACCTTTTCATTCCTACATAACAATTGCATCCTACATCTGCTCTAATCTGCTTGTCATATTCATACCTTCGTCTACCCCTACCGTTCTTACCACCTACACTTCCTTCAAAAACCAACTGAACAAGTCCTGAGTGTCTTAAGATGTGTCCTATCCTAACTCTTCTTCTCGTCAACTTTAGCCAAATCGATCTCCTCACACCAATTCGATTCAGTATCTCTTCATTCGTGATTCGATCTATCCATCTCACCTTCAGCATTCTTCTGTAACACCACATTTCAAAAGCTTCTATTCTCTTTCTTTCTGAGCTAGTTATCGTCCATGTTTCACTTTCATACAATGCCACGCTCCATACGAAAGTCTTCAAAAACATCTTCCTAATTCCTACATCAATGTTTGAAGTGAGCAAATATATTTTCTTAAGAAAGCTCTTCCTTGCTTGTGCTAGTCTGCATTTTATGTCCTTCTTACTTCTGCCATCGTTATTTTACTACCCAAGTAACAATAAACATCCACTTCCTTTAAGACTTCATTTCCTACAGTAAACTAATATTTCCTACATCACCTGCCTTCGTTCGACTACACTCCATTACTTTTGTTTTGGACTTATTTATTTTCATCTTGTACTCCTAACCCAAGACTTCATCCATACCATTCAGCAACTTCTCGAGATCTTTTGCAGTCTCAGATAACATAACAATATCATCGGCAAACCTCAAGGTTTTGATTTCCTCTCCTTGGACTGTGATTCCCTTTCCAAATTTCTCTTTGATTTCCTTTACTGCCTGTTCTATGTAAACATTGAAAAGGAGAGGGGACAAACTGCAGCCTTGTCTCACTCCTTTCTGGATTGCTGCTTCTTTTTCAAAGCCCTCGATTCTTATCACTGCAGACTGATTTTTATACAGATTGTAGATAATTCTTCGCTCTCGGTATCTGATCCCTATCATCTTCAGAATCATAAATAGCTTGGTCCAATCAACATTATCGAATGCCTTTTCTAGATCTACGAATGCCATGTACGTGGGCTTGTCCTTCTTGATTCGATCCTGTAAGATCAGACGTGAAGTCAGGATTGCTTCTCGTGTGCCTACATTTCTTCTGAAGCCAAATTGATCTTCTCCCAACTCAGCTTCAACTTGTTTGTCCATTCTTCTGTAAATAATACGTGTTAAAATTTTGCAGGCTTGAGATACTAAACTAATGGTGCGGTAGTTTTCACACCGGTCAGCCCCGGCTTTCTTGGGAATAAGTATAACAACATTCTGCCGAAAATCGGATGGGGCTTCTCCTGTCTCGGACATCTTACACACTAAATGGAATAACCTTGCCATGCTGCTTTCTCCTAAGGCAGTCAGTAATTCAGAAGTAATGTCATCAACTCCAGGTGCCTTGTTCCTATTTAGGTCTCTCACAGCTCTGTCAAACTCTGACCTCAAAATTGGGTCTCCCATTTCATCAGCATCAACAGCCTCTTCTTGTTCCAGAACCAAATTATCTACATCTTTACCTTGATACAACTGTTGGATATGTTCTTGCCATCTTTCTGCTTTGTCGTCTTTCCCTAGAAGTGACTTTCCATCTGAACTCTTAATATTCATACACCTAGATTTCCTTTCTCCAAAGGTTTCCTTGATTTTCCTGTATGCAGCATCTACCTTTCCCAGGACCATACAGCCTTCGACATCCTTGCACTTCCCCTTCAGCCATTCTTCCTTAGCTATCTTGCACTTTCTATCCACTTCATTCTTTAATCGCCTGTATTCTTTTCTGCCCTATTCATTTCTAGCATTCTTGTATTTTCGTCGTTCATCAATCAGGTCTAGTATCTCCTGAGTTATCCACTGATGCTTAGTTGATATTTTCTTCCTTCCTAACATTTCTTCAGCAGCTCTACTGACTTCATGTTTCATTACTCTCCACTCTTCCTCTATAGCGTTTCCTTCAGTCTTTTCATTTAGTCCTTGTGCAACATGTTCCTTGAAACAATCCCTCACACTCTTTTCTTTCAACTTGTCTAGATCCCATCTTTTTGCATTTTTTCCTCTCTTCAACTTCAGATGGCATTTCATGATCAACAAGTTGTGGTCAGAGTCCACGACTGCTCCAGGGAAAGTTTTGCAGTCCAACACCTGGTTTCTGAATCTCTGCCTAATCATAATGAAGTCTATTTGATACCTTCCAGTGTCTCCAGGTCTCGTCCACGTATACAGCCGTCGTTTGTGGTGTTTGAACCAAGTATTGGCAAGGACTAAATTATGATCAGTGCAGAATTCAACCAGCCGACTTCCTCTTTCGTTCCTTTGTCCCAATCCAAATTCTCCTACTGTGCTACCTTCTCTTCCTTGGCCTACCACTGCATTCCAGTCTCCCATCACAATTAGATTCTCGTCACCTTTGACATATTGTATTAAATCTTCTATCTCCTCATATATTCTTTCAATTTCTTCATCATCCGCTGAACTAGTAGGCATATAGACCTGCACTGTTGTGGTGGGCATTGGTTTGGTGTCTATCTTGACGGCAATAATTCTTTCACTATGCTGGTCGTAGCAGCTTACCCGCTGCCCTATTTTCTTATTCATTATTAAACCAACTCCTGCATTTCCCCTGTTTGATTTTGTGTTGATAATTCGGTAGTCGCCTGACCAAAAATCTTGTTCTTCCTGCCAACGTACCGGTACTTCACTTATACCAACGGCATCTAACTTTAGCCTATCCATCTCCCTTTTGAGATTCTCTAACCTACCACAACGATTCAAACTTCTAACATTCCACGCTCCGACTCGCAGAATGTCAGTATCCATCTTCCTGATGATCGCCCCCTCTCGTGTAGTCCCCACCCGGAGATCCGAATGGGGGACTAGTTTACCTCCGGAATATTTTACCCGGGAGGAAGCCATCATCAGTACATCATTCATACAGAGAGAGCTCCATGTCCTCGGGAGAAAGTTACGGCTGTAGTTTCCCGTTGCTTTCAGCCGTGTAGCAGTATCAACACAGCTAAGCCATGTTGAGTATTATTACAAGGCCGTATCAGTCAATCATCTAGACTGCCGCCTTTGCAACTACCGAAAGGCTGCTACCCCCCCTTTCGATGAACCATTCGTTAGTCTGGTCTCTCAATAGATACCCACCCGATATGGTTGCACCTGCGGCTCGGGTATCTGCATCATTGGGACACGCAAGCCTCCCCGCCGCGGCAAGATCACATGGTTCGCAGAGGAGGTACAGAAGGATATCCGTATTTAAACGTTCCTCAGCTTATCCTATCTATTTCTGGGGTTTTTGGTAACGATGTGCTTTAGCCGGGCTCGAGCTGCTCGAACACGAACAGATGATGTCAGAGTTTGAAGTTCGAGCTTTTGGGCGCTAGAAACCTCAAGACGGCTGTGTTAGATTACTGAGCTAAAGCGATACCGCCTCGTCCTGAGTTTGCTGTGCGCTTCTGTATATTTTGAGCGCATGGGCGCCCGCAGGATCTTTTCCAGTGGAGGGGGGGGGGCACATTAACAATTTTCTTGAATATAAAAACCAATATAACGTCAGCAACATTAAATTGTTTACAGAAACTTCCAGTTATAACATATGCTAGATGACTGTCAGTAATTTCAGTTTATGAAAGAATCTGGTATGATATTAAACAGTTGAACATCAACATCTTTAGAATTCCAGGGGGGGGGGGGGCGAGCGCCCCCCCTTGCGGGCGCCCATGTTTGAGTGTATAATCCCTTCAAACTGTATATGCAATTTAGAGACAGCCAAAATCTGTGTATGTGCGACGAGTCGTTGCAAATGCCTCCCCAGAATATACAGACTGCCTCCAGGACTTCATTTTAATGTACAGTACAAAGACGACGGATCACAAGTTCTTCTTACATTGTAATTTGTACCGTTGCAGGAACATACTTTTGTTACTATTTCATCCTGGCCAGAAGTTTTTTTTTTGTTTTGTTTTTTTCTATTGGATTTACGTCACACCGACACAGATAGGTCTTATGGCGACGATGGCATAGGAAAGGCCAAGGAGTTGGAAGGAAGCGGCCGTGGCCTTAAGCAGTAGTACAAATAAAATCTGTCTCTCCAGACACCGTACATGTTTGTATAACTTTAAAGCCTAGAGTTTTTACTGCGGTACTTAACTATATTTTTAAAGCGTTTTCAAGTCCCTGAAGAATAATCAGGCGGCAAGATTGAACAACGAACGTTACCGTACGTGTTTAAAAATGATAGAAATAATGAAACTAAATAATGATTTTTGCTTCTTCCTAATACGATAGTTGAATGATAATACTGATAGTAATAATAAAACTTAAGGCCGGGCTGAGTGGCTCAGACGGTTGAGGCGCTGGCCTTCTGACCGCAACATGGCAGGTTCGATCCTGGCTCGGTCCGGTGGTAAAAGAACTCCTGTGGGACAAAATTCCGGCACCTCGGCGTCTCCGAAGACCTAAAAACGTAGTTAGTGGGACGTAAAGCCAATAACATTATCATTACATAAATAAAACTCAATAAGGATTTCAGTCTGTTCGAATCCTTGGCTGAATGGCCAGCGTTGTGGCCGTCGTTTCATAAGTCCCGGATTTGATTCCCATCCGGATCGGCTCAGAGACTGGGTGTTAGTGTTAGTTCCACCACTTTTCTCTTAATATTCAGGCAACACACTGAGCCTCTGTGTCTCAGACGGTAGCGCATCGGCCTCTCACCGCTGGGTAATGTGGTTCAAATCCCGGTCACTCCATGAGGGATTTGTGCTGGACAAAGCGGAGACGGGACAGGTTTTTCTCTGGGTACTCCCGGTTTTTTTCCTGTCATCTTTTATTCCAGCAACATTCTCCATTCTCATTTCATAGTATCTATCAGTCATTAATAAATCACCTTGGGAGTGGCGATCCCATCGTTCTAATAGCCTAAATATGCTTCATTCATTTCATCCTTGACCCGGTCAAGGAAAACAGGAGGTAGGGTTTTTTTTTTTTTTTTAAATTCAGAGAACATACTGCACTCCGAACCATAGCAGAAATATGCAATAGTGATTACTAGACTTCGGATATTTAGGTGTTAAAAGGTCATTTTAGCTGCCTAAAAGACTGTCAAGTAGTTTCTAAAATACTTTTAGGCAGTTTCAATTGTACGTATTTTGATAGGCATTAATTAAAATACCATACTTACTTTGTTAAATCGATAATCAATCAATCACAACTGATCTGCATTTGGAGTAGTCGCACAGGTGGCAGATTCCCTACCTGTTGTTTTCCTAGCCTTTTCTTACAGGATTGCATAGAAATTGGAAATTTATTGAACATGTCCCTTGGTAAGTTATTCCAATCCCTAACTCTCCTTCCTATAAACGAATATTTGCCCCAATCTGTCCTCTTGAATTCCAACTTTATCTTCATTCTGTGATTCTTCCTACTTTTAAACACACCACTTAAACTTATTCGTCTACTGATGTCCTCCAACGCCATCTCTCCCCTGACAGCTCAGAACATACCACTTACATGTTATAATTCACATGTTAGGTCCGTATTGAAATGTACGTAAATACAAAGTATATTACAAGTGTTTATTTATATATCCACCTATTCAATACAAAGGGATCTTTTTAGAAATTAAATATTATAAAATGTTAAGGGACATGTTTCGCCCATATTAAGGGCATCATCAGCCTCAAATTCAAACCTGTTTGGTGAAAAATCAGGATCCTGATTGCTCTTACAAGCCATAAAAAGAGGATATCATTATAGGTGTCAGTCTAAACCACCGCCGTCTCAATCTCGGTGGTCTAAACATACAAAATATTAGAATGTCCTTGGCTAAAATTGCAGTATCAAGCTGCATGTCATAAGTTCACATGAATATACTTTCCGGAGCGTTGAAAAACTTGTTGGGGTAGGGCAGTAAACAGCTCAGTCTTTATAATGAAACAGGAATGTGCCTCCTTGAAGATAAGAAAAAGCAAAGCTGATACACTGTTACAGATGTCATGTTGTGATAAGACAACAGATCTCTTAAATGGCTGTTCAGCTGCCTATAGTCTATTTAACTGGCTGAAGGAGTGAAAGTCGAATGTGTTATGATAAGATAACAGTCTTCTTTACGTAAATGTGGGAGCAAGGAAAAAGCATTCGGTTGTCTATAGATGTATTTATCTTATTTGAAGGACGAAAGTCGAAGGTACATCGACGTTGATAGAGCTCTTTGGTGTGAAGTCTGTAACAAGAGAGTGAATGCTTAGGAAGGTATTTTTGAAGAGAATGTAGGTTTAAAGAAAGGTAACACATGGAAAATGTATAAAAACACTTACCCTTTCGTCTGTGAAGATGTAAATCAGTTATGGAAAGGTTAGTTGAAGAAAAATAACGTTATGTGTAGGTTCATTTATTTCTTTGACTTAATGCAGTTGCTATGGTAGCGTTGAATGACTGACACTTGTACTTCTGGTATTGTATCAATGTGAGATTGGCGGAGGAGGGTGTGGTTGAGGGGAGGAGGTAGGTGGAGCGTTAAGTTTGTGTTGTTGGTTGCGAGAGATTTACATGGTCGGACAGGGAGGGAGTCGTGTTGGACACAATAATTTTAATTTTGAAAGAGTTTACACCCTCCAGTTCCGTAAGAAAATTCCTGCATCCATTATATAATTTCTCAGCCATGATTCAACTCCTATTACAATATATGGTAAATATATATCTATTAAATTACTTAATTCTTTTCCTTCCTTTACAATACTTCTACAGTTGAGTACTAACATTTTTATGTCATCCCTACTTGATTTCCAGTTCTCTGTTCCCTTGTCACCGCTCCCTAGGCTACCCCATTTCCCTGAACGTACCTCCCTATAACCCTTCTAAACAAATTTCCTAACTTATATGTACCACTGCGGTTTAAGTGAAGGCCATCTGAGTGCAGATCCTTATCTCATACCCACCCATTAGGATCTAGAAATCTCACTCCCAGTTTCCCACATATCCATTCCATAGTCTCATTTAAATCCCCAATCACCTTTGTTAGTATCCCTCCTACACAGTATTCCACTGATAACAATCTCCGCTTCCTTAAACTTCATCCGTGCTGCATTTACTAGATCCCACACATCCCCAAGTATGTTGGTACTTCTACCTGCTTATCTTATGTTGTTGGTACCAACGTGAAACACTACCACCTTCTCCTTTCCCTCCTACTTCTCTTCTACATTCCTCAACATCTGCCTTAACCTAATTCCTAGATAAAACACTACCGTGGTACCCTTTCCTCCAAACACTTTCCCAACATGTCTAACGATGGAATCCCCCATGACCAGAGCCTCAACCCTACCCACCTGATTTTATCCCCTCCCATCCTGGTCAGGCCTATATTTCCTGACAGCTGCAGAGGCTACTTCCTCCTCCCTTTTCTCCATCCCATGACCCTGTTCAACCTGTCTTTTGCTATCCACTACTCCACATTTCTCTTTCTCCTACTTCCACATATCTCAGCAACAATTCCCCGTTCCTCATCTTCCCTCAGTTGTTCCACCTGCAGTAACTCGTACCGATTTCTCACAGAAACCAGTCCTGAATTCTGATGTTGAATGGAGCCCTTAGCCTGCAATCTCCTTCCCCTTAAAACATTTAGACCACCTGTCTTCTACAATCCCCCCCCTTTCCTTTCCATCCCTCTTTTATACCTACTGTATCCTGTATATTGTTTTGGGGGGGGGGGGGGTCCTACTTTCCTTCCTGTCCTCTGAGAGAATCCTAATTATTTCCCTCATATTCTTAAATGCCTGTCCCCACCCACAGTTCCTACACCTGCACTCCTTATCCGTTCTTTACTGAAAAAAGACATTACATTACATTACCATTATAGACTGTTATGCCTTTCAGCGTTCAGTCTGCAAGCCTCTGAGAATTTACTAAACGTCGCCACAATCCTCGATTTGCAACTAGTGTTGTGGCCTCATTTAGTTCTATACCTCTTACCTTTAAATCGTTAGAAACCGAGTCTAACCATCGTCGTCTTGGTCTCCCTCTACTTCTCTTACCCTCCATAACAGAGTCCATTATTCTCTTAGGTAACCTATCCTCCTCCATTCGCCTCACATGACCCCACCACCGAAGCCGGTTGATGCGTACAGCTTCATCCATTGAGTTCATTCCTAAATTAGCCTTTATCTCCTCATTCCGAGTACCCTCCTGCCATTGTTACCACCTGTTTGTACCAACAATCATTCTTGCTACTTTCATGTCTGTTACTTCTAACTTATTCATAAGATATCCTGAGTCCACCCAGCTTTCGCTCCCGTAAAGCAAAGTTGGTCTGAAAACAGACCGATGTAAAGATAGTTTCGCCTGGGAGCTGACTTCCTTCTTACAGAATACTGCTGATCGCAATTGCGAGCTCACTGCATTAGCTTTACTACACCTTGATTCAATCTCACTATATTACCATCCTGGGAGAACACACACAACCTAAATACTTAAAATTATCGACCTGTCCTAGCTTTGTATCACCAATCTGACAACTGAATAAAGAAAAGGAGAAAAAAAAAGTAAGATAACTTATTCTGTGGAATATAGAAATGGAAGGAAAGAAATATTGTCTAGGATAGTACTCGAAGACCACATGACAATAAGTTAATTTTTCCTTTTTTGGCCAGTTCATTTTACGTCGCACCGACACATAGGTTTTATGGCAACGATGGGACAGGAGAGGCCTAGGAATGGGAAGGAAGCGGCCGTGTCCTTAATTAAGGTACAGTCCCCCAGCATTTTCCTGGTGTGAAACTGGGAAACCATGGAAAACCATCTTCACGACTGCCAACAGTAGGGTTCGAACCCACTATCTCCTGGATGCCTCACAGCTGCGCACTCCTAACTGCATGGCCAACTCGCCCATTAATAAGTTAATTAATATAGGCTACTACTATACTACTTATTTGTATGATTTTTTAAATTCCTACAACACCCTAACAGGATGAAAATTGCTGGTAATTACTGGAAACAGAATAATGCACAAGAATTACACAATTCTTAACTGAAGTTAATAACTCGTTACAGGGAAATAAACAACTTTATTCACCTCTTTGCTGCAAACGTCACAGGAGCAACTCCTGTAACCACTTTTTAATTAAAGACGAGTTGGAACCTGACACTCTCGGCATAATTCACACACTGAACAAACGGGAACACCAAAATATTCACACAGAATGAAATGCAGTTCTTTTCTCCAGAAGTCAACGGATACTGTGTCATCTTCTACCTCGTGACAAACTACGGGAGTGTTCACTGCAGGAGGTTCTTAAGGCATTTCGGAGAGAGTGGTTTATAGCTTCACGATTTTAAAATTTTCTTAAAGATACTGAACACATGTCAGCAAATATTTTATTTTCTCAAAATATACTGAAAGGCATTTTTAACGGATTTAGGGATAAAAATAAGAATTATATAGGTTTTAACGTCAATTCAAACATTTTTAAGCACAATAGGACCACAGTTTCTAACTTTATAAATACATGAAACGCGTAAATACAAGTTCATTTTAGGTCATTTCTTCAAGAACAAAATACGTCTTTCCCTAAAATCTGAGGGCTGGTGATTACATCCCTCTACATAGAGTTGACGTCAAGAAGGGCACCCAGCCGTAAATTAGGGCCAAATCCATGAAGCAAGACATGTTACACCACCGAATCCACATATATGGGAAAAACAGTAGGAGGAGAAGAATATTTTTTTGTTTTATATATTTTATTTTAAATTTTTCATCAAATAACATATAAACACAAATTTCTTCATATTCACAAAAAACAGGAAAATAATAACTAATCAGTCACTAACAAACAATTTAACCACCTAAAACAAAAAAATCAAGGACAACTTACATATAGGTAATACTACTGTACAGTAATTGTGGATAAAAATGAAGACAGAGAATTTTTTCAGAGCTGATAAATTCAATATTGTCAAGAAAGACCGCACTAATACCATCCAAAAGAATCTCAAATAAATACTCAAAAATCCTCAGTTCTTGTTAAATGAACAGCAGACATTGCAATTGATTAACATGAACCCCAAACTACCAACTGCAAGAGCACTCCTTAAAATACACAAAATAAACAGGGCCGATGACTTTCGATGTGACGCCTCTTTAAACAACAAGACTTCTGCAGTGTTTTGGGGGTCCACTTCATGAAATAGTGAATTAGTTATGTGAATTAACTGCTTTATTGCGCATTGCAGTGAACTTTTTTTTCTTGCACGATGGACAATTTCGTATGTAGTGAGTGTAATAAATTCTTCACCTACAGGAAAAATTTAAATCACCACATAAAAACAAAGCACACTAACAAAAATCCTAAATTTTCGTGTGATTTGTGTACTTTTACCTCTCACACAAAATACAGTTTAGAACAGCGTATAAATTCACAACATAAGACTAAAGTGTGAACAACCTCAAGTAAAATGTCCGCTTTGTGTAGAAGAATGTCTTGCAAAATCTGATATGGTGGCACATTTGAATATTTTCATGAGATTCGTATCGCAAACGAAAGTTTAAAATTTGCGAATGAAGAGGATTTCCTTAAGTGGAAAAGTGAAAAAGAAAACGAGCAAGTGTGTGAATTCGTTGTATGTCGATCCAAGTACGAATGTAAAGATGGTTCTTCTAAAATGAAATACAGGTGTCACAGGGATGGGACCTTTAACTCAAGGGGTAATCACAAGCGTCACCAGAAAGTACGTGGAAGCAACAAGATGAGTGGTCATTGGCCAGCAAATATTGATGTTACTTTTCAGTTTGGAGAAGTGCAGGTTTCATTTTGTGCAACACATGTAGGCCACCAAGAAAAATTAGGTCACATGAGATTATCGCTGTCGGAAAGAAATACTTAGCGAGGAAGATTGCTATGAAAATTCCTTTCGATAGAATCCTTGATGAGGTTAGAGATTCTATTGGTGAAACTGGCATTGAACGCATTCATCTTCTGACCAGAAAAGATCTATTTGACATTGAGCAAGAGTACAATTTAAAATCTGAAGCTGTGCATCATGAGAATGATTGTACGAGTGTCGAATCATGGATTCCTGAAATGGATGAATGTGGAGGAATAGTACGCTTTCAGAAGGGTCAAAACATGTCTTCAATGATGTACCCTCGATTAAAACCAGAGGACGAAGAAAAGGACATTATTCTGAAGGAACTGCATAATCCCCTGAAAAGAAGGCAAAGTGAGGACATAGAAGAGCGCAAGGTCAAGCTCCGAGAAAAGTTTAAAAGCATTCTCGCAACAATAGAATCACCAGAACATGTAGATATAATTGAGAAACACCTCCAACCAATAATCCCAGCTATACAAGCCCATAGCACAAAAGCAATGATCAACACAGCACCTTCAACTTCAAAGGGGATAAAGTTTGAAACACAGCGACAATTATTTTCCACAAAAAAGCCCCATAAGAAAACTTCTTCGTCCTTGTCAAGGCCTACCGGGAGCGAACAGCAGGCAATTGCTGCAAATTTGTTACTCCACTAAGAAAAATGTACAATTGTTGGCTGCACCTGAGCAGTACTGGTGGAGATGTTCCATTTTTTCTTCTTCTCTCTCCCTCTTGGGTGGACTCCCTCTTTTTCTTGATCCCAAAACGCCCTTCATGCTGCTGCTGGGAAGATTCTGTGTTGGCACAGAATTGGGTTTTAGCCTAAAAAAGAGTTAATTGAAACAAAGTTAATATTCATATTAATTATACACATTGCTTTTTGAATAAGCCCATGCTATAGTACTATGAAATGCAAAACTGGTAGGCTATAATACAGCATATAAATTACAAAAATATGATGAACTGTTATGAAACACCAATCAATTTCATAGTAGTTGTGTAACAGCCCAAGATGTATTATTATATTATTTTTTGTGGTCCATGGTGTGGGTTACTGCAGTCACCGCCTAGTTCAAGAACCACAGGCAACGGCTGAGTTGCTTATAACATGGTCCTGAGACGCGAGATACCCTAACATATTCCAAGTCATGGCCTACTTTGTGCTCAGGTGGCTAGGACCCGTCAGGGGAGAGGTCGTCACTAGGACTATAAGTAAGGGAGCATCCTGCTTCACAGAATCGACCTACCTTGGAACACTTCAAGCAAGCCTCGGACCTATGGAAGTAACGGAGTCCAGGATACAGGCATACAATAGAAAAAGAGAATGGGTGGCATACAGTGACGCGGCAGTAAAAGCAGGAAAGAAATGCCTAGGAACAACCCTCTCTAAAGGTAGTGAAAAGAGAAATATTGTCGGAATGACAGAGTGAAGGCAGTTTTCAGCGTTCAGTTACCACAGGCCAAGTCCTCAGCGTATCTGTGCTCCATGCGGTGGAGCTTGTGATAGGTATTGCACACTCATCTGTCCTCAGAGAAAAGAATTGCTGACATGTTTCTGCTGCAACTAATATTTACTCCCCCTTGTGAGTAGTGAAATGTTGTTTGGTGCATTTTTATAATAATAATAATAATAATAATAATAATAATAATAATAATAATAATAATAATATTGCAAGATACTACGCTGTAATGTGCAAAATATTCATGTTCAAATTATGCTCGTGTTATTCTAGTGTAAAAGGATTTATGAACTGTAATTTAATCTTATGACCATTGATTGCAATAAAATACTAAGTTATTATTAAACTCACAGAGGCTTGCAGACTGAAGGGCATAACAGCCTGTAGCTATGTATGTATTATTCATTTTCTCTATTTCAAGCAGTAAAGGGAAGTTAAGTTTTATACACAAGAACTATTTAACTTCATAAATCATAAAATTACAGGCCAGTCAGTTTGACATGCATTGCATGTATGCTTTGGGAAAGCATTCTTTCTGATTATATTAGACATGTTTGCAAAATTAATAACTGGTTTCATAGAAGGAAGTTTGAGTTTAGGAAATTTTATTCTACTGAAGCTCAACTTGTAGGATTCCAACAAGATATGGCAGATATCCTGGATTCAGGTCAAATGGACTGTATTGCGATTGACCTATGTAAGGCATTTGATAGGGTAGATCATGGGAGACTACTGGAAAAAATTAGTGCAATTGGACTAGAAAAAAAGAGTGACTGAATGGGTGGCTTTTGTTACAAGCCCAAGTCAAGACTTGGAGTAGAGGCCTCGCCCACACATGCTAGAGAGCATCCATGGTTCCTCCACCTGGGTGATACGGTGGCTCAGGTGAAGTGGGGCTGGTGACTGAGGTGAAGGCTCACTGTGGGGTGCTGGAACCAACACATCACTTTGCTCTACGTAGCTTGGATGAGCCGCGGATTGGGTAACGGGCTATTCCAACCTAGGGGGAAAGTCATGGCTGCGAACTCAGTCATGACAATACCGTGGAGACCACGTGAGTAGGCCTACTGAAGGGGGAACAAACCTGGCTAGGTTCGGGCCAGGGGCGGACCGCTGGATGGACGACTGAGGGGCGTGGTCTCTACTACGGAGAGCCTAAGTTGTGGGAGGACAATGTCTGGCTGTATGGCTCACCACGGATGGTGAGAACGACGCTCAGGACCCTAGAAGGGGCAAAAAAACCTATGATTGATTGAAATATGTTTGCTTAAAAAGAGCCAATTTCAAAAATTTCGATATCAAGGGAAGGCATGGAAGCTCCAGTAGAGCAGATCCAGGAGCAAGCCCAAGATGAAGAAATGGAGACAGAAGTCCCAATTGGACAGGCTGTCGCTGACTCAAAACAAGAAATGGCAACAGAAGCTCCAGTAGAGCAGACTGCTACTACAAGCAAAGCAGAATGTCCATAGAAACAGAACTGAAGATTTCTGCCTCGGAAATCAACAGATTTCATATTGACAGACCACCTCACAACAGTGCATATTACAAGGAAAGGAAAGGAGCGAGGAAGGAGGCCAAAATAGCGGCTGTAACTTGGGCGGAGAAGAAGCCAAGGAACAGGGATCGGCGAGAGGCTATCCCTCTGACAATGCCCAATAGGCTGAGGCCAGGGGATAGTATGCCATCAAGTTCGGCTACAAAACCGCCCGCCAAAAAACAGAAAGAAGAGGTCGTCATGTCCTTTTCGGAAAGACTAACTTCAATCAAGGTAGCAATAATACCTAAAACCTTTCCAGATGGGACACTGAAGGAGGAAGACGTGAAGGAACTTACATTTGCTCTGATAGCGCAAATGAAGCCGGTCAGATGGATGCCTTTCAGGCTTCCTCGAATCTACAAGGCTGGAAAGTGGAGCAATGGTACTGATCTGTGTAAATCCAGAAACTAAAAGATGGCTGGAACAGACAGTGGCCAATTGCAACCCTTGGAAAGGGGAGAATTTGGAGGTGGCAGAAGTCAAGAAGGTGCTGAATACTACAAAGGTCATCGCCAAGTTTCCTCCTCCATATGACAAGATGAAGGTTGATGATGTGCTTTTCAGGATACATCAGCATGACACCAAATTTCCAACGAAAGAGTGGAGAGTGCTGAATGTAACAACTACCGATGACACAGGAAGGATAATTGTTTTGGCCCTTAATGAAAGAGCTTTTGAAGAGCTCAAGAAGAGAGGCCTTAAGGCCAAGCTTGGACTTGGGCAGATCAACTTTCAAGTAGGCTACGGCAATTAAGGGAAAAACACAACCTAGCGATGGCAAGGATGGTACTGGAAGTTCTACAGGCCAACCTACAACATAAAAAGTCAGCTGTTGCCAATTTCGTCAGGAAGTTCAAGTCCGAGGCTATCGATGTGGCTTTTATACAAGAGCAACGGGTAGATAAGGGCAGAATAGCAGGACTCGCAGAATCTGGAGGTAAGTTAATGTACGATACTACATCGAATATGCCTAGAACATGTTTATTTGTGAGCAGAAGACTAAAATGCCTTCTGATGCAGGAACATTGTTCAAAGGACTTAGTGGCAGCCAAGAAAAAAGATAAAACTTGGAAATTGGGAAGGTCCCAGAGAAATAACCATAGGCTCTGCATACCTCCCATATGACTCAACTAATCTGTCCCCACCAGAAGAAGTTGAAAACCTAATTTGCAACGCAAAGAGGAAAGGCAAACACTTAGTCCTTGGAGCAGATGCAAATTCACACCACACGGCATGGGGCAGCACGAACTGCAATGCAAGAGGTGAGTCTTTACTAGAGTTTATTATTGGAACTGTTGACACTAAAACCAAGAAACAAGCCTACATTTATAAATAAAAAACGTAGGGAGGTAATTTACATTACACTCAGCACTATGCACATTGCAAACTTTATTAAAGACTGGAAGGTGCTGGAGGAACCATGATTGCCAGACAACCAGCACATCCAATTTGGAATAGATGCGAGACTATGTGGGATTGACATGTACAGAGAAAAAAAAGAACTAACTGGGATAGATACAGAGAAGTTCTAGCGAAGGCTGTACAAGAAATTCCAACTAACGTGAGAGGACAGAAAGAATTGGATGGGCACTGAAAGTATTAGCAGAGGCCATTATAGACTCATTTCATGACAACTGTCCTCTCAAAGAAAAGAAACACACCAAAAAGTAAGGGGGTGGAACAACAAACTAGCCAAAATGAAAAAAGAGGTTAGGATGTTGTACAGAATATCATCTAGAAATGGTATGTGGGACGTATATCATAGGAAACTCACTGAGTATAACCTAGAGATATGGAAAGCAAAAAGAAAATCTTGGAGTCGTTCTGTGAGAAAGTGGAATCACACACTGAAACAGCAAGGCTCCAGAAGGTTCTGAAAGCAACCCATATAAATCACATGTCTTGAAGAACATCTGAAAATGAACTATACGAATAAGAACATTTCCATTATCGCCATAAGACCTATCTGTGTCGGTGCGACGTAAAGCCCCTAGCAAAAAAAAAAAAAAAAAAAACACCACATTTCCATTTTTACGGACAGCCAAGCGCCCACTAAGGCACTAGAGGCAGTCTGGATAATATCCAGAATTGTCTGGTATTGCCACTCACTTCTTCTGAAGCTCTCAAAGTACAACATTGTTAAAATAACATGAGTACCAGGCACAAAAGGTATAGAAGGAAATGAAAAGGCAGATAAACTGGCCAGGAAAAGGGCAGAAACACATTTTGTAGGCCCCGAACCTGTATGCGGGATTTCCTATGGACAAGCCCGACACTACATAGGAAAATGCATACAAAAGAAACAGATGGAAAACTGGAAAAATACTCCAGGATGCAGGCTTGCAAAGGAACTGATAAAAGGAAGCATACTAAAGAGTTGTTGAAACTCAACAGAGAAAATATAAGATGGGTAGTAGGACGGTTGACAGGACACTGCCATCTGAAAAAAAAAAAAAAAAAAAACCTACATAGAATTGGAGTAATAAGAGACAACATATGTAGGAAATGCAATGAAGCAGAGGAATCAGCTGAACACAAATTTTTCGAATGTGAGGCGTTGGGTAGAATCAGACACTCTACTCTAGGACTACCAGGTGAAGAGAGAGGACAAATCCAAGAAGACCCAATAAGAATAACCTACAGCTTTGTGAAGGGAGCAGGTATATCTGGGTGGGAATGAAGGAAAAGCATGGTAGCAAAAGATCTTATAGAGGTCGACACTAATTAGGAACTAATATTTCGAGGCCCCATGAAGAAAAGAAGAAAGGGTGGCTATATTTCTAGAAAACAGAACTCAGAGAATTAGAGTACGCAAAGCTTTTTCAGACCCTGTAATTATCAAGAGGGGAATTCCTCAAGGCAGTATTATTGAATCTTTTATATGTGTAAAGAAGTGGAATCAAAGATAAGACTGTTTGCAGATGATGTTATTCTGTACAGAGTAATCAATAAGTTATAAGATTGTGAGCAACTGCAAAATGACCTTGATAATGTTCTAAGATGGACAGTAGGCAATGGTATGAGGATAAACAGTGTTAAAAGTCAGGTCAGTTTCACAAATAGGAAAAGTCCTCTCAGCTTTAATTACTGCGTTGATAGGGTGAAAGTTCCTATTGGGGATCACTGTAAGTATCTAGGTGTTAATATAAGGAAAGATCTTCATTTAGATAATCACATAAATATGATTGTAACTAAAGGGTACAGATCTCTGCACATGGTTGTGAGGGTATTTAAGGGTTGTAGTAAGGATGTAAAGGAGAGGGCATATAAGTCTCTGGTAAGACCCAAACTAGAGTATGGATCCAGCGTATGGGACCCTCACCAGGATAACTTGATTCAAGAACCAGAAAAAATCCAAAGAAAAGCACCTCGATTTGTTCTGGGTGATTTCCGACATAAGAGTAGCGTTACAAATATAATGCAAAGTTTGGGCTGGGAAAATTTCGGAGAAAGGAGACGAGCTGCTCGACTAAGTGGTATGTTACAAGTGATTAAAATCATGTTGGGTCCATACTGAATCTCAGTTATGTTCCCAGCTGTCAGTGGAGAGATGGCGTGGCATGACATTAGTAGACGAATAAGTTTGACTGGTGTCTTTAAAAGTAGGAAAGATAAAGCTGGAATTCAAGAGGACAAATTGGGGCAAATATTCGTTTATAGGAAGGGGAGTTAGTGATTGGAATAACTTACCAAGGGAGATATTCAATAAATTTCCAATTTCTTTGCAATCATTTAAGAAAAGGCTAGAAAAAAAAACCAATAGGGAATCTTCCACCTGGCCGACTGCCCTAAATGCAGATCAAGAGACTGAGTGATTGATTCATGACTTACCCCTGACTAAAGTGCTGAGGATTCCTAATCTGTGGACTGGAAGTGATCTCAACACATCTTGTATGTGCTATTTAGTAGGTAGGTCCCTTTTCTTGATGTCATCAAAATCATTTCTCCTAAATTTGATAACCCATTGATCACACCTAAAACATAAGAAAACAACAAATTAAAATCAAACCCATGAGTGCAATCTCTGCACCAATGTCTACTTTCAATTTATGTAATTAATCCAAGAGAAGAATACTTGTTGATACCTAAATGTTAAACCTAATGTGATGTGTACACTAAAATTTCACAATATTGGAATTTACTTACACTGATTTGTCTTGAGGAAAGCGGAAGAAAGAGTTTATTCTACTGACGGAGGGCCTATAACACATTTTTCTTAGTGGAGTAACAAATCTGCAGCAACTGCCTGCTGTTCGCTCTCGGTAGGCCTTGACAAGGACGAAGAAGTTTTCTTATGGGGCTTTTTTGTGGAAAATAATTGTCGCTGTGTTTCAAACTTTATCGCCTTTGAAGTTGAAGGTGCTGTGTTGATCATTGCTTTTGTGCTATGGGCTTGTATAGCTGGGATTATTGGTTGGAGGTGTTTCTCAATTATATCTACATGTTCTGGTGATTCTATTGTTGCGAGAATGCTTTCAAACTTTTCTCGGAGCTTGACCTTGCGCTCTTCTATGTCCTCACTTTGCCTTCTTTTCAGGGGATTATGCAGTTCCTTCAGAATAATGTCCTTTTCTTCGTCCTCTGGTTTTAATTGAGGGTACATCATTGAAGACATGTTTTGACCCTTCTGAAAGCGTACTATTCCTCCACATTCGTCAATTTCAGGATTCCATGATTCGACACTCGTACAATCATTCTCATGATGCACAGCTTCAGATTTTAAATTGTACTCTTGCTCAATGTTAAATAGATCTTTTCTGGTCAGAAGATGAATGCGTTCAATGCCAGTTTCACCAATAGAATCTCTAACCTCATCAAGGATTCTATCGAAAGGAATTTTCATAGCAATCTTCCTCGCTAAGTCATTTCTTTCCGACAGCGATAATCTCATGCGACCTAACTCTTCTTGGTGGCCTACATGTGTTGCACAAAATGAAACCTGCACTTCTCCAGACTGAAAAGTAACATCAATTTTTGCTGGACAATGACCACTTATCTTGTTGCTTCCAAGTACTTTCTGGTGACGCTCATGATTACCCCTTGATTTAAAGGTCCCATCCCTGTGACACCTGTATTTCATTTTAGAAGAACCATCTTTACATTCGTACTTGGATCGACATACAACGAATTCACACACTTGCTCATTTTCTTTTTCACTTTTCCACTTAAGGAAATCCTCTTCATTCGCAAATTTTAAACTTTCGTTTGCGATTCGAATCTCATGAAAATTGATAAAATGTGCCACCATATCGGATTTTGTACGACATTCTTCTACACAAAGCGGACATTTTACTTGAGGATGTTCACACTTCGCAGTCTTATGTTGTGAATTTTTATGCCGTACTAAACTGTATTTTGTGTGAGAAGTAAAACTACACAAATCACACGAAAATTTAGGATTTTTGTTAGTATGCTTTGTTCTTACGTGATGATTTAAATTTTTCCTGTAATTGAAGAATTTATTACACTCACTACATACGAAATTGTCCATCATGCAAGCACAAAAAGTTCACTTCAATGCGCAATAAACCACTTAATGCAGATAACTAATTCACTATTTCATGAAGTGGACCCCCAAATACTGCAGAAGTCTTAATATTGTCTGTACTGATCTTCGAGTCTATTTGTGTAGTGGAGTAAATATCAGCCAAACGAACACTTCAAAATTCTTTTAGTGTGGTAGCCATATTGTTCTGCTCTGCAACGTCTTCGAGGGTGTGTTCGTAATGCCAGGGAAGGACGATACCGAGAGCAAGGTCTCTCTAGGGAGGTCTGGTCACGCTACCACAATCCTTTGCGGTGGCGGCCATATTGGGTCTCAAATATCGTTATGTGGGCGTGCACGATGTAATGATGTGAGTTATTACTTGTATTTTGAAAGAAAATGAGATACTGTGCCGCTCCAAATTGTCAAAATAAGACAACTGACGGAATTAGAGTGTTTCGCTTCCCGAAAGTTAAGCAAAGGAGAGCTCAGTGGGTACAAAACTGTAGGCATGACAAATGGTAATCTACAGATAATTTCGTCTTGTGCGCGGTTTTGTGAACTTATACACTCGTATTACTCCTGAATAATACAGTAATATGTTTGTATGAACGATGTTTTATATTTATAGGTCTTATTATGTATTTTCTTCTAGCATAATTTTGAAGAATCGCTATTTGAACTAAAGAGGGCAGATGGACGGAAACTACTCAGGTGGAATTCCATCTCAACAATTTTCAACGTCCCTAATCCATCGAAGTTTTTGACATATGATAGGAAACCTCCCAAAGAAAGGGAACTGTCTTTCAAAACAAGCAAGGAAAGTAACAGGAAATGTGTAATAGTAGTATTGTAGTTTATGAAAATTTCCTCTTCATGCGTCCAGCTCCATGGCTAAATGATTAGCGTGCTTGCCTTTTGGTCATAGCGGTCCTGGGTTCGATTCCCGGCAAAGTCAGGAATTTTAACCGTAATTGGTTAATTTCGCTGGCCTATCTCTTCAAACCAACAATTTGTGTCCAGCTTGTCATCATTACAACAATAATTGTTAATAGCAGTCTTTTACGGTACTGTAGTTACTATTTACAGCTATATTTCATTCACCTTAAATGCTCTATGGAGTACATTATCTGGCTGGACAAATACTTAAAGATCACAACACTCACACTAACCAACTACTGTAATTTAATGTACCGTAGCCTAACATAATATCCTAATGTAATCCCTAAAATAGCCTAGTTAACTCAACTTAATAGTGACTGAATTTCTATTTCTTAAGGAATCGTGTCTACCAATGGCTGTAATTTTCTTAACCATTATTATTATTATTATTATTATTATTATTATTATTATTATTATTATTATTATTATTATTATTGTACCGGGCGGTACACCTCCACTCCGCTAATTTAAAATGTCCGCCAGTTGAAACTCCTCTGCTGGAGGAAGTCTGAACTTTATCTACGCTATTAATTCTCTACTTTCTCAGAAGATGTCACCACGTGGAAAGTTTTGAGTTTTTGAACTGTGTCATTTTTGATATGGTTTTGTTTCGCTTGAAGTAAGAAGTGTGAACTTTCTCTTCTAGAGGACACTACTGAAGATCAACAATAGTGCAACCTAGTGCGGAGTCAAAGAACTATTTTGTTGGAGAAATTTTTATTTCAAATGTTTGGTCTTTGCTAAAAAAAATTTTCAGTCTTTGGTTAAGTTGGCTGTATACCCCTCTCTTTCCCCTTGTTTTGCATTTAACCAATCCTGAATTTCTTTGAGTTATTTCCGACCAATCCGATGTATCTTACCCCAACTTGGATATGTTTCTGTACCCGAGCCAATAAAAAGTTTGTGGGAGGGTGTTTTCATTCCCCTAACGCCTAGAACCTTCCGCGAGAGGATATAAACTGCTGATTTTAGGGTCTCCGGGCCACTTCTGTTCCATCTTTCAGTGTATAAAGTACATAGCAGGAGGCGGGAAGCGCCTCTTTCCTCGGCAGCGGTCATCAATAAGGTAATGGCCGATTAATAAATTCTTTCTTTGCTAGCACAGCAGTTTAACTCTCGGGGCGGGTGCGAAGCGTTCCTCCATGTAACCTTTTCCTAAAATGTAACGATCTTTTCTTCTATTCTCTTTTAAGCTGCATATTGGGATAGAGAGTGCTAACTCTCTCGAGCTCCCACTCACATTGTCTTGAGGTGAACTTATTTTCTTAACCTATTCTTCGTTAATGTAAAACAAATTGTTCTTTCCTAAAGTCACCTCGGTAGTATGGGATTAGCCCTTGCATTAGTGGCCTAGAGCCAGATTAGGTTTTTAAAAAATAAGTGTATTAGGAGTGCAAGATCGCCTCCTCTCAAATTGTTATTTTAGAGGTCATGTAATTGCCCATTTTTATTTAATAGACCTCAGTAGGTTGGGTATTTTACCCCTGTGTCTATGTCCAGTGAGGACAACTTGAAGGTGGAGTTTGGTGTGGCCTGGGAGAGGCTTAAATTTTGAGAGCGAGTGGCTCTTTTGAAAATTCAGGGTTGTATGCCTCGTGGAGGTTTTTCAGTGTAATTTGGAGCAAGGGCTCCTAGGTATGAATGGGGTTTTCTCCCCCTCTGTTAAAACTTGTGTTTGGGGTAAAACTGAGCTGATTGCCCAAGCATTGTGAAGTCAGGGCGCGAAGCCCAAATTCTGTAAATATTGTAACTAACCCCTTTTGACTTGCTACTTTGTACCTGCCATGCTTGTTATTTCTTTGTTTTCGAAAAGAAAATATAACCTTGTTAAATTTTAAATTAATTTTACATTGCACTATAATTTCGTAGCTTGAAACCCATTCACACCCGCACCTTCTTTCACCTCTACCTACCACGGAAAAATCCGTAACAAGTGGTAGCAGAGCGTGGTTGAATGGGTCTCAATTTAGCCCCTTTTGACGGCTAAACATTGTTTGTTCCGAACTCTAACTATTTTCCCAGTTGCTGGAATTTTTTGAGTTTTTCAAAATTGTTCTGTCACCATGCCCGGCCCTCGCGATGTTCTCCATCTTAACTATTTGCGCAAGGAGGAGTTGATCTATGAATTGACTATTAGAAATGTACAATCTGGAGGCACGGTTGCAGTAGACACAAACAAGCTTAGAGAGTCCCTCGATTTGCCCATTTCCATCCCCAATTTGGGAGAGAAAGAAATTGACGACTCTCTTTCCACGATCACGGAGTATATTACTGGGCTAGCTTCTGTAGTTAGTTCTTTTGATGAAAATGATCCTTCTCCCAATCAAATTAAGCGTGTGCAAGCTAGGCTATATCACTTTTCAAATAGAGTTAACGATCTGTTGTCTCTAAAGTTGAATGACGTTCAGAAGAAGGAAGCTAGTACGCTGCTTGAAAATATGTCTGAATTATCTAGCAAGGTCGCTCAATTGTTAACTGGGGAAGTTCCTCCCAAATCCGATCAACCCACCATAGTGAATGCAGGTAGTGAGGAAGCGCCTCCCAAGGGAGAAGTTAATAGGATAACCGTTGCTGCTCAAACTATCCCTGCCCCATTGGACAACGAATCTGAACGTCGTGCATCATTGAGTAACATCCGTTCTGAATTAACTTCCTTGCCATTGAAACCTTTACCTACTATGTCACCCGGGTTTAGCAGCTTGCCTCATCCATTGGCAATGTTGCTCAGAGGTATCTCTAAGTTTTCCGTTAATACCACTAGTGATGTAATTTCTTTTTTAAGATTTCTAGTTGAATTTCAGGATCATGCCCTTGTGTTTTCTCTTTCTCCATGTCAAATTTTGCAAATTATCTATCCGTATGCTGTTGGTATTCTCTCAGATAAAATCGTAAGAGCCATTGCCGAGCAATCATCTATTGAGGATTTCCATGCCCATTTGCTAGCTAACTTCATCCCGGCTAGGGCCAGGTCCTCCCTTATTCAGAAGTACTATTACCGTGTACAACGCTTGGATGAAAACTTGGCTGATTTCATACAGGACATTAAGTTTTATACTAGGGTGTTTGCTCTTCATTTCCCTGAGGATCAGATTGTACAAGCTATTGTGGAAGGGATTTCACCACCCTACAGGTCATATTTGTGTTTCGCGGCGTGCCCGCAAACTTTCTCTGAACTTGAAGCATTGGCCGTCTCAGCGGAAGGAGTTAGATACGCCGATTCTTTGCGTGTCGCGAAAGAACCCCCGCCTTCCTTTAGTAATACTCGGCCTCCACCTCGCCGACCAGTCAATCCCCGTAAATGTTATGCTTGCGGGTCGCCTGACCATCTGCGCAACAAGTGTCCACTGATCAAGTCAAGTGGGACAAGGAATGGAGCCGGGTCATCACAAGGCTGTTTTAAATGTGGGGCTTTCTCACATATCGCCAAGAATTGTCCCAATTCGAATAGCACCCCCTCCTGCTCAACTTCTGGTGCAAATTCCACCCATGCCAATAATAAAAAGTGACTAGTGGCTTCGGCTGAGTCGACTAATCCATCTTCCCGAGACTCAGCCCCTGGTAAACAGGTTGTAAATTCAGGGAACGAGCAATTTTCAAACTTATCTTTTGAAGGTCCCAAAGAGTGTCTTAGGATTGCGGCGGATTCCCCCGCACCGGTTCCTTTTCTTAAGATCGAGTTAAATAACGAGCCTATAACAGCTCTCTTAGATTCAGGCAGTGTTTGTTCGATTATTTCGGCTGAATGGTATTCAAAATTGAAATCTGTTTGTAAGCTTCCTAACTATTGTTTGTCGGCGATCCAATACGTTTCGGCTAATTCCTCTCCATTAGAAATTCTCGGTTCCTTATATGTCAAAATTCGTATTTTTCAATTCACATGGAAAGTTAAATTGTTTGTGGCCAAGCATTTGTCTTGCCCCATTATATTGGGAGCGGACTTTATTTCTCACACTGGTCTTGTGCTCGATCTTCAGAGTAGGTCTTGCACTTTCAAATTTGCCTCTAATTGTAACATCCCTTTATTAAAGTGTAATTCTGCATCATGTTCTATTTCGCCTACCCAGGATGAGATGTTGTTAGACCTTAGACATCTACCTGAGGAGCAGGCTGATAGTATTCGTAAATTGTGTCAGTCGTTTCCCGAGGTGTTCTCTGATACTCTTGGTGTTACTGATCTTATTGAATACAAAATTGAAGTCACGGATTCGATTCCTGTCCGTTTTCCACCTTATAGGCTATCTCCACCTAAAATGAAGGCTCTAAAAGAAATCATCGATCAGATGTTGAAGGACGGTATTATTAGGCCCTCTAAGTCAGCGTATTCTTCGCCTATTTTTTTAGTCCCGAAACCCCAAGGAGGCTTCAGGCCTGTCATTGATTACAGGGCTCTCAGTCGGAAGGTGGTGTTACAATCTGTGCCCCTTCCCGACCTTCATTCTTGTTTTTCATGGTTTCGTAAGGCCAAGTTCTTTACTATCTTGGACTTGAATCAGGCCTATAATCAAATTCCCCTTGCCGAAGAGTCTAAACATCTTACAGCGTTCGCCACGGACTGGAATTTATGTGAATACAACCGCGTGCCTTTCGGGCTCCCCACGGGAGCAGCTGTACTCGCTAGGCTACTAGATAGGGTCTTCTCCGACATAAAATTTGAGTACTTATATCACTACTTGGATGATGTCGTCGTATTTTCAGAGACTTTTGAAGAACACCTAGATCATCTGCGAGAAGTTCTCGATCGCCTTCGTAAGGCTGGGTTAACTGTTAAGTTGTCCAAGGTTGCCTTTGCTAAGCCCTCTGTCTTTCCTAGGGCATATTGTGTCACCTGATGGTGTAGCGGTCGATCATTCTAGAACACAGGCCATCCGTGATTTTAAACCTCCCAAGGACATTAAAGGTATCGCCAGGTTCATTGGTATGGTGAATTTCTTCAGGAAGTTTATTCCTAACTTCGCTAATAGAGCGGCGCCCTTAAACCTTCTTCGTAGGAAAGGCATCAAATTCGAGTGGGGACCTTCTCAACAAGCCGCTTTTGAAGACCTTAAATTAGCTCTTTGTAATGCCCCGGTACTTGCTATGCCTGATTTCTCGAAGAAATTCATTGTCCAAACCGACGCATCGTCGTCAGCGGTAGCTGCAGTCCTTCTTCAAGAGACTGAACTAGGGAGGCGCCCCATCGCCTATGCGTCTAGGACATTATCGGCTCAAGAAGCCAAGTATTCCATCTATGAGCTCGAAGGTTTGGCAGTATTATTCGCCTTAGAGAAGTTCCGTCTCTATCTGGAACATGTCAAATTCGACCTGGAGACAGATAATCAAGCCTTAAGTTGGGTCTTAGGTAGGCCGCGTCGTACTGGTCGTATAGCCCGCTGGGCCATCCGTATTTCTGCCTTCCAGTTTGATGTTAGACATACCAGAGGTACCGAAAATGTTGTTGCTGATGGACTCAGCCGTATGTTTTCTAACGACGTCGAGACCCACGAACCGGTCGACAGTTCATCACCTTCCGAGTCCATACTATCTAAGGTTAATGCCATCCTAACAGATGCTCCCATGCTCTTTAGGGATATCGAGAAATACCAACGTGAAGATCCGACGCTGGCTCCGATAATGGAAACCCTTTCTTCTGGGGAACATGTTGTCCCTTATGTTCTGAGGAATGGTGTTCTATGTTGTCCTTCGAGGCATGATAAGATGATGAAAGTTGTTGTTCCAGCGGTTCTTGTACCTATGATCTTCAAGTATTATCATGAGACCCCATTAGGAGGGCATCTTGGTATCTTTAAAACTCGTGAAAAGATTCGTGAAATGTTCATCTGGAAAGGTATGGACGGTGAAATCCGTGAACTAGTAAAGGCTTGTAAATTCTGTTTGCTTAGTAAACCGACCATGTCCACCAAGGTAGGCCTCTTGTCTTCTCAGCAAGCGTCGCGCCCCATGGAACGCCTGTATATTGATTATGTAGGACCATTCCCCCAGTCAAAGGGTAATGCCAACAAGTTCATCCTTGTGTGTGTAGATGGTTTTACAAGATTTTCTTGGTTATTTCCGACTAAGCTGGCTACCGCTCAGTCTACCATTACTTGCTTAAATTCTATTTTTGCTTCTTTTGGTCCGTGCCAATATATTGTATCTGATAATGCTAAGGCTTTTACATCTAACTTATTTCGTAAATTCTGTTTTGACTTATCCATCTCTCATGTAACTACTTCTGCTTATTACCCTCAACCATCTCTGGCTGAACGGGTTAATCGTAATCTCAGGTCCGCACTTATTGCCTATCATCATGAAGATCATTCCAGGTGGGACACGTCCCTGCATTGGTTAGCTTTTGCTTTGAATTCGGCGGTTCATGAATCTCATAAGTTCACTCCAGCTTCCTTGATGTTCAAGTTTGTTCCCAACACGCCGCTCTCTAACCTTTGGTCTCTGAGTGACATTCTACCCGAGACAATAGATCCGGATAATATTAAAGATCTTTGGAAGAAGGCTAAAGCCAATCTTAAGGTATCTCATGAAAAGGTTAGGGAAAAGTATGATCGTGGACGGAGACCCACCACTTTGAAGGTAGGTGACCAGGTGATGGTCAAGAATTTTGTTCCCGCGGGCAAGCTTGCCCCCAGATTTCATGGGCCATGCATCATTCTCGATTTTCTTACGCCGGTTACATTGTTAGTAAGCAATCCAGCCACCGAGAGGATATTTAGGGTTCACCTGTCCCAGGTGAAACCGGTGTAAATTTTGTGTCAACTTGCTTCATATAATTTGATAGGAATATGAAGGTTATATTTTTTTTTGAGTTCCATTCTTAAGGCATTCTGCTCCTTCTATTTTATTTTATATTTAAGCATTTCTTGTAAACCTCCCCCGATTTGTTAAACTGCCATCCTGTCCTTGCTATGGCCATTACCACGCTCCCGTCTCCTGCTCCACTACACACAGTGGCTGGCTTAGATGTAATGCCATGGATATCTGCACGCCGCTGGCCCCTCAATATCTCTACATGCCTGTGCCCTCAAAAGAAATATGATGGTCCAACACAATTCTGCCGCCTAGCTTTAATGTTTCAGTGCCCCCGCAGCCGCGCGGCGCTGTGCCGCGGCTGGGTTCGAGGACGGGCCCCCTCGGCCCCAGCGAGGACGACATGTGCACGGCGAGCCGGAGCTCTCCTCCCGGCCAAGGCTGATGTGCGGCGCACGACCTGCTACTTGCCCGCAGCCTGTATATGTTCACCGCGGGCGCGGCGTGTTTCAACACCTCTGCTCCCCTCATAGTGCGGGCGAGCGGTATCTCAGGGTACTTGAGGGGTCCGAGCGGCCTCCTTTGGACGCAAGCTGCAATGGCCGGTCTGGCCATCCAACTTCATCAACCTCAACTACATGGACAGTTACGATAAACAATGACTACACTCGGGAATTCAACAGCAATATTTGGTGGACATTGCAAAATTTTTCGTCACTTTTAAGTATTAAAAGTTTATCCTCAGAATTCTACTTCTACAAACTTAAAAACTATTCTTCATCTGCAACAACAAAATTTTGAAACTAAATCAAACCAAATTAAGAAAATCTTATAATTTTTTTTGGCAATTAATCTCTATATCTACATCAAAACTGGGACCTTGTTTTCAAACAATTTCATGTGTCACCCCGGGAGGAACATTTGGGGGGGAGGTCTGTACCGGGCGGTACACCTCCACTCCGCTAATTTAAAATGTGCGCCAGTTGAAACTCCTCTGCTGGAGGAAGTCTGAACTTTATCTACGCTATTAATTCTCTACTTTCTCAGAAGATGTCACCACGTGGAAAGTTTTGAGTTTTTGAACTGTGTCATTTTTGATGTGGTTTTGTTTCGCTTGAAGTAAGAAGTGTGAACTTTCTCTTCTAGAGGACACTACTGAAGATCAACAATAGTGCAACCTAGTGCGGAGTCAAAGCACTATTTTGTTGGAGAAATTTTTATTTCAAATGTTTGGTCTTTGCTATAAAAAATTTTCAGTCTTTGGTTAAGTTGGCTGTATACCCCTCTCTTTCCCCTTGTTTTGCATTTAACCAATCCTGAATTTCTTTGAGTTATTTCCGACCAATCCGATGTATCTTCCCCCAACTTGGATATGTTTCTGTACCCGAGCCAATAAAAAGTTTGTGGGAGGGTGTTTTCATTCCCCTAACGCCTAGAACCTTCCGCGAGAGGATATAAACTGCTGATTTTAGGGTCTCCGGGCCACTTCTGTTCCATCTTTCAGTGTATAAAGTACATAGCAGGAGGCGGGAAGCGCCTCTTTCCTCGGCAGCGGTCATCAATAAGGTAATGGCCGATTAATAAATTCTTTCTTTGCTAGCACAGCAGTTTAACTCTCGGGGCGGGTGCGAAGCGTTCCTCCATGTAACCTTTTCCTAAAATGTAACGATCTTTTCTTCTATTCTCTTTTAAGCTGCATATTGGGATAGAGTGTGCTAACCCTCTCGAGCTCCCACTCACATTGTCTTGAGGTGAACTTATTTTCTTAACCTATTCTTCGTTAATGTAAAACAAATTGTTCTTTCCTAAAGTCACCTCGGTAGTATGGGATTAGCCCTTGCATTAGTGGCCTAGAGCCAGATTAGGTTTTTAAAAAACAAGTGTATTAGGAGTGCAAGATCGCCTCCTCTCAAATTGTTATTTTAGAGGTCATGTAATTGCCCATTTTTATTTAATAGACCTCAGTAGGTTGGGTATTTTACCCCTGTGTCTATGTCCAGTGAGGACAACTTGAAGGTGGAGTTTGGTGTGGCCTGGGAGAGGCTTAAATTTTGAGAGCGAGTGGCTCTTTTGAAAATTCAGGGTTGTATGCCTCGTGGAGGTTTTTCAGTGTAATTTGGAGCAAGGGCTCCTAGGTATGAATGGGGTTTTCTCCCCCTCTGTTAAAACTTGTGTTTGGGGTAAAACTGAGCTGATTGCCCAAGCATTGTGAAGTCAGGGCGCGAAGCCCAAATTCTGTAAATATTGTAACTAACCCCTTTTGACTTGCTACTTTGTACCTGCCATGCTTGTTATTTCTTTGTTTTCGAAAAGAAAATATAACCTTGTTAAATTTTAAATTAATTTTACATTGCACTATAATTTCGTAGCTTGAAACCCATTCACACCCGCACCTTCTTTCACCTCTACCTACCACGGAAAAATCCGTAACAATTATTATTATTATTATTATTATTATTATTATTATTATTATATGCATGAACGTTAGGACTCAGTTGAAAGCCCCGTGGTCGCCAACCCAGGCTCCCTAGTTAGGAGCTCCTGACGCCCCTTTCAGTCACCTCTTATGACGGGCAGGGTATACCGTGGGTGTTATTCTATTTCCCCCGCCCACAGGGGGAAATCAATTTAGGTTGTGACTACAAGGCCCTTAGCTGAGTCTTAACATTGCTTTCACTTGTGTTAGGCTCTCACCTATTCTATCCCATCCGACTTCCCCTGGTCAACACTTGTTCTTTTCCGACCGCGACGGCATTAGCGCATTCGAGGCCAAGCTAGTTTTTCATTTCCACGCACTTTGTGGTCTTTTCTTTTGCCGATACCTTCATTTTTCGAAGTGTTGGACCCGTTCCATTTGTTTTCTTCTGATTAGTGTTTATAGACGATGGTTGCCCAGTTGTACTTCCTCTTAAAACAACAGTCACCACCACCACTTGGTACTATATAAGCTGCATGGGTTATCAATAAACTAGTTAGGAGTAGCTAAGAACATCACTCTTGTTGCACATGTGCAGAGTATTTTTGCCTTAGAACCCAAAGAAATACCACATGAATGGATAACAACAGTTACCATACATCATTTAATGCACTCAACTCAAGAGGCATTCAGTGTTCGTCAACACACTGGGGTAACCCCTTAGAAACGCAGTATCGGTAATTACTTTCTTAATAAAGAAAACGCTGAAGGTAATTTATTACAACTATCTCTTAGTACTTTAAGTATAGTACTTCAAGTTCAGTATTTCAAGTACCGGTAATCATAATATGACACAGGTACTGTACAGATTTCTATGTTTCTGTCAATAAGATTACGTATTTGACAGATGATATTAATACGAAACACAGTAAGACCAAGTTGTAAGGAAGTATAAGAGTAGGACATGAGCTTTCCTGTTGATTCTTGTTAAAAAAAAAAAATTAAAAAATTCAGGCTCTGCTAATTATCTTCCTATTCAAATAGCTGTGAATGTATTAATATAATTTAAGTGTTATACAGTTATATATACATGAACAGTACATGCCAATTAAATTCTTTACGAAAATTAGTTGATGTTCTGTTTTTATTTCAATGTACGGCACCGAAATCCTCTAAATTCAAATACACTTGCCTTTGGTTACGCTCGCTTAAAGACCCAATATGCCGGCTCCATAAGAAGCATTCGTGACTTGACCTCCCTAGACAGACCTTGACCGAGAGCACACGAGACAACACTCCGTGCGGAGAATGTGGAAAACAGATAACAGAGACCAATGCTGCTGTGGGCTGTGATGGAGACTGTCGTAAGTGGTTTCACAAGGAGCGTTCCGGAGTTAATGCGGGTGATTTCGCGACTCTCAAAAAGCCTAGCACTACATTGCTATGGATGTGCAAGATATGCAAAGATGATTTAATTATGTTAAGACATGGAAAAGAAGAATTAAAAGCAATATGGGAAGAAATAAGAAGTCTTAAGGAAAGCATCAAACAAACGGTTGCGGAAGATATAAATAAAGCGATGCCTAGACAAAATGAAGAACATATGAACAGTTCTAAAGGAACCAGTACTTCTGTTATAGTTCAGCCTCCTCAAATCACTGCCAAGAAAGGATTGGCCCCGAAACCACCAAAAGTGGAGTCAAATAGCCACGAACAGAACATTCGAGTAATTGAAGACAAAGAAACGTCATCTGATAACACCGAAGAGGGGACTTGGACGGAGGTTGTGAAGCGAAACCGGCACCGTAGACAGGTAATCATAGGTTCGAGAAAGGCTGATGAAACTAGCAACCTAAGAGCGGCTAATAGAACAGCCTGGTTGTACATAGGCAAACTTCATCAGAACACGGAGAGGGAGGATATTATTAAATTCCTTCGAGATAACAATATATCTGATGACATTATTTGTGACCAATTAGACACAAAAGGTACAAAGAAGGCGTTCCGAATTGGTATTGGATTTGACCACCTAGAAAAAGTAAATAACCCAGAATTCTGGCCAGGGAGGATTTTGGTGAGGAGGTATAATTTTCGACCCCAAAACGACTCGGGTACAATGCTCTCAACCAAATCCCGATAAGGACGACAACGTTTTGCCTACATCAAAGATTAAGCTACTATTATAGAATATTGAAGGACTGCTGAGCATGACAAACACACTAGAAGAGATAATACAGGAATTTGATGTAATAATCCTAGTGGAAACATTTTTAACGCATGCGTGGCAAACTAGTAGACATTATTCAACATTCGTCATGGCAGAAAAACCTCCAGTAGGGAGGCCCAAAGGAGGCATTGCATGTCTGTTCACTGATCAGTTCTCACCATTTAGTGTACAATACAGATCTACGAACGTTTTAGTAGTTCGAACCAAGCCGTGTGTTTGTGTATGTGTATATTTCCAGCAAGATTTCTCATCAACTGAGATTATTGAGGAAGTTAGTAAAGCTTTAACTGTGACTACTAGGGATGATGCCATTATCCTTGCCGGAGACCTAAATTGTCGCATCGATGCAGAACATCGAAAATCAACAGAAGTTTTGGACTTCTTAGAAGAGGAAGGTCTTCGGTTGGTGAATGCCTCTGACATGAATACCTACATGTCTCATAATGGTGCTAGAACAATAGATCTGGTGTTTATAAACTCCAAGTTTGTGTCGATCAAGCAGGAGGTTATTCTCGAGGCGCAACGGAAACACCTACCAGTTGCAACTTCCTTACAGCTGGAGAATAGGCCTAGTACGCTAGATACAGTTGGAGACCGTACAAAAATAAGTAGAAAAAGTAATCCGTCTCTTATCTGTGGTGAAGATAATCAAACGATACTTAACCTATTACGAGAGGGTAATCTTAATGAGGCTGCATTATATCTAGAAGTGCTGCTCCAGAATGCTACTCTACCAACAATACCTGTGGTCAGGAAATCTCAACCCTGGTTCAAGAATGAATGCTATAAATGTCGTAGAGATGTGCTGGAAGCATTACATACAGCCCGAAGAGAGAAAACAAAAGAATTCATTGAAATATATGCCAGTAAAAGGAGAGCATACAAACTACTACTAAAAGAAGCCAAAAATCATTATAGAGAGGAAGAAGAAAAGAAACTTATAGAACGTGCCAGTCTAGATCATTACCTGGCTCTGAAGCCTAGACAACCGAAGTTCTCCAGGAACTTACCAATGGAAGTTTGGGAAAAGCATTTGAGTGCAGTGCTTCAAGAGAGAGACACACGACCTAATTATTTCGTGCCAGTTTTTCAAACAATCCCTGAAATCGACGAATTTTCAATTAATGAGGTTGTATCAACTATTACAGCATCTAAAGAAAACAAGGCATGTGGCCCAGATCACATTTTTTATGAACATCTTAAAGCTGCTCTCCCAAAATTGGGTGAATCCATCACTCGCCTAATGAATGAATGCTTGCGGCAAGGTAGGATACCAGACAACTGGAGAAAATCTACTATTAAAATGCTATATAAAGGCAAAGGTGATACCGCAGATCCCAACTCATATAGAGGAATAGCGCTAGAGTGTACTCTACTAAAGACTAACTTCATTAGTGGGTAAACGTCTCATTAAACTGGTGGAAAATAACCTACCGGAGTCGCAATTCGGATTTAGAAAAGGGAAATCAACGACTTTAGCTATCCGCTGTCTCCAGAATGACATAGAAGAAGCCTTAAAGAAACCAGGGGGTAAATTGCATGCCACCTTTATAGATTATTCGAAAGCTTTTGACACCATAAGCAGAACCATACTGTTAGAAAAAGTGGAGAGTTTCATTGGTAGTACGAACTACCTTATACCGCTGATTAGGAACTTACTGCTCAACAATTCAATAGAAGTAGATGATGGCATTACCAAATCTATTATTTTGGAACAAACAACCGGGGTATTACAGGGAGACCCGTTAAGTCCATTATTATTCATCATTGCGACAGCAGACATAGTAGATTTGGTGAACCAGGAAAGCGTCAAACTATTAATGTACGCTGATGATATGGTCTTAACATCAACGTCAGAGAAGGAACTCCAGAAATCATTCAACCAAATAGTAGGCTGGATAAAGAAAAATGAGCTCAAACTGAATGTAGAAAAAACAGTGTTCATGACGTTTAGAAGAGGGGGACCTCATGGAATCTTCTATTATGAAGACCAAGAACTTAAGTCCGTAAAAGTATTTTAAATACTTGGGTGTAATTTTTCAAACCCAAGGTAATGTTTTCACCCTCCATCTCATAGACCGTCTAAATGCATCTATGAAAGCAATATCTGACATTAAGCACCTGAGAAACTTGTCTTTAGAAACGGCCATAAAACTCTTTCATCTAAAAATCAGCCCTATAGCAACATATGGCTTGGAAAACATATGGGAACATTTGAGTATGAAACAGTTAGATAAAATCGAGAAGTTGAAGGCAATCTACTTGAAACGGGCTCTGTGCCTCTCCAAATATTCTCCTTCCCGGCTCGTGAATGAGCTATCCAGAGAGGGATTTTATGTGGAAGAGCTAAGGTTACAGTTGTTACTTCCAGCAACAACACCCGATATACATCTGCTTCGAGACCTACGATCGAAGAAGGCTGACATCTGGGAAGATTTCTACTCTACCGATGCCATGCTAAATCGCGAGTGGGTTCAAGGTGGATATGAACTGCGACACCTGCTGACAAGGTTCTCCGTTCATGGGTTCCATTATAAACTGTGTAATATAAAGCGTTATCATTAACCAGGTTTGAATTGTGTATGTTTAAAATGTGGTGCACACTGTATTAGGTACCATGTTTTAAATTGTAAACAGCGATCAGAATCACTGGTGAAATTTTGCAACGAAGACTAATGATTTATATAGTAATTCTTTGCACATTGTGCGCGTTAAATAAAATTAATATTGTCTGTACTTCACAGCAGCACGATTTAAAATAACTCGGCCTAATGACTATTACAGTAAACTATCACAAACCAAGCAATACTGAAATAAACTTTCGAGACACAGCGTTGGCTTCACGAAAAGCTGCATCGGCTGCTCTTCGCGGAAATGCTTTACATAGAGAAAAAGTAGATGCTTTATGCAAATGCAAATGCTTTATGGCAAACTTCTTCTTCTTCTTTTCTTCTTCTTGCCCCAAACGTGGCGCGCAATCGCTAGGTAGGCGGTACTGAACGCCGAGATAGCTCGAGCAGGCCCGAACATAGCCGATTATTGGCTGCAACTCGACATTCTCTAGACTCAAGTGCAAAGAGCAGGCAGTATATAGAGATTGAGAAGGCGGTGTTCCGACAACTAATGATGGGTCGAACTAGCTCTTTTGAGGGAGCTAGCTCATTCGCTCCGCTCCTAACTGAGAGTCGTTCAAAAGAGTCGACTCTTGGGAACGGGAAAGTAGGAGCGAGCCGAGGAAGTCAGAGGCCGCTCTCCGCTCCAGGTTCGTTCGTTCATTCGTTCATCCTGTTTAGGGCAGACGGCTCTTTATGACTTCCGGTCGCTCTGTATGACTTTCGGGAACGAATGATTTAGCTCAAATAGTTCACATTTCCCACAAAAGATGGCAAAACAATGTACAATTTAGAAAGCTACTCTTGAAATAAAACAAATGAACAAGTAAATTATGCACTCCTGGCAATATTTGCAATTAATCTAACGATAAAGCTTTATATAAAGTAACGAAGAAATGTATCACAAATATGCAGTATTACTGGATAACACATAATATTACTTTGCCTATGTTCCTTTCTTCTTAAAGTGATGCCTTTCAAGACTGAATGCACCGTAACGAGACACATGTTCATGATATGGGCAAAACTTACACGTTAATAAATAATTGTTTAAAAATGTAATGGGATGTAAGTTACTATGGTATATACTAAGGCATGAGTTATTTGTTCATAAAAGGCCAAAATAGTGTCATTTTACATTTTGTGGATTAATCATGACCCGTTTTTATTTGAAGGAGCGAGATGCGCGAGGTAGTTCTTTCCCACAACAGATGGCAACACAATGTGCAGTTTGGCACGCTACTCCAAATACAGTAGAGATAATACTCGACACTTACGGATTTCGCCTTGCTAAAATGGGAGACAATTTGACGGTGGCGCTCCTAGTGACTTGACCTGAACAAATCGCGCTAAATTCAAAATAATATCAATGGAAATGTATATACGGAAATGGATAAATAAATTACGTCTAGAAAGAAAGTGGTATTGAGAGATTAACTTCGAAGTTGCTAAAGCAATTCTGGATAAATGAATGAAGAATTATTTAAAAGGTTATTATTCAAAGACTGAAATTAGACATATAAAAAGACGTGAAATGGACTGGTGTGAAATGGCTTTATCTTTCACTTATGCATTACTTTTTTAGCTTTAGCATTCCTGCCTGAACTCTTACGGTAGGATTTGTCTTTTTTTCCCATTTAAAAACATTGTATCATCACATTAAGACACTTGTCAATAAAAATATTGGCACATTCCTTACACATATGATGCAATGAATTAACATATAATAGCTGGACAATTTTCCTCTTAACATGAAGCCTACTAACAGAAAGATATTCCTTACACATATGATGCAATGAATTAACTAATAATAATAATAATAATAATAATAATAATAATAATAATACCGGGCGGTACACCTCCACGCCGCGAATTCAAATATTGCGCCAGTTGAAACCTCTCTACAGGAGAAACTCTGAACTTTAAAATCTGTATTAAATCAAAGGTTTCTTGGAAGATGTCACTACTGTAAATTTTGAAGTGTTCTGAACTATGTCTATTTCGATTTGTGTTTGTTTGCTCTGTAGCAAGAAGTGTGGACATTCTCGTCTAGATGTCACTACTTAAAAACTATAACTGTGCACCCTGGTGCGAAGTGAACGAACTGTTTTTGAAGAAATTTTGTATCTATAAGTTTGTTCTTTGTTAAATTTTTTTCTTTCATTTTTTGGGTTGGCAATATTGATCTCTGTTTCCGCCAGTTTTAAATTTACCAATCTTAAATTTTCTAAATTAATTTTCCACCAATCCTAGATTTCTTCTTCAGTTTTGACTTGTAATCCTTAGACGACCAATAAAAGTTTGTGGGCGGGTTTGTTATCATTCATGAAAGGTCTCGAATGTTCCACGAGGGTATATAAACTGCTGATTTTCTTGTCTCGGGGCCACTTCTGTAACATCTTTCTTAGTGTATGGATATGTAGCGGGGGGCGGGAAGCGCCTCTTTCTCCAAGCATTTACAAGGTAATGGCCTGTTAACATCTTCATTTCTTGCTAGCTCAGCAGTTTAACTCTCGGGCAGGGTTCGAAACCTTTAGTATGTAACCTACCCTTTTAAAATGTAAATTCTTTTCTGTCTATCTACAAATTACAAATCTGTAAAGCGGGGATAGAGAGTGCTTCACACTCTCGAACTCCCCTTCATTTTGAATTTGAGGTGACTATGTTTTCGTAACCGTTTTTCTCTTCCTTCTTAAAGTCTTAAACTTATTTGCCAACTAGTCACCTCCATATTTGGGATTAGCCTCTGTATCATCGGCCTAGCGCCACATAGGTTTTAGACAAAAACTTTGTGTAGGAGTGCAAGTTATCGCCTCCATTCAATCTTGTATTATGGGCCAGTAATTTAACCTGATGTTTTGTTTTCCTCATGTAAAGGCCCTGTAGGTTGGGTATCAAATACCCCTGTTTCTTAGTGTGCCTTGAGGGCAGTCTGAAATGAAGGTTGTAGCCTTTGATAGGCTGGTAATATTGAGAGCGGTTCTGCTCTTTTCTTTAACATTGTAATTAGGAGCAAGTGCTCCTTGTACTTAGGGGTTTTCTGCCCTGTAGCGTTTGTGATTGTGAGCTGAGAGCTCAAGAGTTAATGAATTCGGGCCGTAGCCCAATATATGTAAAAATCACTTAACTGGTTTTTGGTACAGCGACTGTATACTTGATTGTCTTTGTTATTTCCCCTAGCGGGAACCGGTTAAATATTCTCTGAATTGTGTACCTGATTTAACTTGTTATTTGTTGTATGCTCAAAATTCTATGCTACCATTGTTTAGTTTTGAAAATATAACCTTGTTAAAATTTTAATTCATATTTCGTGCTTCTGCAGTTGAGACCTATTCCAACCCGTCCCTTCTTTCACCTCTGCTGTTCCACAGTACCCTCGGAACAAGTGGTAGCAGAGCGTGGTTGAATGGGTCTCAATTTAGCCCCTTTTGATGGCTAAACATTGTTTTCGATTCGAACTCGAACAATTTTCTCAGTTGCTGGATTTTTTTATTTTTCTAAAAAAAATTCTGTCGTCATGTCCGGCCCTCGCGACGTCCTCCATCCAGGCTATTTGCGCAAGGAGGAATTGATCTATGAATTGACAATTAGAAATGTGCAATCTGGAGGCACGGTTGCAGTAGATTCCAATAAGCTTAAAGAGTCCCTGGATTTGCCTATTTCCATCCCCACTTTGGGAGAGAAAGAGATTGACGATGCTCTCTCCACGATCACTGACAATACTACTGAGCTAGCATCCGTAGTTAGTTTTTTTGAAGTAAGTGATCCATCTCCTAATCAACTCAAAAGAGTACAGGCCAGATTGTACCACTTTTATAATAGGGTATGTGATCTATTGTCCTTGAAGTTAAATGACCTTCACGGTATGGAAGCTAGTGCTGTTGCCGAAAACTTGTCTAAAGGCCGGTCTCCACTGATTAACATTTAACACCGACATGTTAAATTTAACATGTTACAATTAACATGTATATTGTGATTGTGCCTTCCAATTGACTTTGCATGTTAACTCAGAATGTTGAGGTTAACACTTTTAACATGTTGGCGTGTTTTCCGCTCCAAGTGGAAAACATGTCAAGTCAATTCGTTGTTCGTGAGATGTTGGCACTGCTTCGGCAACTTTCTTGCCGTTTCCATGTCAACAGATAGCCAAACGATGCAAACGACGTGCTTCTCGTGAAGTAGGATTATAGTTACAACACTCCGCGACACTCATTCTCTTTGTTATAAGAAGCTACAAATACAGTACCGGTACCGGTAGGCGCACGCGTGTCGTCCTCTCTGCACTAAACTAAAATTTATAGTCAGAAATGGAGTGGAACAAGATTACTTTGGACTTAATTAATGACATAATAGAAAGGCCTTGTTTGTGGGATGTCTCATCAAAGGAATACAGAGATAAAGCGAAAAAAGCCGACAGTTTCCAGGAACTCTAAATTATCTATAATTATTCCCGCGAGTGCATCGAAAAAAACTAGCGTACCTCCGCTCCCAGTACAGTCGAGTATTGCAAAAAAATCAGAAAAGTCGGGGGGCGGGCGCGCATGAAGTTTATACTTCAAAGAGGTTTGCTTTTAAAGCAATGAGCAGGATGATGGGAGGAAATGTGTCTAATAAAAATGCATTTATAAGTCATAACAAGGAGCAACAGTGGCAATAACACAGGCCAAATCCTCTTTATCTGAGTCCATTATCCTTGTTTGAAAATACTAGACACCACCTAAATGTATTACCGCAAATTGATATGATGAACTACCTGTATATAAACAAAGAAAGTCAAGTTTAACATGTTTATTAAGTGTGGACACAATGTTAAATGAAACAGTATTCAACATTTAACATTTAACATGTTGATGGTGTCACCAGTTAACATTCAACACTTTTAACAATTAACATGTTGTTGCTAAATGTTAATCAGTGGAGACCGGCCTTAAAATGTCTAGTAAAGTTAGCCATTTGTTATCTGGATGTGCTATTCCAAAATCCGACCAGCCTATGGTAGTAAATATCGTAAGTGGGGAGGATTCCTCTAAAGAGGAAGGAGGTAGTACTGCGGAGGCTACCCAACGAACATCTGCCCCATTAGAAACTGAGTCCGATCGTCGCACGTCCATTCCACCCTTCGTGTTAAATAATGCACCTTCTGAATCTGCTTCTCCGCCACTTAGGCCCCTTCCTACTACGTCCCCGGGTTTCAGCAGTTTGCCCCATCCTTTAGCAATGTTGCTCAGAGGTATTTCTAAGTTTTCCGTTAACTCTACCAGTGACGTAAGTTCATTCTTAAGGTTTTTAGTTGAGTTTCAGGATCATGCCCTGGTTTTTTCTCTTTCTCCGTGTCAAATTTTGCAGATCATCTATCCCTATGCAATTGGTGTTCTCTCCGACAAGATAGTTAGAGCAATTGCTGAACAGTCATCCATAGAAGATGGTTGCCTATATGTACTTCCTCTTAAAACAATAATCACCACCACCACCACCACCACCACCACCTTCCATACTGACCGCCCGCGCCCAAAGAGTGACCGTGACGATAATCGTATGCTCGCGCTACTTGTGACAAATCCTGAGGCTGTACCTTAAGGCCACGGCTGCTTCCTTCCAACTCCTAGGCCTTTCCTCCCCCATCGTCGCCATAAGGCCTATCTGTGTTGGTGCGATGTAAATCCAATAGAAAAAAAAGAGACTTCTGGTCAGGATGTAATAGTGTCGAGGATAGTAACAAAAGTATGTTCCTGCAACGGTCGCGCGCCCAAAAGCTCGAACTTGTTCGAACTCTGACGTCATCTGTTCAAGCAGCTCGAACCGGGCTCAAGCACGTTATTACGTATGGAGGCCTAGGGAGTATTTCATTTTCACGCCCTTCGTGACGTGGCCGGTAATACCGTCGGGGTCGTAAAAGAACAAGAGTTGACCAAGGGAGGTCGGATAGGATAGATGAAAGTGAGGAGCCTGGCACAAGTAAGTGGAAGCAATGCCAGGACTCAGCTAAGGGCCCTATGGTCGCCAACCCACGTTCCAAAGTTCAGAGCCCCTGGGGCTAGGCCAGTATGGAAATACTATACAGTAGTTGATATGATAAGTTATATCGTCGGGCAGTATTTCTTCAAAAGATTCGGGACATTAGAAGTGGGGAAAAATAATATTCACCTTTACAATTTATTGTAAGGTTTTAATAATGCCTAGGGAAAAAAACTTTGTTAACATGATGTGCAATAAATTAACAAACGGGGTGTAATTACCCATGTAATGTCTCTGCTTACAGTGCTTAAATGTAGGTTTAAGAATAAAATGACTAACTTATGACGAGTGTTAATCATAAAATATAATCTCATACAAGTACAACATACAACAGGGGCTGATACTCAACCTTGAAGTTCGTTACAGAAACAATCTTAACCTTATTCATGTTATACACGTACATTGCAATACCTAAGTGCAATGAAGATTGAAGAAAATGGAACTGAAAAAATAAGGCATATTATATTCATAGTTTCTTCTCTAACAACGAATAAGAAATTGATGAACTTAATACAAGCATTCCTCCCATATATATTTATCATTCAATCCTGTGTTACAGAGTAAACTGTTGCACACTTCTTGAAGCTTACCGTATCACAGTTGCAAAGTACTGTAACAAACATTCATCAGCTTACAATGGGAGTGTTCTAGGCGAACTTCGTGTTGCCGCCACAAGAGCGCAGCAAGGACCGAAGGGGTCCTGGCGCATACGAATGGGCGGACATGCTTCATTCTTTCTAATGCAATCAGCTGTTCTGTCAGGCATCGAAATGAGTGAAATAAAGAATTATGGGAACTGGAATTTATTTCAATTGAAGGCGGAACTCAGAAGAAGAAATGCGAAAGTTCATGGAAGGAAGAGTGACCTTATAAAGAGGTATTGTTGTTTGGATTAAAGCTGCTGTATATTTTCATAACCTGACATAGGCCTAGGCCTAGTACAATGTCAATTTTATGGATGCTTTAATCGTCAATATCCGCGTAACATTTCGTATTTTATCCTTTGTAGTCTCGAAGATTATGATGCCACATTTAATGTGGAAAATCGGCAGGAGGATGAGGAGGAGGATATTTTCATGATGAAAGTACCAAGTGCAGTAGTATACAAGGACGTAAATGAAAGTACAGACCTTCCAACTGTGACTGCCCAGTGTTTTTCAAGATATTTAAAGAACTGTGAGCAACGTGATTCAGGTGTGGGTAGTAAAATGTACAAAGAGAGGTATTTGTTGTGCTTGCGTTGGGCACAGGAAGGTGAATTTACATTTTTAAAAGGCAGAGTTGCATCAGAGTATAGGAAAAGTGTGGTATACCATGTAGACTTGAAAATAGCAGACTTCTTAATTGAGGAGTGCCAGTGTGAATGTAGTGCTGGTATGGGGCCATTTGCTCACTGCAAACATGTATGTACTACATTACATGCTTTGTTAGATTTCAATACCAGCAAGACCTTCATCTGCCAGGAAACTTGTACCAGCCAGCTACAATCTTTCCACAAGTGCAAACAAATTTAAAGCCTCCCCAGTTAAGGCAAATGCACTAGTTTTAAAGACAGTCCAGGTCAAGTCATCTGTTCAAGATATAAGAAGTCATGATCCCAGGCCACACCAGTTCCGAAATACTTCTTCATACAATGAGTACTTCAGAAATCTATCCATAAACTTCACTGCAAATTACCCATCTCCTAATCCCATGCCAATCTTACAGTTGTATCCCTCTGCACATCTTAAAGCTGTTTATAATGATCATGATTATTTTGGATCTGGTGAAGAGAAATTTTTAACTTCTAGAAAGTTGAAAGATGTTTCTCCAGGGGATTGTACTGATGTGGAACTTAAAACTAGGGGACAGAGTGCAAATCCACTTTGGTTCACAGAACGCTCCATCAGAATACCTAGCTCACTGTTTAAACGTGTTTGTCACCTTACCGAGAGGACTGACACAAAACAATTCTTAGCTCAACTAATATCAAGTCATGAATTGTCTACACCTGCTATTGTTCATGGAAGAAAGTATGAAGCTGTGGCAGTAAAGGCTTTTGAGAAACGTTACTGTATGAAGGCACATGAGTGTGGTTTATTCATAAGCACAGAACATCCATACTTATGTGCTTCACCTGACCGAGTTCTGGATGAGAATGAACTTCTTGAAATCAAGTGCCCATACTCATGCAAAGATGAAATGGTTTCCTGTGAAACTGCGGAATACTTGTATCTTTGTGTTGTATCAGGAAACCTAGCTTTGAAAACTGATCACTCATACTACTATCAAATACAAGGGCAGCTGTACTGTGCTGACAGGAGTCTTTGTAGACTTGTAATATACACCTTCAGGGACATGAAAGTTATCCTTATTCATAGGAATGAAGAATTTATTAAACATATGATTTCTTCACTAAAACTCTTTCACAATAACTATCACAAATCATATATCATAAATAAGTTCCTCTACTTAGGCAGTGAATAAGAGATGAGTTCATAAACATTGTATAACACAATGTAATCCTTGTACTGTTCTGTAATCTTAATGCTGCAACATCATTTACCTTAAATGGAATTACAATTTAAAACATTTAATTTATTTTGTTACATAATTTTTGTTCTTAAAACATAATTCCTAAAATAATAAGCACCTGTGCTCATATCCTAAAAGGCTGTAAGACTACAAATGATCAAGTATAATGGAAATTGCTACACATCACCAGAAGTTCTGTTTTTATAGGTATTGTATTTTAAAAGTTACTTAAAACTGACTTCACTGTTACTAATCAAGCATCCTTCCCAACAATATTTCTTCTAAAATTGCAGAGCATATAACAAATAAATATGATTTCTGATGACAAGGAAGTATGTGAGGGACTCAGTGGAGATTGCAGTATTTTATATGTTTTACCCAAGCCTATTAGTCTCTCAATATGTACCCTTTTCCTGGCTATTTTCCTGTCTGTTCTTAAAGTTTCACTTGGAAGCCTATTCATTTTCTTAAAAAATCTTGGGATGTTAACAGTGACACCATGAGGAACAAGCATATCTTGTATATCAAATCCCTTATCAGCCATAATGGAATCACCAAAGTGAAATTTTTCCAGAATGTCACTTCTTTCCATCAACTGTCTGTCACTAGTTGCACCTCCATAGCATTGTGAAATATATGAAATCAATCCACCTGGTGTTGAACCAACTAAAACTTTTATTGTGTTTCTATTTTTGTAAGAGGAGAATGTTGCTTGTTGAGCTGTTGGAAGAGATGGTTTTTTGATGGGGCATTCAGTTGAGTCTATGATCAAGCGTGTGGTTGGATACTTAATTTTAAAATCAGTTGGCATATGAAATTTCACCAGCTGTTTTGAAGGCCATATATCTACCTCTTGCCACTGGAGATACATGAATCTTAACCAAGTGCTAAAAATGTTTGAGACTTGAGAGACAGAAGTAGAAAACATGAAACTCACCTCTTTGTAGGGTAAATTCCTTCTTAGAATGATCATAGTCAAAAAGAATAAATCTAAAACTTCTAAATGTGTAGGTGGTGGGCTATTTATATAGCTAAGATGATATGATGCAGATCTTAGGTAATAAAAAACAAACATAAATTTCACATAATTTTCTAAACCAGTGTAATAGTGCAGCATGTTGTCATTTCCTTGAAAATTATTTATAGTGTATGGGACAAATTTGCTCTTAGTTTGGGTGAAGTGAGATTCTCTAGAAATTTCACTTTTTAACTGTAGGCCTATTTCTTCAGTCTGTGTTGCAGTACTTGTAGATTGTAGCCTTGCTGTATTTTGGTTATGGGGATGATCAGTAGTAGAAACCTCTAATTCTTCACCAAATGGAAAGGGGCAAATGTCATCAATAACCTCAAAAGCATTCTGGCTACTTGCAGGAGGTACACAGACACTGCTATCTTTGCCTCCTGGGATTAACAGTAACTGTCTCTTGTCATGTCTCTGTTTTCGTTTCTTTGCTGTTTCACTGCCCTCCTTTAATTTTGTCCATGCAAATACCGAAGGCACAGCTGTCTTTTGCAAGGTCTTCTTAAGAGGTATATTGCCTCCTGAAAATGAACACATGGTGGTATGTTATGGAATTGCAGATCGAATTTTGGGATTAAGATTTAATGTTAAATAAAAGTAGCTATGACTTCTGCAGCTCTTTCTGCCTACTACACATGTCTGGTATATGTACGGGATTAAAGGTTAGAATTAAATAGGAAATTCCCGAGGCGATTAATTAAGTACCAATGAGGCATTTAAGAGACCTTTAGTTTCTAAACTATGTTACTGATGATTGAATTACATGTCCTACCTCGCCAAGTAGAGCTTATATAATCCTTAGGTGCGAAATGTTCGAAACAAGCAACACTGCTGTCAGTTGGATTCCATTTAATCCGCCGAATTTGTTTTATCCATTGTTTTCTCAAAGTGGGATGCTTTGGAAACCTATGCCCTCCTCTGTTTCTACACAGTGGTACACAGCAGCACGTACTTGGCATTATCTAAAGTATAAAATCTCATCGAAGAATTGAGTTTCATTTACCCCGGAAAGTCTTTGTAAACCACGTTTCTTCTATTGCCGTTTGGGTTCTAAGATGCGACTTAGAACCGTAGGTGTGAGAAATAGTCTTCTCTCAAGTCGAAAAAATGTATTTTTAAAGGGGATTCCAAATACCTATTTCCACGTCAGTAACATCTTCAGTTTTTGAGATATAAGTATCCCCATAAAAATAGTTCAACCCCTTTAACAGTCCTACCTCCACCCCCAATCTACCTAGGTAGATTTTACGAAAACAAAAAAGAACATATTTCTTTAGTTTTAAAGGAGATTCCAAACACCAGTTTTCACGTTTATAACATCTTCCGTTTTTGAGATGCAAGTATCCTCGTAAAAAATAATTCAACTAATGTCTAAATTATTCCCCCTATGTGGATTTTCCGAAAACAAAAGAATCTTGTTTCTTTATTTTTAGGAGATTCCAAATACCAATTTTCACGCCTGCAACATTTCATTATTGAAATATAAGTATCCTCATACAAAGAATTCAACTCATTTTTCAATTCTTTCACCCTCTTAAGTGGATTTTCTGAAAACAAAAATACGTACTTCTTTAGTTTTAAAGGAGACTCCCAATACCAATTTTCGCGTCTGTAAAATATTCAATTTAAGTGGTTTTTTTTCGGAAACAAAAAATATGTGGTTCTTTATTTTTAAATGATATTAAAAATACTAATTTTCACGTCTGTGACATGTTAAATGTTGAGATATGCTATCGATACGCTCATTTTAAAAATTCATCCCCTTTTTCAGTTCCCTTTAAGCGGGTTTTCCGAGAACAAATCACCTGTGTTTCTTTACTTTCACTGGACATTCCAAACACCAATTTTCACGTGTGTAAACTGTTACCTTTCTGAGAAATACTGTAGATACATATAGTCTTTAAAAAAACTCACCCCCTTTGTCAATGCCGTTCACCCTTATTAAACTGGAATTTCCAAAAAAATGTTTTTTTAAAAGAAGATTCCAAATACCAATTTTAACGTCTGTAACATCTTGTTAAAGGAATTTCCGGAAACAATCTAAAATTTAACTTCTTTATGTGCAGTAGTTTTGGCTCGGCGATGATGAATCAGTCATTCAGTCAGTCAGGACAGTCATTTTATATAAGTTACTGTGCGATCCCGCCCGTATGTGTGCCTTACCCTACAGTTTTCTTTCCCAAACAGGAAGTCATAATATGTTTATCATACCGATTGGGAACGAACTTTGACTAAAAAGGGCATTTAGCATTTCACAGTTCATCTCAGTTACCCCAAAGACTATGAATACGTCACTAATATCGTCATTTTCGGATTTTTAAGTTTCACCCTTTCCTTTAGGGGTGCTAGGGTCTTCTTGCCCCTACGGTATTTTTTCCAGATAGTAAGTTATATGAGTATCAAATCTGGTCGAGAGCTATGCTGGAACATACACACATTAACCCGTAAACTCTGTAATTTGCGACATTTTCTCACCTTCTCACCCCATGTTCCATGGGGACAGAACTTCGACTTCTCATTTTTGTATAATTATATTATTTGATAAAAGCAGAAATAAGTTTTAAGAAACACATAATCTTCACATAGTGTTGGGTAGGCAACCCGCTGATCGGACTTGTCTTGCGGTTTGCTTATCTTCCCCTATTTAATTGTTCACCCCTTAGTGCCGAACTAGCAATCAGATTTCGTTCAAACAACTTCATAATCCCTCTCAGATATAATAAGAACAAACTGTGAAAATTTCAGCGAAATCGGTCAAGTAGTTTTTGAGTCTATTAGCTTCAAACATACCAACATCCAATTATATATATTCTTCAGGGATTACAATGTTTTGTAAGTTCACACTTATATCAATATTTCAGGGAGACACGGTGCATTCCCTTGGATGATATCCATCGTAGAAATATTCGAAACACAGAAATTTTGCACACGACGCTAAGTCAGGTTTGACATAGTTACATTTCTGGGTGGGAATGTCACTCGGGAAAGAAACGTCAACGTTACTGAAGATATCACGAGTTGGCAATACGTTTGCGACAAACCATGCATAACAGATTATTTTTCCAATACCTGGTGGCGCTTGCAATTGATTAGGAATCAATGCATCGATTTTTACTGCGTCGCGTGTAGTCGTGATATCCCTTTGCTGTGAAAGGAATGTAGAACAATAGTTTTAAAATTAATTTACCAGGTAGAACATTAATAGATGAAAAAGGACACCGATATTTCAAAATACATTGAACAAATCCATTCATGCAGTAATCGTCAATGGATAAAAGTAAATAAATGACGCAAAAAGCACAATTCTTCAGGATTTGATCACGGGGCACTAACGTGTGAATCCGCGACGAAAGCCTCTCTTGAACTTGCTACGTGCTAATAAGGACGCAAACCACGTCGGAAATTCGACAGTCATTTTCTCGGAAACTTGACTGCCTACGGGGCCAAAACATGTGTTCAATTATTATTGATTAGGTGGAAAACTTTTAGCGCTTGTTGTATTCAGCAAAGTTTCTGGGAAACTGTCTTGTTACACTTGGTGGGTTCCCCTCGTTGGACTTCCGAAGCAAGAGTGAAGCCCAAGGACAAGGGGAGATATTTTCTATATTGAACCTGAATTCGTGTGTTTTAGTTATTTATATTTATAACACGAGTGTTTAAACGTTGCATTACGCCATGCATTTTTCGTTTAACTGACTTATGCTGCCCCCGGTACAATGATAATTCTGTTTTCCTTACAAGACTCAATGAAACCTGTTGCAACCACCACCACCACCACCACCACCACCACCACCACCACCACCATCACTTCCTTCCAGCAAGCCGGGTAGGAGCTTTGTGAACGATATGCCTCATCTGAATTCTGTCCTGGTACGATATAGTTTTTCCCTCTTCACTACATCCCATGTTACACCTCACCTCTTGAGATCTTCATTAACCTGGTCTGTCCATCTTTATCTAGATCATAAAATAGGGCTTCTACCGATCACTTTCATCTCCAAATACTACTGGCGTGGAGTTCGAGTTGGGTGTATTCACTTCACATGACCTAACCACTTCAATATTGCAACACCTTTCCTTTCCTCCATGGTCAAGTTCACCTGCAGGTCTCTCCTTGCATTTTCATTCTTGACTCTCTCTCTCTCTCTCTCTCTCTCTCTCTCTCTCTCTCTCTCTCCTGGTTTTTTTGTAGAGCTGACCTAAGGGACTTCATTTCACATGCTTTCATTTGACTCACTTCTCTCTTATATATGACACAGGTCTCCAGACTATACGTCATGATTGGCAGGAGACAGGTTTTATACACTGTTCAAAAACATGGGGGAACCTTTTTGAACGTATGCCATACTCCACACAATACCTCACACCCAGATATATTATCAACTAAACCTTTATTCTTTACTGTTGAAGTATACAAAAGAACATCGATGAATTTGCGTTCATTTCCAGAACATAAACGGAAATGTCCAAATAGGGGCGAAAACAAAGTGATAACAGTCCTCCAGAGTGGATTGTTATCCCAGGTGGAGACTTCAGTATGGTGTATGTCTTCCACGAGTATTTATTACAGCTTGGAACCTACATGGCATGCTCCGTATAAGTCGACGGAGGTCACGTTGCGGTATCAGGTCCCATTCTGCAATGAAAGCCTGTTCGAGGTCTTCGGAGAGTCTGTGGTAGAACAGGACGCCCATGAACACTTCTGTCAAGCCTATCCCCCACATGATCGATGGGATTAAAGTCGGGGCTCAATACTGGCCATTCCATCTCTTGAATGCCCAGTTCTCGCAAGACAGCTCTGGTGATGCGCACATGAGCCCTGACATTGTCATGCATGAGTACGAATTCAGAGCCAACACCGTATGCAGCAAACAACACATGCTGTAGCAGTATCTGCTCGATGTACCCCGCAGCAGTAAGATTACCGCAGACGACGAAAAGATCCGTAAGGACATCAATACTGATACCACCCCAAACCATCACAGAACCTTGTCCGAATCAGTCGCCTTCCTGGACAACATTTGGCAACTGCTCACCACGGCGTCTCCATAAACGTTGACATCCATCACGCTGTGTCAGGGGAAATCTGGACTCGTCTGTGAACAACACAATCTCCATTGGCGAAGTTGCCAGTTGACGTGGGTATGGGCAAACAGAAGGCGAGCTGCGCGATGTTGTTGCGTTAAACGGGGCACTCGAACAGGACGTCTGGGTCGTAAGGACACTTCCCGTAACCTGTTTCTTACTGCCTGGTCAGACACCGTGACTCCAGTGGCCCTCCTGAGGTCTCGCTACAATACTGTGGCAGTTGCTGAACGACGCTGCAACGCATAGATGGTCAGTTATCGGTCATCCTGTGGGGTTGTCATGCGTCCACGACCTTGTCCAACCCTCCTTGTGAACCGGCCTGTCTCAATGTAGCAATTGTACAAGTATTGAATAATTGACGGGGGGACATCGAGATCCACAGCAACACAGCGAAAAGTCCATAATTCCTGGATCAAAGTGACGGCTCTTGCGACTTGAACCTCGTTAAAATGTCTCATGGGATGTGCTGGTTTTCGTACATCGTGCTCAAATGACCGCAGTAGTCTGTGTACATCGCAACGACACACGGACGCACCGCTATTCACTTTGTTTTGACTGGTCGCCTGACAGTTTGCATGGCTACGCCTACAGATGAAGTATAACTTTGATTTGACATACCCTGAGTACATGAGGGTCTTACAATCGTCCTTCGTCCAGTTAGTGTTCTCTTTCTCTACCTCTTTGTTAATTTATTTTTATCTTCTTCTTATTCTTAAGAAAGATTTAAGAACAAGAAGAGAAAATGTACAGGAGGGTCTTAAAATATTCCTTCTTCGTCGTCTTATGATTATTACTTGTTCACTTCTGAACAAGAAGAGAAAACGTACAGGATGGTTTTAAAATTGCCCTTCTTCCTCCTCTTCTTCTCTTTCCTTCTACTTCTTCATTAACTTCTCAGATGAAAGAAACAGTCAGGAGGTGTAAAGAGAACAAAAGTTAAACAAGAGAGGTTGGATAAGTAACAACTTGGCCCGCCACACTGAGAACAATTTGAGAGACCCCTGGAATAGCGCTACTGTACCAGAGACTGACTTACATTCAGAAGCAATACGAGGATCATCATATTGCAGCCCCTGGCAGCAACCATAAGTGCTGTAAGTCCGTTCTTCCCCGGACGGTTCGCATCTACTCCCACCTCCAGGAGGAGTGTCGCCATGTCTTCGTGCTGTCCACTACAGGCGTACATGAGTGGAGTCCATCCACTCCTGTTGGGTCCATTTATCTCGTTGTAGGAAACTTGATCACTGCAAGGTTTTTAAGAGAAAGTCATCAAACGAAGGGCAGGAAATTCTATACCTACTAATATATTGTTCAACAAGAAAAATGATTATATTTCTGTAGTCTGCAAATATAAATACTACAAGGTCTCCCATCTATATAAATAAAATAAGAATTATGACTATACATTGCTCAGAATTGAAAAAGAATGATATTTCTGTATCGATGATATCCACAGTAACCAAGAATTGCACTATAATTTTCTATCTGTGTATATGTCTACCCACACATCACGAGAAAATGGCTGCCGAGAATTTAATGAAAATAGGTATGGTGTAAAGTCAGGGAATAAGCCACTACAATTTAGGCTATAAATAATTCACTCTGAGTGATATGGTAGTTTAGGGGAAGGCCTAAAATTTAATTATCGAATATTTACATTATTAGTGGTCCTATCGATAAATGTTACATAACTAAAGTTATGCATGTATGTATGTATGTTGGGTATTCAGCCCGAAGGCTGGTTTGATCCTCTGCAGCTCCGCCAACAGCTGTCATAAATAGCCTAGGCGTTACTGAAGAGGCGTACTAGGGAAATCAGGAGTGAGGTAGTTTCCCGTTGCTTTCCTCGCCGAGCCAGCCGTTGCTATTACATATCAGTCTGCCAAGCCCACTGAAATGCATGCACCAACCGACCCTATGAGTGATATTTTCACACGATTCATAGCAGGGACTGGCTGCATAAGGAATGGGTATTACTAGCATCACTCCTACCTCAGTCACTTTCATATTGTCAAAGCCAAGGATGAGACAGACAGGTCAATGAAAGTAACAAATTTGATATAGTCCATACAAGAAGACGTAGTGCACTGTAAATACTGCATCTCACCAGCAAAGGCATAACATAGAATTAAATTTCTGATCATTTATGTCATACATTTTTACAGTAACGGCTATGATAAAAGACATATTCGCGAAATTTGATTTTTATTGAATGAAATAGTAGTTTAGGGGAAGGTGCCTACGAGTTCCAATCATTTATGTCTTATATAGTTTTACCGTAACGACTGTGATAACAGAATAATGAACTTAGACTTCTGATGCTTGGTCCATATTAGAGATGGCTGAAAAAAAAAGTAGCAGTTACTTCGTCACAGTTACATGCTTGTCACTGCTGCAAATGTAACGAGGACAAAAAATAACAGGTTACCGGGTAACGACAACAGAATAACGTGCTAGTGAAAACAGTAATTGGGAAGTGGGAACTGTCACTAGTGGCAGCGTACAGACACAGAATGTGACCTTCAGAGTTCAGATACTACGCTCGTCTTCCAAGTGAGAGCGCTTTCGTTGGAGAAGTCAAATACACTATAGTGTATAATATACTCTATAGTGTATTTGTTTAAGTTGCTGCTGTCATCTGGTAACTGAAGTGTAAACTGTTATGACATATTCAACTACTCAGGGCTATAATCGTTGATTCAGACATCGCGCAGGGCTACCTACATTATAATATTATAAGTTTTTTTTTTCCTTTTTTTGCTATTTGCTTTACGTCGCCCCTGACATATATGTCTTATGACGACGATGGGGTAGGAAAAGCCGAGGAAGTGGAAGGAAGCGGCCGTGGCCTTAATTAAGGTACAGAACCGGCATTTGCCCGGTGTGAAAATGGGAAACCACGGAAAACCATCTTGAGGGTTGCCGACAGTGGGGCTCGAACCCATTATAAGTTTCACCCGTATAATTATTCTTGTACCACAAATAAATTAGAATGCTAACTTTCCATATTGATATCATAGCTAACATTACTTCATTTTACATTATCGATCCTCTTGTACCGGTTTGTGTCGAGGTTTTGCAGAGATTATCGTGTTTTCTTGTCTTCTATCCTTGATCGGGGCATTGTCAAACTCACTCCTAGATTTCAAAAAAGACGCTAAGTTGTCTTCTCATTTTATCCGTTGTCTGCATCTCGTTAACTTTATAGCAAATAGGAATGCGTGTTTTGCTGCACCAACTTTCAACAGTGTAGAGATGCGTGCGCGCATGTGCGAGTGAATGAATGGGACTTCGCAACACAGTTGTAAGGAGACAAGCTTGAAGCCGTGACCAGGCTGTGACCAATAAAACATGAGTAACGTTGGACGTTATTTTTAACTGTTGCTTTTCACAGTTACTTTATTGTAGCAGTGACAGATGTGGCAGTTACACCAAAATAACCGTTTGTCACACCTCTAGTTTATATCAATGCTGAGCATTGCTAACATGGAAATAGTGTTTAACTGGCGATGGTTTTTGTCACGATTGTCTTAAGGTGTAAATTCACAAAGAAAAATGTGAAGTAGATTATAAAAATGAGAAAATCCTAAAGGAGCGGTCGCTTGAAGAATAAGACAAGAGAGAGTCATGAAAGAAGGAAAAACTACCTTTACATTAGATGCTCTAATATCCCAGAGTTGGAAGAAAACAATGTGAAGGCCTACAATATGGACAGCTCATAAAAATGATCAACAATTGCATGATATTGACCACTGATGTGATTTGCCTCTTCTCTTGCCACTCATCTCTGACAGATGGGATTACAGCTGCGTCTCGAGTAAAACGGCATGCCTGAATATTGGCGGAAAGTAGCTGGGGAGTTATAGTTGGGCCCACGAGAGTAGAAGTCTGACATTTGAGCGGCGAAAGCAGTAACTACGAAGTACGCTGTGTTGTCATAGTTACCTCCATATGCGGCATATCACCCTTTCATACAGGCTGAATATTTAATCAACTATGTTGACCTAATACAATTCAATAAACTTTGACCCATTCCGAAGCTCGTGCTAATAATCCCAGCATTCAAGACAAAACCCGGCATTGCCAATAAATATGAGATTTCATATTCACTAAACTGACAGTAACTTCAACAAATGCGCATGTTAAATAGAGAATAGAACTGTACAACTACCCACTGATTAACTTACCAAAAATCTAACAACGATAATAGTATTCAGGAAACAAATTCTTAAATCTATATATTGAAACGGGAATGCCCTGCGAGCATTCGCGTTCATGTAATTCTTGAGAGGAACTCGCTAACACCCGGCAGTATGCATTCAAAACGAGTGCCGAGCGCGCAGGCATTGTGGGAGACAGCATGCAAGCAAGCGCTGCTCCAGCATGCCAGCCAAGGCCAAGTGACATCACACCGAAAGTTCTCTCCTGTTCTATGGCATTTCATCACGAACGGAAGGTTAAATCAATTTCGAGAACGCCACCTTGTAGGGCTGGACAATAAAAGCTGCTAACCAAAATTTCATTAAAATCGGTGGAAGGATGGCCGAGATATGAATTTTTTAAGATGCTTACATTTACACTCACGCCGTCCGACCTTAAGGAAGTCGCCAGCCTTCAGTGGGTCAGTCGAGGCCTCTTCCCCTCCGCCCCCCGAGAAGAAACCGCCGGGAAGGAGACGACGCCGCCCCAGGACCAGGAGGAAGATGACGCCGGCCCACCAGGAGAGGGCCGCCCAGCCGCAACCCAGGACAGCAGTGTACCGAGGAACAAGTCAGGAGAGGACCTCAGCGGGTAGCGGCAGCCAGGTGAGATGGAAACGTCCCCCTCAGCAGCTCTTGCAGTGTTTCCGCTGTCTGAGGTGGGGGCCACCGGCAGGAGAGCTGCGGGCTCCAAGTGAAGTGCAACCGTTGTGGGGGCGATCACCACTACACGGCCTGCGCGATACTTAAGGAGGCGCCGGTTTGCGCCAACTGCGGGGGTGCCCACCCGGCCTCCCATCGCAGTTGCCCAGTCTACCAGGCCATGGGGCGGGCAGAGAGGAAGGAGGCCCGGCGTCATGACCCACCCGCTTCCAGGAGGCCCCCGCCTCGGCGGGCTTGGCCTCATTCTCCGGGATCGGAGACTGGGTACGAGTGACCCCAAGGAGGTGGTGTGGTGCGGCAGGCCCTAGTGGTACTCGACGCATGGCTCCGCAGCCGGAAAGGCCCGCGCTAGTCACGGCAGTGCCCAGACGGACTGATCCACTGGCAGATGGAACGGCGAGACTATGGTTCATGGCTAGCTGGTGCATGAGACCTCTTCTCAACTAACACTACCACTGGACCTTTCCCAGTCCACATCCTTGCATGTGCTATCACAAAATGTCAGGTTTTACACGTAGGCTCTTTATCTTTCTGCCTATGTGGTTTTTCCCTGACCCTTCAATACCACACCTCAACACTACCTTACCAATTCAAACTCTTGCCGTGGTAGCGAGTCTAACTCGGAAACAGGCAGATACTCCTTGTATCACTTCCCACTCTTCCCTGCTATCTCTTTCTTCTTAGAAATTAATAGCATGTCGGAGGCCATGTAGATTGAGTCGATGGTCACGGCGGGGGAGCGGGCTACGTGGGCCCCCCGTAAAAAAAATTGAGTGGGTCAGTGTGTCACTGGATGTCTCAGTGTGTGTGTGTGTGTGTGTGTGTGTGTGTGTGTGTGTGTGTGTGTGTGTGTGTGTGTGTGTGTGTGTGTGCGCGCGCGCGCGCGCGCGCGAGCGAGCGAGCACATCGTCGTAAACCAGTCGCCTCGCTATGTGATGCGGTTCGTTACTCTGTCCGACTGAGGACCGGGGTTCGAAAGTACATAATACTAGTGTTGAAAGCCTTCTCTGTGGACTAACTTCGCGTGTAAGCTTATTCTCGTTAATATCAGTCTGTCTAGCGGTGTTACAATTGAAATATGTAATGCGAGTGGAATGTATTTTTTTTTTAAGTCTTTCTTTGTAAAATGCAATATGATGTTTTATTTTTATTGACCTAACCTGTACTGTATAATGTTGTAACATAGGCATTTGTAAATAGTAGAATTCTGTCTATAGTTCCTGGAAAGATCTAGAGAGTTACATAACTTTTGTACAGGGTGTGTTACTTTGTTGGTATGTGTTCTAGAAAGCGTGTTCTGTCTATTCTGGAAAAATACGACTTTCGCTATCATGCGTATTCTATAATGTTAGTCAAAGTTCTCGATCGAAAGTAAGGTTATGATTGGTGAGTCTAGGTGGCGATAGGGAACACGTGCACGCTGATTGGTTGCCTCCAAGGCCAGTAATTCCTATATATAGTGAGCGAGGCAGTGTTCGAATGAATTTGGTATCCTGATATCTGTCGGTCTTGGTCTACCCGTCTGCGAGCAGCCTATCTAGTTGACGTCCCCCGGTTTTCGGGATGGCACTCTCCTCGGGTAAGCACTCTTGAATTCCGTTCCTGCTAAAATTTCCGTAATGTTCCGATTTGCTTTTCATACAGGAGTCTGCCCTAACCTCGCCGAGATTCACCAAATTAGCTACTTATGACGCCTTAGTTTTTCAGCTAGACTTAACTGTTCGTTTCCGAGGCATTCCCGTTTTGTTTCACTAAAATATGTATATTGTAGTTTAATAGTATTTCCCTTGGGGTTTGCCTCTGATAGTTCTGTATCACTTTAGGTACGCTAGATTTTGGATAACCTGTAAATTGCATTGTACTACTGCATTGGTAACTAGTTGTACAGTTCATTTATAATTTGAATTTACACTGCTACGAATACCCTATGTATATCACTGAACTTATAGCTCATAACTTGGAATGTATATGTAGAATTATCTTGTAAATAATATTTTAAAAACTAAGGATCACGGTGATTCATTTCGGAATCCGGTATCTAAGCCATGTCCATGCCTTTGGTAGGTTCCCAGTCCTTCCATCTTCCCGTTTTGTCGTTCACTAGTTGGCCCTACTGATAGTTACGTACTTGTTTTGTTGGAGATCCGCGTAAAGGCTAGTTACTGTTTTTCCAAGTGTGTAGTGTTTCTTATATTGTGTATTGTACTCTTACCTTCCCCTTTTAACTGTGTTTGTGCCTTTTTTTGGTGTTACCACTGTAGTAGAGGTAACAGCGGTATAACTTCATTTCGTTTTGTGAATTGTGTAATTGAAGAGACTGTACATTTTGAAACTGTGCTTAAAGGAATTAGGGCATAAAGACTGTGCTTTAGTTGTTTCCTCTACAAGAGACTGTGTTAGGCTATTTCGTTAAAATTGTGCCCTAGCGACATAATTCTTTTATGGACAGTGTCACTTTATTTCGTAAAGACAGTGCCTACTTTTCTTTCAAAGACTGTGTCACTCACGCCGTGAGAAAAACAGTGTCAACATTTCCTTTGCATAAAGCTGTGCCAATCTTCATTTCTTTCAAAGACTGTGTCAATCCATTTAACAGAACTGTGCTAATATTTACTTTCATAAAACTGTGCCGATATTTCCTTTCAAGGACAGTGCTGATTCGTAGAATACGGTACCTTTATTTCTTTTCGAGGGACTATGTCAATTCCCCTCATAAAGACCGTCTAAATTTACATGTATTATTATGAAACAGTGATAATTTTACCTCTGAGAAGTTACGAGATTTTTAAGACTGAGTCGTAGCAGAACTTGGTTCTCTTTCACAAGACTGTCATAAACTGTTTCTTTCTGTTTTCGCAGAAGCTTTAATTTATTTCTACGAGTGTGTGTGTGCGCTAGGACATTGCATGTACTCATTGCAAACAGTGCAGAGACTGTGTCCAAAGAACTTAATTTATTTTCTTTTGAGATTGAGTGAAGTGCTAAACTATCGCATCTCACAAAGTTCCAGATTATTTTCATTGCTTTTATTTCAAGTTTGATAGTGCCTATTGCATTATTCTCACAGAACTGTGACTTTGAATTCATCTTTTTTCAAAAGTGCGTCCAACACCATTTACAGTGGAACCTATTCGACCAGTTAACAGTGCCTCGCCTTAATTCGCAGTGCAGTGCGGTAGAGAAGTGTCGTATCAGATTCCATTGACATTCTGTGCGAAAGTTCTACACTTCTCTGCTCTTTTCATAGGACTTTGTGGAATACAAAACTTAACAACTATTCCAAGCTGCACGATCATCAGAGGACCGCCCCAGGTTCGAGTCTCCGTCAACATCAACAGCCGTGGGTCAACTTCGACAACGTGGGGCAACTTCGACAACGTGGGACGACGCCGGCGCCGACGACGGGAGACGACGCCTCCTCCACATCTTCAAGGGCATTCGAACTATTTGTCTGTAAAAGGTGATATCATTTCTATGCATTTCTTTTGAATAAACTGCAAGTTCCACTTTAAATGTGAACTTATTTCACTACCCTTCTCTCGTACTCTCTAAAGCATGAACCGTACACGCCTTGGCGTTACCCATGCGCTCCGCAAAACTGAAGTACGTCCGTCCGTCCGTCCGTCCGTCCACGCATCACGAGAAAACGGCTGAAGAGAATTTAATGAAAATCGGAATGTAGAGTCGGAGGATGAGCCTCTACAATCTAGGTGTCTAGGCCATAAATAATTTTATTCACGCTGAGTGAAATTATAGTTTAGGGGAAGGCCTAAAATTTAATTACCGAATATTTATATTATTTGTGGCCTTATGATAAATACTACATAACTAAAGTTATATTGCAGTATGCATTATACATTTTTACTGAACCAGCCATGATAACACAGATATTCATGAATTTGTATTTTTGTTGCTAACTCCATATCAACGCCGAGCCACGAAAAAAATGGGTTAACAGAATTTAATGAAAATCGGTATATAGAGTCTGCGAATAATAAACAATAGTCTGGTTGAAATTGTAGTTTAGGGGAAGGCGCCTAAAATTTAATTTTTAAATACCTATGTTATTGGTCCTATCCAAAAGTAGGCCTACTACATAACAAAAGTTATAGAGAACACTATTTACAATCATTTATGTTTTATTCAGTTTTAACGTACCGACTATGATATGACTGGTATTTCGGAGTCGGAAGAAAACTGAATGTGAAGGCCTACAATATCGAAAGCGCATAATATTGCTGAACAATAACATTACATTGACCACTGTTTGTTGTGATGTTATTTGTCTCTTATGCTGCCATTCAACTCCAATAGATAAGATTACTGCAGCGTACCTGACTGAATATTGGCGGGAAATAGCTGGGGAGTTAGAAAGCTTTCTTCTTTAGCATGGCATTCCTCTGGTTCATACATTTTCCTGGGCCGATGACCTGCGATGTTAGGCCCCTTAAAACAACAAGCATCATACATTTTGTGATACTGCTGGTACGTAACACACTGGTTCAGCGTAGTATTCCAGCTATTCGATTCCTACTCTGACGCAGTTTTAATAATAATAATAATAATAATAATAATAATAATAATATTTGTTTTACGTCCCACTAACTACTTTTTACGGTCTTCGGAGACGCCAAGATGCCGGAATTTAGTCCCGCAGGAGTTCTTTTACGTGCCATTAAATCTACAGACACGAGGCTGTCGTATTTGAGCACCTTGAAATACCACCGGACTGAGCCAGGATAGAACCTGCCAAGTTGGGGTTAGAAGGCCAGCGCCTTAACCGTCTGAGCCACTCAGCCCGGCGACGCACTGTTTTGATTGAGCAGTGTGCATACTTAAGGCAGAGGCTCACTTAGTAGTAGTAGTAGTAGTAGTAGTAGTAGTAGTAGTAGTAGTACTAGTAGTATGACCTGGTCTAGAATTACAATTTAGGCCCATTCCAAATTATAGCACCACAATTCACTAAATAACCCGAAATTCAACCCTAAAAAGAGCCGTTTCTTAAGAAAAGCTTCTTCCTCGTAACTTTTATTAAATTCTACATTCATTTCATTCCAAACATTGAGATTTTCCTACTCATCGGATACTCCTAGGAAACAGATTAGTAAAAGGACATAGTTTTTGCTCTGCGACTCTCTACTATTCGACCCCTCTTCCCGAAAAAAATACTAAGAGTGTTCGCGGATCACGGCTGTCTGCGGCTTGGTCATTCCAGCTCTGGAACTTTGGACTGTTATATCAGCAGCGTGGTAATATTCGTAAAAAGTGAGAAAATGTGTGGTTTTTCATTTGATTGAGTATTTCATATGAATGCATTGCTTTTAATCGCGCCATGCCCCCTGACATCATTGTAATAACCTATTTTCAATTTAGTTGGGAAAATCACTAAGACAGTCTTTCTGAGGATGTAAAAAGGCAGTTTGAGAGCGAGTGTCTGCCATTATAATGAAAACTCCCCAACCTGATTGTGACTGATGGTAGGCAAGCGGGCCTACCATTACAACTGAGTATTCCCTAACCCAGTGTTCATATGAGAAAATACGTTTGGTGACTTCCCGTCGCGTTTCTAGGGTAACGTTAAGAGTTTTGCAATTTAATACAATCTTGCTCACACGCCTAATCTAGAATTCTGTACACAATGTAGAATTCCGTAGCGAAGCACGGGTACATCACCTAGTTATTACATAAAGCAGCAACAACTAACACAGTGCTACTCCAAATAATATAACAAAAGTGACGGAGCAAGTCAACCCACGTGGCGATAGCTTCCTTAAATGTGGCATCTCTGTTATCGTTGCCATAGCAACAAACCATTTTGGAGCAGCGTTAGTCAACTTTCTCTCGCCGGTGGCGCTAAACGTCAGACTTCAACTCTCGTGGGCCCAACTCACCGCCGTCTCGAGGTTCGAGACGGCTGTGGCCCAACTATTGATAACTTTGGACATGCTATATGATTGTTCCTTCAACAACGGGTACTGCAGCTAGTATAAACCAAATACAGTAGAGACAATACACGAAAATCTGCGAGATATCGAGGGACAACTATTACAGTTCGATCTAGCGGGGTGACCTGGAGTTACTGATTTTGTCATAAGAGTACGTGTATTTGTGAAGTTTTTGGCGTTATTTATGAGTTTGCATTAAGCTGACATAAGTAAGTAGTAGCGTTTGTCATTCCTTTATACCTCCTCGCAATATGGATGGAAAAATATGTACCTACTGCGTTTGGCTGCAATAACTATGAAGTGAAGAAGGATCCGCGATCATTGTTCCGTTTCCCTCGCGTCAAGAAAATGTAAGTAAATACTGTGTTTGCATATATATTCTTCCAGTTACGAAGAGATTTTTTATAGTACTTCCTAAACTTTTGACCTGCACGACCGATATTTTAACTGGCTTAAAATATAATAAGCTTATTTTATTGTATAGTGCAGCAGTTAACCTTCAATACTGATGTGTTGTTGTAGGTGTGATCTGTGGCTTTTGATTTAATTCAGGAAAATGCATGTGTGTGTGTGTGTGTGTGTGTGTGTGTGTGTGTGTGTGTGTGTGTGTTCCAAGTTACCCCATTTGGAATGCAGTAATGCGTTTTCAAGCACTGAAGAAAATATAGGTGATTTCAGAAATGTATATATTTTGTTGAAACAATGTGATGGTGCAGATTTGATTTACCCTAATGAAATAGCATTATGGCAAGTTTTGCTTATAGGGAAATTTTGAATGTCTCTTCGGCCAAATTTATATATTTTTCTTTCTGTTAGTAGGTTTCAAGTTAAAACGGAAAATTATCCAGCTCTTAAATGTAAATTCATTGAATCACGTGTGTAGGGAATGCCCCGATATTTTTATTGACAAGTGTCCTAATGTGATGATACAATGCTTTTAAATAAGAAAAAGAAATCTAGCCGTTAAAGTTCAGGCAGGAATGCTAAAGCTAAAAAAGTAATGCATAAAAGAAAGATCAAGCCCTTTCACAGCAGTCCATTACACATCTTGATTATATGTCTAATTTCAGTCTTTAAATAATAACGTGTTAAATAATTCTTCATTCATTTATCCAGAATTGCTTTAGCACCTTTGAAGTTAATATTTTAGTACCATTTTCTTTCTAGACGTAATTTATTTATGTATTTCCGTATATATATTTCCATTGATATTTGAATTTAGCGCGAATTTCTAGGTCACGCCAATAGGAGCACTTGCGAATTGTCTCCCATTTTAACAAGGCTAAATCCGGAAGTGTCGCGTATTGTCTCTACCGTACTGTATTTGTATAAAGTACTATGCGTGCACCTTCATTACTGCAGCTTATGTATCGCTGAGTAAAAGCACAACTTGGAGGTCTTAGTTTACGTGAGACCCTGTATAATAATTATTTTTAATATGGATTTGTTTTTGGGTTGTGGATCTATCTGACATGGCAACCGGTGATTGTTACCTATCTGCACACGGAGCACTGATTTTGTGTCCTTACCCTATTTTCAATGATTTTATGTGTAACTGAAAACGTCTCGAAAGAGGGACGAAACATGTATCACCAATATAGTTTAATGTTGTCTTATTAATAAAGACGATTATGGTATTGTAAAGGTGGAACGTTTGTTGTTCAGAATTTTCACGAGTTAAAAAACTAAGATGCCGTAAGTAATTTGCCTAGTAATATTCCGTCAAGGATCTGTGAAATTGTCAAAATTAAAGCTAGAAGATGTCCTGTGGAGAATTCTAGCAACCATAGGGGTCGCTGTGCTTGCTGTGATAGAAAAAAGAACAGATCTACCAAGTACAGTAGCAAGAATTGCAATGTATACTTGTGTTTCTAGCATTCAACTATTGTGTGCTCCGAATGCTTGGAGAAAATAGAAAGTGACTAAAATGTGCTGAGAGATGTTATTTCTTCTTTATGTCTTGTTTATTACTTGTTTATCAGTGAGTGACAATCCTTTTGTGGCTATCCGCTGGGTCGTTAGTGATAATTCCTTTAAAATTGTTCCATAACATTTCGATTCTTTTTTGTTCTATATACCGTACTTTTAATGTGATCAAATACAGTAGAGACAATACACGACACTTACGGATTTCGCCTAGCTAAAATGGGAGACAATTCGACGGTGGCGCTCCTAGTGACTTGACCTGAACAAATCGCGCTAAATTCAAATATCAATGGAAAGGTATATACGGAAATAGATAAATAAATTACGTCTTGAAAGAAAGTGGTATTGAGATATTAACTTCGAAGTTGCTAAAGCAATTCTGGATAAATGAATGAAGAATTATTTAACAAGTTATTATTTAAAGACTGAAATTAGACATATAATCAAGATGTGTAACGGACTGCTGTGAAAGGGCTTGATCTTTCTTTTATGCATTACTTTTTTAGCTTTAGCATTCCTGCCTGAACTTCGTCTTTTTTCCTCATTTAAAAACATTGTATCATCACATTAAGACATTTGTCAATAAAAATATCGGCACATTCCTTACACATATGATGCAATGAATTAACATTTAATAGCTGAACAATTTTCCTCTTAACATGAAGCCTACTAACAGAAAGAAAATCTATAAAATTCCGGCTTTAATCTGAGAAGAGGGATTAAAGAAAGAAAAGTATGAAAATGTTGTCGATAGTGATGCTTTGAGGAATATTTACGTACAATTAGAGTAAAAATGTAACATACCCTTGGCTGTATAGTCGAGGATTTTTAAAGTCACTGGCCTGGAAATGATCTGAACAGATCTTATAATTCTTATATAAGCGTAACGTCCCTTCTTTCTTGTACACCTTATCCAAATCACTTCTGTGACATTTCAAAACCCACAGATCACACCTACAACAACACATCGGCATTGAAGGTTAACTGCTGCACTATACAATAAAATATGCGTTATACATTTTATGCCAGTTATAATATGAGTCGACCAGGTCAGAAGATTATGAAGTACTATAAAAATCTCTGTCACTGGAAGAATATATATGCAAACACAATATTACTTACATGTTATTGTCACGAGGGAACCTGAAGAACGACCGCGCATTTTTCTCTACTTCGTAATTACTGCAGCCAAACACAGCACATACCTTTCCCCTCATGTTGAGAGGAGATATCAAGGAATGTCACACGCTACTATTTAATTATGTCAGCTCACTGAAAACGCATAAATAACACCAAAAACTTCACACAAAAATACACGTGCTCTTATGACGGAATCAGTACCGTTCAGGTCTATCCGCTAGAGTGAGCTCCAATAGCTGTCCCTCGATATCTCGCTCAGTGTCGCGTATTGTCTCTACTGTATTTGGTGTGATTTAACATTTTAAATTAGAGTCGAAACTCGATATCTCGTATCACCTCGAGAGCTAAATTTTATTTCGAGTTATCGAGATTTCGAGATGCAGAGATTACCGTTTTTGAGCATGTATAACTCATGATTGAATCATATGTATCTGCGGATTTATAATGAATACATAATTTTTAACAGTATGTACAAATATACAAACTATTTTACGGCAGCACTTTAGTTATAACCCTTATTACAGTAACTTTTTAGAAGACAGGATGCAGTACATACAGTAGTGAGTGATAAAAATCATCGTTATCCGTATTGAAGATACTGAATGTAGGATGCTAAAAGGTTTGTTTTGTCACCTATTCAATACATATAAATTTTACAATTTAGGAATTTATTGTTGATTCCACTTGAGACATGTTTCGCCCTTCATTGAGGGCATCATCAGTCATATCTCCTCAAGGCAAAAATCAGGTACCAGGTTAGTAGTTGACATGCACAAATTAATACATATTATTAATACACATTACAAAAATTAAGTATGAGAAACAGTTGTACAAAAGTGATGGTTGAACATATAGGATTATAGAATAAGAAGTCAGCACCAATGCGTAAAATTAAAATAAGATTTCGGCAGTGGTGCTCTGGAGAACAGTTGACGCAATCATAGGAAAATATAAAGTTTTAAAAATATTTACATTATAACAATCAAGGGAGAAAGGGTGTAGTGCTCGGCGTTAATGTTTGTAACCAAAAATTAATGTCAGTGGTTGGTAACTATACAGTATTTACATTCTCCAATAGGACAGTTGAGAATAAGGTTTTTAAACATATTTGCATTATAACAATCAGGGGAGAAAGGGTGTAGTCCTCGGCGTCAATGTTTGTAACCAGAAATTAATGTCAATGGTTGGTAACTATACAGTATTTACATTTCCAATTGAACAGTTGAGAATTTTACAATTTATATACATATTTACACAAACGCAGCTTGATGAGCAAGGATTAAAAAACAATTAGTACCAAGTGCGTCTAGTTGTTTAAAAGGTTGGAAGAAGAGTGTAGCATTGACATTTCATAATGCGCAGAGTGGTTTATCTTAGTTAAAATCACTGGGGGTAGGGAAATATTCCATAGCCAAATGAGGTTTTATAGGACTCAAGCTGAAAGTTGTCTGGTTGCAGCATCGAGATCGGTACGGAGACTGGTCAGTGTGGATGGAGACTCATGGGTATTCAGTGCGTTTGAATGGCAACAATGATGACAGTTATTTGTAGGTAATTGCTTATTAGGAATATGCTGCGGGTTGAAACTTTCGCTTATTCGAATGTTATGTGAAGACATTCGAAGCTACAGAAGTCAACTAAAAGAATACCACGCTGCCGAGATTCGTACATGGAGGCTTGTCATCCACGACTTCGGGGGTTAGGCAGTACCATATGGCCGATAAAATAGGCATGAGGCAGTTTTTAAAAAGTAATTGTGATCGGTGGAAAACTGTAAATAAGAATGTAAACCGACTCTTGGTTTGGGTTTAAAGCAATTGTTGAGGAATGTGAAAACATGTTTGTACCTTTAAAGGTGGTAAGGAATGGTAAATACCCATCTTATTATAATAGAGAAATAGAGACTAAGGAGGTGCAGATTGGAAAGAAATAGAGTTTTTTTGCTAGGGGCTTTACGTCGCACCGACACAGATAGGTCTTATGGCGACAATGGGATAGGAAAGGCCTAGGAGTTGGAAGGAAGCGGCCGTGGCCTTAATTAAGGTACAGCATTGTATCACATAAATGGGATTGTAAATAAAGGGTACAGATCTCTGCACATTTGCCTGGTGTGAAAATGGGAAACCACGGAAAACCATCTTCAGGGCTGCCGATAGTGGGATTCGAACCTACTATCTCCCGGATGCAAGCTCACAGCCGCGCAGAAAGAGAGTTAGAAATGACTGTGGAAGTAAAGAGAAATTGAAAGAACTTACTACGAAATTGACTCTAGCAAAGAAGGCAGCTAAGGATAACATGATGGCAAGCATAATTGGCAGTCATACAAATTTTAGTGAAAAATTTAAGAGTATATATATACTTTAAGGCAGAAACAGGTTCCAAGAAGGACATTTCAGTAATAATTAATGAACAAGGAGAGAGTGTATGCGAGGGTCTTCAAAAGGCAGAAGTATTCAGTCAGCAGTATGTAAAGATTGTTGGTTACAAGGATAATGTCCAGACAGAGGAGGTGACTACTGCTAAAGAAGTATTAAAATTTGCATATGGTAACAATGATATTTACAATAAGATACAAAAGTTGAAAACTAGGAACGCGGCTGGAATTGATAAGACAATGGGTTGGGATATAGAACCATATCTGAAGTACTTATTTGATTATTGTTTGGTCGGAGGAGCTATACCAGATGAATGGAGATTTGCTATAGTAGCCCCTGTGTATAAAGGAAAGGGTGATAGACATAAAGCTGAAAATTATAGGCCAGTAAGTTTGACATGCGTTGCATCTAAGCTTTGGGAAAGCATTCTTTCTGATTATATTAGACATGTTTGCAAAATTAATAACTGGTTCGATAGAAGTTTTAGGAAATGTTATTCCACTCAAGCTCAGCTTGTAGGATTCCAGCAAGATATAGCAGATATCTTGGATTCAGGAGGTCAAATGGACTGTATAGCGATTGACGATCTGTCTAAAGCATTTGATAGGGTGGATCATGGGAGACGACTGGCAAAAATGAGTGCAATTGGACTAGACAAAAGAGTGACCGAATAGGTTGCTATATTTCGAGAAAATAGATCTCAGAGAATTAGAGTAGGCGAAGCTTTATCTGACCCTGTAATAATTAAGAGGGGAATTCCTCAAGGACCTTTATGTTTTCTTATGTATATGAATGATTTGAGTAAAGGAGTCTAATCAGAGGTAAGGCTTTTTGCGGATTATGTTATTTTGTATAGAGTAATAAATAAGTTAAAGATTGTGAGCAACTGCAAAATAACCTCGATAATGTTGTGAGATGGTCAGTAGGCAATGGTATGATAATAAACGGGGTTAAAAGTCAGGTTGTGAGTTTCAAAAATAGGAAAAGTCCTCTCAGTTGAAATTACTGCGTTGATGGGGTGAAAGTTCCTTTTGCGAATCATTGTATCACATAAATGGGATTGTAAATAAAGGGTACAGATCTCTGCACATGGTTATGAGGGTGTTTAGGGGTTGTAGTAAGGATGTAAAGGAGAGGGCACATAAGTCTCTGGTAAGACCCCAACTAGCATATGGTTCCAGTGTATGGGACCCTCACCAGGATACTTGATTCAAGAACTGTAAAAAATCCAAAGAAAATCAGCTCGATTTGTTTTGGGTGATTTCCGACAAAAGAGTAGCGTTACAAAAATATTGCATAGTTTGGACTGGGAAGAACTGAGAGAAAGAAGACGAGTTGCTGGACTAAGTGGTATGTTCCAAGCTCTCAGCGGAGAAACGGCGTGGAATGACATTAGTAGACGAATAAGTGTGAGTGGCGTCTTTAAAAGTAGGAAAGATCACAATATGAAGGTGAAGTTGGAATTCAAGAGGACAAATTGGGCAAATATTCATTTATAGGAAGGGGAGTTAGGGATTGGAAAAACCAAGGGAGATGTTCAATAAATTTCCAATGTCTTAGAGGTCAGTTAAGAAAAGGCTAGGAAAACAGCTGATAGGGAATCTGCCACCTGGGCGACTGTCCTAACTGCAGATCAGTATTTATTGATTGATTGATTCGTGGTTTTGTAAGAAGGGGAGCGGGGAGGGAACGTCATAAGAGGGAGGGATAGGGCGGTCCTATCCCTAGTGTGGTTGATAAATGTTAACAGACAAAGGTCGAGAAAGGAGAGAGAGAGGCAGGCTGCATGTTGAGCTGGGCGTCAGCACTCGTGTGGCATGCCGCCAAACGGAATGGTGAGAATGTAACTTTGTCAACTGTATAGAAGACCGGACGTGTTTTTCCAGGGAGGGTGGTTCCTTTTTTCCTCACCACGGTGGGACAGCATGTCTGGTCAGTAGTTAAAGGTGTGGCGTCTCACATGTGGATTGCTGACCGCCTGTGTGAGGGGTCAGAAGTTAGAGGTACAGGGGTGGCGCTTACATAAGGCTCGGTTTTCCGGCCGCGTGAGTGTCCACATAGTAGATTTAAATTTTTATTTTATTTTATTATTGGTTTGTATGGAAACATGTATTTGGGGGGAAGCCTGTAAAGTTCAGCAAATAAATCATATAATAAATTATACGCAATTAATTACGTGTTCTTACACTAAATAAACTCTTAATAATATACTGTACATACAGCGGACCTGTCGTAACATAACCTCTCATATAAAAAACAAATACTGTAATAAGACCACGATTTATACCAAATAAAGTCCATGTATATAACTACGTAACTAATAGACGTAAACAACTTTATAGCCATACCTCACAAGTAATAATAATAATAATAATAATAATAATAATAATAATAATAATAATAATAATAAAGCTCGATATTTGTATTATTTACCCATGGGTTCGAGAATTGTTTCCAAGTTGTAACTTACTTGGACACTTGGATCACTATGAGGCGGTGATAGGAATGAGTGTATGCACTGTGCTGTCTGTGGCCGGGTCATTGCAGCCGTTGCCTACGAGATATACAAGGCCGGGACATAGCTACTAATTTGCCTTTGAAAAGCCGGCCCGACCGTGTTCACGGTTTGGCCGCTAGATGTCAGGTATCTGTCCTGTTCTTAACGGACTTTTAACATTGTGATGTACGGAGTAATTGTGATGTTGTGTTGATTTTATGCAATTTATTGTGCGTATTGTTTCTGTCGGTTGAGTGTCCGTGAGGATGAAAAGCATGGTACACTGTTGTGTACCTCTATGTTCGTCGGATACCGCTAAAAAGCAAGAAAATATGACGTTCCATAATTGTCCTTCGGAGTGTGGTTTAAGAGAGAAATTCTGGATAAGCTATTTCGACGCACGAGTATGTAGCTTGCATTCGAATACATCAGACATCAGTGTAAGCATATCAATCAAGCGAATTCTCCCCAACGAAGTGCCTTCTGTTTTTAGTGTATACCCTGTTCACAACAGAAAAGTGCCAAACGCAGAAAGGTTCCAACTCCAAGAAATGACGTATTGCCGTCAAAATTTAGTAAAATTTCTGATTCAGATAACGATGAACATACCATATCTTCGGCATATAACTTTTTTATTTTTTTTTTAGCTAGTTGCTTTACGTCGCTCCGACACAGATACGTCTTATGGCGACAATGGGACAGGGAAGGGCTAGGAGTGGGAAGGAAGTGGCCGTGGCCTTAATTAAGGTACAGCCCCAGCATTTGCCTGGTGTGAAAATGGGAAACCACAGACAACCATTTTCAGGGCTGCCGATAGTGGGGTTCGAACCTACTATCTCCCGAATACTGGATACTGGCCGCACTTAAGCGACTACAGCTATCGAGCTCGGTATATATATAACTGATCTACTTCACCCACAAACTATAAAGAAGTACCTACAAGTCTCGTTTCTATGTCAAGGAAAGGCTACGAGTATCTATGTTAAATCTAAACAGATGTATATAGACGAGATATCAAGTGCCAAATTACGGAAAACGGTTTTTATATCGAGAAGTAGGATACGGCAATGAAATCAGAAAAATGATTTCAGGTATCTGAACTTGACCAAAATGTAAACCAAATTGAAATCATTTAAAGGTTTTATTCCTGTTAGAACAAACCGAATCTTGCGGGAAGAAAGAGTGAAATACGGAGAAGCGACGCTAAAAATTTGCGTCCTCTGGCATAGGAAAGCACCTACCGGCTACAGATTTGAGATCCTTGCACTGCCTACCTGTACCACATCAGAAGATGCTGAAAAATTACATAGGATTTTCTAATAGCGAAAAAGGGCATAACATTGCTCTTCAAACAGCGGCTTCAATACGAATGTCGCAACATCAGATGTGTGGTGGAAAAGGTAGGATGGCTGATAATTTATAAAATGGTGATTAAACTCAAATTTATTTATGACCGCAATCTCGATCAGTTTATCGGATACACTGACTTAGAATTAGAGAAAACGGGAAGAAGTGACAAACTCGCTAATAGACTTCTCTGCTTATTTCGTGAATTACTTATTTCGTTTAAGCAAAGTTTAAGAAATACGTTGTAGAAAGTAAGTCATACAACTGCTCTTGGTCTATGTTTTTATCTCACATCTGTTTGGTGTCTTGTGAAATTGCTAGTTTTAACGATTTTTTATAGGTTTTCGTACCGGAACGTGTTGCAATGAGCGGGCGAGACAGCTCAGTAAAGAGAACTCTAGCGGCGCTTGTCGGAAGTACCTCAAGGCCGAGTCTAGTGTGCTGTATTTCCCGGCCTTATGTATCTCGTAGGCAACGTTCCAGCTCTGCTAATTATTATTGTTATTATTATTATTATTATTATTACTGTACTATTGTTATTGTATTCTCTCCCACAGTACCTCCTCATCAGTGACAGAACATGCGGAATGTCCCCGAGACTGGCAGCCATGTGGATACCGATGGGTGCTGGAGCTGGAGGTTCGTCGTTCCACAAATCCAGGGACAAGGTGGTGTACATGAAGTCTGGCCAGGAGTCAAATCCCTCTTCATCACTCCTCTGAACAGCATCATTCGGAACTGCTGCCATTTTCTACGGAGAATATATATTATTTCTATAAATATAGTTAAACATATACAAACATAATTCATGACACTGTTCGGATGTTTACAACCTAAATACAGTGGAACCTCGGATTGCGAGTAACTTGGTCTACGAGTGTTTTGCAAGACGAGCAAATATTTTAAATAAATTGTGACTTGATAAGCGAGTGAGGTTTCGCAATACGAGTGTCACGTGTACGTACGTTTCCACCTCCCCTGTGCCTTTGTTTTCTCCTCCCTCTGCCACTCTCTTTCCTGGGAAAGTGTGTGTAACCATTTCCCGCGCTGGACTTAAGTTGGCGTGCCTCGCTCGCATAGTCAACACCGTACGGGTGTATATGTTTTGTTTCTGTCATCTGTGATATAATTGTTCTGCAACGATGGGCCCTGTGAACGAAAAGAAGGCTAAAAAGGAATTCGGTCGGAAGAAGATGATTACAGTTGATGAATCTGTTCAATGACAATGCAATGTCACATTTTCGTGAAATCCTCAAAAAGAGGCAAAATCAACAGTCATTGGACAGGTTCCTCGTTAAAGTTACACGAAAAGAAAATACTTCCAATGAGCCAAGCGATAGCAGTGATTCCGTTAGTGAAATTCGAGCTACACAGTAATTCTTCTCATGTCATCTCTTGTCTCCCTCACACCAACAATGATTCTATTGTAAGGTAAAGTGCAGTTTAATTGGTTTACGTTATATTTTGTTTTAGAAATGTTATGCGAATAAATGTTTTTGTGTTGTGGACGAATCATCCGAGTTTCAGTAGTTTCTTATGGGAAAATTTGCTTTGATATACGAGCGATTTGGATTACGAGCATGTTGCCGGAACGAATTATGCTCGCAATCCAAGGTTCCACTGTATTGTCCAAATATTATCTTAAAATAGCTAGGCCTAAATATGATTTTTTTTTAAATGGAAATATGACCAAACGTGTATATTTACAACGAATGATATTTGACACTATAGAAAATAGTAGGAAGGGAAAGGATGAAACCCTCCGCCGGCACATAGCCTACTCCTATGGAGTATCACTAAGGGGCCTGCTGAATGCTTAACGTCTCCATCCATCCGACAGACGAATCACCAACAGTGTTATATGCCCTCACTCCGTATGAGCACTGCGAAGAGGTTTAGAAGCGAATCCAGGCTTTTGGCACACAATCTGGTGATTAGAAATTGTATATCACCACATCCCCTACCCTGCCGGCCAACATTCTTATGGTGAACGGGACTCGAACAGGCTAACTACTGTGTATAGGCTTGACGCTTTAACGATCATGGCCACCAGCCGGGCTGGACTGTAAATCTAACAGTCTTAAGTTCCAGACCTGGAATGACCAAGCCGCAGACAGCCGTGAACACTCTTCTACCATTATTCCGTTAAATGTACACACTAGTCATTCTGATCACTGCCTCAGTGTAGGGTTTGAATAGCTGGTATGCTGTGATGAACCAGTGTGTTACGTATCAGTAGTATCAGAAAATGTATGAACCAGAGAAACGAATGGCATGCTAAAGGAGAGAGAGAGAGAGAGAGAGAGATCTAACTCCCCAGCTATTTCCTGTGGCACATCACAACAAAGAATGGTCAATGTTATGTTAATACTGATCAATTTTATGAGCTTTCTATATTGTAGGCCTTCTCATTCAGTTTTCTTCCGACTCGGTGATATTAGGGCACCTTATACAATTATTTATATCGTAGCGTAGAATATAATTCCTTATTCCCGAATTTACATACCGATTTTCATTAAAATGTGTTCACCTATTTTCTCGTGACTCGGTGCTGATATCTACTTAGCAACAGCAATTCAAAGTTATGAATATCTCTTATCATAGCCGGTACATTATAAATGTATAAGACATAAATGATCGGAAATTTAATACTATATAACTTTAGTTATGTACGTAGGTCGAGTCATAAGTCATGGCAACTATTTTTTCTCGCCAACAGGAGACAACACGGAAAATCTAAGATATGCATTTGGAAACGTATGGTATGTACTTGCGTATGATGCCACTAGATGGTGTATGTGTGGGTCTAAGCATGCCCCCAAGTTCAGTGTGTGAGTGAGAGCGTCACAAAATGGAAGTCAACAAGCAGGAGCAACGATCGTATATTAAAATAGCAGTTCTCCGTGGCAGAGTGCACACCAATGCCATGCAGAGCTGCGGGAAGCCTAAGATGTGCATGTCATGCCCTATAGAACAGTGGCGAGGTGGGTGGAGACGTTCAAACGGGGTAGAGTATCAGCTGCCGATTTGCCTCGCCCAGTGTCCATGGACAAAGACGGAAAATGGTGACCGATCAGTGTTTACATGAAGACAGGCGCTGGACTCTAGCGGAATTGCAAGAACATACAGATGCGTAAACTTTGTGCAAAGTGGGTGCCACGTCACTTAACTGAGGTACACAAGTGGACTCGTTACGAAACACGTCGCATCAATCTCAAGAGGTTTCAGCATTGAGTCGCATTATTGCAGTCTATGAAACATGGGTACGTGCTTATGAACCTGAACTGAAGAGACAGTCAAGTGAATGGCGCCGTCAAGGTTCACCACGAGGACACAAGGTTCGACAAAATTAGTCGCCCAATAAGGTTATGGTAATCCTGGCATACGATGTTCAAGGTGTTCTTGTGTGTCATCCAGTGCGTGAGGGGAACACTGTCAATGCACTTCGTTACAATTCCTTTTTGTTATACCAATTGCGCCGTGCATTGCGAACCAAACGTCCAGGTCTTTTGGACAACGCCATAATCCTACACGATAACGCGACAGCTCACACAGCAGCCATCGTTTAGCGTCGCTTACAACGGTGGGGATGGAGATTCTTCCACACCCGCCCTATTCGCCTGATCTGAGCCCATGTGACTCTGATCTAATCGCCAAAGTCAAGAAGCCATTACGTGGACAACGGTTTGCTAACAAAGAGGGCGTCGTAACAGCATTTCGGAGAGAGGTGTCACACGTTAGCGATACACATGCTGCGAATGGTATTCAGCGCCTGCCCCACTGCTGGCAATGCACAATGGAAACCTTGGGTGATTAATTCGAAGGTCTGTAACCAGTGGAGACCTGTCCTTTGTACGTAGTCTTGTGTATTTGCTGTCTATACCATAATAAAACAATGTTTACCAATGGCCTGTGTTCTGTCACTTTCCTACGAGAATCTCCTGAAGTCAGAATTTTTCTTCAGGCACTATGCATAAGTACATGCCCTATATTTCCAAATGCATATCTTAGATTTTCCGTGTTGTCTCCTGTTCGCGAAAAAAAATAGTTGCCCTGACTTATGACTCGACCCTCGTAGTATTTATCGATAGGACCACTAATAACAAATATTTGAGAATTAAAGTAAAACCTTTCCGTAAACTACGATTTCATTCAGCGTGCATAAAATTATTTATAGCCTAGATTGTAGCGACTTATTTCCTTACTTTACATACCGATTTTCATTACATTCTCTTCAGCCGTTTTCTCGTGATGCGCGTACATACATATATACATACATACAGGCAGGCACACATTAGGGAAAAATAAAAAGTACATTTCCTTGTTACTGTGGACATGACTGATACAGAAATGCCATTCTTTTTAAATTCTTAGCAATATACACTGACTGAGCAAATGTCATGGGATAGCGGAGCACTGATGCGCAGGTGTGTTGTCTGCGCACCACACGCCCCCTGTGCCAGCGGCAGTTGTATAGGAGACCTTGTGAGCAGTGGCTGTGCATGTGACAGGTGTAACTTGGAACGTCGTCGTGAGCTGACACCATTCGAACGGGGTATGGTGGTCGGTGCCCGACGGATGGGAAGTGCGATTTCGGAAGTGGTGCGGGAATTCAGCTTCACACGATCAACCGTGTCCAGAGTGTATCGTGAATGGCTGAATGCGGGTGTCACCGTCCACAACAGACGAACGAACGAACGACCGGCCGTCCAGCCACCCTCGATGACCGTGACCGGCGACATCTGAGACGGATTGTCAATAGTGACAGACGGGCAACCGTGCAACAAATCACGGCTCAATTCAACACAGGCCATGCTAGACACGTCTCCCAGCGGACAATCCGTAGGAACATGGGTTCTATGGGATATGGGAACCGGCGCCGCACACGGGTGCCACTGTTAACCCAACGTCATCGGGCACAACGACGCGCATTTGTCGCCAGTCACCAGGGATGGACACTGGAACAGTGGCGTAACGTGATATGGTCGGACGAATCACGATTTCAACTGCACCATGCCGATGTGTCTCAACATTTGATATAGATTGCACCGCATGGGAGGTGGGACGTAGGCGTCACATCGCAAAAATAGGTTGTTACCTTGACCTTTTCTGGTAACACTGACAGCTTGAAAGAGATAAAGAAGGTACCAGTGGCAACGTCTTCACTGTTGACTTTGCGCGTAATGCACCGGATATGTGTCGCGCTACGGTTGTTCACGTATCCATCAACTCATCGTCAGTGTTCAAGATGAGGCTCCCGTGGAAGGTAACTCCACGAACCAGATTCAAGGATTTGTGCTCTTCCACTTTGATGGGGATTTCGCCAAAATGGTCACACTTAAGCACCTGATCAGCCTGAACTGCAGTGCGCGTCTTCAATAACAAACTACCGTTGCGTATTTACTTTAAGTCTTCAAGTTCGCCATAGACGTGTGTCTACTGAACAAAATAGACTTGACCAGCGTGAAATATCGCCCATCGGTTCTGGTAACAACCAGGAACCTAGGAAAGCTGGATCTCATGCTTTCAGATTGAGCTTGTTCCCACTGGTTTGATTCTCCCCTCCCCCTGAGGGAATCAAAGGTGGTGGACCAACCTGGGTAGACTTGAAGCGTCTTGATGATGTTTGTTGTTTAAAAAGAGATTAACAGCTAGGCCATCGGCCCATAATTGTAGGAGGTGCAACAAAATGACACGATAATTAAAACTTCAAAATGTATCCACTGACTAGAATCTATAAATGACCATGAATCCAAAACAATCAGTGCATCCCGTTCATAATGCCTTGTTTTCTGAGATCTTTCTTGTTATCCAAAGGGGTCCAAAATCCAGGTCTCAGGCCCCTCATAATAGTACTTATCACTTGTAAAGCAGAACCGTGGTTGTTTCTCCTATAGTGGTGCTAATCCCAGGTAACGAAGAACCATGGTATTTCTTACATAGTGGGACTAATCACAAGTAGTCTCATGGTTGTAAAGCCATCATCCCTTGCTCGCCCCTTTTAGTTGCCTCTTACGACAAACAGGGGTTACGGTGGGTACATTCTTTGTCTGGGTCCCCCACCAACAGGGGGGAGGCGTCTCGAAGTCATGCCCGAAAGCATCCTCCCCGAATGCCACCCTCTCCGATCAGTGGCTTCTGTGGCCGAACCAAGCAACCAAGGCAATACCTGCATGGTGATAGCAGCTATTGCCCGGGATCCGATGTTGGAAGATGCCTTATACGGGCAGACTGAAACAATGAGCACTAGGACTCTCTTCCTCAAAATCACCCGCAATAGCATGTACCCTATAGCGTACACGGAGCGTTGATAAGAATAAATAAATAGAAATAAATTGATAGGGCTGGTTTACACGGGTAGAGTAGCGAGGCGAGTAGAGTAGCCACGTTACTCTACTCTACCGCAGTCTGGTAGAGTAGACACTCGTATCGTTCATACGGGAGTAGAGTCGTACAGTAGAGTCGAGTACAGTAGTAGCACCATGTCAAGACGTAAGCACATCGTAAGGAAGTGTTTAAAGACATTTACAAACATATTACTGCAAGAGGTTAGTGAAGCGTTAGAAGAAGAAGTAAATGAGGAAAAAAGGGAATGGGTAAGAGGCTGGCTTAGTAGGAGAGATACACTCGGGGCATCGGCATTAATTCTGAGAGAACTTGCGACAGAGGATAAAGATGAATACAGAAAGTGTATGAGGTTGACGCCTGATAACTTTCAGACATTGTTAGATATTATAACACCGCAAATTCAAAAACACGACACAGTGATGAGAGATGCAATAACACCGAGGGTTAAGCTTGAGGTGACTCTGAACTTCTTGGCCACTGGTAATATGCTCTGGCATACGGCTGTGCGGAACTCTGTGTTGTCAGGGCGGTTGGTACTGCCGCGTAGATGTAACCCCCCAGAGGGGACCGATGGCCACATGGCCCATTTAGTAGCCCTTTACGACAGGCAGGGGATATCATTTGTGTATTCTTCATCTGCGCCTTCTCCCCCCCCCCCCCCCGCACAGGGGCTGTAATAAAGAAATGAGTGAGAGACCTGTCAGAAAATACTTCAACCTTACTGTCGAACGAAAAAGACGAAAAGGAAGGCTAAGGAAATACAGGATACACACAGTAATTTTTTTTTTTTACAATGTTCTTTACGTCGCGCTGACTCAGACAGGTCTTACGGGATAGGAAAAGGCTAGGAGTGGGAAGGAAGCGGCCGTGGCTTTAAGGTACAGCCCCAGCATTTGCTTGGTGTGAAATTGGGATGCCACGTAAAACCATATTCAGGGCTGCCCAATAAGTAAAGTCAAATGTGGAGGAGAGAGGTCACAGATTATTAGTATGTCGTGGAACAGAAGATGAAGACAAGAGATGGCGAGTGATTTTCCATCACACCCTGGAAGCTAGACTTGTAAAAATTATGATTATGACTAAGTATGGGAAGATTAGATGCGTCAAAGTTTCAGGTATCTGGGCGAGGTGATCCAGCAGAATGGGTGAGAAGCAGTGGCAATTTTCCCATACATGCGATTGGTGTGTTACATCCCTTGTATTTTCAACGAAAAATAAATATTCATTTTTCATATTTAGTGGACGTTGTTTATACAAAATTCCAACGCACAGTTATCGATACTCAGAAATGGATGAAACGAGCATGGCTGGCTAGTGACTGCTACTAACTGCCAAACTATGCCAGAGATGGCACTACGAGCATTGGATCCTTGTTGGTTGTTGCCTCTATCGTAGGGCTGCAATGGGGAACAAACAGTCTCATCCGTCAAGAGGGCAACGCAAGGTGGAATGCTGTAAGTTATCGCGTGTGCCGGGATTCATTTGCTATTTCGTTCTTACTTATGAATGGTTCTTTTCTTGTGCTATAAATGATGATAGATGACAAATGTGTGTTGTATTATAAATGATTCAGTTTCGTGTGCTTGTAGTGTAAATATCAAACAAAGAAAATGTGGGAATGATGCGATTTTGAAATCACATCGCACCGATCGGAGAGTAGTTCAGCAGGAATGGATGAACGAGCGCCAGGGTCAAGTGTTTCTACCGCGCAATCCGAATTTAATTCAAACCATTGTGTAATTGAACGATTATTAAGAGAACCATTTAGTATATCTTCTTTTCCCGAGAAAAGCAGAATTATAAATGAAAGACAACCGCGTCCAACTCTGAATGTAACTACACAACTTCGTAATTTCAGCAAAAATATTTATGAAACAGACCATTGGATTAGTGGACATGAGTTCTTAACTAACCTTTTCTGTTGGCCTTGTTAGTAGATTTCTCTTTAAAAATATGTTTGCAACAACGGTCTGTTTGCGCTGATTTTTCAAACAAAAACAAAAAAAAAAAAATTGTTATATTCCCTAAACCGGAAGTCAGGAGTCGCCACTGGTGAGAAGAGGAAGGTGATCCAACAGAATAGCGGAGAGAGAGATTAGACCACACGTACCATCTCACGAAGTACACGTATAGGAGCCAAGTTGACGCACTACAACACAGTTATTAAAATTGAGGCATTCCCAGAGCCAAGTCAGTCAACTGAAAAGAAAAAAAAGAGGGAACACAGGATATTATAGAAGATCCTAGTTAAGAGATGAATTGGTAGGAAGGAACATTTGAGATCTAGTGAAGAGGTATACAGCAAGATGAAACCAATCACCCAAGTCAAATTAATACAGGAAAGGTAAAGAGGTAGGTACCAAGGCTTTAAGATGGAATCAAAATCCAAAAGACGGAGAGGATCTCTCAAGAAATACTGGGAGGATGTCAAAGCCGGGATAAGAACAAGATATAGACACAAATGAAATCGGTTGTTGTAACACAGTCCACAGAGGCTCAACTCTATACAAATAATAATAATAATAATAATAATAATAATAATAATAATAATAATAATAATAATAATAATAGATACACCCTGTCCTTCGCACCCTTACTACAACCCTTAAATACCCTCATAAGCTTAAGATTGTCAGACTCGTTGGCTGCATGGTCAGCGCACTGGCATTCGGTTCAGAAAGTCCCGGGTTCGATTCCCGGCCGGGTCGGGGATTTTAACCTTCATTGGTTATTTCTAATGACGCGGGGGCTGGGTATTTGAGCTGTCCTCAACATCCCTGCAACTCACGTAGCACACACAATACTATCCTCCACCGCAATAACGATAACGTTAAGAGCTATGCAGTTTAATACATTCTTACTCACGACGTGTACACTACCCCATCAAGAATTCTGTATACAATGTAGAATTCCGTAGCGAAGCACGGGTACATCAGCTAGTAGTAAATGCATGTAGCACTGACACGTTAATAGTATGAAATCTTTGAGCATGACAGGGAAATCGTTTCGCATATATACGTACCACTGACAGCACACCACACACATTATCCTCCACCACAGTAACACGCAGTTACTTACACATGGCAGATGCCGCCCAGCCTCATCGGAGGGTCTGCCTTACAAAGGCTGCACCCGGCTAGAAATAGCCACACGAAATTAAAACCTTAAGATATCCCGTTAATGTGAGCTCTAGTCGTTGGGATCTAAAACAAATGAAAAGGACGAATTTACAACAGTTAAAAATAATAATAATAATAATAATAATAATGTCCGCCTCTGTGTGGTGTAGTGGTTAGCATGATTAGCTGCCACCCCGGGAGGCCCCAGTTCGATTCCCGACTCTGCCACGAAATTTGAAAAGTGGTAGGAGCCTCGGGAGATCAAATGAGTAGAGGGGGTGGGGGTCCGATTCCTATCTCAGCCATCCTCGAAGTGGTTTTCCGTGGTTTCCCATTTCTCCAGGCAAATGCCAGGATGGTACCTAACTTAAGGCCACGGCCGCTTCCCTCTTCCTGGCCTCTCCCCTCCAATCTTCCCATCCCCCCACAAGGCCCCTGCTCAGTTAAGCAGGTGAGGCCGCCTGGGCGAGGTACTAGCCCTACTCCCCAGTTGTACTCCGCCCGACCCATAGTCTCGCGCTCCAGGACGCTGACCTTGAGGCGGTAGAGGGGGGACCCCTCGCTGCCAGGGAAAAACCAACAAAAATCAACCCTGGAGGGTAAACGGATTCAGAAATAAATAAATAAATAAATAAATAAATAAATAAATAAATAAATAAATAAATAAATAAATAAATAATAATAAAGGATTTCTTTATAAAACAGCCACAGAGCTCGATAGCTATAGTCGCGTAAGTGCGGCCAGTATCCAGTATTCGGGAGATGGTGGGTTCGAACCCTAATGTCGGCAGCCCTGAAGATGGTTTTCAGTGGTTTCCCATTTTCACACCAGGCAAATGCTGGGGCTGTACCTTAATTAAGGCCACGGACGCTTCCTTCCCACTCTTAGCCCTTTCCTGTCCCATCGCCACCATAAGACCCATCTGTGTCGGTGCGACGTAAAGCAACTTCTAAAAAATAAAATAAATAAACCGGGACCTCGGACGTTCTCGGGTTACCATCTTGGAACGCAGCGAGTCAGTTGCTGCATTTGAATCGTTCTCAAACGCCGCAGAACTCGATCGCTTTCTTGGCAGCAGCAGAAGACTACAACTGACTAAGGTTGACTTATTTCAAACTAAAATAATATCTCTGAATGGACTACATTCGAACTTTTAGACTTAAAACAATATTTTACCTACTTCATCAACCGCTGGATTAGCTTTACATTATAAAGAATCGTAGATAGAAATCTGTTATTTTTAATCAAAAGTAGCCTACAAACTCTGGTCTCTCCTATTCCTTGATTTCTAAAGGAGTCTTTGCACAAGTTTGTTTGGCCACTACCTTCTGATGAAGTCAGTAATTTAAATACAGTCATGAGTAAGCTATAACCAATCGCCTAACACAGTTCACAAAACTTCCTCTTCAAGAACAAGGATAACCTCCCAGCCGAATTTAAATCATGTAATTCTGTCAATCTATTTAAAATTAATTTAAGAGAGCTTAAGCTGTTAATAATAATACTTTCGTGTGGCTATTTCTAGTCTGGTGCAGCCCTTGTAAGGCAGACCCTCCGACGAGGGTGAACGGCATCTGCCGTGTATAGGAAACTGCGTGTTATTGTGGTGGAGGATAATGTGTGTGGTGTGCTGTCAGTGGTACGTATATATGCGAAACGATTTCCCTGTCATGATCAAAGATTTCATACTATTAACGTGTCAGTGCTACATGCATTTACTACTAGCTGATGTACCCGTGCTTCGCTACGGAATTCTACATTGTATACAGAATTGTTGATGGGGTAGTGTACACGTCGTGAGTAAAAATGTATTAAATTGCATAGCTCTTAGGCTGATTCTCCACGAGCAGGTAAAACGCCGCAGTTCGCCCGCCTGAACGCTCAAACTTTTTGCCTATTCTACACGAGCGGTTGAATTGACGCCTGCAAACAGCGCCAAAAACGCCGGCGACACGCGCAGCCATTCTCCACCAGCGATAAACCCGCCATACTGTAATGATGGATGTCGTACGAATAGGTTGTGTTGTCGGAGCTGTTAAACTGCAGTTATTAGCAATATTAGAAAGAAAACCTGGTAAGAAAAGATGTTGGTGGACTCACCCTGCGTTATCGAATCGACTCACCACTGGACAATTTCATTTCAAGTTGTGCGAACACAGGAACTATCCGGAAATGGTTTTCCAATATTACAGAATGTCAGTTGCTTCATTCGATGAGCTTTTTGAACTTATTAAGTTGCGTATTACTAAACTAGTGAAGTGGTAGTTTAGGGGAAGTCCTGAAATTTAATTCTCAAATATTTATATTTTTAGTGGTCTTATCAATAAATATTACATAAATCAAGTTATATAGAATTAAATTTCCGATCATTTATGTCTCTTACATGTTTACCGTACCGGCTATGATAACAGAGACATTCATGAATTTATATTTTTGTTGCTAAGTCCATATCAACGCCGAACCAGGAGAAAATGGGTTAACAGAATATGATGAAAATCGTTACATAGAGTCGGGGAATAAGAAACTACAGTCTAAGCTATAAACAATTTTATTCACCCTGGATGAAAATGCAGTTTAGGAAAAGGCACCTGAAATGTATTTTTAATACCTACAGTAAGTTATTGGTCCTATCGAAAAGTACTCCATAACAAAAGTTAGAGATAATGCAATTTCCGATCATTTATGTTTTATTGCCAAAGACCGTAGCCGTCTTGAAACACCGGATCCCGTCAGATCTCCGAAGTTAAGCAACATTGGACGTGGTCAAGCTTGGGATGGGTTGCCACACGCTGTTGGTGGGGGTAAGGGAATGGAGGAGCAGAAAAGAACTGGCCACTCCACCTCACGTAAACTCCGGCTCAGGCACACCTCTGCGGAAGTTCGAACCTGCCTTCGAGCAGAATACACCCTTACCTTTTATTCAGTTTCACCACACCGACCATGATAAGAGTGGTATTTCAGAGTCGGAAGAAAACTAAATGTGAAGGCCTACGATATCGAAAGCGCATAACATTCATCAACAATAACATTATATTGACCATTGTTTGTTGTGATGTTCTTTGTCTCTTATGCTGCCACTCAGCTCCGATAGATGGAATTACTGCTGCGTACAGAGTATAACAGCCTGACTGAATATTGGCGGGAAATAGCTGGGGAGTTAGAAAACGTTTATCTTTAGCATTCCATTCCTCTGGTTCATACATTTCCTGATACTGCTGGTACGTAACACACTGGTTCATCATAGTATTCCAGCTATTCCATCCCTACTCTGACGCGCTGTTTTGAAAGAGCAGTGTGCACATTTAAGGCAGAGGCTCACTTAGTAGTAGTAGTACACATACAACACATAATCCAGGCCAAGCACTCAGCCTGGACGGAGCCTCACCATCTAGGCTCAGTTTTTTCCTCTGTCCCTGCGGGGGCTGGGGGTGCGTGTGGAAGCAGATTCAAACAACGGGCTAGCAGCCAAGAGAGCTAGCCCCTAGCCAAGACCCAGCCAAGATGGCCGCCAAGCGCGGTAGCAGCTAGCTACCGTGGCCACCATAATCGGCCCAGCAGCCAGGTACGCTGGCCCCGATCAACCACGTCAACCAATAGGAGCCCACCTCACCGACCTGACGACAAATCAGCGCACATCGACTACCAGCATCAAGAACTCAGCCAAGAAGTCCCAGCCAAGGCTCTGTACTGCTACCACGTCCCGCCAAGCCCAGAAACAGCAGTACAGGGACAGCCAAGAATAAGCCTACCAATATTCCAACTGGTAGACACGCCAAGCAACTACATCAAGTCCCAAGCAATTTGTCAGGGCGGCACGGTGTCCTGTGTTCGTGGCTTGTCTGTGGCGTCAACCACTTAAAAAACTAGCCCTGTCACGACCCAAGCAACGTGTTGCCACTTAGGTCGGTCCGCTAAGTGCGTTTGACCCCTCTTCTGGTGTTTCAAGCGCACGCACCCCCCCCCCCCCCACCTTTCCAGGACCCATGGAGAAATACCCAGTACCCATGGGACCTCATCCCAGGTCCTCACCAAACGGTTTGCCCCGTGAACGTGGATCCTCCCTCCCCATAGGTCAAGGTGAAAGACTAATGTACCCGCGACCTATATTCCCCACACTCTCCCGCTCCATAGGTCAAGGGGAAAAGCCAAGGTACCTGCGACCTATGACCCCCCCCACGCCCCCCCCCCCCACAGCCCCGACCCCACAACCCTCCCCTTCAACAACATTACCTACCTGTACAGGACCAACTCGGTGGACTGAGTAGCTGAGACCCTGTACACCAAGTACTTTCCAACCAAGTAAAATTACCCACCAAGGTCAAGTAAAACGTAAATCCTCACTTCCTTTAAATCAACAACCTTCTAGCCTTGTAACATCCACCTAACAGAACTACCGCAATAATCATTATAAAGCCAGACCTCAACCACCAACCAAATTCCATATGCAAAATCAATATTCCAACCACCGAAGCACCAGAAATAAACAGACGCCGAGGCGCGAACATACAAAACTGCCAATTACGATGCTATTTAGTTTCAAAATTTTCCGTGCTGCTAACAACTCGCACACGCAATAAATAGAATTGCGTTCATAACAACGACAGGGCCCTCTGGCGCTAACACTGACAAAATTCACAGTGAAGCAACATTGGGCGTGGCTAGTACCCGGATGGGTGACCACCGAGTCTGCTACCTGTCCTTGAAACAAACAGTAATAGGAACTATCACAACAGCCATGGCACGATACCACACGTTCTACGCCAAATTAATACTCAATACTTTAGACTTCCTACATACGAAATTAACTAGCACAATAGGCTACATCTATTCTGGAACAGCCCAGGCAAGGATCGCAATAGCGAAACCGGTACTGGGATAATAAGCAAACTACAGGATATTTGGGAGTAGTAGTAGTAGTATGACCTGGTCTAGAATTACAATTTAGGTCTACTCCAAATTATGGCACCACAATTCACTAAATAATTCAAAATTCAACTCTGAAAAGAGTTCTGTTCCGCAAGCGGGTTTGTAGCGGGCGAACAGCGGCGTTTTACCTGCTCGTGGAGAATGACAGAACTATGGAGTATTTGTAGAGCTGTCTACACGGGTGGTTTGCACGCCGCGGGTAGACGCGTCCATGAGCGGGCAGGCGGGACGCCAGCAGAGGCGTCATTCCCGCTAGCGGTAGAACAGCGAGTCATACCCCACGTGGCGGCAGTGAGCAGTTCACCCGCCTCTGTCGCACGATAGGAACTGCCTGAAGTGTAGTATATTCTTTACTAGCTGATGTACCCGTGCTTCTCTACGGAATTCTACATTGTATACAGAAGTATAGGTTAGGTAGTGTACACGTTGTGAGCAAGTTTGTATCAAATTCCATAGCTCCTAACATTACCCTAGAAACGCGACGGGAAAGTCACTAAACGTCTTTTCTCATATGAAGACTGGGTTAGGGAATATTCAGTGTAACGATCGGCCCGCTTGCCTACCATCAGTCACAATCAGGTTGGGGTGTTTAGATTATAATGGCAGGCACTGCCTTTTTACATCCTCAGAAAGACTGTCTTAGTCATTTTCCCAACTGAAATGAACATAGGTAGGCCTATTTACAATGATGTCAGTAGGAATGTCGCGATTAAAAGCAATGCCATCATATGATGAAACACTCGATCAAATGAAAAACCCACATGATGATGATGCTTGTTGTTTAAAGGGGCCTAACATCTAGATCATCGGCCCCTAATGGTATGAAATGAGAAGAAATGAAATGACAAATTAAAAGCCCAAAAACATCCACTAATCACAATTCAAAACGTGAGGACGAAGAATGAATGGATAGATGGGTATGAATTTAAAACGATCAGTGGAACCGACCCACAGTGCCTCGCATGCACAGAAGCTGGCGTAGAACAATAGTATTACTGACCAAGGGACTGCTTCTATAGCACAATACTGAATCGATGATACTTGTAGTCGAAAGGGGTCCAAAATCCTAGTCAGCGGCCCCTCACAATGGTACTTATCGCCAGGAAAGTAGAACCATGGTATTTGTCATGTTGCGGTACTAATCAAGAGTAGCGTAGACTCGCGATATTCCACACATTATGGTACTACACATGTAACGTAGACCTATGGTTTTTCGCACATTGCGGCGCCATTTACAGGCAACGCAAACCTATGGTGTTCATCATATGGAGCTGTGTTGATTGCGGACAGTGTCGATTGCGGACACCTCATCAGTCGCGATTGCGGACACAAAATACCAATCTAGTTCTGCTCTAGATGTCATACAGAACGTTAGCTCTACCACTGTGTTAGCTTTACCACTGTGTTGAGTTTTTAGTTCGTTTGCTTGTTTCTGCTCATTAATCGTTGTGCTAATATGGAATTCATTGAGGCAGAGAAAGGTAAGCCATGTGCCCTACAGACAGTTGAGAATTAGTAAAAATGGTGTTACCACATGGATTTGTTCGAAGGAGAAAACGAAGAAGTGCAAAGGAAAATTATTTACTAAAGGTATGTAACAGAACTCACTCTTAACAGATTTTAATAATTTTAATATATATACCTCTCGATTAAGTTTCAACTCTGATTCATTTAAACTTTATTTGTATTAAATTATATTAAAATACATTATATTTACTATTTGTGATCCAATGTAATTTTTACCGGGCGAATTGGCCATGCGGTTAGGGGCGCGCAGCTGTGACCTTGCATCCGGGAGATAGTGGGTTCGAACCCCACTGTCGGCAGCTCTGAAGATGGTTTTCTGTGGTTTCCCATTTTTTTGCAAGTTGATTTACGTCGCACCGACACAGACAGGTCTTAAGCCGACGATGGGATAGGAAAGGGCTAGGAGTGGGAAGGAAGCGGCCGTGGCCTTCATTAAAGTACAGCCTGGTGTGAAAATGGGGGGCTGTACCTTAATTAAGGCCACGGCCGCTTCCTTCCCATTCCTAGGTCTTTCCTGTCCCATCGTCGCCACAAGACCTATCTGTGTCGGTGCGACGTAAAGCAAAATAGCAAAGAAAATGTAATAAAAGTACAATATACGTAGATACTTTATTTCACGAAAGCTTATCTCCCAAATATGTGTCCGCAATCGCGACGACACCCATCATATAAGGGTACTAATCAAGAGGGATTCGTACTATCCCGTGGTGTTCCTCATATGGTGGGTACTAATCATAAGCAAGCAAGAACCATGGGTTCCCTCATCCCATGGTGTCGCTCATATAGTGCTACTAATCACAAACCTATTTTGTACCCAACATAGTGGTACTACGCGCAAGTAAAAGCGACCCATGGACCATGGTGTTCGCCGCTTGATGGTACTAATCACAAGTAGTTTCATGGTTTAATACAGTCATCCCTTGGTCGCCCCTTTTAGTCGCCTCTTACGTCAGGCAGGGGATACCGTGGGTGAATTCTTCGTCTGCGTCCTCCACCCAGAGGCTAAACCCAGATTTTCTCACTTTTAACGGATATTAGGCGTACAATGCTGCCGATTTAACAGTCCAAAGTACCTGCGTTGGAATGACCAGACCGCAGACAGCCGTGAACACACTAATTTCGTGGGGGCGGGGAATAGTGTGGAGTCCCACGGCAAAAACTATGCCCTCTTACTCATCTGTTTAATATGAGTACCCGATGAGACAGAAAATCTCAATTCACTACACTGGCGGGGAAGAAACTATCTGACTTGGAGGCAATTTTTTCCTCTAAGTCAGAGAGAAACCCCTTCTTCGCTGCTAATTTGGAATAAAATGAATGTAAAATGTAGTAACAGTGAAGAGGAAGAAGCTTTTCTGAAGAAACAGCTCTTTTCAGGGTTGAATTTCGAGTTTAGTGAATTATGGTGCTATTATTTGGAACAGGCCGAAATTGTAATTCTAGACCAGGTCATAGTGAGCCCCTCATTGGAATAATATAATTTCGTGTGGCTATTTCTAGCCGAGTGCAGCCCTTGTAAGGCAGACCCTCCGATGAGGGTGGGCGGCATCTGCCATATGTAGGTAACTGCGTGTTATTGTGGTGGAGGATAGTGTTGTGTGTGGTGTGTGAGTTGCAGGGGTGTTGGGGACAGCACAAAACACCCAGCCCCCGGGCAATGGAATTAACCAATGAAGGTTAAAATCCCCGACCCGGCCGGGAATCGAACCCGGGACCCTCTGAACCGAAGGCCAGTACGCTGACCATTCAGCCAACGAGTCGGACCCTCATTGGAATGATCTGTGTGCACACCCTAACGCAATAATAACCGATATACCGATTTTCATGAAATTCTGTTCACCCATTTTCTCGTGCCTCGGCATTGATATGGACTTAGCAATAAAAATACAAATTCATGAATGTTATCATAGCCGGTACGGTAAAAATGTATAAGACATAAATGATCGGAAATTTAATTCTATAAACCTTAGTTACGTAATATTTATAGATAGGATCACTAATAACAAATATTTGAGAAATAAATGTTAGGCCTTCCCCTAAACTACCATTTTTCTCAGCGTGAATAAAATGATTTATAGCCTACATAATAGTGGCTCAATCCACGACTTAACATTCCGATTTTCATTAAATTCTCTTCAGCCGTTTTCTCGCGATGCGCATACAGACAGACAGAAAAATTACGGAAAAGTAAAAAAGTGCATTTCCTTGTCACTGTGTGCATGGCCGATACAGAAATACCATTCTTTTTAAATTCCGAACAATGTACAGACAAAACTCTTGTTATATATAGTGTGAGAGAGAGAGAGAGAGAGAGAGAGAGAGAGAGAGAGAGAGATAATGATGATGCTTGTTTAAAGGGGCCTAACATCAAGGTCATCGGCCCCTAATGGTACGAAATGAGACGAAATGGAATGACAAAGTAAAAGTCCATACTTCTCCACTGACCAGAATTCAAAACGTGAGGACGAGGAATGAATGGATGGAGATGAATTTAAAACAATCAGTGGATGCCACCCGCAATGCCTTACGTTCACAGAAACTGACGTAAAATAAAAGGATTGCTGACCGAGGGAGTGGTGGTGATTATTGTTTTAAGAGGAAGTACAACTAGGCAACCATCCTCTATATAACACTAATCAGAGGGAAAATATGGAAGGGGTCCGACACTTCGAAAAATGAAGATATCGGCCAAAGGAAGACAAGGGCCACGAAGGGCGTGAAAATGACAGACTCCCTAACCCTCGCAAACCTAATAGCGTCGGGGTCGGAAAAGAACAAGAGTTGACCAAGAGAGGTCAAATAGGATAGATGAAAGTGAGGAGCCTGGCACAAGTAAGGCTGACCAGGGGACTGCTGCTATAGCATAACACAGATTCGATGATGCTTGCTGTCTAAAGGAGGTCCAAAATCCAAAATCCCCTCATAACGGCACTTACCGCCAGGAAAGTAGAACCATGGTATTTGTCATGTTGCGGTACTAATCAAAAGTAGCAGAGACTCGCGGTATTCCACACATTATAGTACTACTCACAGGTTATGAAATTCGACATATACTACAGACCTATGGTTTTTCTCACATTGCGGCGCCATTTACAGGCAACGCAAACCTATGGTGTTCATCACATAAGTGTACTAACCACTGGGTCCTGCACTATGCCGTGGTGTTCCTCATGTAGTGGGTACTAATCATAGGCAAGCCAGAACCATGGTAGCTATCATCCCATGGTTCTGCTCATATGGTGGTACTAATCACAGGTACTGCAAAAGCCGACCGCACGGTGCTCCTGTGTGCTACTAATCACAAACCTATTTGGTACCCAACATAGTGGTACTACGCGAAAGTAAAAGCGACCCATGGTGTTCCCCGCGTGGTGGTACTAATCACAAGTAGTTTCATGGTTCTAATTTGATCATCGCTTGGTCGCCCCTTTTAGTCGCCTCTTACGACAGGCAGGGGATACCGTGGGTGAATTCTTCGCCTGCGTCCCCCAACCACAGTGGGTTGTGTGTTTGGTCCGCGAGAGGTATTTTATTTCCCTCAAGTCCACCGGCAAGCCGGTTAGAATCCCCCTATCCGCCACCTGGGACGCACCACGTGGGAGTATCGCCTCTCCCCCTGCTGCGCCAGGAGATGCTCTGTGTAGGAGATGCTAGGACAAGGTGAGGGGGTTGGCGGCCGTGGCCTATACTAGGAACTGTCCCGGCATTCGCCTTCGTGCAGGAGAATGGAAAACCACGGAAAACCATTCCCAGGACAGCCGACGATTGGGGCCAGTCGTGAAATCCAGCCCTGTCTCGTCCTCCGAATGCAGAGGCGTAGAGCAACGGTAGAGCCGTGGCCACCCTCCTCTGTTCGGTTGGCCGGTCGGAGTGCAGAGCTGTTGGACCCACGGACCAGCCGTCTCCTGAGATCCACTCTGCATTCGCCGACTAAATTTATTTGTTTCGGTATTTGAATAAACCAATCACCACTGATCTTCATTTGTCCCTATCAGTCCGCCTCTGTGGTGAAGTGGTTAGTGTGATTAGCTGCCACTCCCGGAGGCCCGGGTTCGATTCCCGGCTCTGCCACGAAATTTGAAAAGTGGTACGAGGGCTGGAACGGGGTCCACTCAGCCTCGGGAGGTCAACTGAGTAAAGGGGGTTCGATTCCCTCCTCAGCCATCTTTGAAGTGGTTTCCCACTTCTCTTCCAGGTAAATGTCGGGATGGTAGCTAACTTAGGCCACGGCCGCCTCCGTATCTCTTTCTTGTCTATCCCTTCCAATCTTCCCATCCCCCATACGGCCCCTGTTCAGTATAGCACGTGAGAAAGCCTGGGTGAGGTACTGGTCCTCCTCCCCGGTTGTATCCCTGACCCAATATCTCACGCTCCAGGACACTGCCCTGGAGGAGGTAGAGGTGGGATCCCTGGCTAAGTCCGAGGGAAAAGCCAACCATGGAGGGTAAACAGATTAAGAAAGATAGAAAGAAAGAAAGAAACAAAGAAAGAAAGAAAGAAAGAAAGAAAGAAAGAAAGAAATTCCCTCTCAACTGCTTAGCCAGTCTTTTCTGAAGCTAGTTCAAACAAGGAGAAGATGTGTGGAACAATCCGTTGGTAAATTACTCCAGTCTTTAATTCCTGTTCCTAGAAACGAATATTTGCCCTATTTTGTCCTCTTGCATTCCAACTTTATCTTCATATTATGATCTCCCCTAGTTTTTAAAACTTCACTCAACTTCTTCTGCTATTGTCATTCCACACCATCTCTCCAGTCTCCACTCACCGGGCGAGTTGGCCGTGCGGTTAGGGGCGCGCGGCTGTGAGCTTGCATCCGGGATTCCCACTGTCAGCAGCTCTGAAGATGGTTTTTTTGTGGTTTCCCATTTTCACACCAGGCAAATGCGGGGGCTGTACCACGGCTGCTTCCTTCCAACTCCTAGGCCTTTCATATCCCTATCTGTGTCGGTGCGACGTAAAGCAACTAGAAAAAAAAACCCGCTTAAGTCGAGCAACACTACTATTTTTTCGGAAATCACCCAGAACAAATCGCGCTGCTTTCTATTTGATCTATTCCAATTTTCTAACTCTAGTGAGAGTCCTGGAACCATACTCCAATTTCATCACTATTGCGATTCTGTGGTGGTTGTAGTGCAGTGTGCATATGAAGAGGAAAGTGTTGGGACGGACACAAGCACCCAGTCCTCGAGCCAGAATAATTAATCAGAAGCGATTAAAATCCCAGACCCGGACGGGAATCGAACCCGGGACCCTCTGAACCGAAGGCCAGTACGCTGACCATTCAGTCAACGAGTCGGACACAGATAGGTCTTACGGCGACGATGGGACAGGAAAGGGCTAGGAGTGGGAAGAAGCATCCGTGGCCTTAATTAAGGTACAGCCCCAGCATTTGCCTTGTATGAAAATGGGAAACCACGGAAAATCATTTTCAGAGCTGCCAACAGTGGGGTTCGAGCCCACTATCTCCCGAATACTGGATACTGGCCGCACTTAAGAGACTGCAGCTATCGAGCTCGGTCATCCTGCCCTTTCCATTCTTACTACAACCCCTAAATACTCTCATTACTAGGGCCCAGATATTTATGACCTAAAAATGTATTACAGTATGACAATAAATATGACTTAAAAATTTTCCTCACATTTTCGAAATCTTCCAAATCTTACCACCTTTAAAAACATAGAACATTCAATAATAACAAATAAGTAATAATATTAATTTTATTACTATATTTTGAATTTATTTAATTACTCATTCCAGAGGTAACTCTTGGCTTAGCACAGAATGAAATAAATGTCACGGTTTGATTGGTACGGTAATGAAAAAAATTATAATAGCAAATTACATATATTTTAAAGTGTTCATTTGGACCGATCTTCTATTTTCACGCAACATTGACTTGTAACGGGATAACCATAGCAGAATGTTACTGGGACATATTTGAAATACGTCAAATCATTAGAGTTCAATTGAGGCTCACCTTTCTGTCGCTTTATACGCATGTGTCTCTTTCTGTACAGCTCACCCTTCTATGTCACACACACACACACACACACACACACACACACACATATATATATATGAAAGATAATTGTAAGAAATTACAGACAACAATTAGGAGATGTGAAAAATCAGTCTCCGAGACGTCTGAAAGAAGGTATGCGGAAATGGAATAAAAGGATAGAAATATGAAAAGAACACGAAACTTCACGGGGAAATATGACCATAGTGTGAACAATTGCCGTAAAATGATCAATAAAACGTTAAAACAGGCAAAATATGACTTTATATGACCCGTAAAAATTGCATAATTTTAGTCACTAGATAAAATCATGCTTAACTTGTATTTTCCATGGAAACAATAGTAAAAATAAAATATGACGCATCTTAAACATCCGGGCTCTACTCATAACCTATGAAGAGATCCCCTTAATGTGAGCTCTAGTCGTTGGGGTCTAAAAATATGAAATTGAAAACATTTAACAAAATAACAATAATAAAATAGTGCAAGCCCCTTGAAACCACAGAAATCCTCATTACAAAGTTCTAACACAAGCAGACGATATTTGAAAAAAATAAGGTCAACTTACCTTTAACTGGAGTAACCATACTACACAGACGTCAGGAAAAGAAGTTTCGTATATTCTTAAATTTTCTGCTGGCCCCGTTTATCAGTGCTCACAGACAGTCAAAGTGCAGACTATACCTCACCACAGCCACCGCTACTCTAGCACAGTACAAAGCAGCCGGGCTTGCAGCAGGAGGGATGCGAGTCTCGCCGTGACGTCACATTTCAGCTCGCTATTTGACTTTCTTATGTTTGGATCAGGAGTGTGACCAAGTTCGGGGCCCCTCAAATATAATGTAAAACCTACGAATAATTAATACAAATTTAATTACAGCAGGTAGATAATACTGTATATATATATAGACAACTTCTCATTATTATTATTCTCCTTCTCCTTCGTTTCCTACAGCGTTTTCCCCGCACCTGTAGTCCGGCTGTAGCGTGCTGGTCTTTGATCACAGCGGGTCCCGGGTTCGATTCCCGGCAGGATCGGGATTTTTTTTTTGCTATTCGCTTTACCTTGCACCGACACAGATACTGTAGGTCTTATGGCGACGATGGGACAGGAAAGGGCTGGACTGAGAAGGAAGCAACCGTGGCCTTAATTAAGGTACACCCCCAGCATTTGCCTGGTGTGAAAATGAGAAACCACGGAAAAATATCTTCAGGGCTGCCGACAGTGGGGTTCGAACCCACTATCTTCCGAATACTGGATACTGCGCACACTTAAGCGACTGCAGCTATCGAGCTCGGTAGGTCGGGTATTTTAACCATTATTTGTTTAATTTCGCTGACACGGGGGCTGGGTGTATGTGTCGCCCTCATCATCATTTCATCCTCATCATGACGCGCAGGTCGCCTTTGGGTGTCAAATCAAAAGACCTGCACCTGACGAGCCGAACATGACCTCGGACACTCCCGGCACTAAAAACCATACGCCATTTCATTTTCCCCGCACCTGTGGGATCGTCGGTGCAGACTACGTCGCACATGTGGATTTGGCCCTGTTTTATGGCCGGATGCTCTTCCTGACGTCAGCCCTGTACGGAAGGATCTAATCACTATTGCGTATTTCTATGGTGGTTGGTAGTGTGGTGTATTGTAGGAATATGAAGAGGAGAATGTTGAGATATACACAAATGCAAGTCCCCGAGCCTGAAGAATTAATCAGAAGCGATTATAATCCCCGATCCGCCCGGGAATCCAACCCGGGACTCTCTGAACCGAACAGCAGTACACTGACCATTCAGCCAACGAGTCGCACGGATCATTCTCAATTGTAATATTATTAAAATATAGTTTTTATATGTTTTATTTGACTGCTCCGTGGTTTAACGCCTAAGTTGCTTATGGTTTGGCAACAGGACTGTACAGGTGGTATTGCGCAGTGACTCGCATATTAATCATTTATGAATTACAATTTTATGCGAGTATGCAGATATTAAAATTTGGAAAAAACAGCATTTGTATGAATTTGCAGCTTGTGGCACTTCGCCTCGGCCGAAACCTGAAGTTAATTACTGCGTTGATGGGGTCAAAGTTCCCTACGGGAACGATTGCAAGTACCTAGATGCTAATATAAGGAAAGATCTTCACTGGGGTAATCACATAAATGGGATTGGAAATAAAGGGTACAGATCTCTGCACATGGTTGTGAGGGTATTTAGGGGTTGTAGTAAGGATGTAAAGGGGAGGGCATTTAAGACCCCAACTAGAGTATGGTTTCAGTGTATGGGACCCTGACCAGGAATATTTGATTTAAAAACTGGAAAAAATCCAAAGAAAAGCAGCTCGATTTGTTCTGGGTGATTTCCGACAAAAGAGTAGCGTTACAAAAATGTTGAAAAGTTTGGGCTGTGAAGACTTGGGAGAAAGGAGACGAGCTTCTCGACTAAGCGGTATGTTCCGAGCTGTCAGTGGAGAAATGGCGTGAAATGCCATCAGTAGATTAATAAGTTTGTGTGGCGTCTTTAAAAGTAGGAAAGATCACAATATGAAGATAAAGTTGGAATTCAAGAGGATAAATTGGGGCAACTATTCGTTTATATGAAGGGGAGTTAAGGAATGGAATAACTTAGCACGGCAAATGTTCAAAACTTTCCTATTTCTTTGCAATCATTTTTGAAAAGGCTTGGAAACAACAGATAGGGAATCTGCCCCCTGGACGACTATCCTAAATGTAGATCAGTAGCGACTGACTTCTCTTGTTGCAGTGTTTCTTTGCTACAGGTAGTAAGTGGAGCGGGATGAGGTTGGCGGGTTTTCTTTAGGAGTAGTATCATGGCTGAGCTGGTGAGAATGGGATTTGGAGGCTTAATAGAGGGGGAGAATAAATGTGTGATTAAAGTTATATGTTCAACAAAAATTGTGCAAAATACGATCTCAAATGCACTACACATCAAGAAAGTATAGTTTTCCAACTAAAATGTGATATTTTGGCATCATTTTTTTTGTGTTGTAAGAATTATTTTGCAGGTCGGTTGTGAGCAGCGTGTCGCGGTGTTGCGAGAGACGGCAAGGGCTGTGTTGTAATAACTTCTGCTAGATGCAATCAAATGGCAATTCTTCTACCTACAAATTGTAAAACCTACAAATTTAGACTGATTCTTCCGTGCAGATATTTATTTATTTATTTATTTTTTTTTTTTATTTTTTTTTCCTGCGAGTTTTCTACGGGGCGCCTTAAAGGACCGGGCCCGCCTGATGTTACGACCCTGGTTTGGATTCACTCTGAATTTGAATTAGAGTGTTACTGATAATCTTACCGCCTCTAAGGTGTAGTGGTTAGTCTGATTAGCTGCCCCACCCGGAGCCTAGGGTTCGATTCCCGGCTCTGTCACGAAATTTGAAAAGTGGCACACGGGCTGGAACGGGCTCCACTCAGTCTCGGGAGGTCAACTGAGTAGATGTGGGTTCAATTCCCACCTCAGCAATCCTGGAAGTGGTTTTCCGTGGTTTCCCACTTCTCCTCCAGGCAAATGTCGGGATGGTACCTAACTTAAGGCCACGGCCGCTTCCTTCCCTCTTCCTTGTCTATCCCTTCCAATCTTCCCATCCCCCGCATTTCCTGTTCAGCATAGCAGGTGAGGCCGCCTGGGCAAGGTACTGCTCATCCTCCCCAGTTGTATCCCCCGACCCAGAGTCTGAAGCTCCAGGACACTGCCCTTGAAACGGTAGAGGTGGGATCCCTCGCTGAGTCCGAGGGAAAAAACCAACCCTAGAGGGTAAGCAGATTAAGAAAGAAGAAAGAGAGAAACCGGTACTGTTTTAATGTAAATAATTTTAAACATTTTTTAAATAAAGTATTGATTAGGTGGAAAACTCATCCTTCATACTTGTGTTCTTAAATTATCAATACGGACAATGAAGCTGATAGATTATAGCTCCTTCCAGATGTTCGTAAGTCTTTCACTTGTCCTTTGTCGCTCTTCAACAGACATGTTGCGTGCCTTGACGAGTTTCTCCGGTGCATCCCTCATTCCCGTAGTTTTCTTCCTAAAGGTTGTTATGTCCTGTGTATCTCCCTCCTGGATCCCCACATCTTCCAACCTCCGTTAAGCCATAAACGTTGTGCCTTTCATTTTTCTTGTAGACTAAGTATCAAATTAATTAATAAAATGTTATTGTGCTTTTACGTCCCACTAACTATTTTCGGTGGTTTTCGGAGATGCCCAGGTGCCAAAATGTTGTCCCGCAGGAGTTCTTTCACGTGCCAGTAAATCTATTGATAACAGGCTGACGTATTTGAGCACTTTCAAATACCACCGCACTGAGCCAGGATCGAACCTGACAAGTCGGCTCAGAAGGCCAGCGCCTCAACCGTCTGAGCCAATCAGCCCGGCCTTTACGGTGGAAAATGCTCACTAACTAGAAATGCATTTCCAAGTGTGTTGCCAAGTACTGCAAGTACTGTCGTCTACTGACATTCATTCCATTTTTTCTGAATGGTCAGCAGTATTTCAAACATCGGCAGATCACCATGTGAAGATAGTAACAGGATTCAAATAGTTAAAACTGGTAAGTCATATGTAGGCGTGTTACCAAATAAGACTTACTTCTCAGAAGTGATTCAGAGAAAGACATGTGGTTTCAGACAACATAGCTATAAGACTGCATTGTTTAAAAGACTGTCATCTTATGAAAATACTGCCCTTCATTCAACATGCTAAACCGGGCAAATTGGCCGTGCGGTTTGAGGCGCGCAACTGTGAGCTTGAATGCGGGAGATAGTGGGTTCGAATCCCACTGTCGGAAGCCCTGAAGATGGTTTTCCGTGGTTTCCCATTTTCACACCAGGAAAATGCTGGGGCTATACCTTAATTAAGGCCACGGCCGCCTACCCCTTTCCCATCCCATTGTCGCCATAAGACCTTTCTGTCTCGGTGCGACGTAAAGCAAATTCTAAAAATAAAAATAAATCATCATCATCATCATCATCTGTTTACCCTCCAGGTTCGGTTTTTCCCTCGGACTTAGCGAGGGATCCCACCTCTACCGCCTCAAGGGCAGTGTCCTGGAGCTTCAGACTCTTGGTCGGGGGATACAACTGGGGAGTATGACCAGTACCTCGCCCAGGCGGCCTCACTGGCTATGCTGAACAGGGGCCTTGTGGAGGGATGGGAAGATTGGAAGAGATAGGCAAGGAAGAGGGAAGGAAGCGGCCGTGGCCTTAAGTTAGGAACCATCCCGGCATTCGCCTGGAGGAGAAGTGGGAAACCACGGAAAACCACTTCCAGGATGGCTGAGGTGGGAATCGAACCCACCTCTACTCAGTTGACCTCCCGAGGCTGAGTGGACCCCGTTCCAGCCCTCATACCACTTTTCAAATTTCGTGACAGAGCCGGGAATCGAACCCGGGCCTCCGGGGGTGGCAGCTAATCACGCTAACCACTACACCACAGAGGCGGACAAAAAAAAATCAACATGCTAATATTGTGGAAAGATGTATGACAGAGGATCTTTAATACTATATTGCTCTTGTTGTTAATAATTTAATAATTCTATCCCGTATCCCCATTTCAAGTCATTGCGTTTATTGTTTGGCCAACATGACATATAAAAGTCCGGACATTATTCAGGGGATTAGGTTATTTCCGTTCATAATATACTTGTTTCAAAGGGAACCATAACGATTGTTCTAATGTAATACTAGATCGTATAATTTACTAGGATATGAGCCTCCGTGGCTCAGGTGGCAGCGCGATGGCCTCTCACCGCTGGATACCGTGGTTCAAATCCTGGTCACAGCGGAGGAGGGACAGGTTTTTTCCGGGTACTCTGGTTTTCCCTGTCAACTTTAATTCCAGCAACACTCTCCACTATCATTTCATTTCATCTGTCAGTGATTAATCGTTGCCCCAGGGGAGTGCCACAGGCCTCGGCAGCCGGTACAATTCATATCCTCGCCGCAAGTTGGGGACTTCATTCATCTTGTCCCTGACCCGGTCACTGACTGGAAAACAGGTTGCAGGTTTTCTTTTTCAATATACTAGAATATCATATGACGTTGTGGTCGGTCGTGGTTTACTTCTAGGGTCTTCAAGAAATGTGAAGCTTTCCAGAAGTTTGTCTCAAGATGTTCTTCTTTTTGTCCTTTTTTTTCGTTTCATTTGGATTCATTTGAATGCGGGGACAGTTTGCGTAATGCCCGGCTGCGTAGAGTCATATAAGGCCTATATCTAGGAGTATATATAATACGTCACTGGCGACATCTGCCGTACATAGTCTGAAAGCCATTTCCATCTTTCCCACCCTTCTATTTATGGCTTCTTTCTCATTTACATTCGGGGTGAGAATTTCTCCCAGGTTCTGAAATTTGTGAACACGGTGAATTTCCCCAAATTTGGTTCTGATTCTGTCTGTGAGATCTGTTTTCTCTGAATCCATGTATGCAGTACTATAAAAAGACATTCTTCAACCAGGTTTTGCGACCACATTTTGTAATGTGGCATTAAAACTGCCAACGATCTTACGACGCCGCCATGCCGGAAATGTGTCCAGAGTTCTTAAACGCCACATACATTTTTAGATACTTACAGCACCACGAACTCAATCGGGGTGAAACACGCTGTCTTAAGCCTAAGTTATTCTACACCTGGCGATGTTCCCGTTGCTACACTAGTGTCCAAAAGTTAAGCACAAGTTACGAGTAAGCAGGGCAGTAATAAATAGACCGAAAATCGCACGACATATGCACCTACCAACCTTACGTGTTCGCTCTGTATGGGAAAGGAGTGTTCCCTGCTTTGACTAGCGGCGTAACCGCAAGGTAAACACAGCCAGTGCCTGCGCCCCATATTCCCTTAGTCGTGTTTGCCCTGTTATAGTGTGCGGAGTGTAGCCTCGTAGTGAACGTGACAACATAGTGGCACAACGACGCCATTTGGACCCCATTTTGGAAGCAGGCCAGACACAGACCGAAGTCGCCGTATCCTTGAATGTGCCACAAAGTGTCATTTCCAGGCTTTTGAGACGATTTCGAGACACAGGAGATGTTAGTCGTAGGCCAGTACCAGGTCGCCCAACGGTAACCACCCCACAACAGGACCGACATCTGCCTTTAACTGCCCGACGAAATCGGAGTGCACCTGCAAGACAATTGTCGGTGGAGCTTGCAGCCGTCTCAGGGGTTGCCGTTTCCCGGCAAACTGTGTACCGGAGGCTCAGAATAGCAGGGCTGTTTGCCCGACGTCCAGCGATGTGCGTCCCGCTCCTCCAGCACAGAGACGGGCCCGTTTACTGTGGAGCCGTCAACATCGAAACTGGACCAAAATGATTGGAGGCATTTGCTCTTCACAGATGAATCCCGCTTCAGTTTGCAGAACGATTCCCGTCGCACATTAATCTGAAGAGAACCGGGTAGACGACACAACTACAGGAACATCGTGGAACGGGACCATTATGGTGGTGGTGGCGTCATGGTGTGTGCGGCATCATGTTGAATGGCCGTACGGACCTGCACATCTTCATGGGTTGTCCGAGGAACACTGTTCACGCTCGGAGATACAGGGATAAGGTACTGAGACCACATGTTCGACTCTTCGGAGGTGCGGTTGGTCCAGACTTCCTCTTAATGGACGATAATACCCGACCTCACCGTGCTGCTCTGGTGGATGAATTTCTGGCTGGGGAAGACATTCATTGCATGGACTAGCCAGCGAGGTCTGCGAATCTGAATCCTATAGAACATGACTGGGATGCATTGGGGAGGTGAATTGCATCCCGTCAGCCTCCGCCAAAGACCTTCCAAGACCTTCGCATTGCCCTTTCGGAGGAATTGAATCGAATGCCACAAGAGCTCTTGGACCATATGATAGAGAGCATGCCACGTCGCTGCGAAGCATGTGTGGCCGTTAGAGGTAACCATACACCCTATTAACAGCATATTTTGTTGTGGAATACAGCACAAACAATTAACAACAATCGAACTGTACCATTGTATCGGCTTTTCCCGCGCTCGTGCTGTTAGCTCAAGGAGCGGGGTTCTCTCATTGCCTACCTATGTCTTAGAATGTTACTTCAGAAAGAACTGAAGTGGGACATCACACTGCATGGGAGAGAAATGAAGACAATAATTATAATTTTGTGTGGCTATTTCTAGCCGGGTGCAGCCCATGTAAGGCAGACCCTCCAATGAGGGTGGACGGCGTCTGCCATGTGTAGGCAACTGCGTTTTATTGTGGTGGAGAATAGTGTTATATGTGGTGTGTGAGTTGCAGGGACGTTGGGGCAGCACAAGCACCCAGCCTCGAGCCACTGAAATTAACCAATGAAGGTTAAAATCCCTGACCTAGCCGGGACCCTGTGAACCGAAGGCCAGTACGCTGACCATTCAGCCAACGAGTCGGACGAAATGGTGGTGCAGCTCTTTTCAGACACACCCCCAACGGAGGTGAGCTGCATGTGCCATTCTTAAATTTCTGGCAGTACCGAGAATCGAATCCGGGCTCCCAAGGAAGGCAGCTAATAACACTAACTGTTATGCTACGGAAGCAGACAATAATTGGTGAAGACAGGGAATAGAAGCCTTTGATATGTGGCGTTATAAAATAATGCTGAAATTGGGATGGGTTGAGAGAGTCAAAAAGAAAGAAGTGCTAGGACTGGAAAGGTTGTTTTCGTGGCCTTAAATAACACATCTAGGACCCTGAGAAAATCGAGGATTACTGCGTGGGACCATCTCCCTAAAATCACGTTGTAGTGCTCTCGTTGTTTTTTGCTTCTCGGGATTGTGATTGTTTTATTTGTATTGTCATAATTTTGGAAAAGTCTACCAGTGGGCCCGCAGTCCCTGGAAGTAAGATTACTTCAATAGGACACTGGTGGTCACAAAGTTGGCATTACTGCCTTACGGTTTGATACTTCCACTGTATTTGATACTTCACAACTTCGGCACCTTGCTCCTTCCTTTGGTACTGAAAACTGACTGTGGAAAAGACAGCAGATATGCTCGAACCCACGCCAAGAAAGTGAATATAAACTGAATCTTGCAGTGTGCCCATATGCCTTGATATTACTAGAGCGAACATACAGCTCATCAAAATTAACTTGCAACGTATACAGTAAAACCTCGTTAATCAGACACACAAAAATCGGACTTTGAATTACGTGATTTCGAATTAACCGCCAACTTGTAGTCCAGAAGTGCCAACCCTTGCCATGTCACAAAATATTCTAAGGTCCGTTACTGCATGAAATTCATCTTGATTTACAGTTTAAACCTTTCAAATGCCACGGAGAAATCTATTTCCAAAATGTACCCAACAAGGTGCATCTACAACATTCAAATAATGCACTTGGATAAATCGCTGACAAACATAACCTCACACAATGAAAGACAAGGACAAATTATGCTGGCTCCCCCTGTGCAAATGCTTTATTTTTTAGATAACTTATACTCTTTGCATTTTTTAGATGTCTTGTATTTGCACGGAAAGTACCCGACGCCTTTAAAACATTGTGGCTTATCAAACTTTCCTATGACAAAGGGAAGAAGTTTGTCGCTTCCGTGTGCATTGCAACACAGTACAATGAACCCTACCCTTGTATGATTTCCTGGCTGGCACTTCTCTCCTTTAAGAGCATAAGACCGTTTGGGCTCGGCATTAAAAAAAACAATGCAGTTTCATTGGCATTGACAATATTGTTCAGATGATATAGATATTGATTCCCATAGGGAATCTGAAATATTTGTTCTGAATGAGAAAATTTATAATACCAATAATGGTATTATAATATTGTTCAGTGCGTACGAATTGATTATGACCCTCACTTGCCAGTGTTTGCGGATTCTTCTTCTCTGCACACTGCCTGCCACGTGATATTGTGGCATTCCTTAAAACGGTGAATACAAAAGAATTAAGATTTCACTCGAACTTAGCAATAAAGCACACTGTTGACACACCGCAGTGAGTGAAAGTGCGGAAAGCTACCCCTGAATGTTCCGGAAGACGCGTTCTATCATGACACGGATAAATTTTTAATTTAAATTTTAAAATATGAAGGCAGTTTTAAATTAAAAGTCTGAATTTCGGTAATGGGGCCGACATTGTTCTTCGAAGTACGAATTATCTATATTTCGAATTAAACAATTTAAATAACATGGATAACCGAACCTCATGCTTCTGGAAACGAGAGCTTCTTCGAATTAGGTGGAATTTTGAATTATCGAGATTCTAATGTAATTTCTAACAAATGAAAAGAAAAAAATCCTACGATTTTTCCATTAAAGACATTCCTCAAATTGCTTTCCAAATGTTTGTACTAACTCCACTTGCCATACAAAGCAAATGTGATATTAGAATGGCTCAGTGGCATTAGAGTGATGAGATCTGTAATGCTCTAGCGTTATGTATTTTTAATGTGTTTACTTTGTAATAAACAAATAGCAAGCAGACTTTGGAATATGGGATTAATATTCACATCATAAATAAGAGCAAGAATTTTTTTTTTTACCTAAATCCTCCTGATGGCCCAATCCAAGTCGAATATTTCTGAACACAGGGATGGCAAAATCCACTGCTATAGGCAGAATGCATGGAAAGCGTGACGATGGGTGGCCTTGTTGCGCTAAAGTTACCTGTAGGAGAGACCCGCCGGTGGGTCAAGCAGTCCCATGTTAACAAATCAGTGTACCCACCAGTGCGGTCAAATGGCACTAGGTGTGTTAAGGTACAGCCCCAGCATTTGCCTGGTGTGAAAATGGGAAGCCACGGAAAACCATCTTCAGGGCTGCCGACAGTGGGGTTCGAACCTACTATCTCCCGAATACTGGATACTGGCCGCACTTAAGCAACTGCAGTTATCGAGCTCGGTATGGCAGGATTTGAACCCTCCATCTCTCGAATGTAAGCTCACCGACACAGCCAATTCATTACATGTAATAAATATCATTTTTGGTCCGTATTGATGATATTTGATTGGAATAATAACAGTAAGTTATTTATTTAATAGACCAACTACTGTAATCAATACAAAGTCTAGTCTTGGATGATTTACATAGATCTGTTAATCTGTTAATCTGTAAATCTGTAAATCATCCAAGACTAGACTTTGTATTTGTATTAGGTGGTCTATTAAATAAATAACTTACTGTTATTATTCCAAACAGCCAATTCGCTCGGTAAATGAAGAAGTACAGGCTGGGGAGAGTAGAACACAAGAAGAGATAGGTAATGTAGACACATTCCGAAACATCCAGACTCATTTACTTAGTTTTGGAAGCGAACATGTAGGGTAAGAAATGAAGAGTACAGCCACGGTAAAACAATGACACCAAGCAAGTGGCTGCGGGGCTTGCATTCAGGAGATAGTGGGTTCGATCCCCACTCTAGGTCACTTCCTTCCTCCCCTGCCATAGTCCTCAGGAACTTCATCTCACTGGCCTAAATTTTACCCTCATCTTTTGCTGTCAAAGTCCAAGTCTCTGATGCGTATGTTAATGTAAGGGTATAGTACATATTGTACATTATCTTTTTAACATTTCACCAAGCTTGTAAAATTTTTCACATTTCATAGGAACTTCCCTGTTCCACACCAAGTTCCTCACATTCTGGTAGAACATATTTCCCACTTGTACCCTTCTGCTGATCTCCTTATCCAATCTTGTTTCTTGTATTATTTCACTTCCCAAATATTTGAAGCATTCAACAACTTCAAGGTTTTGTCCCCTAACACTGACGATTCTGTTTCCTTCTCTTTCTACTCTTATCACCACTGTTCTACTCTTCTCCGCACTGATTTTCATACCATATTTCTCAATACTGTCATTTAAAGCCTCTAGTTGAATTTGCATTTCTGTATTGCTGACTCCCCAGATCACTATGTCATCCACAAACAACAACATTTTCATTTCTCCTGTATATGTTGCCTTTGTTTCCTTTGTAATTTCATCCTACAACAAGGTGAAGTGCTATAAAGTGGAAGATAAATGAATGAATGAATGAATGAATGAATGAATGAATGAATGAATGAAAACAACAAATGCTGCTGCACAAAGCTCTATTGGTTGGAAGTGATTGCCGTGCCCGGTCTGACAAAACTGCTGGTAATGAAGCCAAGTATGACCAGCAGGGCCCCATTTCATAAAACTTGACAGGTGCGACAATTTTGACAATTATGTCAGATCTGACAAATTTGTCAATACAAGTAGGTACCCAAAAGGACAAAAACGGAATTATTTTTTAAAAGCTATATATTTTCAAATTTTATCCCCTTCAAAATACTCTTCATTACAAGTAATACATTTGTCCCACCGGTGCTTCCACTGTTCTAAACATTTTTTGTAGTCATCTTCAGAAATGGCTGACAGCTCCTCCCTTGTTCTTTTTTCTTGACCTCTTCATTGATAACAAATTGGTATCCTTTCATGCATGCGTGGAAATAAGAAAAAGTCGCACGGAGCCAGGTCAGGTGTGGGGCAGCGGAACCTTGCCATTTTCAGCCAAAAACTGTCTAATGGCTATGTGTGCAGGTGCATTGTCGTGGTGGACGAACCAGTCTCCTGTCTGCCACAAATTGGGTCTTTGTTTACAAACAATGTTGCAAAATCATCTTAAAACTTCCGAAGAAAAGGTTTGCATGTTTTTCTTCTTCTTCTTGTCGTTTGGGCCTACTGAGGACCACGGGGCTCGTTTCGACTCCTTGTATGGAAATTCTGTTTTTTCCTCGCCCAGAAAGCCTTCATCTTCTGGCTGTGTGCTTGTTTCCTTTCCTCGGTCCACTTCGGTCGGGTGGTGCCTGTACTCTGTCTGCTGGTGAGAGACTCTGGAAAGACACCCTGAATGGTCAACTGCCGGAATAATACACAATCCTGTATGGTTTGTTCTGAAATCTCCAGCTGTTCTAAGTCGGACTTCACTGTGGTGATCCATTTATTTTTGGACGCTTTCCCTCTGCCTGTAGTGGTAAAGATCTTGTTGGTAAGTCTGTAAGTACTCATATGAGTCAAATGCCCATAGAAAGTCAATCGGCTCTTCCTCATGGAAGTAACTATGTCTTCTTGATGGTTATAGATTTCATTGTTGTGCCTTATCCTGTATGTACCATCTCCTTCTCTTATTGGTCCTAAAATCCTCCTTAGTATTTTTTGTTCCTTGAGCTCTAGCTTCCTCAGTGGACCTTTTCTGTTCATCAAAAGACACTCGGAGGCGTACAGTACGGACGGTCTTACTACCGAATTGTAATGTTGGAATTTAAGGTTCTTAGAGAGGCACTTGGATGTATACATGCTCTTACAGGTATGGTAGATCCTTTCCAACTTGGTGCATCTGGTGTCTGTTGCTAATGTCTCATTCTCGGTTGCTGAAATCCACTCCGCTAGGGACTTCACTGCAGGAACCTTACGAATGGTGGTGTTTTCCAATGGCATAGTATGTGGGATTCCCTTTATGTTAGTCATGAATTCAGTTTTCTTTATATTGACCCTCAAGCCGGTTTTAGCTGCTATGGTATAGAGGCTCTGTAGCTGGTGAGTAGCTTCTTCTATGTTGTTGGCTAATAAGGTAAGGTCGTCAGCAAAGGCCAGGCAAGGTACACTGAGATTATCTTTCTTGTAGCCAATTTTCAGTCCACTTCCTGGAGGTAATGTGGCAGTCCATTCCCTGATAATCTTCTCTAGAACGCAGTTAAAGAGAATGCAAGAAATTCCATCACCTTGTCTAACTCCCGTTTGGATAGAGAAACTCTCTGAGAGCTCACCTCTAAACTTTACTTTGGAGGTGGTGTTCTTCAGCGTAGCCTGGATTAGTCTGGTGGTCTTCTCATCCAGGCCTAATTCCCATAAGGTGGAGAAGAGAGTCTGCCTATCTATTGAATCATATGCCTTCTGGAAGTCTACTAGTATGACTACCCATTGGTGTCCACCACGATTCTTGTACCTCAGGATTGTCTTGAGGTTCTGTATCTGCTCTGTGCAAGACCTATTTGCGCGAAAACCGGCCTGATATTCACCTAATTGGGAATCCAATTGACTGACCACTCTGGTTTGCAAGGCTTTAGAAAAGATCTTGTATGTAACCGATATTAGAGAGATGCCTCTGTAGTTGTCAAGGTCTATCTTCCTACCTTTCTTGTGTAGAGGATGGATCACCGCTGAGGTCCATTCCTCAGGTAAGGTCTCCGTTGCCCAAATACCCTCTATGATCTGATGGATGCTTTGTATGCATTGTTCGTCAGCATGTTTCCACATCTCCGCTACTATACCGTCATAAAAAATGAAACAAGAACAAAACAGTGCTAGAACAAACAATCACTGCAGATGAACAGAACAAGCCAGGTCAACAACACACGCCTAGCAGCAGAAATGCGTACTACACAAGCTTCGCCCACGGCAATGTTATTCCGGTCAGTTAATGAGAACAACCTTTAAAAAAAAGTATCACAATTTATTGATCAATTTGTTCGGGTACAGAACGAGCGTCACCAGTAGAGTATGGCGAGGCGAGGGTCGCTGCGGAGAGCCGAATCGAGGGCTGCGTACCTAACGGGAGCTAGCTCCTTGTGTCTGTTCAGCTGAATATCCAGAGTGTGCAGGTAGAAGGCCATCTCATTGCTGAATGTGAAGTACTCTTCCTCTTCCTCCTGAGTGAGGTTGTCCTGTTCCTCCTCATACCACTGGTGTCTCTCCTGGAGTGCTTGGCTGGCCTAAACACACACAAATACAGGGTAAACATACTCACATGAGGGAGCAATAAAAATAATATCAATAATAATAATAATACTTTCTGAACGTTTTACATCCGTCATGGTAGTTCTGTGCAGTAGCACTTGGAGGAAGAAGCAATGCCCTGTACAAGAATAAAACCAAGTTGGTTATTCCGCCCTACAAGTCATTGTGAATGCTCCTCTTCCGCCTTAGAGGCCATTCACCAGTTTCCTTCTTACCTCAGTTGATCTGAAGTTTGCAACAACAGAAGGGACAAATGCGAGGGATTGTTCTCAGTGTTAACTATGAATATGGAAGCTGAGGAGACGATCTTATGACGATGATACTGTTACGTACCAGCCCCGTGGTAGCCCCTTTCAGTACTTCCAGGAAGGGGCTGGTGACTCACACAACCTGAGATCTCCCAGCCGGCTTGTAGAGTGGGGCCGGCCTTTCCGTGTATTGTTCTCGGCGGCCAGTTTACCTGTGAATTTCTCGGAGATTCAACGGGAATGTTCTGCCTTTAGTGACATTGCGAAATTTCTGGCTCAAATCACCCGAGCTATAAAAAGGGAGGCTAGCCACGGACAGTCGCTGACACTTGAGTTCCGAGGTGGAATAGGTGTGAGACTCGGTGTGTTGGGGTCGGTGGCTGGGCTGAGGGCGAACCAGGAGTTGTTGTTGTGGTGTCGGAGAGACCAGCGAGTAGACGGAACGGGAGACGTGTGCTGTGCGCTTGTGTATTTCCGTGGACTGAGGATCGCCATGAGCCAGCGAGGAAATCCACTATCGTGAGTGAATCAGTGTTAATGTTCGCTGTTGTGAGTATCGTCCTGCTGTTGAGCTGTTTAGTTGTTCGCTGCAACTGGGCTATCTGTGGAGTCGAACCAACAAACAGTCGTCGTGTGACGAGTGGCCCGTAGCCCTGTGTTCAGATCCAGCTGCTGTATGAGGTGACTGGACTTGGGGAAGTGAAAGTAAGGATTAAGTGTCCCCAGGTAGAGCAATTTGTAAATAGTAATTAGTAAGTGTGGCCATTCGTAACTGTTTTTGTTTTTTTGCCATTGGCTTTACGTCACACCGACACAGATAGGTCTTATGGCGACGATAGGACAGAAAAGGGGAAGGAAGCGGCCGTGGCCTTAATTAAGGTACAGCCCCAGCATTTCCCTGGTGTTAAAATGGGGAACCAAAGAAAACTATCCTCAGGGCTGCCAACAGTGGGGTTCAAACACACTATCTCCGAGATTCAAGCTCACAGCTGCGCGCCCCTAACCGCACAGCCAACATGCCCAGTAGTTTGAAAAGTATTGTAAAAGAGTTAGACTTCAACTGGAAGAAAATTAGAAATAAGAGAAGAGTTTTAATCGAGGAAAATTCATAGATTCCAAGAAAAGTGCGACCTTGGCACGATTTTGTAAACTATCAAAAAATAATGGAATGTTTAACTATACGACCAGTACACACTACGAAGGGCGATCAAATATAAACAGGATGTTTGTTTCTGAGCATCAACCGTTGGTAGGACTGGCCATGCGCTACTGCTATGCTTAGGCGGGACTGTTAGGAGTGGGGAGAGCGTGCTGTTAGATATTTCCCGTCGTTTCGTCAGTAATGCTCACAGTGTCAGGGCAACAAGTGGACCCCTCCACTGCGCAACGCATAATTATAACATTTCTTGCTCGTGAAGGAGTTACAGCGGCGGAAATTTGCCAGAGATTGACTGCACAGTTCGGTGATGAAACATTGTCAAGGAGTGGCGGAGGAGAGGGGAGGATGCACCAGTCAAAGCCAAGACTCGACTGTCAGCTGGGAAGGTTCTTGCAACCATTTTTTTTTTTTAATCGGAGAAGCATTTAGAGGATTGAATTTTTGCATGAGCGACGCACAATCAATGCTGCTTACCACTGCGAGCTGTTGATGAGGACATCAGAAAGCTGCCCATACTCTGGGACAAATGCATTTCCAAAGCAGGAAACTATGCGGAAAAATAAATTGTAATTGCCTTGTGCTTTTCAATAAATGAATTTAAATAAAAAATAAAATCCTGTTTATATTTGATCCCCCCTCATATAAATGGCCAAATCTAGTGATGACCGGGCGAGTTGGCCATGCGGTTAGGGGCGCGCAGCTGTGAGCTTGCACGTGGGAGATAGTGGGTTCGAACCCCACTCTCGGGAGCCCTGAAGATAGTTTTCTGTGGCTTCCCATTTTCACACCAGACAATTGCTGGGGCTGTACCTTAATTAAGGCCACGGCCGCTTCCTTCCCACTCCTAGGCCTTTCCTATCCCATCATCGCCATAAGACCTGTCTGTGTCAGTGCAACGTAAAACAAATTGTAAAAAACAAAAAACAAAAAATCTAGTGATAAACATATTTTTAAAATCATTATTATCAAAGTTTAGATGTAGTTTTTGATGTTTCAAAATGAAAAAAATGTATAATTTGTAACAATATTAATGCTAGATTTTGTCTTAAATTTCTCTCTAATTATAAATATGATTCTAATGTGTATTTAATAATGAACAACTATACAAGGTGTTTCAGAATAATTTTTAAGAAGTTGTTAAATTTTTTCATGAGCTCTAATGCTTAATTTACTCATTTAAACAAACAATTTTACTTTAATTTATCCTTATCCTTTAATCTGATAATCATTTTGCCAATTTTGCTCAGTTATAATGTTTTCTGTCAACTGCGTAACACCCATTACATTCAAAATACTAAAATAACAAGAAAAATAGTGATTGTCCCTTTTTTAATTATATGTTTATTTTTCTACAGTTTCTTTGGTCTGCAATAAAATTTGCAAGTTCCTACTACTACTACTAATAATAATGTTATTGCTTTCCGTCCCACTAACTACTTTAACGGATTCCGGAGATGCCAAGGTGCCAGAATTTAGTCGTGCAGGAGATCTTTTACATGCCAGTAAATCTACCGACACGAGGCTGATGTATTTGAGCACTTTCAAACCGGACTGAGCCAGGTTCGAACCTGCCACGTTGTGGTGAGAAGCCCAGCTCCTCAACCGTCTGAGCCACTCAGCCCAGCAGTTTCTATTACTTGTCATCTCACCGAGTCTATTGATTTTCACCACGTTCCTCAACAAGTGGTCTGCGTTCATGTACCACCCATTACAGTATGTGTTTTCATATTTAAAATACTGGGAAATTTTTTATTTCAGAAAATAACAGCCCATAGTACACACAAAAGCAAGAGCTATCTTTGCAACTGATGAGATTTTGATCAATTGTTATTTCACTCTCCACATTTGTCTTTTTAACTGTTCAGCTGTAACACCCGTTACAATGGAATGCCTGAATTGGAAAACACAGCAACAGAGGAGCATGTGATGTCGGAACAGAAGCCATACACAGAAAATGTGTTCAAAACAGGTTCAAATGCTTTCGGGATGGACAGGACAGGAAACTCTTGATGATGCGCCTTGTTGGGATCGACCGCCGACAACATCAAGCAAGTGCGACAGAAGCTGTCGACTGTCTCTCAGAAGGATACCACAGGAACTAGGTATGAGCAAGAATAGTGTTCACAACAATTCGGGTAAGTGGAGGATCTGCTCTGCATTGAACGACAAGCAGAAGGCAATATGGATGGAAAAATTGCTGGAGATTTCACTGACATGTGTGACTGAGATCCAACTTTTCTGAAAAACATCCTCACAGGCACAATGGAATGATGAGTCGCCTCCAAAAGTCCAAGATCAAGACAATGTTGATCACTTTTTTCAACAGCAATGCCATGATCCGCCAGGAATTCGTACCGGAGAGCCAAACTGTCAACGCCACATTCTACAAGAACATTTTGAAATGGTTGCTGCTTTACATCGGCTTGTTTGGCCAGAGTTGTACAGGAGTCTCCTCCAAGACAACGCCCGTCCACGCTCCCAAACAACCCCTGTACTCTCTCAATGTGGCACCTGCAGACTTGTTTCCTTGCCTTGAGGGAATCCTGAAAGGCACACACTGTGCTGACATACCAGGCATCCAAGGAAGGGCGTCAACAGTGCTTCAAAAGATTCCAAAAGATGCCTTCGTCCACCAGCTTGTACACGTTGTGGCTAAAGGAGAGTACTTGAAGACGAATAAAGGTATTTTATTTTTAAATTCTGTTTTCTTTTTGTTACGGTATCATTCACTACACTTTTTAGATGAACCTCGTAATAATAAAATAATAATATAATAATAGTAATCTCTTGGAAGAAATAGCCAACAAGATAGGTTTGAGAATGTCGTAGAAAAAACAAAATCTAATACAAATATGAACACTCCAAAATTTTTGGCAACAGATAGTGGAAAGAGTAATGAAATTCAAATAGCTGGGAGAAATAATTCAAGAAAATGGTTTAGACAAATCTGCAGTAGAAGAAAGGGTACAAAATATGGAAGGAACATATTGTATCACAAATAATTTTTATAACAAAAAGTGTCGATCTGAAAATCCTAAAATAAGGCACTACACTGCATTGGTGAAACCGGAATGCCTATATGCAAGTGAATGCCTGGTACTAAACTACAGATTAGATAAACTTGAGGTACTAGAAACGAGAATCATGAGAAAAGCCTTTGGCCCTGTGAAAACAACAGAAGTATGGAAATTAAGATCTAATGATGAAATACACAGGAACATAGAAAACAGAAACCAGAAGAGAAATGAGACTGCAATTTTTTGGACATATTTACAGAATGGATGATTCCACATTAACAAAAAGATTTTACAAGTACCTTTGGGACAAAAAGGCAAAAATTAGCTGGATTCAAGAAGTAAAGAAAGATTTAGAAAGAAATAAAGAGAAGAAGAAACTATGGACAGAGAGATTTTTAGAAAGGGGGTAGTAAGTTTGGAAGGATTCCAAGGAAGATTGAACAAGAAACCTGGTGCGAAGTGGTCCGAAGACAGAAAGAAACAGCATAGTGAAAGGATAAAAGAATACTGGAAGGAACAGAAGAGAAAATAACAAAGTACGAAGAACTGAATTGAAATTGGCACGTGGTCCTTAGCAGGCCTCATCGGAAAGAATAATAATAATAATAATAATAATAATAATAATAATAATAATAATAATAATAATAATAATAATAATAATAATAATAATAATAATAATAATAATAATAATAATAATAACAATTATGATGATGTTATTGTTTTATTACATCCCATTAACTACTTTTTATGGTTTTCAGAGACGGCGAGGTGCCGGACTTTAGTCCCGTAGGAGTTCTTTTACGGCCAGTAAATCTACCGACATGAGGCAGACGTATTTGAGCCCCTTCAAATAGCCGTCTGAGCCACTCAGCCCGGCAATAATAAAGTGACCGAGACCTTTCACTTGCCAGACTTGAACTCCGGTATATCCTAGGGTGGAAGATTCACCTGATTTTTTTTTTCTAGGGGCTTTACGTCGCACCGACACAGATAGGTCTTATGGCGATGTTGGGATGGGAAAGGCCTAGGAGTTGGAAGGAAGCGGCCGTGGCCTTAATGAAGGTACAGCCCCAGCATTTGCCTGGTGTGAAAATGGGAAACCACGGAAAACCATCTTCAGGGCTGCTGATAGTGGGATTCGAACCTACTATCTCCCGGATGCAAGCTCACAGCCGCGCGCCTCTACGCGCACGGCCAACTCGCCCGGTAGATTCACCTGAAAGATCACGTGGCATCAAAGACGTCATCCGCCCTCAGACCAGAACCAAAAGGCTGAGTGGTCAGATGGTAAGATGCTGGCTTTCTAAGTGCAAGTTGGCAGAATTAAGATGTTGAAATCCTTGTGTCCGTAGATCTACCAGCACAAAAAAAAAGAACACTACAAGTCAATAGTAAGTTCCTGTAAAGTGGCATTCACCAGTTATGAAAAATTGCTACCTTTTCAAACTTGCTCTGAAGGTAGGTGGCTCTCTCGACCATGGTCTGCTTGAAGCTCTTGATGGTCTCCTCACGTACTTCTTTAGCCTGCTCTCTTGTCAGGTACTCGGGGCTACCCAGTCGGGCAAGACACGGGGATAAGTAGTCTATGTCCTTCTCCACTTCTCGGGCGCTCAGCTCTTTAAACTGTTTGTCCTACAACAAAAAAGAAAGAAAAATCATCTTCAGTGTTTTCACAAAAAAGTAGGCTAAAGTAACATAGAGTAGAGGCCTTCGATGATTTTTAAAATTTTCCCTTTGTAGTAATAACAGAACAACATTATGATTGTAGCCGAGAAGGTAGCTCAACATATTCCAATACTCTCTTTCATCTGGAAAGAGAACAGAATTCCTAAAGACTGGACTAAAGGTGACATCAATCCCCTGTACAACAATGGAAATAGGAAAAATGTACCGAGTGTCTAGGAACCACAATGAAATGACTGGAAAAAAAAGACAGTTGAGAAACACCGGAGGAGCTTAGTCAAATAGGAAGGATTCAGGAAGGACCAAAGCACTATCGACCTTATATTTGCTGTGAGGTTGCTAGAGTGGAATGCAGCCAGGAAGGCAGTTTGGAGAACGTGGCACAGTAACATTCATGTGCTTTGTAGTATGACATTCATCTCATGCAGAGAAATAAAATACTAAGAATATGGGAAGAACCTGGTGATGATATTTATGGACACTGGATAGTGTCCCAAGGAAGAGGATCTGGCAGTGCCTAGAAGATATAAAAGCGCCGCACTCCCCAACTGCCAAAGTGAATCAGAAATGTCGCAGTTGTGTCCAAATAGGGAGTGGAAAAGCAAATTGGTTCGGCATAAATATAGGATTTCAACAGAGAGGAGCCCTATCACCTCTTCTATTTACCACAGATGGTAGAATACATACATCAGATGCTTTTATGGTACATGAACCCAAAGCAAACCATTTCTCGCTGCATTTTTAAAAGCATAACACATTCCATTTTTGTAAGTAGAGCTGTGGCTGCACTGTGACATGAAACACACGTCATAACTTGCGACCACACACATATACAATAATACAACAAAACCAGTTCCATGAAAGGCACTCACGTGACCAAACGTGACACAACAGAAAATTACCAGTAATCTAGCCAGCCCATTAAATGATCATTAAAGAACTCATATATAATTCACAAAACAATTAAAATACAATGATAATAATTGTTACAGGGTTACCCGTGGAATGCAGAGGTGAAAGAAGGTGCGGGCTGGAATGGGTCTAACGACAAAGCTGAGATATTGATTAAAATTGCATTAAAGGTTATATTTTCAAAAATAGCAAAACTTAACAATTTTCACATAAAACTTCAGATTTTAACAAATAACAACAAGTCAAATCAGGTACAAGACCAGGAAAGCCAAGATTTAGAGATACTTTAACAATCTGGGCCACAAGCCCTAATTTTTACAATTTCTGAGCACTCAGCTCACAACCACATATTACCAAAGGGCAGAAATCCCCTAATTACATGGAGCACTTGCTCCCACCTAGCAATGTCAAGCCTCATAGAGGCACATTTACCATAAATAAAAGAGCTGACCCGCTCTCAATGTTCTGAGCCTATACAAGGCCACAACGGACTTTACTATTAACTGCCCTCAAGGCACACTTACAAAGAAACAGGGGTATCTTGTACCCAACCTAATGCGCCTTAGTAGAAAAATAATCGGTTAAGTTAATGGCCCAAAATGCAAAACTGAATGGAGGCGTGAACTTCTTAAAACCTAAGAGGCACTAGGCCGATGAAACAGGGGCTGTTCCCAAACTATGGAGGTGACTCGTATACAGAATAAATTTAACACATTAAGGAAGAGTAGAAGAACGGTTACGAAAATGTAGTCACTTCAAATTCAAAATGAAGGGGAGCTCGAGAGGGAAAAGCACTCTCTATCCCCGATTTACAGTTAAAGATATATGAAGTTTTACAAAAGTGACGGCAATTTACATGTTTGAAGATAGGTTACATAATAAAGGTTTCGGACCTTCCCCGCGGGTTAAACTGCTGAGCTAGCAAGAAATAAAAAAGGTTAAGCGGCCATTACCTTGTTGAAGAGCAGCTGCCTGATGAAAGGGGTGCTTCCCGCCTCCTGCTACACTTCCATACACTATGCTAGATGTTGTTTGAGTGGCCGAGAGACAGGAAAATCAGCAGTTTTTATACTCTCGGGGAAGATTCGAGACCTTTCATGAATAATTAAGACACACCCTCAGGCGTTTATTGGGTAGCTTATGGTTACACATCAAAATCAAAGAAGAAAGACACGATTGGTCTAAAATTAATTACAGAAATTCTGGATTGGCTAAGTTCAAAACTGGCAGAAAGAAAAGATTTATACTGCCAACCCACAAATGAAAGAATGAAATTTAGTAAAGAACAAACTTGTGAATACAAAATTTCTTCAAATAAAGTTCTTCCACTTCACACCAGGGTGCATGGTCATAGTTTTTTAGTAGAGACATCTATAAGAGAATGTCCACACTTTTTGATCAATAGAAAACAAAACAAGTTGAACTCCACACAGTACTGACAACTTTGTAATCACAAAATTTACGGTAGTGACATCTTCTGAGAAACTTATGAGGTGATCCAGTTTTTAAAGTTCAGAGTTTCTCCTGCAGGGGAGTACATTAACGCAGAAAATTCAAATGTGCGGCGTAGAGGTGTACCAGCCGATACAACAATAACAATAGTAAAGGGAGCATTAATATCACCGTCGGCTTAACTTGTTTTCGAGCTGAAATTATGGAATGAAAAACAGGCATGGAAAAGAGTAAGAAAATAGAGTTGACTAGAGGAGAAAGAGAAGGGAAAGGAATTATAAAAATAAAGGAACAAAGGTTGAAATTGTGAAGAGTTTCTCAGGTACTTGGGAAGAGAACTGATGCAGGATGCAGATCAGTAGGAGGATTCAACAGAGAAATGCATCCTGCCAGAGTGTGAGAAATCTGATGTGGAGGAAGGAAGTACCAATGAAGTGTAAAGAGGCGATGTGTAAGATCTACTTTAGAGAAAACCTGGCGTGGAACACAGCTAAGGAGAAACAATGACTGGATACAGGAGGATGGAAAGGTGCCATAAACCTCCGATCCGGGCAGGAGCTGGATGACGAAAATAATCATAACGATGATGACATCTTCTCTTTACTCAATCATACAAAATAGAAGAAGAGTGAAGGTGTCAAAGAAAGAAGGGAAAAGGATATGAAAGGTGGGAATAAGAGAGATTCTCTACGACTTCGCTGTGCAGTATGTGTTAACTACAGTAGACATTAAAAAAAAAAAAAAATTTAACTTACCCTCAGTTTCATTGCTTCTCGATACATATCGTTCCTCTCTTTATCGAAAATAGAGACCTGTAACTTCGGAACAGCCAGTTCTACAGACCGAGTCTTCAAGATTGAGGCCACCTGGAAAGAATCAACCAAAATATATAAGTGAGGGATTCACTCACTGCCAGCCCTAAATGGAGATCATTAGTAATTGACAACAATGAAGACAATGATGATTTTTGTGTGGCTATTGGTAGCCTAGTGCAGCCCTTGTAAGGCAGACCCTCCAACGACGATGAGCAGCAGCTACGGTGCATAAGATTCAGCGTTTGTGTGATGAAGGGTAGAGAGAGAGAAAATATGTGTGCGTGGTAAGCAAGTTGGAGGAATGTTGACAACAGCACAAATATCCAGTGCCCAAGCCAAGGGTATTAACTGCTTACCATTAAAAGCTAACATAAGCTACACTATGCTAAGTAATGTCAAGCTACGTTGTATATTTATTTCTTGCCGGCAGTTGTCTTTCATGGTTATCTTTAATCATTTGACAGATAAGTGTTTTTATTGCATTTCTTCAATCAGTCTTTCTTCCTTTCGTCTGCCTTCCATAATAATTAACAAATGCAAAGAATATAATAGCTACTGTATTGAGGTAATTCACGAAAGCCACACTCATGAAATGCCGGGCAAAGAGGTAATCATGCACACGTGCGAAGCCAGCTACAGGTATGAAAATTGCCTCCTTGGTGATCTGTGAAATTTAGCTTTGCATTGCTTAGGTTAGCGTAGCTAAAACTAAGGCTAAGACACTGACCGGTCAGCCATGGAACTGGACAACAAAGTAAAGGAAAACGAGCTTTGAATAAAACCTTTTGACAGATAAATATACAAGTAAACACCCAATTTAAACTCACTACAGGTGGCCATAATCACTTAGGCCTTAAGTATATATGGCGTGACACCAAGGGGGAAAAAAAATTCACCCTTGTAATGTTGGCTGTCAGGGTAGAAGAGGTTATGGTATACAATTTTTAATCACTAGATTGCGTGCCAAAAGTCTAGATTCAATTCCAAACATCTCCGTGGCGTTCATATGGAGTGAGGGCAAATGCCGCTGTTGATGGTGATTCATCCGACAGAGGGGTGTGTCAATTGCAAGTTGCAAGTTAAAAATTTCATTGTTATTCCATACTGAGTTTGAATATTCAGAATATACAGAGATTTGAGGATTTCCACCCAATCAATACAATTTTTAATCACTCTTATCAATTAATTATATTTTTTAAATATGCAGTACATGTTTCATATCCTAGGAGACATCTTCAGCTGCTTCATACAGTTTAAATTAAAATAAACATAACAGACATTGACAACAATCTAGTATAGTTACAACTTTTTAAGTCCTAGAATCAAAGTAATGAGTATGCACTGAGTACATTTTGAAAGATGCTTAGAACCAATTCTGAGTCATAAAATTAAGAGTCTTAAAAATAGAAAAAAACATACATTGTTTCTTCAAGTTACAATAAGCACGCTTCAAAATCTTCTCTTTAAAGTAAAATTTGTGCTTCTTATGATTAATATAAAATATATTGTTCTTAAGTTTCCACAATTAATCCTGACTCAAGCACGGAGAATTCCTCCAGTTTGAAAAGAATGACGTATTGAACGATTACGGTAACTAAAGTTGTGGAATTCATGTGTGCAGGGTTCAGTACAGATAAGTATCCCTTTGTTGTTCTATAGACCTGACTTCCCTTAGGTGATGCGGCCAGACTTGGCGGCCACTATCAAACCATGGGCAGGCCCCTAGGTGTTATTCAAAAGGACTAGAATATGAACTGACAGCAGGTTTCACCCTCTCCCTATTTTATTATCATCATCATCCCGACATGCTTCAAGTAGAAAGACCTGCATCAGGCGAGTCGAACATGTCCTGGGATGCTCCCGGCACTACAAGCCATGTGATAACTGGATGGAATAAATAAATGAATGTTAAATTGATAGCTTGTGTCACTGAATCTAAATTCACAGAATTAGTGCCATAAAAGCAGCCAAATCAAAATAGTAGGAGCATGCTTAGTTCATCTTCAAGGATATGGCACTGATTCTCCATCAGAGAGTTTAGTACTTCAGAAACAAGGATCAATCAATGAATAAACATGTAAACTACAGGTTTCTGGACTTTCTGTAAAATCAGGAAGCTGTAAACAACACTTCTCCGCTGCGTTAAGAACGTCCCGCAGTACATGCCCGTAGTCTGACCTGCCGAAAAGAAGAAAGAGTCAGCTTCCACGTCGTCTTTAATTAAAAGGTTACAGGAGTTTCTCCACTTCATATCGATATTGTTCGGTTTCATGGCTAAATGGTTTGCATGCTGGCCTTTGGTCCAGGAGGTCCCGGGTTTGATTCCTGGCTAGGTCAGAGACTTTAACTTTCATTGGTTGATTCCGATGGCTTGGTGGCTGGCATCATTAATATTCATAACCTATACCGCTGTGATGTTTGGGACATCACTGAATGTTTTTAATTATTGAACTATATATTTAATCACTGATAGGTCATTTTTAAATTAATATGTATATATATATATATACATTATTAACACCCACTTTTCAAACTCCGCTTCGGGACGCTTTATTTCAGCGGGAAAGTTCAGCCTATGTGAATGAACGTAATGAAGCAACGTGATGGATTCACAGCTATACATCGGAGAAGGGATGAGACCTCGAATCTTACTGGACCATGTGATATGGCTGATGGAAGGAGACTTTTGAACCGATATATACCACCGACAAGAGCTGGAGAAGACATTCAGATTCTTATTAGCATTAGCAGTCGTTTTCACATTCATACTAGTATTCTTACTCGTGAGCAGATTGTCACTTGTATTCGGACATTCTGATTCTGATTCTCACGCTTGGAAGATACTCTTACTACGATTCTACGTCTACACATCGGAGAAGATTTTAACTTAGTTCACTTCGCATCTGAGTATATTCTACTCAAAAGTTACTCTCATTGGGACTTGTTATCTCAATGACGAGAGGTAGTCAACGGGAGACCGGCTTTGACTAGTATAGGGCAGGAGAGCTTTTATTATGAATTTAGCTACGCTACTGTTCCATAATACGGAAGAATACGAATGTATTCTCTCCATGAACATAACCCATGGTGGTTTTGCACTTAAAATTAGGACTCATTACGACTTTATGTAAGGAGTACAGTAGGAAGTGTTAAGGACAGGAAATGTAGAAGTAGGACTGGAATCCAACAACAGAGAAGGCAGCCGGTACGAGATCCACACATCATCAGCTTCAAGACAACAGAGTCTACATATGGTGAGCTTATGGCATAAGTTACTGCAAGTCTTCGTGCAACAGTTCATTTTTAAAATTGATTTCATTCAATTTTTCTTTTGCTTCCGTAAGTTCAGATTTCGTTAAAACACCGTTACGTCACGTTTTTCATCTTAATAAATAGCTGTTTTAATTTGTATTTTATGAAATGATTATTAATGATCCTTAAATTCCAAGTTAGTGTACTTAATGATTTGTGTTCCGTTCACCTCACCCCTGGGAGTTTTTTGAGTCTCATTACGTATTATTATTATTATTATTATTATTATTATTATTATTATTATTATTATTATTATTATTATTATTATTAATTATCTACTTTTGTTTTCAAGCCATAAGCTTGAAGACTGGCGCCCTTGGGATACTGTTTCTGGAGAAACAATGACATATCATTTATTTATTTTAATATTAAAGTGACCCGCCACGTTATAATTTTGTCATACATCTGTGGACCAAGTGCGTACGTCACACTGCGTCAACTCAGAAGAGCTGCACCTGGCCTCTTCGGAGGCCACATACCATTGTTATTATTATCAGATGCTAACATTATAATCTGTGATGTTTATAGCAAAGAGGCAATGAAATTTGTTTTATATTTCCCCCTAAAGTGTTATTATCAATTTAACAAAATAAAAATGGTATTTAAATGATAAATGTTTATTAAAATCCGTGAAATTGAAGCTGCCTAAAATCTGTAAGGGGCAATCAAAGAGTTTCCGTTCGAGAGCCATACAGTCCTGAATTGGGAGGACTGAGGCACTCATCCCATCTCCATGTGATAAAACACGGTATCCCGCTGTGTGAAGAAGTCCGTAACTGCCTGCTGTATATCCTCGTCCGACAGGCCTTTTTAAGGGGACTGAAGGTGTGATAATTGGATAGGGAGAACTATAAGGCGGGTGCTCAAGTGTCTCCCACATTCTGGATGAGGCTGGCCTCCCAGATTGACCGGCGCCTTGTGTTAAAACACTGATGCAAGTGTAATGGACTAGTAGAACTTGGAAACAATTCTCTAAACCCATGGGTAAATAGCTCAATTAGTAGGTGTTGTTATTATTATTACTGAGTTGTGAGGTGTGGCTATGAAGTTGTTTACGTCTATTATTATTATTTACATAGTTATGTACGGACTTCATTTGGTATAAATCATGGTTGAACTATTTATTATTTGTGTGTTGTATGATCTGCCTGGTAGTGAGGTTATGTCACAATACATCTGCTGTATGGATATTAATACGACTTTATTTAATGTAAGAACACGTAATTAATAATATACAATTTATTATTACCTGTAAATATGATGTATAAATTCAATGTAATGTTATGCAACACATGATAATTGTCCAGAACAATGCACCTTTGTCACTAGAGTTTTATAGAATGTTTTATCAACTTATACACAGGTTATTAGAGACTCGAGAAGATATGAGAAAAACATGTTGTGTCATACTTTTCTAGAAGCAGCACCAGGCAAGGTATATAAAGAGACAGTCTTGTGTAGTAGAGTTGAGTTTTTAATGAGCAGTTGTCAGTATGTGTGTGAACTCGTGTTGTGATTTTGTTGTGTTAGTAAATGAAAGGAAATGGCGTATGGCTTTTAGTGCCGGGAGTGTCCGAGGACATGTTCGGCTCACCAGGTGCAGGTCTTTTGATTTGACATCCGTGGGCGACTTGCGCGTCGTGATGAGGATGAAATGATGATGAAGAAGACGACACATACACCCAGCCCCCGTGCCAGCGAAATTAACCAATGATGGTTAAAATTTCTGACCCTGGTGGGAATTGAACGCAGGACCCCTGTGACAAAAGGCCAGCACACTAACCATTTAGCCATGGAGCCGGACGTTGTGTTGGTAGTTGGTTGACATGCTAATGTAGCAGTGTCAAGATGGCGGTTCATTAATTTGTGTGTAAATAAAACGGTGTACACAGTGTGCATCTTTGTGATTACGATAATGCGACCCGCACGGTGGTTTTCGACAGATGTGCAGCACCATGCACAGTCTTCATTCTCCGATGGATGTCCACCGGTGTTTGTCCTTTGGCAGCCAAGAACAGAATAACGACATGCTGGTCCTGTTTGGGACACAAGCGCCACACTAATCCCTTTGCCTACATGTCCGTTTATATACCCGCATCGGAGTCACACTACGTTACCTGTCTGCTGCAGCAACGCCCTCAAATGGAAATTTTTGGTCATACCTTATATTTTTAGAACCTATTTTTTCACATTCGAGAGCCTATTTTAGGCAGATAAAATAACATTTTTGGCACCTAAAAATCCGAGGTCTAGTTATAAGCATCTGGGGTGAGCTGGGAAGAGAGATCTCATAAGGGTGGTACGGTAATTTAGGCGTAGTCAATGCACCGAGATGCAGCATGCCTACCTCATCTTCTATTTCTCGAACAAGGAACAGGGACTTCTCTTCATCTTTCAGGAGCTGTTCCAGCAGGTAGAAGAGGTCGTACTGCTTGGCGAAGGGATCTGTAGGGCTCACCTGCACAATGAGAAACAGAGACTCCATCATGAATCATGGTAACAGTAAAATTTAGACATATTCTCTAAAGTAAAACAATTTGTTTAAAGAAAAAAAAAAAGACTTCTGGAGCTTTCTTGGGCATTTAATGGTTCACTTGAACTCCGCACAAACTGCACAGTGTGGCACAGCAGGAGGTCAGTGTCCACCGAGTGAGTTGGCCGCGCGGTTAGTGCCATGTAGCTTTGGAGCTTACATTTGGGAGATGGTGGGGTAAAATTCCACTGTCGGCAGCCCTTGAAGATGGTTTTCCATAGTTCCCCAATTTTCACACCAAGCAAATGCTGTGCTTGTACCTTAATTAACCCGTTGGCTGCCACCTGACATGCATGTGTGTCATTGTATACGATCTGGTTTTGCTCACCTTTAATGGTTTGCACAGCGACTGGACTTTGTTCCTCTGTATCATCATAATCATCATCATCATCATCATCATCATCATCATCATCATCATCATCATCATCATTTTCCTTTACCCAGCTGTAGCCGGGTAGGGGCAAATATGGTTCCTCTCCACTTTCTTCGGTCTTTCCACCACTCCTCCTCCAACACTGTGTCCCAGTCCAGGTTTCTTTCTATAATACTGCGTTGGATTGTGTCCTTCCATCTCAATCGTTGTCGTCCGCGCCCTCTCCTTCCTTGCATTTGTATTTCCATCACCTTTTTTTTTTGGCATTCTTTCATCACTCATTCACTTTATGTGCCCAAACCATCTCAGTCGGCTCTTCTCTATTCTATCATTCATTCTTTCCACTCCAATTTCTTCCCGGATTTTCTCATTCCTTATTTTGTCTCTTTTACTCATCTGTAACATACTCCTCAAGAACTTCATTTTGGCTTCCCGTACTCGACTCTCATCCTTCTTTGTCACTGTCCAAGTTTCTGCTCCGTAAGTTGTTATGGGTACGTAGTACATCTTGTACATAGTATCCTTTGCTTCCATTGGCACATCTTTGTCCCATAACATATTTCTTACACTATGATAGAAACAACTTCCAGCTTGAATCCTTTTACTAATCTCAGCATCCAGTCGAGCATTCTCCATTAATTCACTCCCCAGGTATTTGAACGTTTCCACTACTTCCAGGGGCTTGTCTGCAAGTCTAATTTGATCTTTCCCTTCTTTCTCCCCTCTAGTCATAACAAGGGTTTTACTCTTTTCTACACTTATTTTCAATCCACGTTCTTCGATCTTCCCATTCAGCACATTCAACTGTTCTTGAACCTTCCTGTTGTCTTCTCCCCAAATCACAATATCATCTGCAAATAACAGCATGTTCATTTCTCTTCCTCCATATGCTGCTTTTGCTGTTCTCATGATGTCATCCATTACTATTGTAAACAGGATTGGTGATAGAACACTTCCCTGTATCAGCCCACTAGTTATTTTGAACCAACTTGTGTTTGCACGCAACTACAACATTCCTTGTACACTGCCATTATCACTTTTATTAATCCCTGTCCAATTCCTTTCTGTACCAGACTGTCCCAAACTTTAGTCCTGATGCCTTTTCATTGTCAATGAATGTCATCACCATATCATTCCCCTACTCCCATTGCTTTCCCATTAGTTGTCTCATAATGAAAATGGGCTCTATTGTTGACCTTCCACTTCTGAAACCAAACTGATTTTTCTGTATCTGATTTTCAACCCTCAACCTTATTCTACTTTCCAGTATCCTCCCCATTATCTTAGCAACATGGGAGATCAAGATTGATTGATTGATTGATTGATTGATTGATTGAGTTTGCTTTTACGATTAAGGCTCCGGCTTTGAATCTGTCATAATTATTTGACATTTAAGAGTAGCTGAATGCAGAAGATCGTCAGATAACATAAAGGACCCAGTTCTCTGCTGTTTCTTCAGCAGTTATTGGAATTTTCTCTGCATGGCATTATTCAATAAATTTCCAATTTCTTTGAAATCATTTAGGAAAAGGCTAGGAAAGCAACAGATAGGGAATCTGCCACCTGGGCGACTGCCCTAAATGCAGATCAATATTGATTGATTGATTGATTGATTGATTGATTGATTGATTGATTGATATCAGATTAATTCCCCTGTAGTTCTTCAAAACTTTCTTATCGTCTTTCTTGAAAATTGGGACGATTATTCCTTTTTGCCAATCCTCAGGGACGTCCTTATTCTTCCAGACATGCCTGAGAACTCTATATGTCTACTGCAGGCCTACAGCTCCAGCTGCCTTTATCATCTCCACTGAGATTTCATCTATTCCAGCAGTTTTTCCATTCTTCATCTTTCTTACTGCCATTTCAATTTCATTCATTGTAATTTCTTTATCCATTTCTTCATCAACTAATTGCCTTTCCTGATCGTCCACTGAATGATTGTCATTATATATATGAGCTCTGTATTAGTACTATTATAATTCTGCTTTCTCTGATTTGATATAGATTTGATGCTGTTGTTATGAAACTTAAAAGTCATCTTTGAAATATACACTTACTGTTATCCTGAATTCTATAGTAGTTTTTTTGAAAAATATGAAAATTATGGTGCTGTGAAGGATTATTGACAGTTGCTATGGTTATTATAAACAAGTCATTTATATTCTTTGAAGATTAAAGTTTCTTTTACTTGGAAGGTTCGATCCTAGCTCAGTCCGGTGGTATTTGAAGGTGCTCAAATACGACAGCCTCGTGTCGGTAGATTTACTGGCACGTAGAAGAACTCCTGTGGGACGAAATTCCGGCACCTCGGCGTCTTCGAAGACCATAAAAGTAGTTAGTGGGTCGTAAAGCAAATAACATTATTATTATTAAAGTTTCTTTATACAGTAAATATTTTAAAATTATGAAATTTTATACACTTTATATATATTTTACCTATACCATGAAGAACTTGGCATATTAACCTTTTTGTTATTGTTCTGTATAACATTGAACATTAACTTTAAGTGGAATACATAACCTCTCCTGGCAAAGAAAAGGACAGTGAAATGGACAAAGATTGGAAGAAGAAAAATACTTTTAGATGTGCTACCTGGAATGTATAAGGTATCTCACACAAAGATGACCAGCTGGACGACATTCACACCAAAAAATACATTTTAATTGCAGCAATTTCAGAAACAAAAAGAAAGCTCAGGGATCAAAAGAGACAGTAAATTATTTACAGTTCCCCTTCGTGTGTGCTTCTAAAATTATAGGGGGTTAACCTTGGTTACCCTCATCAATTGAAGATGCTCTGCGTGGTGAGGGGGACTAGTAGCTCCTTTCTTGCGATGCCGAATGGAGCCCTATTGGGTAACCATTCGGTATACAAGGAGGAGGAAGCTAAAGCACCACCCAACCCTAAGATGTAACGCGACCCGTGCCGATGGAGTGCATGGCACATGGGAGGTGTGTCTTGAACTGAGCCTTTGAGATACTTGGCAGCCTCTCGAAGTAAGTAGCCTTACCCGGGTATGCGGGGCTCTGCCTGGGCGGACATTATATTTCCCTAGCTACTCATGGGACCTACATGAGTACCGTAGCCACCCAAAAACCGGAGAGCTCCTCTGGGGCCTCCTAGAGAAACACCAGCTCGACAACAACCGATGGGGACTCTTCGAAGATACCCTCGGAGAGTAAGACCTCGACAGTAAGAGAGCTCACTCTAGAGGTGGGCAATCTTCTAGTCCAGAAGAAGAAGAAGAAACTACTCTGGTGCTGAGAAGAGGAGGTACAAGACGGCTTTAAAGGCCCGGGAGCAGGCCAAAGAGGGCCTAACTCCTGGAGCTGAGAGGCCTTCTGCTGCCACGACAGCGACGACTGCGGGGGGATCCAATGGGCACAAGAGGCGGGACCCTGAAAAGGGCTCTGATTCTAGGGCATAGAGGACTCCACCCACCAAGACGCCAGTGGGAAAACGACTCCTGTCGGGGGCAACCCCAGAAGAAGATCGGCAAGCCCACAAAAGACCCAAGGTAGAGTATGCCAGGATAGCTAAAACTGGGATCAGGATGGCCATAGTGCCTGTAGGATATCCTGACCAACAGCTAACTGAAAAACAGGTGGAGTCTGTGGAAGAGGCTATCACCAACCTGATAGATGAGTTTCTGGAGCAGGGGCCCATTAAGCCTCAGTTCCTGGACTGCTATCTGTCGAGAGGTGCGGCCATCATTATCGCAGAGAATGATGAGACTGAAGCATGGCTTTCTAGTCTTGTTAGAGATATGCAACCGTGGGAAGGAGCCAGGCTCACAATTGTGGGCATGGATAAACTCCTTTCCCATAAGAGAGTCATGGTCTGGATACCAGGACAACCAAAGGACAATAACGTCCTTTTGGGAAGAATGGCACGCCAGAACAATGGCTTAAATTCCAACAGCTGGAGGGTCTACGACCGCAAGAAGGAGAAGAGAGGTGTCTGAATTGTGGTAAGCATGGACTCCAGAGATGTGGAGAAAGGGTGGGGAAGAAGATCTCCTGCGGGGTGCATGTTGCTACCTTCACCTTGGTGGAGGGCAAACGCGACAAGCAGAGGACCAACCCCACCACAGACAACACTGAGACCAGCAGGGGCGAAGAGCGGGAGCCTGGACAGGAACTGGGGCCAGCCAAGCCTCAAGATTCATCGCGGGAGACGGAACTGCACGTTCCAGAGACCTCATAAGGTAAAGTATTGCATGAAAGTAAGGAATGATTACTTTCATACAAGCAAACATACAACATTGTATAGCGCCTCTAGGGTACTTATTATAAGTATCCAGAAAGGTAGGTTTTTGGTCGCCCTGATACAAGAACCCTGGCTTAGACAGGGGCATATCATGGGACTAAAATGTGCAGGCTACACTCTATTCAGTGGAGTAGCGGAGGAAAAGTCTAGAGCATGTATATTAGTTAAGGATCATAACGCTTGGGCTATACCGGGATTCATTACTAGAGACCTTGTACTGTAGCAGTTCTAGTGAGATATGAAGGCGGACAGCCAAGAGACCTGGTTGTCTGTTCTGCATATTTCCCAGGGGACTCTGAATATCCACCCCTGCCGGAGGAGTTCCAGAGACTGGTGATATACTGTAGGAAGCAAGGACTTAACCTCATAGTAGGATGTGACGCCAATGCTCATCACAGCATTTGGGGAAGTAAATACACAAACCGAAGGGGAGAGAATTTCATAGAATTTCTATGTACAACTGATCTTGAGATCATGAACGTAGGTAATACGTCTACCTTCATCAATAACAGGAGTGAGGGGATCATAGATCTTACCCTGGGTTCCATGGGAATCATACAGGAATTTAAAGACTGGAAAGTTTCTTTGAAGCCTTCCTTGTCAGACCATAGACACATTGTGTTTCATATACAGGGCTCCTTCGAGATCCCATTTTATAGAAACCTTAGACGAACCAATTGGACGTCTTTTAGGGAGGACGTGAGGAGGGGACTGGAAGGAGGACCCTCAAATATAATTAAGAACAAAGAGGAGCTGGAGCTCAGTGTGAGCTTTCTCACACAAACACTGGTCGCCTCTTATGAATTAAACTGCCCAGTCGTCAAGGCAAAAAGAGTAACAGGAAGCTTCAAGTGGAACAGTTATCTTGAACACCTGAGGAGAAACACACAAAGGCTCTGGAATAAATACGGGGAACTTCAGGATCAAGAAAGCCTAGGTTCTTATAAAGAATCACAAAGAAAGTACAAGTCAGAAGTCAAAAAGGCTTCTAAGAAATCTTGGAGACAGTTTTGTGACTCCATTGAAAGTCAACATGAAGCGGCAAGGCTTCATAAAATTCTAACCTTGAATGGAAGGGCAAGGCTGGGCTCATTGGAGTCACCTTCGGGTGAATATACATCCACAGAGGGGGAGACCCTGAACTTATTGCTTGATGCCCACTTTCCAGGTTCAGCAGTCACGAATAGTGAAGTAGAATCGAGCGGATCCTTCAGACCTGATAGAAGTGGCTGGAAGGAAGCCGCAGAGATTGTTACCCCAAGAAGGGTGAAGTGGGCATTAGAATCTTTTGCCCCTTATAAAAGCCCAGGAATGGATGGGATCTTCCCAGCACTTCTTCAGGAAGCGGGCGCGGTCCTTATACCATACCTGGTCAGAATTTTTAGAGCCTGTCTCACTATGGGGTATGTGTACTCCTTGTGACGTCAGGTGAAGGTAGTGTATATACCCAAACCCGGAAGGTCTTCATATACTAGACGTAAGGATTATAGACCCATTAGTCTTTGCTAGGGGCTTTACGTCGCACCGACACAGATAGGTCTTATGGCGACGATGGGATAGGAATGGCCTAGGAGTTGGAAGGAAGCGGCCGTGCCCTTAATTAAGGTACAGCCCCAGCATTTGCCTGGTGTGAAAATGGGAAAGCACGGAAAACCATCTTCAGGGCTGCCGACAGTGGGATTCGAACCCCCTATCTCCCGGATGCAAGCTCACAGCCGCGCGCCTCTACGCGCACGGCCAACTCGCCCGGTGAGACCCATTAGTCTAACGTCTTTTCTTCTTAAGACTTTGGAAAGACTGGTGGATAGACATATCAGGGAGAAAGTATTAAGAGGCTGTCCCCTGCATCCTCATCAACATGCATACCAACCAGGGAAGTCGGTTGAGACGGCACTACACCAGCTAGTTTCTAGGCTGGAGAGTGCCTTGGATCAGCAACAACTTGCTTTGGTGGTATTCCTAGATATAGAAGGGGCCTTTAACTACACATCTTTGGGCTCCATAGAACTTAGTTTAGAGAGAAGAGGAGTGAGCAGTATGCTCATAAAATGGATTATGGCCTCACTGCAGGGCCGTCAAGTTCTGTTTACCCTCAACGCAGTAATGTTGAAAGTTAATATAGACAGGGGGTGTCCACAGGGAGGAGTACTATCACCAACATTATGGTGTCTGGTAGTGGATGAACTACTTACCAGGTTAAATGTTGGAGGAATTTACGCCCAAGGCTATGCAGATGACATTAGCCTGATGGCGATGTGAAATTTCCCCAGTACGGTTTCAGAGCTCGTACAGAGCTCCCTACGTAGGGTGGAAAGATGGTGCCACGACATGGACTTGTCGGTTAATCCCGACAAGACGGAGCTCGTGGTATTTACCAGGAGGAGGAGGCTAGACGGACTGTCAGAGCCTTTCCTATTTGGGAAAAAACTAGTTAAGACAACAAGGTGGATAAGGCTCGCAAGATTATGTGGGCCTGTCGCAGGGCCGTCGGAAAGACTTAGGGCCTAGGACCTAAGGTGGTCCAGTGGTTCTATATTTCTATTGTACGACCCACGATCACCTTTGCATCTTTAGTCTGGTGGCCAGGTTCGGAGAGTAAAACTGTGACCAGCAACTTAAATAGTGTCCAAAGACTTGCGTGTCTAGGAATAACAGGGGCACTGGATACTACACCATTATGTGCAATGGGGGCCATCCTAGATCTTCCCCCCCTTACATTTATATGTTAAGGAAATAGCAGGAATGAGTGCCTACCACCTCTGTTCACTCGGAGGATGGTCCTTCAAGAATCCGAATAGAGGTCACACCTCTATTCTTACAAGGCTTCACCAGACCTGCCCTACGACAATGATGATCAGGGACCTGATGAAGCCTAGTTTTAATCTGAATTATAAGTTCACAGTGGTGATACCCACAAGGGAGGAGTGGGCCGCGGATGCTGGGGCCCGTCTTAGGTCTTGGGGCTGTACATGGTACACAGATGGCTCGCGGACAGAGACAGGCACAGGCGCCGGGGTCTGGGGGCCTAAGACAAGGCTCTCCCTTCCCATGGGTAAATATGCTACTGTTTTCCAGGCCGAAGTATACGCAATACTGGCCTGTGCTGTATATATATGGAACATGCCTGGACATAGAAGATGCATCACCATTTGCAGTGATAGCCAGGCAGCATTAAAAGCGCTATGCGCAGTTAAAACAACATCAAAACTGGTATGGAATGCCAAAGAATGTTAGATCAACTGTGTGAACTTAGCTCTGTTACCCTATTATGGGTCCCTGGACGCACAGGAATCAGTGGAAATGAAGAAGCTGACAAACTAGCGAAACAAGGCTCAAAATGTCCTTTCATAGGACCAGAGCCCTTCCTGGGAGTGTCACTCCGAAGCATGAAACTGGTAATATCCCAGTGGACAAACCAGTCTCACTTAGACATTTGGAAGAGGTTAACCATAGCAAGGCAGGCACGTGAACTTATCAAAGGGCCTAGCCAAAGTTATAAAAAGGTCCTAATGAATTTGAATAGGACCAGAATGTGAATGGTAGTTGGACTGTTGACAGGCCACAATACCTTACAGAGACACTTACACATCATGAAAATCACCCAGGATCCGATGTGTAGAAGATGCGGTAGGGAGGAGGAGACCTCCGCGCATGTGTTATGTCAGTGCGAGGCTCTTGCAAGCACTAGACATTGATACCTTGGCTCACATTTCGTGAGCCTGGAAGACATCAGGAATGCCAATATCCGGACACTGGTATTCTTTATAGGAGCACTAGGGATGGACTAGGCAAACCCGTTTAAGGGACACAAAGGGTCTTCACAGACCTACGTGTGGAGCCCTGCGAAGGCAGGGCTCACCCATTCTTTATCTATCTATCTATTTACAGTTTTACAGTGGGATTGACAGATACTAGAGCACAGGCAGGTGTACTGGTCATAGTACACAAAAGATTAAGATCAACAATTGATAGCTACACTTTTTGGAATGAAAGGATTATCCAATTAAGACTAAAACTATCCAGAGGATATCTTACAGTTATAGGGATATACGCTCCAGTGGAAGGCATTTCAAAAGAAAGTGATGGGTTGTATAATGATCTGCAAAAGATATTCAATAAAATGAACAAACATGATATGCTACTATTACTGGGAGACTTCAATGCCAGAATTTATTGGTAATGAGAAAATTCTGAATCCATAAAGAAACAACCCATAATAACAGTGGAACAAAAATAATAGATTTCACTGTCTTCAATCAGTTAAAGATCATGAATACAATGTTCCCACACAAGTACACATGGTCTGCACAAAATCAGAAATCGATTATAGATTATATAATTTGTAATGGTAAATTGGCAGATTATGGACTCTGCTATGGAGGGTAAGAGGAGTAGAGGTAGACCAAGATGATGATGGTTAGACTCGGTTTCTAACGATTTAATGATAAGAGGTATAGAACTAAGTGAGGCCACAGCACTAGTTGCAAATAGAGGATTGTGGCAACGTTTAGTAAATTCACAGAGGCTTGCTGACTGAACACTGAAAGGCATAACAGTGTGTGTGCGTGCGTGCGTGCGTGCGTGCGTGCGTGTGCGTGTGTGTGTGTGTGTGTGTGTGTGTATGTATGTACGTAACACTTATGACACATTCTTGAAGAATTAATAATCAAAGTTCATGTAGCACTTTTCAATGAAGTTACTTTTTGTAGAGATCATAGGTTCTTGAGCACTCTGAACTTCGATTATTAATTCTTCAAGAATGTGTCATAAGTGTTACAGTTACCCTTTAATGTTTTTTGTGTGTTGACATCTTGCCATGTTTTTTCTATCGGCTGATGATGACATAGAAATGTGTTGAAACCGGTCCCAAACTATATAAAAATGTTGTGACATTAATTTGTGCAACAGTTAATTATTGTATTGAACAGGTGGAACATCTCTCTTTTTAGCACTGTAAATGACGTTCATGCACAGAACAGCAGACTATATGAAAAGGGATCGTATAAGAAATGAAGATGTGCTTAACGGACTGAATGTGAAACCAGTAATCAATTACTTCTATAATTACCAAGAAAACTTGAAATGTCACGTTCAAAGGATGGAATCTGGAAGACTACCAAAGGAGCCTATGCTATCAACCAAGATGACAGAGATCTGTAGGACGTCCAATGAAGCGATGGAAAGAAAATGCAAGACCATAACGAGCCACATGGCCCAATATTTGGAAGGATGATGATGATGATGATGATGATGATGACATAACCTCTCCTGCCCAAATCAGGATGAACAAACCTGTTCCCACAGACGAGGCCCTGTTGACTGAGTCACGGCGGCATAACCGTTACATCAATTACGGAGGAAATGCTGTAATTTCAGCTAGTCCATTAGCTGAGAGGTGGCGGCCCCACCAATGGTCTTACTTCCTTCAGGCTAGCAACCTGTCGGAAGGACATTTGATTGCTTTCAAGTCTTGCAAAAAGAAAAATGCAAGACCGTAACAGGACACATAGCCCAATACTTGGAAGGATGATGATGATGATGATGATGATGATGATGATGATGATGATGATGATGATGATGATGATGATGATGATAGTTCTCATGTTCATCAACTTCTGAAAATACTCTCTCCATCTATTTCTTATTTCTTCTGGCTTTGTTCAACATTGGGTGTGGTCAAGATTTGGATGGGTTGCCACGCGCTGTTGGGGGGTAAGGGAATGGAGGAGCGGAAAGAAACTGGCCACCCTACCGTACGTAAACTCCGGCTCAGGCACACCTCTGCGGAGGTTTGGACCTGCCTTCGGGCAGAATACACCCTTACCTTACCTGGTTTAGTTAATATTATGCTGCCTTCATCCTTCACAAATCTGGTGTTTACTTGATCTCTCTTTTTGTTTCTTAAGATACCATACAGTAATTTCTTGCCACCCTGCATATCATCTCTCAATTTCTGTGTGAATAAGGCCCACTACTTCTTCCACTACTTTCTTGGCCAAATTCTTTGCCTCTACATATTTTCTTCTACTTTCTTCAGTCTTAGATGTTTTCCATGCTTTTCATGTCATTTTCTTTTCCTTTACTTTAATCTTTACCCCATCATTCCACCAGGATGTCTCTTAGTCTTTCACATTTCCTGATGTTCTACCACATACCTTTTCTGCACATCCAACCAGTGCTTCCTTAAATCTTTTCCAATCATCTTCAACATTCCCCGCCTCCGTCCTGGGTACAAAGGGTATTATTTTCCTTTGAAATTCTTCTTGTATGCTTTTCTCTTTCAACTTCCATACTTTAATTCTTTTCTCTCTGCTTAATGGGCGTTTTTCAACTTTCCTACTTAAAATTTTCCTATCACAACTCTATAAAAGTAAAGTAAACTCGTGTCCTCATCCCGAGGTGGTGCAGCTCTTTTCAGGCACACCCCCATTGGAGGTGAGCTGCGTGTACCATTTGAACCACATACCAGCCCTCCTGCCATTCTTAAATTTCTGGCAGTACCGGGAATCGAACCCGGGCCTCCGAGGACGGCAGCTAATAACACTAACCGTTACGCTACGGAGGCGGACATCACAACTCTATGATCTCCACCAAAGGCCTCTTCAGGCATGGCTGTAACATCTTAAAGGTTCTTCTGGTGTTCTTTCTCTATGATTATATAATCAATCATGGTCTTTGTCCGTCTGTCTCCCCAGCCATACCTTGTAATCTTCTGACTGTTCTTCTTCCCAAACCAGGTGTTTCCAACAATCATTTGGATCCTCATGCAAAAATCCACCAACAACTCGCCTTCTGGATTTACATTTTCATATCCAAAAGGCCCTACAATATCTTCCTTTCCTTGTCTTTCCATTCCAACTTGTGCATTTAGATCTCCCATCAATAGTACTTCCTTATCTTCTATCTGTCTCTCCATTTCCTCTAAGAAGTCCTCTAGATGGTCATCTATGCAACCAGCTTGTGGGGCATACAACTGAAATAGATCATTCATGCCATTTTCAAACTGGAGTCTCATCACTATCATCCTATCGCTGACACATTTTGTATATTCCACATATGCTAGGATTTCTTTTCTAAGTGTCATAGCCGCTCCATTTTTTGCTTCAGGTTCTCTGCTGTACAATCCCCTAGCAAATGTAACTAGTGATTTATATTCCTACATCCTTCCTAACATTTCCGTTTCTCACTCTGCCTTTTCAATCATAGTTTTTAGGCAATTAATTTCACTGGCTTGAATTCTACTCCCCTCCCTATTTGTCACTGTCCAGGTCTCAGCCAAGTAAGTCAATATGGGTGCATAATACATTTTGTACATTATCTCTTTACACTTTCTTGTTCCAGACAAGGTTTCTTACACTCTGATGAATGCATTGCACTGTACCATCCTTTTGCTAATCTCCTTGTCCAGCCTTGTATTCTGCACTATTCACTCTCTAAGTATTTGAAACTGTCCAACGCTCTTAAGTATCTCGGCAGCGCACTTGATCGCAGATGGAACAATGTTGTTGAAATTAGGTCCCGGACTGAACAGGCAAGAGAATGAGCAAACTTCTCTGTAACAGGGACTTTAAGATCAATCTCTGTCTACCAAAGCCTGCTCAGAATATCATGGGCTGACAGAATACGTAACACTAAAGTACTCCGATGTCTGAACAAAGAGCTAGAGGTCACGCACAACGTCAAAAAGAAGAAAGTTGAGTACTTTGACCACATCATTCAAAACGATAAATATAGACTCCTTCAGCTTATCTTACAAGGTAGAATTGAAGGAAGGAGAAGTTGGGGAAGAAGGAGAATATCTTGGCTACAGAATCTAGAAAAATGGTATGGGCTCAGTATCTCCACTCTTTTCCGAGTTGCCGAGAACGAGAATCAGATCGCCCTGATGACAGCCGACATCCAATGAGGAATTTCAAGGCTCTGACCACCAATCTTGACACTGCCTTTTCCTTGCCTTGATATCACCATGGTCTTTTCTCTACACTGATTTCCATACCATACTTTTCAATATTCACTGAATAAAGTTGTTCTTGTATTTCTTTGCTGTTCGTTCTCCAGATCACAACATCAACTGCAAATAGTAATAAATTAATCTTGCTATTGCCAATGCTTTATCAGAAACAACAGAGGTAACAGCAAGTTTGGGAAACCACGGTCAAAAAGAGACTGGGTACACACACTGTAGAAATCTGCATCAGCAGTGTATGGACTCGGATTGGAAAGACGGAATGGTTTAGAAATGAAACTAGACATGGCTCTTGTCAGTTGTAAAAGTACACTCACGTTCATAGAAACCAGAACACCTTGAAAGACTAGAGATAGGAAGTTCATATTCACAGAACATGTGAATTAGTATGTTCTGAAGAAATGATTAGTATTTGAACCATGTCAGCCCTCACATCGACATCTCGGCACACCATCACCGACTGCGGCTCTCGTTGTCGCTATAAATCGAAGGTAATGGATCAGTGTGACTTGAGCAGATGTGCAGGATGCCTCGCAGATGTATGCGAGAAGTGTACCGTCAAATGAGCGAGTTTCAAAGAGGGCGCATTATTGGCATGAGAGAACGTGATGCATCCCTCTGGGAAATTGCTGCTTGTGTGGGACGAAGTGTCTCAGCAGTGCAACGGGTGTGTACAGAATGGTTCACAGAAGGCCGTAGAACATGACGAGATGAATCTGGTCGCACCATCCAGACCACCCTCGAGAAGATCGACACCTCGCCCGAATGGCATTGAAGGACAGACCTGCGTCCTCCTCGGTTCTGATGCAACAGTGAAACAGTGAAACACATCATAAACTATCAAGAGTGACAGTCCGTCGCCGTTTATTATGGTCTGGGTTACCGGCACATTGTCAACTTTTCCGCCTACCTTTGAATAATGTGCGTAAACATGCTAGACTGCAATGGTGTACGAAACGTCACTGGGGACAGGAATGGCAGCAGATAGTGTTTTCGGGTGAATCCAGGTTCTGATGGCCGCATTTTGGTTCGCCACAGACAGGGCGAGAGGCATCACATTGACTGGAATTGCACAACACATACAGCGCCAATTCAAGACCTTATGGTGTGGGGTGCTATTGGGTACAACCACAAATCACAGTTGGTGCGTGTCCAGGGCACTGTGACCAGTTTGACCTCCATGAATGACATCCTGCGACCCGTAGCCATACCCTTTCTGCACGACACCCCAGACGCCATATTTCAGTAAGACAATGCACGACCACAAGTTGCTGCAAGAACGTGTGCCTTCTTGTTGTCACAGGATGTCGGAATGTTGGCCTGGCCCGCCCGATCACCAGAATTGTCGCCAATCGAAAATGTGTGGGATATGGTGAAACGACGGGTGCGGCGCTGTGACCTAATGCCAACCCCCAAAGATGAACTGTGGAACCAGGTGAATACAGCATGAATGGCTATACCCCAGGACGCCATTCGCGCCTTATACGCGTCGATGCCATAACGCCCATGGAGGACCCAGTGCCTACTAGGCAACAGGACACATGCTGAACCTACGCGACTGAAATGCTAATCGTTTCTGCAGAACATACAGTACTAATGAACATGTTCTGTGAATATGAACTTCCTATCTCTAGTCTTTCAAGGTGTTCTGTTTTTTATGAACATGAGTGTATTTTGTGTCATATACACCAGTGCTTTGGATTGTCACATGATAAATATATAACTAGGCTATTATAATTTACACAAGACATCACAGTCACTTACCATGTACCCATAAGTGAGCTGCGGATTGAATTTGAGTTGATCCCCCATTTCAGCCAGCGATGGTTTGATAAAGACCCGTGTCTGGGCAGTTATCCGTTCATCGTCATAGTGGTACTTCAGATGGATCTCATTGTCAGCTATCGCAAAGGTCTTGGTGGCTATGTCGTCGTTCGCTTTCTTGGAAGGATCACGTTCGAACTTCTCGACGAGTTTCTGTGGAACACACAACGAAAGGCATGTTAAATGCAAGTTTATTCTCACCAAGAGATGTTTTACTTTAAGGGGTGTTAATATCTTGATCATCTGCCCTATGAATTTGTTCATGATCGAAGTACCTTGCAATAATAAAGGGCAAATGTCTCAGGAAGAATATATGAAAAGTGGTTCAAATATAATCAAGATCAATTTTTTAAGATAATTTACTAAAAGAGAAAAAGAAAAAGAGGAGAAAGAGAAAGAGAAAGAGAAAGAGAAAGAGAAAGAGAAAGAGAAGGAATAGGAATCATTAGTATTAGGGGACAAAACCTTGAGGTTGTTGAATACTTCAAATATTTGAGAAGTGAAATAATGCAAGATTGGATAAGGTGATCGGCAGAAGGGTACAAGCGGGAAATATGTTCTACCAGAATGTAAGGAACCTGGTGTGGGGAAGAGAAGTTCCTATGAAATGTAAAGAGACACTGTACAAGATGTACTATACCGCTATATTAATGTACGTATCAGAAACTTGGACTTTGGCAGCAAGAAGTGAGAGTGAAATTCAGCCCATTGAGATGAAGTTCCTGAGGGAAGACAAGGAGAGACAGAGTAAGAAATGTTGAGGTCAGAAAAGAGATAGGGGTAGAAAAACTGAGTGACAGGATGGAGAAGAATAAATTGAGATGGTTTGGACATGTCATGGGGATGGAGGAAGGAAGGATACGAAAACAAGTGTTGGAGGCTAAGATAGAGGGAAAGAGAACAAGAGGGAGGTCCAGAGCAAAATGGATGGACTCTGTCTAGAACAGCATAAGAAAAAGAAGACTGGCCTGGAGGAGTGGTGGAAGAAGAGGCAACAGTGGAGAGCGTCATCAACACCCCGACCTGGCAGGAGCTGGGCAAGGGGAAATAAATATTATGAATAATTTACTAAAAATTCAGTGTTCATATGGAGTGAGGGCATATGACGCTGTTGATGATAATTCATCCGTCAGGTGGAAACGTTAAGCCTTAGTGCTATTCAACAAGAGTATGCTATCTAGTGGCACTGGGTTTCACCCTCTCCCTTTCTATTATCAGTCTATTCATCTCATTAATTCCTCTGAAGAGGGTGACATCAGGAAGGGCTACTTGCTACGAAGATTCATCTCACATCATATTACGACTAACGAGCTTTAAAAGCTTCATTATAGAACCCGCATCGACTAGAAAATCAAGTAGCAAAATATTTCAGAATAGTTCACAATTGTAGTTTTGGGGTTCTCCACCTAATCAATACTTGTATAGTGTTAATTATATGCATTTACGTTGAAAAGTGCATTATGATAACATATGATTTTTAAGAAAATGTACTCAAATATTCTATTTAGGGTCTGCCTATTCAATACATGCCTCCCATAAGTCCAAAACCTCGTCCATGTTTTTGCAAGGGCATGAAGTAAGGGACTGCATGCAGGGGCGATGTACAGCGGGGACTATGTGTGCCCCACGACCACTACGGTAGGTGTGAAGGCCCTACAGGAACCCTGAAAAGTGATGGCTAACGGGGCTCTGGTAAAGTCCTCAATGGCAGATGCGGCAGAAAAAGATACTTTTGGAATAGCAAATCTGGCAGACGAGGCAACCCTCTTCCCATCGGATTTAAAGAAACAAGGGGAACCACTGCCTTTTGGTAATAATAATTTCATGTGGCTATTTCTAGCAGAGTGCAGCCCTTGTAAGGCAGACCCTCCGATGAGGGTGGGCGGGATCTGCCATGTGTAGGTAACTGCGTGTTATTGTGGTGGAGGATAGTGTTATGTGTGGTGTATGAGTTGCAGGGATGTTGGGGACAGCACAAACACCCAGCCCCCGGCCCAGTGGAATTAACCAATGAAGGTTAAAATCCCCAACCCGGCCGGGAATCGAACCCGGGACCCTCCGAACCGAAGGCCAGTACGCTGACCATTTAGCCAACGAGTCGGACACTGCCTGTTGGTGAAGAGGGATCTTCAAAAATACATACATACATAATCATTATAGACTGTTATGCTTTTCAGCGTTCACTCTGCAAGCCTCTGAGAATTTACTAAACGTCGCCACAATCCTCGATTTGCAACTAGTGTTGTGGCCTCATTTAGTTCTATACCTCTTATCTTTAAATCGTTAGAAACCGAGTCTAACCATCGTCGTCTTGGTCTCCCTTCTACTTCTCTTACCCTCCATAATAGAGTCCATTATTCTCTTAGGTAACCTATCCTCCTCCATTCGCCTCACATGACCCCACCACCGAAGCCGGTTTATGCGTACAGCTTCATCCATCGAGTTCATTCCTAAATTAGCCTTTATCTCCTCATTCCGTGTACCCTCCTGCCATTGTTCCCACCTGTTTGTACCAGCAATCATTCTTGCTACTTTCATGTCTGTTACTTCTAACTTATGAATAAGATATCCTGAGTCCACCCAGCTTTCGCTCCCGTAAAGCAAAGTTGGTCTGAAAACAGACCGATGTAAAGATAGTTTCGTCTGGGAGCTGACTTCCTTCTTACAGAATACTGCTTATCGCAACTGCGAGCTCTCTGCATTAGCTTTACTACACCTTGATTCAATCTCACTTACTATATTCCCATCCTGGGAGAACACACAACCTAAATACTTGAAATTATCGAGCTGTTCTAGCTTTGTATCACCAATCTGACATTCAATTCTGTTGAATTTCTTACCTACTGACATCAATTTAGTCTTTGAGAGGCTAATTTTCATGCCATACTCATTGCACCTATTTTCAAGTTCCAAGATATTAGACTGCAGGCTTTCGGCACAGTCTGCCATTAAGACCAAGTCGTCAGCATAGGCCAAACTGCTTACTACATTTCCACCTAACTGAATCCCTCCCTGCCATTTTATACCTTTCAGCAGATGATCCATGTAAACTACAAACAGCACAGGTGAAAGATTACAGCCTTGTCTAACTCCCGTAAGTACCCTGAACCAAGAACTCATTCTACCATCAATTCTCACTGAAGCCCAATTGTCAACATAAATGCCTTTGATTGATTATAACAATCTACCTTTAATTCCATAGTCCCCCAGTATGGCGAACATCTTTTCCCTCGGTACCCTGTCATATGCTTTCTCTAGATCTACGAAACATAAACACAACTGCCTATTCCTCTCGTAGCATTTTTCAATTACCTGGCGCATACTGAAAATCTTATCCTGACAGCCTCTCTGTGGTCTGAAACCACACTGGTTTTCATCCAACTTCCTCTCAACGACTGATTGCACCCTCCCTTCCAAGATGCCTGTGAATACTTTGCCTCGTATACTAATCAATGAGATACCTCGGTAGTTGTTGCAATCCTTCCTGTTCCCTTGCTTATAGATAGGTGCAATTACTGCTTTTGTCCAATCTGAAGGTACCTTACCAACACTCCATTTTAATTTTACTACTCTATGAAGCCATTTCACCCTGCCTTCCCACTATACTTCACCATTTCAGGTCTAATTTCATCTATTCTTGCTGCTTTATGGCAATGGAGTTTATGTACCATCCTTTCCACTTCCTCAAGCATAATTTCACCAACATCATTTTCCTCCTCCCTATGAGCTTGGCTGTTTGCAACACCACCATGATGATGATATCCTTTTACATTGAGAAGATGTTCAAAATATTCCCTCCACCTCTCCAGTGATTCCCTGGGATCTATTATGAGTTCACCTGAATTACTCAAAACACTGTTCTTTCCTTTTTCCCTCCCTTCCTCAGATTCTTTATTACTGTCCAGAAAGGTTTCCCTGCTGCTTGACCTAGCCTTTCCAGGTTATTACCAAAATCTTCCCATGACTTCTTTTTGGATTCAACAACTATTTGTTTTGCTCTGTTTCTTTCATCTACGTAACAATCCCTGTCTGCCTCGGCCCTTGTTTGGAGCCATTTCTGATAAGCCTTCTTTTTACGTTTACAAGCTGCTCTCACGTCGTCATTCCACCAAGATGTTCGCCTTTTCCCATCTTTACACACAGTTGTTCCTAGGCATTCCCTTGCTGTTTTTACTACAGGATCCCTGTATGCCATCCATTCACTTTCTATATCCTGAACCTGCTTACAGTCTACTGTTCGAAACTTCTCACTAATCATATCCATGTACTTCTGTCTAATTTCCTCGTCCTGGAGATTTTCTACCCTTATTCATTCGCAGACAGATTTCACTTTCTCTACCCTAGGCCTAGAGATACTTAGTTCACTACAGATCAGATAGTGGTCTGTATCATCGAAAAATCCGCGAAAAACTCGTACATTCCTAACAGATTTCCTGAATTCAAAGTCTGTTAAGATATAGTCTATTATGGATCTGGTACCCCTAGCCTCCCATGTGTAGCGGCGAATAGCCTTATGTTTGAAGAATGTATTCGTAACAGCTAAACCCATACAAGCACAGAAGTCCAGCAAACACTTCCCATTCCCATTAGCTTCCAATCTTCCCCACATTTACCAATCACCCTTTCGTATCCTTCAGTTCTATTCCCAACTCTCGCATTGAAATCGCCCATTAGCACTATTCTATCCTTGCTGTTGACCCTAACCACGATGTCACTCAATGCTTCATAAAACTTGTCAACTTCATCCTCATCTGCACCCTCACATGGTGAATACATGGACACAATTCTTGTCCTAATTCCTCCAACTGACAAATCTACCCACATCATTCGCTCATTTACGTGCCTAACAGAAACTATGTTGCGTGCAATGGTATTCCTGATAAAGAGCCCTACCCCAGACTCTGCCCTTCCCTTTCTAACACCCGTCAAGTACACTTTATAATCTCCTATCTCTTCCTCATTATCTCCCCTTACCCGAATATCACTTACTCCTAGCACATCCAGATGCATCCTCTTTGCTGACTCAGCCAGTTCCACCTTCTTTCTTCCATAAGCCCCATTAATATTGATAGCTCCCCATCGAGTTCCATTTCGTTCGCCAAGTTGTTTCCAAGGAGTCCCTCGCCTGTCAAATGGGAGTGGGACTCCATTACTCCCATAGGTCCGAGGCTTGCTTAAAGTGTTCTGAGCTCGGTAATTCATGAAACAGGATGCTACCCTACTTGTACATAGTCCAAGTGAGGATCTCTCCTCTAACGGGTTATGGACCACCGGTGGATTGTATAGTCCTAGCCGCCTGAGCACAAGGAGGGCCACGACTCAGAATATGTCCGAGATGCCCACTCCCATTCCATAGCAACTGGTATCCCGACTCTCAGGACCACTTACTAGGCCACTCAGCCGTTGCCCTTGGTTCATGAACTAGGACGTGACTACAGTAACCCACAAACATGAACCATGGGATCTTCAAAGGCTAAGGGAGATAACCCTTACAGAAAACAGCAAGCTTGTAGGCTCAGGTGGCAGTCCAACCACCAAACTCTAACTGCTGTGGGCTACTAACTTGCACAGCCTTAAAAGAATGAAAAATTAAAACCTACAACCTGTTTTCCGGTCTTTGACTGGGTAAGGGATGTAATGAATGAACCATATATAGGCTATTAGTACAATGGGGTCGCCATTCCCAAGGTGATTTATTAATGACTGACAGATGTTATGAAATGAGAATGGAGAGCGTTGCTGGAATGAAAGATGACAGGGAAAACAGTAGTACCCTTAGAAAAACCTGTCCTGCCTCCGCTTTGTCCAGCACAAATCTCACACGGAGTGACGGGGATTCGAACCACGGTATCCAGCGGCGAGAGGCCGACGCGCTGCCGTCTGAGCCATGGAGGCTCCTTGCACAGCCTTAAATGTAAACTATTAAAGAAAGCAAAGTGAAACAGAACTGGATGGACTATAAGTTGACGACTTTTGGCATGAAAATGGAAAATGAGAATAGGTTTTTGGAATGTCAGAACCCTGAGAGAGAGCAGTAGATTGAAGCAAGTGGCTAAAGTGATGGAGGAACACAGGCTGGATATCCTTGGATTAAGTGAAGTACGGTGGCCAGACTTCAGAGAAATACAGACTCTTAATAGGTGCACATTCCTTTTTTTTTTTTTTTTTTGCTATTTGCTTTACGTCGCACCGACACAGATAGGTCTTATGGCGACGAGCACATTCCTTTATTCTGGGCATATGGGGAAGGATGCAAAATATAGAGAAGGTGTAGGATTGTTATTGAATGAAACCGGAGCCTTCTTGATTGGAAACCCATCTCAGAAAGACTGATGACAGCTCAATTCAAGACTGGGGTTTGCAATGTGACAATGATGCAGTGTTATGCTCCCATAGAAATGTCAGAGACTGAAAAAAAGGAAGAATTCTACTGCCAGCTAAATGAGACTATTAAGAGAGTGGGAAAGAGGGATATTATTATTCTGATGGGGGATTTAAATGTAAAGGTTCATTCTAACAATGAGAGACTGGAACAAATTACGGGAGTGCATGGAGTTGATGACTAACAAAAATGGGGAGCTTTTCATTGATTTCTGTGCTAGCCATGATTTGGTAGTGGGTGGCACTTTATTCCCTCATAAACAATGCCATAAGATTACATGGGTGTTGCCAGATCATGTTACAGAAAACCAGATTGACCACATCGTCATAAGTAGAAAATTTAGAAGATCAATCACTGACGTGAGGGGCAGATATTGGAAGTGATCATCACTTGGTAGTTGCACAGTTTTTTTAACTTTTTTTTTTTAATGTCACACCGACACAGACAGGTCTTATAGCGACGATGGGATAGGAAAGGCGTAAGAGTGGGAAGGAAGCAGCCACGGCCTTAATTAAGGTACAGCCCCAGCATTTGCCTGGTGTGAAACTGGGAAACCACAGAAAACCATCTTCAGGGCTGCCGACAGTGGGAGTTGCAGAGTTTAAAATGAAAACTGTGGCAAGTGGAAGGAAATTCGAAAGGCGAAACAAAATATTTGATTTAGGCAAATTGCAAGATGAAAGCAAAAGAAAAGAATTCCAGATAGAATTAAGAAACCACTTTGAAGCTCTTGCTGTTGAACCAGAATTTATTATAGATATTGAAAGTAAAGGACACATATTTAGAAGTTAGTGAGAAGGTTCTTAGATTTCACAATTATCTCAAGAAGGAATGGATGTCTGATGGTACTTGGAATAAAATAGAGGCTAGGAAACTAGTTAAGGCAAAGATTAATGTGTAAAATAAGACAACAGAAAGCCACAGCATGAAAGGAATATGTGAAAGCTGATAAGAGTGTGAAGAAAAGCATGAGAAAGGATCATATACAGTGGGTAGATGAACAAGCATGAATGGCACAAGGAGCATCAGAAAGGGAAGATGCTAAGGAATTGTATAGTATCACAAAGAAACTGTCAGTGAGAGAATTTATCAGGACTAAACCTGTTAAAAACAAGAGAGGTGAACTAATGACCACCCAGGAAGAACAGTTACAGAGATGGAAGGAACACTTCTCAGAGTTGCTCAATAGAGATACAGAACAGAATGGTAACTAACAAACGGAACCAGTAGATAGTGACCCAAGAATAAATTTACCTCCTCCAACCTGTTCAGAAGTAGAAAAGGCCTTTAAACAGATAAGAACTGGAAAAGCACCAGGTATGGATAATATCATGCCAGAAATACTTAAAGCAGATATTGAGACCTTGGCAAAATTATTGCAACCCCTGTTGGAAAGGATCAGGAATGAAGAAAAGCTACCAGCTGAATGGAAGGCAGGCCTGATTGTTAAGATACCAAAGAAACGGGATATTTCTAAGTGTGATAATTGGAGGGGAATTACATTGTTGTCAGTATCAAGTAAGGTGCTTTCGAGGATCATTTTAGAATGGGTGAAAGATGTTGTGGAATTGCATGTCAGAAGGGAACAGGCTGGTTTTTGTAAACACAGTCGCTGTGTTGATCTGATAAACACTCTGAGAATTTATCTTGGAACAAAGTAGAGAATGGCAGAACATCCTCTACTTGACTTTCATTGATTTTGAGAAGGCCTTCAACTTTTTTATGTGTTATGTGGCAAACACTTGAAGAACATGGTATACCACAAAAGATCCTGAATCTTATAAAGGATATGTATGAAGGTTATAAATGTCAGGTTCTGCATATGGGAGATCATACTGAGCCAATAGATGTGGCCTCGGCAGTTCGACACAGCTGTATTCTTACTCCGATTCTTTTTCTACTTGTGTTGGATAGTGTGCTGAGGAGAGTGTATCGAGGTCATAAAAGGAGGATCCAGTGGGGCTTACAAGATAAGTTAGAAGTCCTTGTTTTTGCAGATGACATCTGCCTACTGGATCAATGGTTCAGAGATATGGAAGAGAAGATTAAGCGGTTGAAGGAGGAGGCAGAGGATGCTGGACTAAATATTAAATAAGACCAAGGAGATGAGGGTCAGTTCCAAGATTGATGATAAATTGTCTACAGATGATAAAGAGATAGAAGAAGTAGACTCATCTTGGGAGTATGGTTACTACAACTGGAGGAGCAGAAGAGGGCATTAAGAGTCGTATTACCGGGCGAGTTGGCCGTGCGCGTAGAGGCGCGCGGCTGTGAGCTTGCATCCGGGAGATAGTAGGTTCGAATCCCACTATCGGCAGCCCTGAAAATGGTTTTCCGTGGTTTCCCATTTTCACACCAGGCAAATGCTGGGGATGTACCTTAATTAAGGCCACGGCCGCTTCCTTCCAACTCCTAGCCCTTTCCTATGCCATCGTCGCCATAAGACGTATCTGTGTCGGTGCGACGTAAAGCCCCTAGCAAAAAAAAAAGAGTCGTATCAGGAAAGCAAATGGTGCTTTTGTTCAACTGTATCCTGTATGAAGAAACAAGAACATTTCTAGAAAGACTAAGCTACAACTTTTTAATACAAATGTTAAGTCTGTTCTGCTTTACAGGTGTGAAATGTGGAAAGTTACTCAGAAGATGACTAAACAACTGCAAATCTTCGTCTAAGACATATCACCAACAGAAGGTGACTGGACGTTATTTCAAATGAAGACCTATAAGAAGAAACTAATCATCAGCCAATTGAAATACACATAAGGGAGAGAAAATGGCATTGGATAGGACATACTTTAAGGAAGCCTGATGGACCCATTGAAAAGACAGCGCTCGACTGGAACCCCCAAGGTGCTAGAAAGTGTGGATGTCCGAAGAAGACCTGGAAGAAGACGATCGAAGAGGAATGTCTAGCTGTGGGAAAGACTTAGAATGAAGTGAAGAGGCTAGCCAACAATAGTAACATATTTTCACGGAAGCCCTATGCTCCAGGAGGAGTAAGTCAAGTATTCAACACATGTTAAATACATTAATCTAGTGCATGTTTCATCCCCTAGAGAACAGCATCAACTAGAGGGCTAAGTAAATATACATCAGAAATAAAAATCACAATTTAAAATGGTGAGACACAAGCTAAAAATCATTAAAATATGACACATTTAAAATAGATTACAAAATATGAACAATAACCCTCTTGACGGTGGAGATTGTGGAAGAGGCAGCCCAGTACTCAACGAATAGTACGAGTACACTATTCATAAGCAGTGTTTGTTTCCCATGTTAGGGGCGGCTGCAAGGGAGTCTGTTCCACATGTAAGGGGTGGTCTGAAAAATAACTGGCAGTAGCTCTAAAATGCCTTTGGGAGTGGCGACCCCATCGTAACAATAGCCTAAACATGAGTGATGGCAGACCACCAACACCCCGACCTGGCAGGAGCTGGACAAGGAGAAATGAAAATGATGATGATGATTATAAGTAAAAACTAACTGTAGCCAAACATGCACACAACTGTCCTTCATCCATTTTTGCTGAACTGTGATAAAATATTTTATGTAGTGTAATGGTACAATGACTGTACATTATGATCTTTTATAAAAGTTAACTTGCACAAAATATTTTACAAAATATCTTTGACAAATTTCTTTGTTTGTTAGTGTAATATCAGCCAAAGACGCTCCACAGGAGCACTTGAAAGAATACCTGTGTTCTCTTTTTTACAACTTACTTTTCGTTGCACCGACACCGATAGGTCTTACGGCGATGATGAGATAGGAAAGGCCTAGGAGTGGGAAGGAATTGGCCGTGACCTTAATTGAGGAACAGCCCCAGCATTTGCCTGGTGTGAAAATGAGAAACCAAGGAAAACCATCTTCAGGGCTGCCGACAGCGGGGGATCTCCCAGATGCAAGCTCACAGCTGCGTGCCCCTAACCACATGGCCAACTTGCCCGGTGTGTTTTCTTTTAAGAATAACCCCAGCAGTGATGGATATTGTAGGATAAGTTGATGTATTTGGAAATAATGGAGGGGTAAGAAATAATTTCATCCAACACTACTGGTTCTGCAGTTTCTGCTTCCAAATGATGTGTATTGATTACTCAATGAGAAATACATTTTGTAAAAAGTAACGATTACAAATAAAAATTACTCAAAATATATTTGTTACAAGTAATTCGATTACTTGCCAACTCTGTCCACCATGCGCAGCAATGTTAACATACAGCATTAACTATCAGTAGCTGCTGACGTACGCTACAAAGGCAGAAACCTTACCAGGACAACTCTACGAGGGCCCTCCATCGCTGCTAAAGTTCCACGCTGTCTCGGGGCAAAAGTGACGTGACGGTAAAATAGACGATCTCGGCGGCCTTTGAACGTTTCTGTCAGGTAGAGTGGATGCATTTCAAGCCTCTCGAGACCGTCTATTCGTGCCTCACTGTAGAATTCCATTAACCGTGAATCCTCCACTGAGCTAGCAGCCACGAAGAAAGTGTGTTCTGAAACATATCGAAGGGTACAATAGACATCAAAGTTACCACAATGCAGGTACGTTCTTGATATGTGACTGAAGACCACCACGCATACCAAATGTTCTGAAGTGGTGCAAGGGGATGCAGTTTACAGCTTAATTCCTTTGTCAACATATCTTGAGGTTGCACCCTCTGTGGACCAGTCAGCCTCTGGATCCCAAGATCACAGCACTAATCCTGGCAGAGGTAGTCAGATTTTTAAAATCTATCAGCGATAACTTATTACTTTATTACGATCTTTTATTGGCTAAACATCACACATGTTTAGAGAACCAGTATGTGGCTTATAATCTACCAAGCATTCCCAGGACTTGTTAACATCATTATTCAACTTGCCTCACAAAGAAATTGAATTGACAAATAAACTGAATAATTTGAATTGACAGGCAAGCAGATAAAGACACAGACAGAGCCCTAAAGATCGAAATACAAGGTTCACGTTCAACTGGCTCTCATGGCTCCGAGAGTTATTATCAGAAGTCAAGGTCAAATATAGTTATATAGTACACAGGAGACAACGGCATACTTAAGTCGAGAAAGTTTGTGAAAGTCCTCAAAGCAATGGAATAGAGGAATGTTCAACAGGAGGAGTTACAGATAAAAACATTTACAGACACATCTATTAGGGTGCCTCAGTTTTACAAGACAATTTGTTTTTAGACAAAACATTTTTAATAAGTAGATAATTGATAAATTTGTTATTTTACTGAGACTGAATATTGGAACATTAGGCCATATAATAATTTCCTATAAGTTTTATTTTTAAGCTGACATACGATAATTTTATTTCTTACACTCAGTCTATAATATTTTATTCAGAATGACAAATAATTTGTAATTTATTTCTAGAGCTCGATAAGATAGTGACCTTAACACTGATGTTTTCATGATCCGTACTTGTAGACATGATATAGGCTTTTGGGCTCATGCCATGTCAAGAAAACAAGGTGAAACTCTTTGCGTTTCACAGAGAACTTTGCTCCGCGTCTTCAAAAGAGAATCTCCACTGTTCCCGAGGAAGTCTCCTACAATAATTAGGGTTTGAATTTAAGAATATTCTTAAATTTTTGAATTGTTCTGACTGACTCACCGTTCTTAAATTTAAGAATAATCTTAAATTCAAGCCCTCATTATTGTAGAAGACTTCCTCGGGAACAGTTGAGATTTTCTTCTGAAGACACAGAGCAAAGTTCTCTGTGTAACGTAAAGAGTTTCGCCTTCTTTTCTTGACACGACATATGTTAACAAGTTCTGGGAATGCTTGATAAATTACACAGCTGCTGAAGATGAGAACATACGGGTTCTCAAAACTATTACAGCATTTAGCCAATAAAAGATTGTAGTAAGTATTGACTATAAGTTTTAAGTTAATGCTGATAGATTAGTTTGAAGTCACAATGGACCGAAATAAATCAAACCATTACGGCTAAAATAATAAACTCTAAAATGAAATAAAAAGATTTTTGAAAGGCAAAATAAGGTCAATTCGACAATCCATGTCATATGATGTTGGCATGTAAGAGATCCTTGGTGAGACAAAATTAGTTGTAAAACTCAGCCATAGTCTGTCAACAGAGATCTGGTTTTCTCTGCTATTTAGTAGAGCATCAAATGAAAATGCCTTCATGTGGTGGTGGTGGTTCCTCTTCAAATATAAAACATTATGAATATGGTGTAACTCAATATACTAAATACAGATTATACAATCAAGTATCTCGTAGACTATAAATCTTTGTTGTGACAAGAACAATCTAACTGTATGGCATGTATCCAACAAAACTGTTCTCTGCACCCTTGTATTAGACGCTTCTGACCTAGTTGTTCAAGACCTGTTACCGGCGCTTTTGGGACCATACCTGTTGCTGACAGCACCACGTGTAATGTGCCTCCACATCATCTTCCTGTACTCTACCAGTGATGTGTACTTATTGATTTTGTGCACCTGGGTGGTTTTTAATTATAGGAGAGCAAATAGGTCAGTTTGGTAGCCTTACTCAGAAAGACAATATCAGGATGATTTGCCAAAATTGTCTGGTCAGTTAAAACAGATCTGTCGTCAATTAATTAATTAATTAATTAATTAATTAATTAATTTATTTATTTATTTATTTATTTATTTATTTATTTATTTATTTATATACATGCAAAAGGCATAGAAAAGGTAAAAATTAGGATTTCATTGTCAGTCTTTTTCTACCTGCACCAAGAATCTATTGTTTGTGTACAGCCGCCAGGAGCAACCTTCACTTGTCAGGTGAAAACGAATCTTACAGTGAAATGACTATTCACGTTTATGGCACATTCCCCAAGGAGGGGAGATAGCCAATAAAGGAGTAAAATGAAGAATTTCTGTTTGAACACGTCGGGAAAGTTTGCAACTCCAAATTTTTTACAATTGAGTGCTCATTAAATTTTTTCCTTTTTGTTAGTGGCTTTACGTTGCACCAACACGAATAGGTCTTTTCGCGGCGGTGGGATAGGAAAGGCCTAGAAGTTGGAAGGAATTGGCCACAGCCGTGGCCTTAATTAAGGTACAGCCCCAGCATTTGCATGGTGTGAAAAAGGAAAACCGTGGAAAACCATCTTCAGGGCTGCCGACAGTGAGATTCGAACCCACTATCTCCTGGATGCAAGCTCACAGCCGCGTGCTCCTAACCACACGGCCAACTCGCCAGGTCATTAAAAAATGACGTCCCATATGCCTTTTGCATATAAATAAATAAAATTAATTAAAATAAAATAATAATATAAAATTTGAAAAAAATATTCTCGACACGGGGGGGTCGAACCCACGACCAATGACTGATCAGTCCGAGCGCTTACCGCTACGCCAACTACTGCTTGTCGTGGGCGTTAACGTAAGTGGCTTATGCGGTGCAAGAGCCGCGTCAACATGTGTATTTTTATTTTTATTTTCTATACGCTTGGCCATTTGGAGTTTCCACTTTGGGTACTTTCATTTCTAGCCAAGCCCTGCATGTTCTATGACTTTGAGCGAAATCGGTGGTGACGAGTAGGGAATGTCCCCTTGTTAGTGTATTCCACTCCATCCAACACCAGAACACAGGGTGCCAGGACAACACCCACAGATTTTTTATTTTTTACGTTGCACTGACACAGATAGGTCTAATGACGATGGGACAGAGGGGTTAGGTGTGGGAAGGAATTGACTGTGGCCTTAATTAAGGTACATCCTCAGCACTGACATCTCGAAATTTTGTAAAACTGCACATGTGCCCTGCATGTAAAAAGGTTTGGACGTCCAGTTTTAGAACATCCTCTTCCCCGGAACCAAACTTGGTCTGACTGACTCACCTTTGAGACCATCCTCTCGTCCACGACCAAACTTCTGCCAGATGGTCTCCGCCTTAAAGTCCTGCCTGGCCTGCTCCAACAAGTCAGCTCGCATGCTGTAAATCTCCACCAGCCACTCTGGAGATTCCCACTCGTACTCGGAATACATGGTCGCTCGCGAGACCAAGCCGTCTCTTGTCTCGTAGGGAGCGTATTTCTCCAGCTTGGACTTCTTGTACAGAGCTTGTTTACCACCTCCTGCGTATCTTTTCTTAAAAACTGAAACATCCTGATTCATCAATATTGAAGTCATAAGGGACAGACACAGTATTTTCAGAAGCAAAAACCAAACATTTTTGCAAGATTCACACACACATATATAATAATTTTGAATATCCTCTCCTCAATTAAACAATCAGTTGATTACAATCCAAGAGAAATACATGGAAAACTATAGTATCCACTGTCTGTTTGTTGGGTTACCAGCCCAAAGACTGGTTGGTTCTCCAAATAGCACTACCAAAGGCTACTCACAATAAACCTCATAATGATTCTGCACTGACTTACAAATCATTAAAAATTGACTCCTAAGAGGAAATTGTACTTTCACCTTTCAATACACCATTAAGAAAGACTTTACACTATTAATAAATAATGAAAAGACATTCTTTTATAACACCAGAACATGTATTGATTTCTGTTGGACTATCATCAGCTGGCGAACAAATAAATTAACAAGAGACATTCTAAACCATTACTAGAAAAATATGATACATAAAAGAGATGGTGTGTTGTGAAAAATAAAAGTTAATTAAAATATAGCATGACGATTTTAGATATATGTTGCTACATATATAAAAATGAAGTCATCTTGTTACATTCTTATTATCATGTTAAAAGGAACTGTTATTGTTCAGATTTTGAAGTGGACCGATATGTGAATTAATTATGGAAAATCCACTTGTTTCATCTGTGGAGGACTCTTACTTAATACACAACGGAGCTTAAATAGTACAGTGTCTAATACAGAAAAATGATTCGCTCAAGCTGACTCGTTATTTTACTGTCTGTAGGAGTTCCCACGTCCTTCGGTCTCTCTGAGAGGGATCTTTTGTATGGAGTGTGCTGGACAATCGGAGATCAGGCTTGAAAATGACTGGAAACGTTTGAAATGTGGGTCTGGAGATGAATGCTATGGATTGAATGGATTGAAAAAGACCAATAAAAACCATTCTGCAAGAAATTCATGGGAAGAGAAAACTGATGCTAATGATACAGAGAAGAAGAGCTGAATTCATTGGCCACATATTGCAATATAATACCTTTCAACCAATCTGCTGGAAGGGAAAATCATCATCATCATCATCATCATCATCATCTGGAGCCATTTCCAACCACAGCTATGTTGTGTGCAGATGATCTACTAACATGGGGAAACAGTGAGAGTGAAGTACAGGAACACCTAAATGTATGGGAGGAAGTTGTGTCATCTTATGGAATGAAGTTCTCAGCACAAAAGAGTGAAGTGCTGGTAACGACACAAAACAAGAACCGAGCGTATAATGGCATCACATTAGGAGGGGAGCAGTTGAGAAGAGCTGAAAGCTTTAAATACCTGGCAAGTGTAATTGGAGAAAATGGAAGAAACAGGATGGAAATCAATGAAAGAGGAAGGTGTACAAATGGATTCTTTAAGAGTGTGGGAGGACTGATACACAACAGGGATGTACCACAGAGATGTAAAGGAATTATCTAGAAGACTTATATTGTACCAATTTTGAGATATGGATCAGAAACGTGGGTGATGAAGGAGAGGGATGAAAGTAGAATACAAGCAGTGGAAATGAAGTTTCAGAGGTGTCAAGTAGGTTTAACAATAAACGAGAGGTTTAGGGAGATGGTAAATGAGGTACACCTACAGGAAAAGATAGAATAATAAAGGCTGCAATATAGAGGAGGCTACCTACAACTTACAGAGTCTTTATAGTGTAGCGGTTAAGACTGGTCTGAAGATCAGCATCCAGAAGACTGAATTTATGACCAATATCAAGGAGGCCCCTTCTACAATTCCTCTCACAGACGCTACCATACGAAAAGTACCTGCAGTTAAGTACTTGGGAGAATGGATCTCTGCGAATGAAAGTGAGAATCTAGCCATAGATGCCAGATGTACCAAGTTTAAAAGGGCTTATCACTTGTGTCATAGTATCTATTCATCTAAGTGCCTCTCCAAGAACCTCAAACTCAGACACTACAACTCGGTAGTCAAACCATCTGTTCTGTATGCTTCTGAGTGCCTTGTAATGGCTAGGAAGGGCCCACTCAGAAAGCTGGAGTTAAAAGAGAGGAAGATCCTGAGGAGGATATTAGGACCAATCAGAGAGGAAGGAGGCACTTACAGAATCCGCCATAATGATGAACTGTATGAACACCAGGAGTACATCGTCACGTCTATAAGGAAAAGGCGCCTGACCTTTTATGGACACTTGGCCCATCTGGATTCCAAAAGACTCTCCAACAGGATATACACAGTAACAGGAAGAGGCAAGGCTTCTAAGAACAAATGGATCACGTCAGTTAAGTCGGATATGGAACAACTAAATATCCCACTGGGACAAACTCATGACCGACTACTGTTCCGTCAAGCCATCCGACACAGAGTTTTCCCAACGTCCCTTACAAGTAAGCAGACTACAGGAACTAAGTGGACAGAGGAGAGAAAGCTGGCTCATAGTCAGCAAATGAAGGAGTATTGGAAGAAGAAAGCAACAACTTTACCAAACAGTAGATACGAGCCCCGTGATCCTCAGTAGGCCTAAACGACAAAGAAGAAAGGCTGCAGTGGTATGGACATGTTAAGAGAATGGGAGAAGAGAGGATACCAAGAAAGATGTTAGAAATGGAGTTAAAGGGAAGGAGACCTAGAAAAAGACCACGGGACAGATGGCTGAAAGGTGTAAAGAAGAGCATCGAGGCAAGAGGAGGGAACTGGAAGACAGTGAGAGAAGAGAAGTGGTGGATGGGCAGAAAGGAAAAAACATGGGGAAGAAAAGCTAAAGACGACCGAGGAAAAAATTCCTTCAAGACTTGGCACAGAGTCTTCATTATGGTTCCTGCTATCAAATGAATGAGGAGCTGAGGACAGAGAACATTGGTTGCATAGACAAGGCATTGTCTTTACACAGTGATTTGTGCCTGCGGTCATCTGGAATGCTGGGCAGATATATATTTCAGTGTATTATCATAACTTTCCTTCTCTTTAATAATAGTAAAGGAGAGCTACAACACACCTGAGTGGGGAATGTCGATGGGCTGCACCCAAGAATCGGGCATATCGAGATGTTTCTCCTGCAGTATTTCAGGGCTCTCGTCCTCCATCTCTCCGAGTCGACGAGTCTCCCACGGTTCACCCAACAGCAGGTGTTCCCAACAAGTCAAGTCCGTCAGATCAAACTTGAGATCCTGAAAAGATTTAATTCTGATGCTATACATCCATGTACTAAAAAAGAGAAGAAGAAGAAAGGTGGAAAGACAATTACAAGAAGAGCAATATGGCTCATCAACACTACACTCCATCTTGAGCACAAGGCAGTTAATGGGAAAAACATTGGAAATACGGTAACATTCCTTGATTTCATGACCGTTGCCAGGGGGGGGGGGGGGGGTAGAACCATCCCCCCATGGAATTTTTACAAAAGAAAAGAAAAGAAACAGAAACTGAAATAAACAAGTGAAAATCAATTCAATGGGTTGGCTCTCTTGAACATTCACCATCATCATCATCATCATCATCATAAGGAGCAGTTTCGAACCACAGGCTGGGTCTGCTTGGAACATAAGCCTCTGCATCATTTTCTGCCCATCCACCACTTCTCTTCTCTCACTGTCGTCCAGTTCCCTTTTCTTGCCTCGATGCTCTTCTTTAGAACTTTCACCCATCTGTCCCTCAGTCTTCCTCTAGGTCTCCTTCCCTTCAACTCCATTTCTAACATCTTTCTTGGTATCCTCTCTTCTCCCATTCTCTTGACATGTCCATACCATTGCAGGCTTGATATTTCGATCTTTTCCTGTAGGTGTACCTCATTTACCATCTCCCTAAACCTCTCATTTACCATCTCCCTAAACCTCTCGTTTATTGTTAAACCTACTTGACACCTCTGAAACTTCATTTCCACTGCTTGTATTCTACTTTTTGCGCTCTCCTTCATCACCCACGTTTCTGATCCATATCTCAAAATTGGTACAATATAATTCTTCTAGATAATTCCTTTACATCTCTGTTGTGTATCAGTTCTCCCACATTCTTTAAGAACACATTTGCACACCTTCCTCTTTCACTGATTTCCATCCTGTTTCCTCCATTTTCTCCAATTACACTTGCCAGGTATTTAAAGCTTTCAGCTCTCTTCAACTGCTCCCCTCCTAATGTGATGCCATTATACGCTCGGTTCTTGTTTTGTGTCGTTACCAGCACTTCACTCTTTTGTGCTGAGAACTTCATTCCATAAGATGACACAACTTCCTCCCATACATTTAGGTGTTCCTGTACTTCACTCTCACTGTTTCCCCATGTTAGTATATCATCTGTAAAGAACACGGATTTCATTCTTCCCTCCCCAATAGTAGAGGTGAGAGGGCACTTCCTTGCTTTACACCATTTGTTAACTGTTACCATCCAGTTCTTTCTGTTCCCACTTTAACACAGCTTTTACTTCCATCATATATATTTTTCACCAAGTCACTATCTGCTCATTTACTGCTTTCACTCTCATAGCTTCCCAAATCTTGTTTCTACAGACACTATTATATGCCTTCTCTGTGACCACAAAGGCCGTCACCAAATCTTCCCCACACTCAAAGTGCCGTTCTTGTAGCTGCCTCACTGTGAATATGAGGTCAATAGCTGACCTTCATTGTCTAAAGCCATACTGTTCTTGAACATTCACAGATACATAATGTAAAACTAACAGATCTCTTGAAGCTATGTTCTAAGAAGCCTTGAAAGTTGGAGTTTAGATTGTAATGTAAACAAATAATTCGCCATAAAACTATTCACCTTTATCATATTGTTCTTGTTCAGCATTTTAATGTAAGATTTTGTAATGTAACTGCAATATGAATATCAACATAATTTACTTGTATCAGTGTCCTTATAATGACACTCGCGCATGTGCGCACCGCTCGCGTACAAGCACCTTCATTGCCATCATCATTTTGTAGTCTGGCTCCATGGCTAAATGATTAGCGTGTTGGCCTTTGGTCACAGGGGACCCAGGTTCGTTTCCCGGCAGGGTCGAGAATTTTAACCATAAATGGTTAATTCTCTTGGCACGGGAACCAGGTGTAAGGGCCATCTTCATCATCATTTCATCCTCATCACGACGCGCAAGTCGCCTACGGGAGTCATATCGAAAGACCTGCACCAGGCCTCTCCGGAGACCACACGCCATTATTATTATTATTATTATTATTATTATTATTATTATTATTATTATTATTATTATTATTATTATTATTGCCATTGATGCTTACGTTTCGCAGACATCTTTGCTCTGCATCACAGAAGAAAATCTTGACTGTCCATGAGAAAGGCTTCTTAAACAATGAGCTTTGAATTTAGACATTATTAATAAAAGTGGAAATGGTACGTTCATTCGTCACCAGATGGCTCCCCGGACGCGGTACAGCACCAGTTTCGAAGCAGAAGCTGACGGAACCATCAGAATCAGTCTAAGACGGTCACATAACATAACATGTGTTCGTAACATATGACTGACAGGTGTATGACCTTAACAAGCCCAGAATGAAACATCTGGCGATGAGGAACGTACAAATTTGGTAAACACCGAGACGAAATAACAATAGTGAAGGGACAGGGAAGGGAACTACCTATGTAAATCCTTAATGGCTGGCAACCAGGTATTGTTTAATTGATAGCAGGGTCACTGAGGTTATAGTTCATTATGATTATGTCTGGTGATTTCAATATATAACTAGTCAAGTTGGTAGCAGTGATGAGCCATTAAAAAAATGAGACTAGGGCAGCGATTTTTGCTTTTTAGTGTATAACCTTAAGTGCTGAATACTATAATAATGGAAGAATGTCACACTAATTACGTTATTAGTATCATTTTCATACCTTTCTAGTTCAGTGTTAAAGAACTGTGTGTTTTCTCACCTTACAACCCTGACTACACTCCTGGAGGTTGACCCAGTAGTTGGTATGGTCCCACAGACTCTCCAGTCCCAAGTATTGTTTATCACTCAATTCACAGCGGTTGCCTGTCGAAGATTCTATGAAGAACGGCTCGGTGACGTCCCGTGTGCCTGGTAGTACCACTATCCAGCTGTGGATTCTCAAGGCATACAGCTCATCTGGAGGAGGACGTTCGAATTCCTGCATACAACAAAACATATCATTATTATTATTTTTTAAAACATTAAAACACTTAGACTTTTTCAATCGTGAAATTACCAGCGTTTCGCCCCAGTGTAGCAGTGGGCTCATCAGTTGGATTGCTACACCCATCCAAGACACTGGCTAGTGTGCCGTTGAGACACCACTGCAAGCCTCTTATGTAGGACAATCCAATGATGGTGCACTAGGGGAAGCTTGTGCCTCCATTTGTACACATGCCTGCTTAAATGTTTTTAACATTTGCAATCGATGAAAATTGTTGTTGTTGTTGTTGTTGTTTTCGTTTCAGCCATCTATTCTTTCTCCTTCTTCTTTCGCCAGTACTCCTTCATCCGTTGAGAATACTTTACTCTTCCATGTTTTCTCATCAGCTAGGTCCTTAACCTCCGCAACTCTCTGCCTGAAGATTTTTCTGTTTGTTATATCTTTGCCGTGATCCCACATTTTTCTAAATCTCGGTGGACTTCTTTTACTCATGGAACTTCTATCTTCCTGTTCTCCTGGAAGGTGAGGATCCTGTTGGTGAATCTCTCTGATCCCATCCTTTTAATATGTCCACAGAACATCAATCTCCTATTTTCATTGTATTATTATTATTATTATTATTATTATTATTATTATTATTATTATTATTATTATTATTATTATTATTATTACAGTCAAACCTTTGTGTAATGAAGATTGATATGACAATAAATCCGCATTAAGGGATATTTTTGCTTTTTCGAAGTATACTGTGTGTGTGTGTGGAACCATTGTCCCATAGCCGTATGGAGTCAGTTATGAAGCGAGATGAATCTTTGTAGCAAGTTTTTATGATCGGATGCCCTTTCTTGACATCAACCTCATCAGAGGAGTTAACGATGTGAAATGAATGAGGTGATATCGTCCCCACTATAGCAAACTAGCGAAAGTGAAAAACTAGGGAATCTTTTAGTTCTGAAGTTTTGATCTAGATTTTTTATTATTTATATAACGTCTACCCTATGCCGGCCTCGTGGTGTAGAGGTAACGTGCCGCCTCTTACCCGGAGGTCCCGGGTTTGATTCAAGGCCAGGTCAGGGATTTTTACCTGGACCTAAGGGCTGGTTCGAGGTCCACTCAGCCTACATGATTAGAATTGAGGAGCTATCTGATGGTAAGATAGCGGCCCCGGTCTAGAAAGCCAAGAATAACAGCCGAGAGGATTCGTCGTGCAAACCCCAAGACACCTCGTAATCTGCAGGCTTTCAGGCTGAGCAGCGGTCCCTTGGTAGGCCAAGGCCCTTCAAGAACTGTAGTAGTATGTGTTTTTTTTTTTGTTTTTTTGTTTTTTTTTTACAGTATATAACGTCTACTCTCTGACAAAGTCTTACATCTGCAGCTCGTTCTGTATGGCTATCACATAAAACCAATCATTAAATATAAAGATTTGACATGAGTAATCACAACTTCTTTCAGCTCTCCTTTTTTTTCTGACAATTTGCAGATCGTTAGTTTGCAAGAGGGGGAACGATATATGATAGCAGGAAGGGAGAGGATCATAATAATGTTATTGGCTTTACATCCCACTAACCACTCTTTTACGGTTTTCGGAGACGCCGTGGTGCCGGAATTTAGTCCCGCAGGAGATCTTTTACGTGCCAGTAAATCTACCGACATGAGGCTGACATATTTGAGCACCTTCAAATACCACCAGACTGAGCCAGGATCGAACCTGCCAAGTTGGGGTCAGAAGGCCAGCGCCTTAACCGCCTGAGCCACTCAGCCCGGTGGGGGAGAGAGAGAATGAGAGAGGATCAAACCCGGTGCCAGCATATAGCCTACTCCTGTCAAACATCATCAAGGGGTTTGCTCAAGGCTTTAAGTCCCCATCCGATGGACGAATCACCAATAACATACTCCATATGGAGTATGAGCACTGCAGAGAAGTTTAGAATTGAATCCAGGCTTTTGGCATGGAATCTAGTGATTAGAAATTGTATAACACCACTTCCCCTACCCTGCTGGCCAACATTCTGATGGTGACTCTTTTTCGACCAACAGGACTCGAACCAGCTAACCATGGTGTTGGACCATACAGACAACACGCCTTAACAATCATGGCCACCAGGTGGTTGCAGTATACTAACAAATAAGACCCCTCCCCCACTCTCATTATTGTATGAAGAGAGAAAAAAATCATTCACTCACATGTTGGGCTCTTATAAACAAAATACATCAGGCTTATAGTCCCTTTATTTAGCTTAGCATGTCTACTACTGAATAACTTTTACTGCACATTATTTGAAAGGAAAAATTGCTGGCATTAAATAATGATTAAAAAATGCATTTTATGTGTGAGTAAATTCATAAATGGTCCTCAGAAAGCAATAAGCTGATCTGGTGGATGATATCTTCATATCCTCAATCTCCCATTGAAAAGCTCCACTTAAGTTTATTCGTCTGCTAATGTCATTCCATGCGATCTCTCCACTGACAGCTCGGAACATACCGCTTACAAGTAACTAATCTCATATTTGTTCCATACTGAAGATAACAATAAGTAAAATTCTTTCAAGAACAAAATATACTGTGTCCACCTATTCAATACAATTATATTCTGTAGTGATTAAATCCTACATGAATTACATATACTAATTAGGTACATGTTTTGTCCTAGTTTTGGGCATCTTCAGCCTAATAATAATCATAAGGTCAAGTTCTTAAACCAATTAACATTAGAACATAAAACTAAATACAATGGTCTTATGCTTAAAAATGTTTTTACAAAAATTGTGCTTTAGGTGATATTTACATAGACTTAAAATGTGTACATTAATTAAAACCCCGAATTTGTGACAAGGAAGCAATTAAAATTATCATAAAATGACTAGAAATTGTCCAAAGCATAAATTGGAACTTCTCCAACTGTATGGATGAACCGTTAGGTTGATAGTTGATACAAATGTGTTCATTCAAAGGTGGTTATGATCACCTATGTCGTAAGTACACAGCTACAAAACCGGAACCGTGGTATATGTCGATCTTATTGGGCTTGGATATCCCATTAGAAAGAAGCGTGGTTGGATGGTATTATTTTAGAGGTTAAAACGTGTTGTTGGAACAAGTTGTCAATATCTTCACTAGTCAGGTGCTCATCTGATAAAATGTTTCTTGGAATTTTGTGCCATCCACCAACACATTTTAACCTCTAAAATAATACCAGCCAACCACGCTTCTTTCTAATGGGATATCCAAGCCCAACAAGATCGACATATACCACGGTTCCGGTTTTGTAGCTGTGTACTTATGGCATAGGTGATCATAACCACCTTTGAATGAACACATTTGTATCAACTATCAACCTAACGGTTCATCCATACAGTTGGAGAAGTTCCAATTTATGCTTTGGACAATTTCTAGTCATTTTATGATAATTTTAATTGCTTCCTTGTCACAAATTCGGGGTTTTAATTAATGTACACATTTTAAATCTATGTAAATATCACCTAAAGCACAATTTTTTGTAAAAAAATATTTTAAGCATAAGACCATTGTATTTAGTTTTACGTTCTAATGTTAATTGGTTTAAGAACTTGACTTTAGGATTATTATTAGGCTGAAGATGCCCAAAACTAGGACAAAACATGTACCTAATTAGTATATGTAATTCATGTAGGATTTAATCACTACAGAATATAATTGTATTGAATAGGTGGACACAGTATATTTTATTCTTGAAAGAATTTTACATACCTCTTAGTCGAGCAGCTCGTCTCCTTACTCCCAAGTCTTCCCAGCCCAAAGTCTGCAACATTTTCATAGCACCACTCTTTTATCGGAAATCACCCAGAACAAACCTACTGCTTTCCTATGGATCTTTTCCACTTTTCGAATCAAGTAATCGTGGTGAGGTTCCCATACACTGGAACCATACTCTAATTGGGGTGTTCCCAGAGACTTATACGCTCTCTCCTTTACATCCTTACTACAACCCCTAAATACCCTCATAACCATATGAAGAGATCTGTACCCTTTACTTACAACCTCATTTAATGTGATTATTCCAATGAAGATCTATCCTTATATTAACATTAGGTACTTACTGTCTGTCGTCCCAGATATTTGGTGTATACAGTTGAGCAAACGTTTGCAAGGACAGTCTGTACACAATTTTATCACTCTCTCTACTTTCCCCACAATGTTCAAGGCCTGTTCTCTGTTAACTTGTTCTTGTGACACATAGGATTTTGGTAATTGTGTGCACGATCGGTGCCAAAACACCTCATTGAAGAACACAAGACCAAGCAAATAGGCAGAGCATTGGCCTATCTCACACGATATGCTGAAGAAGGTGGGTTGTTAAACCACATTGTTACAGGAGACAAAACATGTGTATCCCACATCACTCCTGAATCAAAGAAGAATCCTTGGAGTACAAAGCATTCAACATAACCAGTGAGAAGAAATTCAAACAGACAATATCCAGAATATCATGTGGCTGGTATTCTGGGAGAAACAAGGCATTTTGCTCATTGAATTCTTGCCTCGGAATGGAACTCTCAACAAAAACGGCTACTGTTCGACTCTACGAAAAATGCGTTGTGCAATTCACAACAAAAGGTGAGGAATGTTTTTCCATGGAACAATCTTGCTTCATGACAATGGCCCACTGCACACAGCCAATCAAACTTAGAAGTTCATCACATCATTTGGTCGGAAACAATGGCAGTATGCCCTCTCCTACAGTCCTGATTTGGCGCCAAGTGATTTCCATCTTTTCTTTCATCTGAGGTACAGGTAGTTTCTTTGTGGCAAGCATTCTGATGATGATTATGATCATCTCAAAGGAGAAGACGTGGCTATCATCACATGGCGGTGTTCTGTAACAAAGGCAAATAAAAACTGGTGCCTCATTATGGAAAGTGCCGGTGGGAAGGTGCCAGCATTTTGGATTAACTGATTGAAACTCACTGGTCCGCCTCTGAGGTGTAGTGGTTACTGTGATTAGCTGCCACCCCCGGAGGCCCGGGTTCGATTTCCGGCTCTGCCACGAAATTTGAAAAGTGATATGAAGGCTGGAACGAGGTCCACTCAGCCTCGGGAGGTCAAATGAGTAGAGGTGGGTTCGATCCCCACCTCACCCATCCTGGAAGTGGTTTTCCGTGGTTTCCCACTTCTCCTCCAGGCAAGTGCTGGGATGGTACCTAACTTAAGGCCACGGCCGCTTCCTTCTCTCTTCCTTGTCTATCCCTTCCAATCTTCCCATCCCCCTGCAAGGCCCCTGTTCATCATAGCCAGTGAGGACGCCTGGACGAGGTACTGGTCATGCTCCACAGTTGTATCCCCGACCCAGAGTCGGAAGCTCCAGGACGCTGCCCTTGAGGTGGTAGAGGTGGAATCCCTCACTGAGTCTGAGGGAAAAACCGACCCTGGAGGATAAACAGATAAAGAAGACGAAGAATAAGAAGAAGAAGATTGGAACTCTCATTTATTTGGTTGTATAAAAAAATGATCATTTAATGTTTATTGTGAAATTTACATCTTTTATGTCTAAACTGTTTGAGTACTTGTGGTACATGCACAATTACTTCCTGTTTCACAAGATTGCATTTTTTGAGAACTTTTGCAATTAACAGCGTCAACAAGAAAGAAGAGCGATTTCAATTGATGAACGTACAGTCCTGAGGGTTAACCCTGCATTCCTATTGGTTTCCTTGTGCTTGCCCCATTTCCTGTTTCTCGAACGTCACCGGTCCTCGGTGGGAGCGAGCGAGCATCTGTTGTCTTTCCTGATTGACCGTCCTAGCGGCTAGAAGAGGTCGCTCTGAGCTCCACTCACATGGGGAGTTCGGCTCTCCTAAGAGGGTAACCACACTTGATTCTTTTATTTTCAGTTATAACTTCACTTAAATTTTACTGTAAAATTTTCCTTTAATTATGCAAGAGTTTGCCCTTGAATTTTACATTAACCACTAAAACACTGATTTTGCAATGATGTAGATTTTCAACTACAGGCATGTTGTTGGGTATTCAGCCCGCAGGCTGGTTGGATCCTCAACAAGTCCATCATTAGCTGTCATAGATGGCCGAGATGTCACTGAAGAGGCGTGCTAGGGAAATGAGGAGTGAGGCAGTTTCCCGTTACTTTCCTCACCGAGCCAGAAATTGCTATTGCATATCGGTCTGCCAAACCTACTGAAATGCCTGCGCCAACCGACCCTATGAACGATATTTTCACACCATTCATAGCAGAAACTACACGGTTGTTGGATGCAAACTTTTCTTTAACCTTTTCATTTATATTAACTTAAATGGCATCCATTAGTTCTGCATTACCTAACGTAGTTAATTTTACATTCCCTCTCGTGTAGTGGTTTAGGTTGATAACGTAACTTTGTATTCTTGACTTCTTTGGCTATGTAAACCTTCATCTATTAGTATCAGAATAGCCCACTGCAACAATGACGGGAATCATCGAATTAGGATTTTAAAATGTATTTCTTTTGTGCCAAGGCACACGTGACTATATGTAAAACCTGGTTTAGAGCATTGCACATGTGTTTTGTTTTTAAAAGGTATGTTATACTAAATTTCATTTCTTTTCCCTAATCTTGTTACGTAAGTTTTTCTTTGTCCTTTTAGAGTTCTGAATAATGTTATTTTAAATAACTATTGAGCTCTTAGAAAAATTACTTTGTTCCAAATGGTTTGGCGAAGAAAAACCTACGTTTCACTGCCTCGTACGGCTATCTCTGTTGTCCACATCCTGACCTCAGTTGTCGTGTATTTTACCTGGTTTATTTTGATTTTACGATATGGTTTTAACAATTCTAAATTTCGTATTTCATTTTTCAAATTCTTTTCTTTTTATTTGAATGCACTCAATAAAGGTTAGAAGATCAGTGCCTGCCACTTGGCAGAAAGGGAAAAAGGAAGGCATATCTTGTGCAGTTACCTCAATCTCCTGTTGCTCCTTCTCCTTGCGTATCCGCTCTTCTTCGTCCAGTTTAGCTTGTTTGAGAGCCTCCATCTCTAGCAAGTACTTGGAGCGCAGATCTCGTGGAGGTTTCACCTTGTACTTGGACTCCACCTCTGGGGGTTCCTCCGGCTCTTCCTGAACACCAAATGGCATGTCAGTAAACAGTCATCGTGACTCAAAAGCAGCAACAATGTTTCATTAACAGTGAAATAAATTAAATAAATGTTTTGATCTGCATTTTATTTAAAACAAGAAATATTAATACATACATACATACATACATACATACATACATACATACATACATACATACATTATCATTATAGACTATTGTGCCTTTCAGCGTTCAGTCTGCAAGCCTCTGAGAATTTACTAAACGTCGCCTCAATCTTCGATTCGCAACTAGTGCTGTGGACTCATTTAGTTCTATACCTCATATCTTCAAATCGTTAGAAACCGAGTCTAACCATCGTCGTCTTGATCTCCCTCTACTTCTCTTACCCTCCATAGCAGAGTCCATTATTCTCCTAGGTAACCTATCCTCCTCCATTCGCCTCACATGACCCCACCACCGAAGCCGGTTTATGCGTACAGCTTCATCCATCGAGTTCATTCCTAAATTAGCCTTTCATCCAGTAAATCTAAAAAAATCCCAATAATCTGATTTCTACTGAATATCTTTATGTACAGTATGTATGTATGTATGTATGTATGTATGTATGTATGTATGTATGTATGTATGTATGTATGTATGTATGTATGTATGTATGCATGTATGTATGTATGCCAGTATGTTGGCACATCGCATTGAAACTGTAGACTTCAATTTAATAAAAACCTATATTTAAACCAAGTGGGATTTTCAGATAGGTCAAAATATTAAATCATTAATATCTCCATAAATACACCATGTGGGAAAAAGGCATATGATAGAAATCATTGTAATTCAAGTTTGCAATAAATATTATTAGGCAATAATAATAATAATAATAATAATAATAATAATAATAATAATAATAATAATAATAATAATAATAATAATGTATGTTGGGTATTCAGCCCGCAGGTTGGTTGGATCCTCAACAAGTCCATCATTAGCTGTCATAGATGGCCGAGATGTCACTAAAGAGGCGTGCTAGGGAAATGAGGAGTGAGGCAGTTTCCCGTTACTTTCCTCACCGAGCCAGAAATTGCTATTGCATATCAGTCTGCCAAGCCTACTGAAATGCCTGCGCCAACCGACCCTATGAACGATATTTTCACACCATTCATAGCAGAGACTGGCTGCATAAGGAATGGCATTACTAGTATCAATCATATCTTGGTCACTTTCACATTGTCAAAGCCAAAGCTAAGACTGAGACATTTCAATGAAAGTAACAAATTTATTCTACTGTAAACACAATATCTTAACAGCAAAGGCAAATAATAATAATAATAAAATGCATTCGGATGAAGATTGATTTGTTTGATTGTTTGTTTGTTTCTTTTTTCTTTCTTTCTTTCTTTGTTCATTTATTTATTTATTTATTTATTTATTTATTTATTTATTTATTTATTTATTTACTTACTCACTTTTTCTGGGGAAGTCTGTGCACCCCTTAAGCTCCAGGCCTTGCAGGCCATAACGCTACACCACTGGAAATATGCACTGACAACTTCAAATTAACCATTCCGCTTTATTCCTGGATGATTGTTATTCTGCCTGTCCACTATCATTATTTTCATTTTCAAGGTGTTCACTTGCAAACCAAGTTCTTGCCTCTCCTTTTCAATTAACTGAACGAGTGTCGGACTCATTGGCTGAATGGTCAGCGTAGTGGCGTTTGGTTCAGAGGGTCCCTGGTTCAATTTCTGTCTGGATCGGGGATTTTAACCTTAATTGGTTAATATAAGAGTTTAAGGGATGTTCCACCATTCAATACAATGTAAAAGATTTGAAATTTATTAAGTGAAGACCGGTTTCGACTCCCTTGGAGTCATCATCAGTTCTTGTAGATAATTAAATCTATGGGAATCTGATAACAATCATCATGGGGATTGCCTACATACATCTCCATAGGTTGACAAGAAATCATGACAAAATTATAGGCACAATGGCAATTGCCTAAAATACTTATCAATAGGTTGTCCTAAAACAAATTATGTACACAATGACATGAAACACTTGGCACTTTAAGAAAGATCTTGGATCTGGATTAAAGGTATATTGTCGCATGTTAATTCCAGTGGCTTAGGAGCTGGGTGTTTGTACTGTCCCCAACATGCCTGCAACTCACACAGCACACATAACACTATCCTCCACCACAATAACATGGCAAATGCCGCCCACCCTACCTTACCCGGCTAGAAATAGCCACAAGAAATTATAACTGAATGAGTTAAAATAATAATTCTCAACTGTTTGGATACTGAGTGCGTATTTCTGAATTGTCAGCAAAGCACAATATGGTTTGTTTTTTTTTTTTTGTTTTTTTTTTGGCCTTCAACTGAAACACATCTTCCCCCATCCAGCCAGAGCTTTCCTCATGATATACTCTCCAGAGTTGAAGAGACGGTATACAACCCTGTCTAATTAAATAATGAGCTTAAATAAAAAGTATGCAATCAATCTGCATTTTTTGTCATTTGTTTAAGATGCCAGTCACTGACTGAATGTAAATATAGTACAAGCCTTAATGTATCCAGCAGTAGAAACCTCAACAGACATACCTCCTTTGCCAGGAGTAGCAATATTGGATTCTCTTCCCTGGTGAGATCATTGAAGCACACTTCCCTGGTAGCATAGCCACACACCACATACGCCCTGTAGTAATTTCCAACAAGAAAGGAACATAATAACGTGCTCATCTCAAAGGCATTAGCTCGGCGCCGTTCCAGGATCGCTGTCGGGGACAGGACGTGCTCCGGCTGGAACAAATACCAGTTCATTTATTACACTCATAATGTAATATAATTAATAATTTTAGGTACTTAGGAGCTTCATTTCTTTTGACAATACCATTTTTTTCTTTCTTTACTTTTCTTACAGCATGCCCTGTTACAATATGATAATACTACATTCTCAGATATCACTTATCAATCGTTTTAGACTAAAATTATACAGACTATATATATATATATTTTTTTTTTTAATACCAATGGCCTGTCAAATTAATTTTATGTCACTAGAATAATATCTTTCAACATTTGCAATTCTTTCTTTCTTCATTTGTATCAGAGGTAACAGTTAAATACAATATAGATTAGGAACAGTAAGAAGTAAAGTACATCAGTTTATTAAGATACAATACAGTAAAATATTTATAATACAGAATTCAAACTATTTGAAACCTAACATTATAAATTCATAACACTTAGACACAAGTCAACTGAACCATTCAAAAAAAGTCTGATCACCAGGTTGGCCTTATCCTACTAAATGTTCCGTGCCCAGTAGCGGGCGACATCAATTGTGTTAGGGTTCTCAATTTTTAAATCTTCTATAAATCTATAAATCTTCTAGCTATGAAATGAAATGGCGTATGGCTCTTAGCACCAGGAGATCCCAGGACGGGTTCGGCTCACCAGGTGCAAGTCTTTTGATTTGACAACTGTAGGCGACCTGCGCGTCGTTATGGGTATGAAATGAAGATGAAGACAACACACACACTCAGCCCCTGTGCCGAGGAAATTAACCAATGATGGTTAAAATCTGATCAAAAATTAGATGTTGGCTTTTCAGGTGTTTGCTCTATTAACCAGCGTTTTGTCTTAGGTCTGACACTAGACTCGTCAGAGTGGGATGTGTCAGATCCTACCCACTGACGCTGGGGTGTATGCAGGTGAACTTATCAAAAGCCTATTTAAGAGGCACAGATGGTTAAAATTCCCGACCCTGCTGGGAATCGAACCCAGGACCCCTGTGACCAAAGGCCAGTATGCTAACCATTTAGCCATGGAGCCAGACCTTTGTGGCCATGATCGTTAAGGTGTCAAGTCTATATGGTCTGACACTGTAGTTAGCTGCTTCGAGTCCCGTTGGTCGAAAAAATGTTCACCATCAGATTGTTGGCCGGTGCGGTACGAAAGGTGGTGGTATACAATTTCTAATCACTAGATTGCGTGCCAAAAGCCTGGAATTGCTTCCAAACCTCTCCACAGTGTCCATACAGAGCGAGGGCATATAACGCTGTTGATGGTAATTTGGCAGATGGAGGTGTAAAGCTTTGGCGCTAATCGACAGGAGTGGGCTACGTGCCGACACTCCCTACCCTATTATCATCATCTCACATCCATACATGCAGGTCACCTGCACCAGGTGAGCCGAACATATCCTCGGACACTTCCGGCACTAAAAACCATGTGACAGATCTTCTATCGTGCATGTTGTTAGACTCAAGGGGAACTGCTCAAGGTGTTGAGCTGTCTGTAGTTCCCCACAATCACAGAGCGGAGAGTCACTCAAAAGCCCCCATTTCTGCAGGTTCAGCTTGGTTCTGCCGACTCCAGTTCGTAGTCCATTGAACGCCGTCCATGTAGCCCAGTCATCCTTGTGGCCAGGAGGGAAGTTTTCTTTTGGGGTCATCCAGTTGGACAGATGACCACTTCTCTCCTTCCACATTCTTCTTCTAGCAATATCAGCATTCATGTCAAAACCAACTGTTGTCCGAAGGAGGCTTTTCCCAGATTTAAGGCGAGGTTAGGCAGGGAAATATCGAAATAGTGAGTGTGATGTGAATACCTTAATTAATTTGCAATTAATAAAATATAACAATCTATTTTAAAGTTTCAAAACAGATGGAGTTTGCAAAATGAATAAATAACCTAAGTCCATCTCTCCTGATACAGCAATTTCCTAGTCTTTAAACATGTGCTATTTACACATCTCTTTCTTCTCCTTATAACTTACTCTCGTGTAGCAAATGATCCAAAGTCTGGTGACCATTATCACAGGTGTGTTTTGGACTGTCTCTAATTTGAAATCTGTACAAGTATGATCTAATGTTTCAATGCCCTGTCATCAAAACCATAATTTGGTTGTTACACTCAATTTCAATTTTAGTCTGTCCTGTACACTGGGGAAAAGTGATTTTGTAATTTCACCCTTTGATGTATTGTCCCATTCATTTTATCACTTTCTCAAACTAAACTCACCTAAACCACTTTAGTGTTGCTTCTTTAGCCAGCTGGTCTGCTAATTCAATTCGCCTCATTTCCAACATGTACCTTAACCCAATTAAAGGAAATCGTCCAGTTCTGTTTCCCCATTTCAATTGCTTTCCTTCTAATTTCATCTGTGAGAAAAGAATTTTTTAACAGTTCCTAAGTGCATCAATTGTAATTTGGCTGCCTGTGAAAATTAGCTTCAAAGACCTGCACCAGCCTCTACGGAGGCCACACACCATTATTATTATTATTATTATTATTATTATTATTATTATTATTATTATTATTATTCTTTCGAATGGGCCACCAGAGGACCACGTGCCAATTTCAATTCCTTCTTCTTTGTTCTTTCCTTTTCTTCCAGTACGCTTTCATCTGTTCACTATGTTTCTTCTTTCTGTTTTCAGACCACTTTGAACCAGTCGTTTTTACTTTCCTACCTTGGAATCCTTCTATTTTCAATACTTTTAACCGAAAGCCTTCTCTATTATTTATTTCTTCTGTTGTTATATTGTTTTTTTCTAAATCCTTTCTTACTTCGTTGACCCAGCTTGTCGTTGATTTCTTACTCCACAAATATCTGAAAATCTTACTGGTTAATCTACTATCTTGCATTCGATATAAATGTCCAAAAAACATAAGTCTCCTTTTCCTCATTACATCTGATATATTTTCTATTTTTTGATATATTTCAGCATTACTTCGTAATTTCCAACCTTCTGCTGTGTTTTGTGGGCCTAATATTTTCCTCATGATTCGCCTTTCTAGTATTTCTAGCTTATCTAAATTATAGTTTAATGCCAGACACTCGCTTGCATATAGGCATTCTGGCTTCACTACTGTGCTGTAATGCCTTATTTTTGCATTTTTGGATAGGCATCTTTTATTGTAGATATCTTTGGTGACACCATAAGCTCTCTCCATTTTATGTACCCTCTCCTCTACTGCAGATTTTTCTAAACCATTTTCTTGGATTATTTCCCCTAGATATTTGAATTTTTTTACCCTCTCTATTTGGCCAATATCTGTTTTCAGAAATTTTGGTGCATCCCAAATATTTGTTAAAAATTTTGTTTTTTCTGCAGAAATTCTTAAGCCAGTTCTGCTGGCGATTCTTTCCAAGACATTTACTTGGGTTACAGCAGATGTCACATTTTCAGAAAGTATTGCAAAGTCATCTGCAAATGCAAGACAATTTATTTCAATCCTTTTGTTTCCTCTTCCTAACCTTATCGGTGAAATGTTGAGTTCAATAAGTTTTTCGTTCCAAATTCTCACTATTTTCTCTAGGACACAATTAAAAAGAATTGGGGATAGTCCGTCGCCTTGTCGTACACCAGTTTTTATTTTGAAAGGCTGTGATATCTCTCCCAGAAATTTCACTTTAGAGACTGTGTCTGTAAGTGTTTCACGGATTAGATTTGCCAGTTTAGACTTTATGCCAAATTCTCGAATTATTTTATATATAGTTTCTCTGTCAACAGAATCAAAAGCCTTTTTGAAATCTACAAACATGACTACAATGTCCTTTGAATTAAGTAACCTGTGGCGAATTATTGACTTAAGATTAAATATTTGTTCTGAGCATGATCTTCCTTTCCTGAAACCACCTTGATATTCACCTAAATGATTGTCTAGTGTTGTTTCTACTCTGTTTAATAAAATATTGGAAAATATTTTATATGCCACTGCTAATAAAGATATTCCTCTGTAGTTATTAACGTCCTGTTTATTACCTTTTTTGTGGAGTGGATGTATCAAGGCTACTTTCCATTCCTCAGGAATTTTTTCAGTTTTCCAGATTTCTTCAAAGAGTAATTGTAGCTCATTTGCTATATTTGGCAAGGACCACTTCAAAAGTTCCGCTGTAATAGAATCTTCTCCGCTAGCTTTGTTGTTTTTGAGGGTTTTAATTACTTCTTCAATTTCTTCCAAATTTTCATCAATATCTTGAAATTCTAATTTATGACTTGGTTCAGGACAGTTCAAAAGTTGATCAAAATATCTTGCTAATATCTCACAATTTTCAGTATTGCTTAGTCCAATTCTGCCGTTTTCATCCTTGAAACTAACATTTGTAGTTTGGTACCCCTTTAATTCATTCTTAAAAGTCTGATAAAAGTCACGGGTGTTACTTTTTATAAAGTTTTTGTCCATTTCTATAAGTTTCTCCTTTTGAAAGGCTCGTTTAGTACTTCTGATTATCCTTGCTGTTTCCTTCCTTTGTTGTTTAAACTGATCAAAATCTTCAATTTTCTTTGAGCATTTCCATTTTTTCCATGTTTTAGCCCTCTCTGCTAAAGCTTCTTCACATATTTCATTCCACCATATTTTCCTTTTATTTTTTATTGGCCCAAATGTTTTCTGTGCTGCATAATTAATTGCTTTGGATATTTCTTGCCAGTTGCCTTGTTTAGCCACTTTAATTTCATCTTGGTAGTTTTTAATTGATTCTTTTGTTATAGTAAGTCTGTCTACATTATATTTTATTAACCTCTGTGGCTTTCTTTGTTCTTTATTAGGTAGGAGTTTGGCTTTAATTTTAGAGAGAAAATGGTCGGAATCAAATTCACCATTCCTTACCACTTTCACATTCATAATTTCTTTTGTACTTTTTTTTGAAACAGCCACATGATCTAACTGAAACTCTCCTAACATTGGGTTTGGAGATATCCACGTTTTAGCTTTTCTGGGGAGTTTTCTAAAGAAGGTTGACATTAGTTTCAGGTGATAGCTTTGACACAAACTGATTAGCCTAATACCATTTGTATTTGTTCTTCTGTGGGCTGGGTAATGTCCTACTACATTTCTAAATTTTTCTCTACCTATTTGTGCATTGAAGTCACCTAATAGTATTATGGTGTTCATTTTCGGAATTTTGGATATTTCGTTTTCCAAACGAACCCAGAATTCTTCTGTTTTTTGAGGGTTTTTCCTATTGTCTTCATTTATTGGTGCATGGCAATTAACAAGTGTGTACGTTTTGTTTTTGCATTTAATTGATAGGAGAGATATTCTTTCTGAGTTGGATTTAAATTCTGTTACATTTCCTATTATACTTTTATGAATGTAGAAAGCTGTACCAAGTAGTGGCATCCCCTTCATAATTTTGATTGCTGGTTTGCCTTTAAAGATCCTGTAGTTACAAGTGTCTATTACATTTTCATCTAGGAATCTAGTTTCTTGAACTGCCAAAATTTGAATATTGTTTTTCTCTAGAAGTATTTCTAGTTCTTTTTGTTTACCAGTCTTGAGTAGAGAATTTACATTTAAAGTGCCAAAAAAGAATTCCTTTTTGAATTTCATTTTAGAAGGATTCCAAGGTTGCTCCGACTCAACCTTCTGATTGCAGTTGTTGGGACTCCCCAGAACCTTTAGTCCCAATGCATTGCGTGACGTAATGGTGGATTTCTCTTTCGAGTTACCACCTGGGGTAGTGCCTTCATTCAGCGGACTTTCCATACTGCAATTGAAATTGTATAAAATACAAAGTGAGGAATTAGATTCCAGGATAAGATCGGATTGTTAGTCCGAAATTTGATTATTATTATTATTATTATTATTATTATTATTATTATTATTATTATTATTATTATTATTATTATTATTATTATTAACATGTGAGAAATTTTCACCAGAAACTGACCCGTTTCTTTAATTTTGCACTATATCACAGCAACACAAGGCTGCCAACTTAGAAATTACAAAACTTCACAAGACCACTGGGATGGATAAAGCCATTGGTCTGGATAGGTTAGATCCAGCTAGTGAGAAAATCATTGGTCTGGATTGTTTTTTTTCTTTTTTTCTACTTGTTTATGTTGCACCGACAGATAGGACGACGGGATAGAAAAGGGCTAGGAGTGGGAAGGAAGCGGCCATTGCCTTAATTAAGGTACAGCCCCAGCAATTGCCTGGTATGAAAATGGGAAACCACGGAAAACCATCTTCAGGGCTGCCGACAGTGAGGTTCAAACCCACTATCTCCCGGATACAAGCTCACCGCTGCGCACCCCTAACAGCATGGCTAACTCGCCCGGTCTGGACTGGTTAGGTCCAGCTTGTGACAAGGTGACTGGATGGGGGCAAGCAAAGCAAAGCAAAGCAAAGGTCAGAGCCGCAAAGCGGCCTCCAGGTCTCTAGTATCCCACGCCACAACACTGGTCTGTGCAGGTTAGGTCTGACTAGTGACAGAACCACTGATCTGTATTGGTTAGGTTCTGCCTTGTGACAAGATCATTGGGCAGGGGTTACAGTGACTCTAGCCTATTCTATGCTCAACAGTGGTGAAAAATGGAAATACTCAACACTGATTACCTTCACTGTCGCGGGGGATACAGTGTGCTAGCTGCCCGTAGAAACTCTGAACTAGTTCTTCGCGGAGGTGGTAGTATTTAAATAGGTTTTCAGCCAAGTATCCTACGAAGTGCTCCTTCTTACACCCTGATACGGGGAGAGATTGTCTTACATTTCTCCACTTTCTCTCGATCATGTTGGTGTGAACAGCAAAATCTCTCCCGCAAGACGTTCGTGGTTCCGTTCGTACCCGCGTGCACTTCTATGTGTTTCACCTTTGAATGCCAAAAACCCTCAACCTGGAGGCTGTTTTATGCCTCCAAGCAGTCCGATATTATTGTCGTACTGGGGAGGATATATATACTCGTTAACAGCCGGGCTGAGTGGCTCAGACGGTTGAGGCCCTGGCCTTCTGACCCCAACTTCGCAGGTTCGATCCTGGCTCAGTCCGGTGGTATTTGAAGGTGCTCAGATACGTCAGCCTCGTGTCTGTAGATTTACTGGCACGAAAAAGAACTCTTGCGGACTAAATTCCGGCACCTCGGCGTCTCTGGGACGTAAAGTAAATAACATTGTTTATTATTTTATACTCAATAATTGTCAGCAAATAATGCTATCTCCGAACTTCACTGGCACGAGAAAGAATGTCTTATTATTGTCCCGCTCAACGTCGCAAAAACCAATTACCCTAATACACGATGCTCGCGATCATACTTTTCTCTTGCCATATTTTGCCTCATCGATTTCAACGACTATTCTTATTCCTCCAAGAGGTGCTGAGTTACGAATACCCTTGTCTTAGCCGACTTTCAGTACGTATTTAATAAGCGGGTAGTGGGGCCTGTTACGTAGTAACTATAATGTTACGAACCGTATCACTTTCACGGGAGAAGGGGGAAGATGTGCCTCCAAAAAAGGTACCCCTCTTAGCTAATTCATGGAAGTCGCAGGTACGTAAGTTTCCTGCAGAAGAAAATGAACTGAGCTCCAGCACACTCCACAAGAATAAACGCGATTAATCACACCGTGAGCTGTTAAAACGTTCGTAAATTGCACTTTGTCAATTATAATCCTGTATACGTCTAAAACAAAACAACCCCAACCAGCACACGCCATGATAAGTACAGAACAAGGAGACGTACAAGAAGCCCGACATGACAAGTTCAAAATGCGCGGTTTCCTTCTTTTCAATAATGCTGGCAGCCTTGTGGGGACGCATGATGCGAGCTCTATCGGAGCAATAATTATTATTGAAAAATGCGCACATGCCGTGCAGAATACCATTACATTACATTTACATTACATACACATTACTTTTCTTTGCTATAAGCTACGATGGATTTCTGTCTATTACTGCATTTTACAATATGGTATCTATCACAGAATTCCAAGCACAACTCACACACATATTCATTTGGTTCGTGAAATAATTTGTCGCAGCACACCTTGTGGTGGAAACCATGGATCGCCAATCTCGTCGTCACGTGTCGCATATCATGATTAGCTTCCATCCAGGTCCTGTCTTGCATAGCAGATGTTGCATAGAAGTCCTCTGGTATGTTGTTTTTCTTCTCATGCAGATCTTGTATAAACTGTTTGAAGCTGGTACTAGCTTGAAGTATGAGCTCGCATCTCAGATCCTCTATTAAGAAGATCCCTGGTAGGCCTAAGCTCATACACTAGCCTCGATCTTGCATTCTGCGGGACTCCTAAAATTCTCTTCAGGTATCTAGCCTTTACTCGCTCCAATTCTTCCAGCTGTTTGTACGTGGGGTATTCTGCCACTAATTCTAGGCCATAAGTCAGAACAGGTAGTATCTTTAACCTAAACAAGTCCATAGCTGTGCTGATCGATAGTTGTGTGATGTTCCTGATTTCATTCATAACCCTAGTGGCCGCCACTGCTCTAGATCTTATATGTAAACTGAAACTCTTTCCCGTTGTTTGAATTGTGATACCTAGATATTTAAAATTGTTAGCCCTCTTGAGTAGTTTGCCATTGCATTTGATGTTCTCTGCTTCAGTGAGTCTTCCTCCTTTCCTAAATACTACCAATTCCGTCTTCTCTTCGTTTATCTGGATGTCGTTTCTCTCTGCCCATTCACATAGTGTGTTTAGCGATACTTGCAGTTTATCTATATCTGTCGCTGCGATGGCCATGTCATCAGCGTATACGTATGTGCTTGCTCCTGCCATTCCTTTGGTGACATCGTGAGAACATTAAACAGGATAGGGCTGAGTGGATCGCCTTGGAGGACACCGTTCGTCTGCGACAGCCAGTCAGCAATAAGAGATTACTATTAATGACAGCTGACCGATGACCGAAGCCGGCCAAGAGCAACAGAAAATGGTAGCAAAACTCTGATCTGCAGAGCCTCCTTTTTAATTCTTCTATATAAGTAAGAATACTGCGAAAGTGGGCGAGGGGGAGGTTCCCTGGCAACCACAAGGAAAGGAGGGTTCCCTGGCAACCACAAGGAAAGGATCTCTCGTCTACGCTACTTCATATATCGCTTTAAGTCATTTTAATATTGGTTTTTCACCTCTGTAGCCGCTAAGGGTCTACGGAATTACCACCGAATTATGGATTCGGTCATGGAAGGTAAAAGGAGACCGAGGTGACTACAGTTAGACTTTTTATTTAATGATTTAATGATAAGTGACCACGCAGCTAGAGGATTGTGGAGATTCTAACTTCACAGAGGCAAATAAACTTTATGCAAACTTTATAATTTTTCACCGCTTGAAACGCAATCTAAATATTATTAGTTCACATAAAATACTATGAAAATATCTGTCGATTCTATCCTAATGAATTGTAACGTAAATTATATATTTTACATAAAGCACATTGGTGCATCAAACCTACGCTGTACGCATGTATGTTGAATCTTCAGCCTGAAGGCTAGTTGAATCCCCAGGCGTAGTTGAGAAATTTTTAATGAAGTAATTTTCCGCTGCTTTCTTCATCGCCTAAAATACCAAAACAAAATAAAAATATATTATGTTTCGAATTTCTAGTACCGGTATCTTCGTCTTACTGTGTTTATAAACCACATTTCTTACCTGGCACAGAGCAGTTGAAGTCACTGAAGCTGAATACCACACACGGCACCTATTAAAATTTGCGCTGGACAATAAACGAAACTTTTTTAAAAAATGACAGCTTCTCTTAAATCAGCTGTTAATAGATATTCATTCGTTTTATTACCAACACAAAAAATGAAAAATGTTTCAGCCAATCACAGCACCTTTCGTATAGGATGTTGCCGTAGTAGTTTCTACTTTAGTCACTAGATGGCGCTAGCAGTAGCTTATTAAGATACATGCGGAAACAAATTTATTTTAAATCCTACAATGCATGCGTATTTTGCTTTTCGTAAATATAAAACCACAGACCATCCAGTCTCTTTGCAGTCCGTATTAAGATCTAAATGAGTGGGCCTAATGTGATCTTAAGAGAAGAAAAGTAGGTACCGGTAGGCCTAAATGTTTTATGAACGAACACCGGTTTTTCTTTAATGCAAGATGTTTCTTCCGCCTCCTGCCATTTCTTGATGGATGGCAGTACTTCTGGCACAGGCCATAACAAAATATAACTTCCACCTAAGTCCCAGTCTCATCCATGGCTATGACAATATGGAAGCAGCTGGGGTGTTATGGGTAGTGCTGAGTAATGACATTCGGAGCACCAGTAGCGGTGATTGGGGGGGGGGCCTCCCAGCAACGGTGATACTGCCCCCCCCCCCCCATTTTGTGGAGAAAACATTACAGTTTTATTCCATTTTAGTCGGCCGAAACTAGGAAATATTTTTTAAAAAAAGCAATTTGCACAAGCCCTGTTGTCTTACCAGCTTTCTTCATTTTCTTTAATTATTAACAAAATGATTAGTGGAAATATGCACAAAATATTGTTCGTCGCGGCTAACCACTTTGTATAACGCCACAGCAAGTAGTGGAGACTTTGCATGTGCTGTGAGGAAGGGTAACAGGGGGGCACTGAGATATGATTCACCCACTTGCCACATGCATCCATCATTCAGCAAGTCTCTTCAGCGTCTGATAGTTTGTTAGTGTGTAGTCAAATACTAAATGTTTTTTTAATTGTAATACATGTGTAATATTGTTCCATTGGTGAAAATTTGATTGTATAGTATCAAAAATCTCAAAGCTATTACCGGTACTGCATTTAAGTTGGCAAACTGTCAACCTTTACCTCTCTGTCGAAATTCGCTCAGAGAGCATCAAAACACTTACCCCCCGCCCACTATGTCCCACAAAACCGGCTACTTTTTTTATTGTCTGTATATTTTTTGCCCCCTCGCTTCTAATTTCCAATCGCCGCTACTGCGGAGCACAGCCACTGCGTCTGAGTGTTATGAAAGATGTTGCTCATAGTCAGCCGTGCTGCAATAGTATTTTCTGGCCCAATGAAGACAGCAATGACAAACTCTTCATCTTGCCTGTTAATAGTACTGTATGCACCATTTTGGTGCTCCCATCGGTTGACGCGGTTTACTCGTACCTGCATAACTTTTGGTGGTATTGTTCGAGGATCTAACTAGTATCTGGGCTGATGACTACACAGACACACAAGATGTTTCTGTATTTGTCGAAAGATCCCGGTTAATTTTTTAGTTGGAATATTGAACAGAGATCTTTCTGTTTGAGAAATGTCACGAGGTTTTCTTGCTTTTCATTAATAATCCAAGAGTTTTAATTTCATGAAAGATTCTAGATGTAGCCTACTATTTTGAGAATAAATCAGATGTTCATTTTTTGAATGACCCCATATTGTATTGCCTGAATGATCCCGGATTTTGATTTCTGGATGCCCACAGATTTCTGTGGATAGTCTTAAGTATTTATTTTAGAGAAGTGATCCCAGATTTCTGTTTCTTTCTACTTATCACTCATTCTTCCTACGGATTTATGAGCAAGGATTAAAGTAGTTGAATTTTTTTTTGCTAGTTGCTTTACGTCGCACCGACACAGATAGGTCTTATGGCGGCGACAATGGGATAGGGAAGGCCTAGGAGTGGGAAAGAAGCGGCCGTGGCCTTAATTAAGGTACAGTCTGGTGTGAAAATGGGAAACCACGGAAAACCATCTTCAGGGCTGTCGACAGTGGGATTCCAACCCACTATCTCCCGGATGCAAGCCCAAAGCTGCGCGACTTTAACCACACGGCCAACTCGCCCGGTAGTAGTTAAATTAAGGCGGCCCGCAAGTATATGTGTGTGTCTTACAACACGACCTAGTATACAATATTTACGGGTAAATAAATGTATACGTTATGTTCACTCGACACTCGAACAATTAAACAACTCGAAGGAGGAAGAAAGAAGGTACGAACCTTCGACAAACGAAGGTATCGGCAAAGAAAACGGAAGAGCCGTGAAAGGCGGGAAAATGAAAAGGCTCTTAAGGCCTCGAATGCTCTAATATCGTCGGGGTTGGAAAAGAACAAGAGTTGCCGAAGGGAGGTCACATACCTGCGATCTAGGTGTAGCGAGCTTGCCTCTTTCCCGGAGGGCGGAGGCTCTGGGTTCGATTCCCGGCCAAGTAAGGGATTCTTACCTGGATCTGAGGGCTGGTTCTAGGTCCTCTCAGCTTACTTGATTACAACTGAGGAGCTATCTGACGGTGAGACAACGATCTCGGTGTAGAAAGCCAAGAATAACGGTTAAGAGGTTTCGACGCGCTGACCACGCATCATGTCCAGGCCTTCGGGGTGAGCAGCTTTGTAGGACACGGCATTTTGCTTTGTCTGACCCCGCGAGACTCGTAATATGCACACATCTTGTGATTATTTGTAACATTTCATAATATTTTTAAAGCGCAATTAACGTTATTTTGTAACTAGTCTTTTACCTATAGGAAATGGCTGGGCGGTGTGGGTCAGCTTGTATTCGGGAGATAGTGGGTTCGAACCCCACTGTCGGCAGCCCTAAAGATGGTTTTCTGTGGTTTCCCGTTTTTACACAGGCAAATTCTGGGGCTGTACCTTAATGAGGGCCACGGTCGCTTCCTTCCAACTCCTGTCCCCAGGGCCTATCTGTGTCGCTGCGACGTAAAGCAAACTGTAACTAGTCTTTCTTTTACATCTACTACTGTTTGAGAGGTGCTGGTGGTGTTTATTGTTTCAAGAAGTACAACCAGACAACCATCTCAATATAACACTATTCAGAAAGAAAAATGGAAGGGATCAGACACTTCGAAAAATGAAGATATCAGCCAGAGAAAGACAAGGGCCACGTGAAGCGTAAAAATGAAAGACTTCCTAGGCCTCGAGTGCTCTAACAGCGTCGGGGTCGGAAAAGAACAAGAACTGACCAAGGGAGGTCGGATCGGATAGATGAAAGTGAAGAGCCTGCCACAAATTGGAAACAATGCCAGGACTCAGCTAAAGCCCCATGGTCGCCAACCCACGCTCCCAAGTTGAGAGCCCCTGAGGTTCCTTTTAGTCGCCTCTTGCCACAGGCAGGGGATACCGTGGGTGTTATTCTACCGCTCCCACCCAGAGGGGGTTATTGTTTGAAAAGGAATAGGCTGTGAGCTATAAATTAGGTACCACCCGGACATTTATTCAGAACTGACGTTGGGAAACTACCGGTACTTCTCGGATGACCAGGAGTGCGGAGTCAACCCACTTTTACTTAATTATATTAGACTACCTGAGTCGTTAATCCATGGCAGAGCCACGTGGGAATTCCTACCACTACGTCACAGCCCCAAAATATTACTTTTTCTTCTCATGTAATTTCGTATATTTTCAGAAACTACCTCATCTGCTGATGGATTAAAATCACTTAATCGTGTGTTCTAATCAGAATTCGAATTAACGTCGGATGGAGAAGATTTCCCGCTCTTATAAAACAGAAAATTCATCCCCCCCAGGGAAAGATATTTATCCTATTATCCTATTTTATGAATTATCACCGTGTAAACATACATTTCTTCTGGAAAGAATCGCCTGAACATGTGAGTCGGCTTTGCAGTATAAATCATGTGGGCTGATGTGTGTCTCTGCACCAGCATACGACCGTGACGTAGCTGTGGAAATAGCGTCTTAAGATTTTCTAAGGTCATATCACTGCTCTATGTCCTCAACTTTTCAACCTAAACACTTCTTTAGCGATAATAATGTTCCTAAATTATGTTTCTCTGATCTTAGATATGTGTTATAGTAGCTTCGGTTACTCAGTGGTCGTAGTCAGCTGAGTTCTTTCTGAAGAAAACGTATTTATAAACAGACCTGTAGAGCCTGAGGCAGGGCGCCAAATTTTGCGGGCGCAAACTTCACCAAAACATAATCTATCTATAGGCCTATAAAATAAGAGTTTTGTCTGTACATTGATCAGAAAAAAAATGAAATGGCGTATGGCTTTTAGTGCCGGGAGTGTCCGAGGACAAGTTCGGCTCGCCAGAAGCAGGTCTTTTTGATTTGACTTCCGTAGGCGACCTGCACATCATGACGAGGATGAAATGATGATGAAGACACATACACCCAGCCCCCGTGTCGGCGAAATTAACCAACTGAGGTTAAAATTCCCGACCCTGTCGGGAATCGAACCCGGGACCCGTGTGGCCAAAGGCTAGCACGCTAACCATTTAGCCATGGAGCCGGACACATTGATCAGAATTTAAAAAGGATGGTATTTCTGTATCAGTCGTGTCCACAGTAACAAGGAAATGCAATTTTTACTTTTCCGTAATGTCTGTCTGTCTGTCTGTCTGTCTGTCTGTCTGTCTGTCTGTCTGTCTGTCTGTCTGTCTGTCTGTCTGTCTGTCTGTCTGTCTGTCTGTCTGTCTGTCTGTCTGTCTGTCTGTCTGTCTGTCTGTACACGCATCACGAGAAAACGGCTGAAGAGAATTTAATGAAAATCGGTATGCAAAGTCGGGAAATAAGTCACTACAAGCTAGGCCATAAATAATTGAATTCACGCTAAGAAAAAAATAGTTTAGGGGAAGGCCTAAAATGGAATTCCCTAATATTTATGTTATTAGTGGACCTATCTTAATGAAAATCGGTATGCGAAGTCGGAGAATAAGTCGCTATGATTTAGACCATAAATAATTTTATTAACGCTGAGTAAAATGGTAATTTGGGGGAAGGCCTAAAATTTAATTAATTATTAGTAGTCCTATCGATAAATAATACATAACTAAAGTTATATAGAATTAAATTTCCAATTATTTAAATCTTATACATTTTCACCATACCGGCTATGATAACAGCGATACCTGTATTCATGACAGTGTATTTTTATTGCTAAGTCGAGATAATGGGTGAACAGAATGTAATGAAAATCGGTATGTAAAAGTCTTGAGAAGAGTTGGGGAAGAGAAAAATATGTTAATCAAGAAGAGAAAGCACAATCGGACTGGTCATTAGATGAGGAGAGATTGCTTGCTTATAGATACTATAAGGTAAGGGTTATCCTGCCCGAAGGCAGGTCCGAACCTCCGCAGAGGTATTCCTGAGCCGGAGTTTACGTGAGGTAGGGTGGCCAGTTCCTTTCCACACCTCCATTCCCTTACCCCCCACCAACAGCGCGTGGCAACCCGTCCAACTCCTGACCACGCCCAATGTTGCTTAACTTCGGAGATCTCACGGGATCCGGTGTTCCAACACGGCTACGGCCGTTGGCTATAGATACTACAGAAGGAACGGTAAATGGAAAAAGACAAAGAGGACGGAGAAGATATCAGATGCCGGACAGTATCAGGATAGAATACAAGTATTAGGAAACAAAGAAGGTGGCAAGAGACAGGACTGCGTGGAGAGCTGCCATGTGAATACCTGACATATGGCAGAACATTGATGATGATGATGATGATGATGATGATGATGATGATGATGATGATGATTTATACAAACATTCTGTGCGGCTTCTTGGCTGAATGATGAACGTAGTGGCAATCGGTTCAGTGGACCCCGGGTTCGATTACCGGCCAGGTTGGGGATTTTAACTTTGAATGTTTAATTCCTCTACCACGGGAGGTGTTTGGGTTAACATACACCACACTACAAACCACCACAGAAACACGCAATAGAGAATACATTCCCCCCTACCCCGCACAGGGTTGGTGCCAGAAAAGGCATCCGGCCGTAAAACTAGACTAAACTGATATAGAGTGGCGACCCCACGAAGAAGAAGCAATCAACTGCCCTTAATCTTACTACGTTTCACTTTTAATCAGGGCTAGGATTTATATGTACCGTACTAAAAATGGCTAAATATGTACATACACATTGGCTAAACATAATATGGAATGAAATATGAACTACTTGTTCTATAAAAATGGTGAAAAGTAATGTAATGTGTGTCCGGCCCCGGGGTTTTTAATTGTAAATGATTAGTATCCCTGGCTTGGGGGCTGGGTGTTTGTGTTGTCCTTAACGTTTCTTTTCTCACATTCAGCACTCTACACCAGGGCCTCTCAAACGCCCAAAATCTCACGCGTGCAAACTGAGGCACAGAGTTTCTGTGCACAGTGCATCGGTTCCACTCGGCTAAGCTCGGCTCAACTCGGCTCGGAATTGGAGCGCTGCGGAGCAAGTGAGGAAGAGGGATACAGGCGGAGCGAGCGAGACAGGCGTGGGGAAGGAGAGAGACAGCGCTATTGCTCCAAATCGAGGAGTGGGGGGTCTGCACTCTGGTCAACCAAGCGAAGTCGTCTTTTGCACCGTGCACAGTGCATGCACCCTGAGAGGTCCTGCTCTACACTTCCGCAATTCCACTTCACGCACGTTCCTATCATATGGTGAAAGTAGTGGTAGATGATATATACAGGTCGACGCCACGAACAAAAATCATTTTTTAATGCAATGTGTTGTGTCCAGTTTGAATATTTACTTTTAAAAAAGTGGACATTCAGTGTCTTCCCGTGGCTCAAGCGGCAGCGCGCCGGCCTCTCACCGCTGATACCGTGGTTCAAAACCTGGTCACTCCATGTGAGATTTGTGCTGGACAAAGCGGAGGCGGGACAGGTTTTTCTCCCGGTACTCTGGTTTTCCCTGTCAGCTCTCATTCCAGCAATACTCTCCACTCTGACTAGCATTAATCACTCATTCATAAATCACCTTGGCAGTGGCGACCCCATTGAAATAATGGTCTATATATGATTCATTCATTACATCCCTGACCGGTCAAGACTGGAAAACAGGTTGTGGATTTTCATTTTCATTAAGTCACAGAACTACTACTACTTCTTCTTCTTCTTCCTCTTCTTTATCTGTTTACCCTCCAGGGTCGGTTTTCCCTCGGACTCAGCGAAGGATCCCACCTCTACCGCCTCAAGGGCAGTGTTCTGGAGCGTGAGACTTTGTATCGGGGAGATACAACTGAGCAGGAGGGCCAGTTCCTTGTCCAGGAGGCCTCATCTGCTATGCCGAACAGGGGCCTTGTGCGGGGGGGGGGGGGGGGGAAGGGATGGTGATCGGAAAGTATAGACAAGGAAGAGGGAAGGAAGCGGCCATGGCCTTTGTGGGTACCATCCCGGCACTTTCTTGGAAAAGTGGGGAAACCACGCAAAACCACTTCGTGGATGGCTGAGGTGGGAATAGAACCTCCCTCTATTCAGTTCACCTCTCGAGACTGAGTTGATCCCGTTCCAGCCCTCGTACCACTTTTCAAATTTCGTGGTAGAGCCGGGAATCGAGCCCTGGCCTCCGGGGGTGGCAGCTAATCACACGAACCACTACACCAGTCACGGGAAAGTAATCCGTCTGGAATCAAACCGCTCGACCAGTAAAGAGGGAGCTTAGCGAGTTCGGCTACCATTCCAACAGCGTCCTATCTAAAGTGAAGACGAAGAAGAAACATTTCAAAGGGCGGATGACCCATTTTCCTGAGGACCCGGAGGAAGGTGACCCGGGTCGCTGAAGGCTACTGGGCAGGTGTTGTGTCCACTCCCCTCCATACCGCCAAAGAGTCAGACAGGTTCACAATACTGTTCTCACGGGACCCTATCACTCCATTCTCGGTCACTACTGTAAACAATAGACAAGACGTTCCCAACCATTTTAAAGAGAAACAAAAGGCCATGTTTTTTTTTTAGTAAAAGATGTGCAGGCCGCATTGGTTTGTTAAGAATCTGTCACCATAACAGAACACTTTCAACTACGTATGTTCGACTTTATATTTGCTATATACATAAACAAAACAATTCTTAGTGACGACGTTGAATTTGACGAGAAATTCCCTCTGTGGATCAGTGGTAGAGTGTCGGCCTCCGGATCCCAAGACAGCGGTTTCAAATCCGGCAGAGGTAGTCGGATTTTTGAAGGGCGGAGAAAAATCCATTCGACACCCCATGTCGTACGATGTCGACATCTAAAAGATATCTGTTGATACTGTACCGGCTGGTACACCTCTACGCCGCACATTTGAATTTTCCGCCTTAAAGTACTCCTCTACAGGAGAAACTGTGAACTTAAAACTGGATCTACTTAAACTTTTGCTCTGAAGATGTCACTGTGTTAATTTCGTCGTGTTTTTGTTTACTATTTATCAAGAAGTTTGGATATTGTCTCATAGATGTCTCTACTAAAAAACTATGATCATGCACCCTGGTGCGAAGTGAAGGAACCTTTTTGAAGAAATTTTGGATTCATAAGTTTTCTTATTACTAAATTTCGTTCTTTCATTTGTGGGTTGGCAATATTAATCTTTTCTTTCCGCCAGTTTTGAAGTTAGCCAATTAATTATTTCTGTAATTAATTTTTGACCAATCGTGTCTTTCTTCTTCGATTGTGTGTGTAACTGTGACCAATAAACGCCTGTGGGTGTGTCTTAATTATTCATGAAAGGTCTCGAATCTTCCCCGATGGTATAAAAACTGCTGATTTTCTTGTCTCTCGGCCACATCATCAACATTTAGCTTAGTGTATGGACGTGTAGCAGGAGGCGGGAAGCGCCTCTTTCTTCAGGCAGCAGTTTTTCTGTAAGGTAATGGCCACTTAACATCTTTATTTCTTGCTAGCTCAGCAGTTTAACCCGCGGGGAAGGTCCGAAAATTTTACCATGTAACCTATCTCTTAAAAATGTAAATTTCTTCTTGTTTATGTAAAAACCTTATATATCTTTAACTGTAAATCGGGGATAGAGAGTGATTTACCCTCTCGACCTCCCCTTCATTTTGATTGGAGGTGACTACGTTTTTGTAACCGATTTTCTACTCTTCCTTAATGTGTTAAATTTATTCAGTATACGAGTCACCTCCATAGTTTGGGAATAGCCCCTGTTTCATCGGCCTAGTGCCTCTTAAGTTTTAAGAAGTTTCATGTAGGAGTGCAAATTCACGCCTCCATTCATTCTGCAGTTTGGGCCATTAACTTAACCTATTATTTTTCTACTAAGGCCCAGTAGGCTGGGTACAAGATACCCCCGTTTCATGTTGTGTAAGTTGTGCGTTGATGGCAATTTAGGGTTGAGCCTGATATTGCCTTTCATAGGCTTGGAAAACTGAAAGCGGGTCAGATCTTTTAGGTATTGGAAATGTGCCTCTAGGAGGCTTGACATTGCTTGGTGGGAGCCAGTATTTGGGGATTTCTGCCCTGTGTTAAATATGTGTTTGTGAGCTGCTGAGAGCTCAGGAATTGTAAAACTTGGGGCTTGAAGCCCAGATTGTTAAATTGCCTCTAAATCTTGGCTTTTCCTGGTCTTGTACCTGATTGTCGGTTATTTGTTGAATTATTGTTATTTGTTAAACTTTGAAATTCTATGTGAATATTGTTAAGTTTTGCTATTTTCGAAAATATAACCTTTAATGCAATTTTAATTTATATCTCGGCCTTGTAGTTAGACCCATTCACCCCGGCACCTTCTTTCACCTCTGCATTCCACGGGTATCCCCGTAACAGATACATTTGATGTTTACCCGACAAAATTAATTAAATCTCAGCCATAGGCGCCCAAGAAAGATTCGGTTTACTTTTGGAATCTAGTAGGCCTAGACTAAATTGAAATGTCTACACACGGTACCTGAGGCCATAAGATTATTATTACCTAAATATTAAGGAAGTTTACTAAAGACAGTTTTGTCCAGTCCATCCGTCCGTTCTACTGGACACATTTGCTATATTTTTGTTTTATTCCCTCCGGAATTTCCTGCCGGCGAATCATCAGGCATTGACAGGTCTCTAAGTTCAGTTAGCATTATGTAATGTTAAAATCAAATCACTAAATGACCACTACAATAATACGTAGGAGGCGAAGGCTCACCCTGAGCCCGCAATACATTATGAACTTGGCGGGTTGCTCACAGTCACGTCAAGATATCGGCGAAGTAACAGATAGGTCTTATGACAACTATGGAATAGGAATGGCCTAGGAATGTGAAGGAAGTGCCCGTGGCCTTAATTAAGGTACAGCCCCAGCATTTGCCTGGTGTGAAAATGGAAAACCACGGAAAACCATCTTCAGGGATGCCGACAGTAGGGTTCGAACCCACTATCTCCCAGATACAAGCTCACAGCTGCGCGCTCCTAATCGCACGGCCAACTCGCCCGGCAAATAATTAAGGTACAGCCCCAGCATTTGCCCGGTGTGAAAATGGAAAACCACGGAAAACCATCTTCAGAGATGCCGACAGTAGGGTTCGAACCCACTATCTCCCGGATACAAGCTCACAGCTGCGCGCTCCTAATCGCACGGCCAACTCGCCCGGCAAATAATTAAGGTACAGCCCCAGCATTTGCCCGGTGTGAAAATGGAAAACCACGGAAAACCATCTTCAGAGATGCCGACAGTAGGGCTCGAACCCACTATCTCCCGGATACAAGCTCACAGCTGCGCGCTCCTAATCGCACGGCCAACTCGCCCGGCAAATAATTAAGGTACAGCCCCAGCATTTGCCCGGTGTGAAAATGGAAAACCACGGAAAACCATCTTCAGAGATGCCGACAGTAGGGCTCGAACCCACTATCTCCCGGATACAAGCTCACAGCTGCGCGCTCCTAATCGCACGGCCAACTCGTCCGGCAAATAATTAAGGTACAGCCCCAGCATTTGCCTGGTGTAAAAATGTGAAATCACGGGGGGGGGGGGGAATCTTCAGGTCTGCCGACAGTAGACCTCGAACCCACTATCTCCCGAATACTGCATACTAGCCGCACATAAGCGATTGGAGCGATCGAGCTCGGTACTAAATTAAAAATGACGACTGTCGGCAAACCTGCAGTTTCTACCATTCTTGGTATGCATGTGACTTAAGTCTATGTATATGACACACTAACCAACCCTAGAAGTGGAGTGGAGAGGGAGTGACATATAAAGACAACCGAAAACAACCTATATTAGTGTTGAATCAATAATTCGCGGGGTCGGTGAGATAAATAGTTACACTCAGGATGACATTGAAGTCCACGTTCAGCCACCATCGCCATGGGGAGTGAGAATGGGTGAAGAAGAAACTTTATCCAAAATGACCGAGATTGTGGATGTACAGTGTCAGTGCATGCACACGTTTTTGCCGGTTTTTGTGCTAAAGAAAACACGTAATTTTCAAGGCAAATTCATTTTTTTAAATACAAAATATTCGCCATCAGCTTCAACACACTTCGCCCATCTTTCAGGTAAGTTATGAATACCATGCCAGAAAAACTGCTTGTCTTTTGCGGCAAACCATTCGTCGAGCCATTTTCCAACTTCCTCGAAATTGCTGAAGTGCTGCTCTGCGATCGCGTGCCCCGTTGATGCGAAGAGGTGATAGATGGCGCCACGTCGGGGCAGTATGGCGGGTGCAGAAGGATGTTCCATCCAAGCGATTTCTCTTTTACTGGTTTTGCTGTGTGAGACGGCGCACTGTCGTGTCTTCTGGCCCATTCCGGTCGTCTTTCGGTCAATCATTTCTTGGCGATAGCGTTGTGCATTAACTGTTTCGGAAAGCTTCGCTTGCAATTGCGCGTCCTCGCACTTTTGTGGTCTACCAGAGCGCGCACTGTCTTTCACATTGAAATCACCACGTTTAAATTGTCCAAACCATGTCTCACATGTTCTAATCGATGCAGCGTGTTCGCCATACGTTTCTACCAGCAAACGATGACTTTCCACTGCCTTTTCCTTCTGATTAAATAAGAAAAGCAAAGTTCTTTTTAAGGCACAAACGTCGACATGATCACTGAACGATACACCACAGACGCGGACTGAACTTATGTGTGTTGGTAGGTTAATATCAGGTGAACAAACTGACGTATGTGTCAAATTCATACACTGCGTACTGTTCGCTGGAGTCTGAAACCGGAAAAGATTTAAGCAAACACCTGGTATATGTGTATTTTCTAGCGTAGCTCTTAATCAAACTTGGGTATACATATAACTTACTATCTGGAGAAAAATACCGTGCGGGTATGATACCCCTTAACACCCCTGCGGTTGGGGGTTGGGAGGGAGCGACATGTAAACACTATCGGAAACGACAAATATTAATGTCAATCCATATTTTTCCGGGTCGCTAGGATGAACTGTGACACTCTGGATGCCGTTTACATTCAAGTTAATCCTTCACCGGCATGGAGGGTAAAGGTAAGGGTTATTCTGCCCGAAGGCAGGTCCGAACCTCCGCAGTGGTGTTCCTGAGCCGGAGTTTATGTGCGGTAGGGTGGCCAGTTCCTTTCCGCTCCTCCATTCCCTTACCCCCCCCCCCACCAACAGCGCGTGGCAACCCATCCAACTCCTAACCACGCCCAATGTTGCTTAACTTCGGAGATATCACGGGATCCGGTGTTTCAACACGGCTACGGCCGTTGGCTGGAGGGTAAAAAGGAGTGAAAAAGAAAATGTTGATTCCACTGTTTTCCAGTTCGCCAAGCTGATTGGTGATAGATTCAACAGTTGTAAGCAGGAAGCATGTCCATCATATCAATAACGCGATGCGTAAATACATCATTTACTTTTGTTATTTATTTGAAGGGATCAACTACTTTCCAGACAATCTGGGCTGCAACAATGAGAAAGCTCCACGCGAAACAAAATAATCGAAAACGTTTAATTAAACACACAACAAAAACTCTTAAACTACAAAATAGTTCGTCAAATATCAGTCAACATCACAATAAAGAAGTCTACAAAAATTCACTTCACACATAATTAGCTTCTTCTTCTTCTTTCCTAGCGTTTAGTCCCTCATTGGTGCAGGGCCCGCTTTTAACTACGCCATCCTCCACTTCCTGCGGTCAAGGGCGTTAGCTGTAGTGATGCTCAGAAGACGCATGTCTTCTTGATGCAGTCGAGCCACCGCTTCTTCGGACGACCTCGGGAACGGGAACCTCCAGGATCAAATTGGAGGGCACGCGTGAAGCACTTTTCTCCTTAAATGTATTACACAGCGGTGCATGGATATGAACGTGGATGTTTATGCTTGTTTTATTTGGCTGTGTTAAACATGAAAAGTTAATCACGATTCTTCAACAACTCGGTATTGATCACAATGATCTACGTATAATCAGTAATCTGTACTGGAATCAGACAGCAGATGTCAAAACTGATCAAGGAACTTCAGGAACAATTTCAATCAGAAAAGGTGTACGTCAAGGTTGTGTATTATCTCCACTTCTGTTCAATATTTATTCTCAGGCAATATTCCAGGAAACATTGGCGGATGACACTGTCGTCATATCAGATGGGCTATCTGCCCTTCAACGCATAATAAACCACATAGTTCAATGCAGTGAGGAATACGGCCTATTTATTAACACTTCCAAAACCAAGGGTATGGTATTCTCTAAAAGGAAAAACCCACTAACCCTCACAATAAATGGAAAAACAGTTGAGCAAGTATCCTCCTTCAAATATTTAGGCACTATTTTGGACAGTCAATGTGACTCTAAGAAAGAGGTTAAATCTAGAATAGAACAAGCCCGGAAACGATTCGTTGATGTGATAAAATTCTTCATACGATCAGACCTCAGCTTACCACTGAGAATCAGAATGATCCATATTCTCTGTCATCCTTTACGGGTGTGAAAGTAGGACCTTGGACCCAAATACTGAGAAACGAATTGAGGCATTTGAAATGTATTTGTACAGACGTATTCTACGTATACTATGGATACTGAAAGTTTCCAATATTGAGGTCCTTCGCCGGATGGAAAAGCAAAGAGAACCATTGCTTGTTATAAAACAACGAAAAGCAAGATACTTTGGGCCATATTATGGAAGGCGGTAAATACCAGCTACTACATTTAATTCTTGAAGGGAAAATTCATGGGAAAAGGTCTATTGGAAGACGAAGAAACCCGTGGTTGAAGGATATCCGAAGATGGCACTGTTGTACATCGGAGGAGGTCTTTCGTGCTGCAATGTCAAGATAAGAGCTGGTCGTGTGGATCGTCAACCTCCGTTCGGAGACGACGTCTTAGGAAGAAGATGTATCACTGACTCTCCAGGACTTCGGACCATACTATCTAAGGCGTGCTTCTCGGATCTTCTCTGGGATAGGTGCCACTCCCAATCGCCTTCGGACATCTTCATTTCTGATATGGTCCAGTCTTGTGAGGCCCAGTGACCATCGTAACATTGTCATCTCCATACCACGTAGAACGTGCTGATGCTTCTTATTGTTAGTTGTAGGCCAATATTCCGACCCGTAGAGTGCAACTGGTCGGAACATGGACTTGTAGACTTTTCCTTTCAAGCGAGTGGGAATTTTCTTGTTGCATAACACACCAATGATCTGACGCCACTTCAGCCATGTACCATGAACTCGTGCTCGGGTGTCTGGAAATGTCTTTCCGTCTGAGGTAATGCAAATCCTGAAGTAGACATTCAAAAAGTACCCGAGCAGCACATGGAGCAATTTCATTAGAAAACACGTTATGTGACCTGCGGAACAGCACGGCACCTCTAGATATTTCAAGTTGCTTTTCGTCGCACCGGCACAGAGAGGTCTTATGGCGACAATGGGTTAGGAAAGAGCTAGAAATGGGAAGGAAGCGGCCTTAATTAAGACACAGCCCCAGCATTTGCCGACAGTGGGGTTCGAACCTACTATCTCCCGGATGCAAGCTCACAGCTGCGAGCCTCTAACCGCACGGCCAACTCACTCGGCCCTGCAAACAGCGAGATGAATAGTGACACCCCGAATTTTTTATAAGTCCAAGTTCAGCACCCTTTGGGTGGGGGCGAGGGGGGCTGAGATAAAAAAATAATCGAAAATAGCGTCGAATGCATAGTTTTCGGGAACTCTGAGATGAATAGTGACGGTGTTGAGTGAGTTTATAGGCCATCTTCTTCAATCAAGCATTACACAAGTGTAATTAAACCAGAGGTATTGTAAGGATCAGCATGTTGAACGTTGAACGAAAGAGGTGAACAAAGGAACTGGAAAAGAAAGAACGAAAGAAACGAAAATATTTTGGAAAATTTTGGGACTTCGAAAGAATAAAGATATTTGGCCGAAGAGACAAAATGAAGACCACTACTGCAATATAGAGACAATTACAGGCGGAATTAAAAGATGGAGACTACAAATTTTATGGTGGCCTTCGCAGAATGAATAACGACAGGCTAATTGAGAAAATTTTTGATTACATTTCCAAATTAAAACACACCACCGGCTGGCTCGATCAGATACCATGGGATCAACAAAAACTGAAGATCACAGATGACATAATAAATAACAGGGTGGCCTTCCGACGACAATTCACTTCGGCGGATTTTTCGCTTTTGCAAATTCGACGTCAGCCTCAGAGAGTGTTATCGAAGGAACAGAGGCAGGCGATCAGCCGGCGTATGAAGAAGTTCAGAGAAGAAAGTAAACAGAAAATTCTTTACCGTAGTCTTAGGTTCTAAGGGGTCTACAATTGTCAAAATTATTTAATAATAATGATAACATTTTTTCTTTCTTAATCCGTTTACCCTCCAAGGTTGGTTTTCCCTCGGACTCAGTGAGGGATCGCACCTCTACCGCCTCAAGGGCAGTGTCCTGAAGCGTTAGACTTTGGATCGGTGATAAAACTGGGAAGGAGGACCAGTACCTCGCCCAGGCGGCCTCACCTGCTATGCTGAACAGGGGCCTTGGTGGGGGATGGGAAGAATGGAAGGGATAGACAAGGAAGAGGGAAGGAAGCGGCCGTGGCCTGAAGTTAGGTACCATCCCGGCATTTGCCTGGAGGAGAAGTGGAAAACCACGGAAAACCACTTCAAGAATGGCTGAGGGGAGAATCGAACCCCCTCTAGTCAGCTGACCTTCGGAGGCTGAGTGGACCCTGTTAGAGCCCTCGTACGACTTTTCAAATTTCGTGGCAGAGCCGGGAATCGAACCCGGGCCTCCCGGGTTGGCAACTAATCACACTAAGAACTGCACCACAGAGGCGGACCAATAATAATAATAATAATAATAATAATAATAATAATAATAATAATAGTAGTAAACTCATCCCGAGGTGGTGCACCTCTTTTCAGGCACACCCCCAATGGAGGTGAGCTGCATGTACCATTTCAACTACATACCAGTCCTCCTGCCATTCTTACATTTCTGGCAGAACCGGGAATCGAACCCTGGCCCCCCAGGACGGCAGCTAATAATACTAACCATTACGCTACGGAGGCGGAAATAATAATAATAATAATAATAATAATAATAATAATAATAATGTGTTATAATATTTCATATATCGTCATTGAGCTTGGAAAATCTACTAAGTGATAAGGTTGTGGAAGAAATACTGGCCTACGGCACATGTATCATAAGATGTGGTGGTGGTGATTATTGTTTTAAGAGGTGGTACAACTAAGCAACCATACTCTATTAACACTAATCAGAGAGAAACAGTTGAAAAGGTCTGACACTTCGAAAAATGAAGATATCGGCCAAAGGAAGACAAGAGCCACGGAGAGCGTTAAAATTAAAGACTCCTTAGGCCTCCACACCTAATACCGTCGTGGTCGGGAAAGAACAAGAGTTGGCCAAGAGAGGTCGAATGGGATAGATGAAGGTGAGGAGCATGGCACAAGTAAGTGGAAGAAATGCCAGTACTCAGCTCGAGGCCCCATGGTTGCCAATCCACGCTCCCAATTAAGAGCATCTGGGACCCCTTTTTGTCGCCTCTTACGACAGACAGGGAATACCGTGAGTGTTATTATACCGCTCCCACCCACAGGGGAATGTATCTTAAGAGCGAGACTTCTTTGAACATGCACAATATTAAACCGACAGAAAATTACCTTCCATAGTTCTAAGTTGAATTATTTCACATAGTGGTTTTTCAAGGGGCACTATGCAGTTTTCTCACAGTTGTTATATCGTAGTTTTGCTTATTTTCGCCCCTACCTCAGCGCTATGCGTCTTTTTTTGTTATCCTTGCCACATGTTCTGTGTGCCTGCTTTTCCCAAAACTGCTGGGATTAGCAAAATTTTACCTGCCCTTTATTACTTGATTACGCGGGCTTTGGTACTTGTCCCTTGAAGTTAATGCTTCTTCAACTTTATTACTTTCTTCCCAGACCGATTTACCAACCCAATGTGAGCCTTCTCTTTGAGGTTTCAACTGCAGTTATTTTAGTTGTTTCACATGAAGTTTAGGGCCTTCGTGGCTCACCGCCCTCTCACCACTGGGTTCCGTGGTTCAAATCCCGTTCACTCCACGTGATATTTGTGCTGGACAAAGCGGAGGCCGGATAGGCTTTTCTCCAGATACTCCGGTTTTCCCTGTCATCTTTCATTCCAGCAACACACTCCAATTTCATCTGTCATTCATTAATCATTGCCCCAGAGGAGTGTGACAGGCTTCGGCAGCCGGCACAATTCTTATCCTCGCCGCTAAATGGGGGTTCATTCATCCCATTCATGACCCGGTCGAATGAATGGAAACAGGCTTTCACGTGAAGTACATGTAGTCCAAAAATTGTCCTTGATGTTCAGCCTTATTATGTTCTTTTATTTTTGGACTATTTCATTTATATACTTATTATATAGGGGCTGCCTGGCCGAGGCGGTAAAGGCGTGCCCGGTTCGCCCGGAAGGACGTGGGTTCGAATCCCCGTCAGGAAGTCGTAAAATTTAAGAAACGTGATTTCCACTTCCGGAGGTGCATTTAGCCCTGAGGTTCACTCAGCCTACACCAAAACTTAGTACCAGATTAATTCCTGGGGGCAAAGGCGGCCGGGCGTAGAGCTAACCACTCTATTCCATCATGTGCCGAGGTTAACAATGGCGGAAGCCTTTACCTTCCACTCCTCCAAGGGTCTCCATGGCCTGTACGAAGGTGACTTTGCTTTGCTATTTATTATATATTTATTTTTTCAAGATGGGCAGTTTCCTTGTATGGAGTATTCCGTAGACGAGTACAAGTATAAAAGCTTTTTTTGGTGTGGTGATAAAACATTCGCCGGGCTGAGTGGCTGACAGGTTCGATCCTGACTCAGTCCGATCGTATTTGAAGGTGCTCAAATACATCAGCCTCGTGTCGGTAAATTTACTGGCACGTAAAAGAGCTCTCCAAAAACCATAAAAGTAGTTCGTGGGACGTGAAGCCAATAACACTACTTCGATAAAAGATTCCCAATCCCAGAATGTATACTTTGTGGTGAGAAACTCGGCAATGCTACTATGGTTCCCAGTAAATTAATAATTTCGTGTGGCTATTTCTAGCAGATGCAACCCTTGTAAGACACACCTCTCCGATGAGGGTGGGCGGCATCTGCCATATGCAAGTAACTGCGTGTTATTGTGCTGGAGGCTAGTGTTATGTGTGGTGTGTGAGTTGCAGGGATGTCAGCGACAGCACAAACACCCAGCCCCCCAGCCACTGGAATTAACCAATGAAGGTTAAAATCCTCCTCCCGGCCGGGAATCGAACCCGGGACCCTCTGAACCGAAGGCCACTACGCTGACCATTCAGCCAACGAGTCGGACCCCAGTAAACTGAAACGACACTTCTCAACAAGACATTCTTCTCTATCGTCTCTGGCTGTAACAAAACAAAACTCGGCGGCCAAAAAACACATACAACAACTGAGAACTTACGAGGGGCGTAGTATATTGTTTTACATTTTATTTTTTGCACGTCCGGGTATGGTTCACATTTCACTTTTGAAGGTGGTGACGGTGTAACTAGTGTCTTGTACCACCGTTTGGTGGCAGCACACCCACAGGGACCAACGAATGCACTCGCCATAGCCATTTCATAACAACATTGCCAGCAGACAACATGGAAAGCAATCGTCAGGGACAGCGCTATACGACTTGGTTCCTATGGAAAGAAGGCGTGACCACTGCAGAAATTCATCGGCGCTTGGTGGCAATCTGTGGAGAACATGCGCCGTCACGGAAAACAGTTTACAGCTGGGTGGACGGTTGGAAAACAGGGCGCACATTGGTGGACAAGGGAACCAGTTCTGGAAGGAATGTGACAGTGTCAACACCAACTAACATTGCTCGGGTCGAACAGCCATCCAAAGAAACAAATGCATCACATTTACGGAAATGGAGGTAGCCACGGGAATTAGCCGAAACACCCTGCAGCGGATCGTGCACGGCCACTTACAGTTGGGGAAGTTCTCATCCACGTGGGTGCCCAGACTCTTGTCTGCAGACGAAAAGCAGAGGCGTGTGGGAATGTGCAGAGAACTTTTGCAACGCCATGATCAAGATCCAGCCGACTTTATGGCTAGGCTTGTGACTGGTGATGAGACATGGCTCCATTACCATGAGCCACAAACAAAACAACAATCGATGCAATGGAAACATAGGGCCAGTCCATCGCCACAGAAATGTCGAACAGTTCGGGAACATGAAGAAACCTCTACGTGGTCACCGTTTTGCGGATTTTGCAGAACTGGACTCAGCTGTCAAGGCATGGGTACGCAGCACTCCGAAAGAATGGTTTCAGGAAGGTCTGGAGAGACTGACACATCGATGGGAAAAGTGCATACAGTTACAAGGAGATTATGTTGAGAAGGTGACGTAACAAGTGATGTGTAATGTGCTTCATTTGGGTAGAAAAAAATAAAGTGGAAAACAATATAATACGCCGTTAGTATTAAGCAACGGGAAACTATCTCACTCTTCATTTTCCTAGTACGCCTCTTCAGTGATGCCTAGGTTATTTACGACAGCTGTTGAGGATCAAACCAGCCTTAGGGCTGAATACCCAACACACCCTTAGTATTAATGTCTGATTTTAAAAGAAATGGTGAAAATAGTCCTGCGTTCAGAAGCTGCTAGACTAGACTTACTTTTTGACTTAATTCCTTAAACTCTTATTGAGGAGCATAGGTAGGGATGCCATACCACCAATGTAAGAAAAAGAAGACACAGTCTACTGGTGGAATCACTTTTATTGGCTTCACTTTCATCGCAGATCATTGCCCTGTCACCTTTGTCATTAATGGTTTTTTTTTTTTGGTGCCATTCGTACTTTTCTGAAGATGAAATCTACTGTAAAAGTATTTTGTTCTCCAATAAATAGTGGTGAAACTGGATGCAACTGAAATTTTTGAAGTTATACTCCAAACACATTACACCTTTCACAGTCTCAATTGTGAACCTGTTTCTGACCGTGGACCACCGTGAATTAAGCATTGAAAATATTCGCTTTGTGTTTGCAGTATGACTTGGAATACGAAATAAAAAAATCGTATTTACACAAAATAATACGTAATAAAACTTTCAGAACTCAATTTATACACAATGTATGTACAGACACAACCTCTAAACAACGTTGAACTAGAAAAAACCGGAAGCGAACAATGAACAAAAAAGCTGCCTATTTAAATGTGGCGGTGAAGTTGATAACTTAACACCGCACGAAGTTTATATCATTTTTTTAACACCCCCCCCCCCCAAAGTACATATTTCAAGTTATTCGAAAATCCGGCCGGACGCTTTTCGTACTGTTACAAAGAGGACATATGGCATCCCTAAGCATAGGACCGAGACAAGGTTTCACCATTTGGTTCTGCGATGTGCCATGTGTTTCAGTTTTCCCCGTCTATACCCAGGCTGGTCACTCTCTACCTCCACTGATCTCCTCCATGTCATCCTAGGTCTTTCTCTCCTCCTCTGGCCCTGAGGATTCCACTTGAGAGTTCGTTTTGCTGTGGTGTCATCTGTTCTTGATCTGCTGTCATCAGGTCATTCAACTGGCACTGTCTTTTCTTGATCTCAGATACAGTACTATGCGAAAAAGAAGGATACATTTTTACGGTCATCTTCTCAGAATGAACTCTAATCGATTAACCAAACACATCTTTGACTTCTTCCGAAACCGCAAAACAAAACAGGACTTGTTTAAAGAAACTGAAAAAATCCCAGTAGAATAAAAATTTTCAGAAAATTCACTATTCGATCGAACAGCTAAAGTAATAGCCAAAGACGAAAACACAAGGTTCCAAGACATTAAAAACCAAACCCATGCAATGAAATGGCGTATGGCTTTTAGTGCCGGAAGTGTCCGAGGACAAGTTCGGCTCGCCAGATGCAGGTCTTTTGATTCGACTCCCGTAGGCGACCTGCGCGTCGTGATGAGGATGAAATGATGATGAAGACACATACACCAAGCCCCCGTGCCAGCGAAATTAACCAATTAAGGTTAAAATTCCCGACCCTGCCGGGAATCGAACCCGGGACCCCTGTGGCCAATGGCCAGCACGCTAACCATTTAGCCATGGAGCCCGACGACCAAATCCATTATCTCGGAAGACGAGAGGAAACGAAGATCAAAAAGAATGAAGAAATGCTGGGTACTGAGAGAACAACACCACACAGAGAAATGTTTGATTCAAGGTACCCCGAAGAGCGTGAAACGAAATAATAATAATAATAATAATAATAATAATAATAATAATAATAATAATAATAATAATAATAATGTCCGCCTCTGTGGTGTAGTGGTTAGTGTGATTAGTTGCCACCCCCGGAGGCCCGGGTTCGATTCCCGCTTCTGCCACGAAATTTGAAAATTGGTACGAGAACTGGAACGGTGTTCACTCAGGCTCGGGAGGTCAAATGTGTAGAGGGGGTTCAATTCCTACCTCACCCATCCTCGAAGTGGTTTTCCGTGGTTTGCCACTCCTTCTCCAGGAAAAGGCCAAGGCTGCTTCCTTCAATCTTCCTTGCCTATCCTTTCCAATCTTCCAATCCTTCACAAAGCCCCTGTTCAGCATAGCAGGTGAGGCCGATTGGGAGAGGTACTAGTCCTCTTCCCAAGTTGTATCCCCCGACTAAATGTCTCACGGTCCAGGATACTACCCTTGAGGCGGTAGAGGTGGGATTCCTCGCTGAGTCCGGGAGAAAAACCAACCCTGGGGGGTAAACGGATTTCAATAATAATAATAATAATAATAATAATAATAATAATAATAATAATAATAATAATAATAATAATAATAATAATAATAACAATAATAATAATAATAATAATAGGTCGATTTATATTAACAGTGACATATACACTTTTGGCGGGAATAACAGTGGTGTGTCGTCAGCAGAAAGGTTGCAGAACACTGATGTATTGATTACTTTTCCATTTGTTAGACGGTGATGATGATTATTGTTTTCAGCGGAAGTACAACGGGGCAACCATCCTCTATATAACATTAATGAGAGACAAAATGAAAGAGGTCCGACACTTCAAAGATGAGGTTATCGGCAAAAAAAAAGGCAACAAAGGACGTGAAAATGTAAGACTCCCTCGACCAAGGGAGGTCGGACAGGACGGATGAAAGTTAGGAGCCTGACACAATTAAGTGGAAGCAATGGTAGGACTCAGCAAAGAGCTCCGTGGTCGTTAACGTACACTCCCAAGTTGAGAGCCTCAGGCGTTTCCCATTTCAGTCACTCGTACCACAGGAAGGGGGAACTGTGAGAGTATTATACTGCCCCGCCCAAAGAACTAAAAGATCTGATAGACAATACGAAAGACCTTAGATCTGCACCTGGTGAACGCCAAGTGCTCCCAACGAACTGAGAGCTCTTACCGTGAGGCATTAGTCTCCAACCAAAGTGGACGCGGTTCGATATCAGGTTGATTCAATAATTCAGTCAATCAATCCATCACTACTGATCTGCATTTAAGGCAGTCGCCCAAGTGCAGATTCCCAATCTGTTGTTTTCCTAACCTTTTCTTAAATGATTTCAAAGAAATTGGAACTGTATTGAACATTTTTCATGGTAAGTTATTCCATTCTCTAAGTCCCCTGCCTATAAACGAATATTTGCCCCAATTTGTCCTCTTGAATTCCAACTGTATCTTCATATTGTGATCTTTCCTACTTTTAAAGACACCACTCAAACTTATTCGTCTACTAGTGTCATTCCACGCTATGTCTCCAGTGACAACTCGGAACATACCCCCTTAGCCGAGCAGCTCGTCTCCTTTTTCCCAAGTCTTCCCAGCCCAAACTTTGCAACATTTTTGTAACGCCTACTCTTCTGTCGGAAATCACCCAGAAAAATCAAACTGCTTTTCTTTAGATTTTTTTCAGTTCTTGAACCAAGTAATCCTGGTGAGGGTCCCATACACTGGAACCATATTCTAGCTGGGGTATTAACAGACACTTACAAGCCCTCTCCTTTACATCCTTACTACAACCCCTAAATACCCTCATAACCATGTGTAGAGATCTTTACCGTTTATTTACAATCCCATTTCTGTGATTACCCCAATGAAGATTGTTCTTTATATTAACACCTAGGTACTTACAATGATCCACAAAAGGAACTTTCAACCCATCAACGCAGTAATTAAAACTGAGAGGACTTTTCCTAGTTGTGAAACTCACAACCTGACTTTTAACCCCGTTTATCATCATACCATTGCCTACTGCCCATCTCACAACATTATGGAGGTCATTTTGCAGTTTAACATAATCTTGTAACTTATTTATTACGCTATACAGAATAACATAATCCGCAAAGAGCCTCATCTCTGATTCTACTTCTTTACTCATATAATTATATAAGAAAAGCTAAAGATCCAACAATAGTACCTTGAGGAAGTCTCCTCTTAATTATTACATGGTCAGATAAAGCTTCGCCTACTCTAATTCTCTATTTTCTAAAAATATAGTCACCTTTTGTCAAGTCCAATTGCACTCATTTTTGCCAGTAGTCTCCCTTGATCTACCCCATCAAATACCTTAGATAGGTCAATCGCGATACAGTCCATTTGACCTCTTGAATCCAGGATGTCTGCTGTATCTTGCTGGAATCCTATAAGTTGAGCTTCAGTGGAATAAAATTTCCTAAAGCGGAACTGCCTTCTATCGAACCAGTTATTAATTTTGCAAACATGTCTGATATAATAACAAAGAATGCTTTCCCAAAGCTTACATGCAATACATGTCAAACTGACAGGCCTTTAATGTTCAAATTTACGGCTATCACCTTTTACTTTATACACAGCTCTCCATTCATTTGGTATAGCTCCTTCATGCAAACAATAATCAAATAAGTACTTCAGATATGGTCTATATCCCAACCCATTGTCTTTACTATATCCCCCGAAATCTTATCAATTCCAGCCGCTTTTCTAGTTTTCAACTTTTTTATCTTATTGTAAATGTCGTTGTTATCATAGGTAAATTTTAATACTTCTTTAGTATAAGTCAATTCCTCTATCTCGACATTACCCTTGTAACCAACAATCTTTAAATACTGCTGACTAAAGATAATCGAAATGAAAACTCTTGTCTTTGCGTGATCTCTCTCACACACACACACACACACACACACACACACACACACACACACACACAGAATCTCTCTCTCTTTATTACTATTTGTTTTGGGTCGCACCGACACAGATAAGTCTTACTGGCGACGATGGGATATGAAAGCACTAGGAGTGGAAAAGAAGCAGCCGTGCCCTTAAATAAGGTATAGGCCCAGCATTTCCCTGGAATATTCGCTATGAATTTGGCATCAAATGACCATCCATTAACGAAGGAGAATTAAGTGAAATAAAAATGCGTTAGTGAGGATTTCATCTCCGGTAGCATACGGTACGTACACAGACTCTTTCGCAGACGTGTACTGTACAGTTGGGTGACGCGAGTTTTTTCAGAGCTCGCGGGGTTCGCTAATGACAGCTCTCTCCTTCCATCGGACCGGTCCAGTTCAACGGCGCACAAAAAGGAAATAAAAAAGAAGAGGAAGGTAGTGTTTTCTTTCAGGGAGCGAAGTAAAGGCTCGCTCGCTTGCTTGCATTATGATTTATTATAATACATTGAGAGCAACCGTACAAGAGAGCTAGCGTATTGACGCTTTGTGCACAGAGTAGCAGCAGGCTTTGCTTGGTCTGCTGCGTCACCCGGTCCCACTCGACCGCTGATTACCGTGTGGATACACCACGACTAGACAGAGATGGAAGCATAGACCGCGGTCGAACCCTCGCGAGGGAAAGGGGAGGGGGATACACAGTGCGATAACCAAGTCTAGCTGCTACTTCCCTCCTGCTCCAGCTTTACAGACTGTGACAAAAGTGCGATCATATTTTATTTGTTAGCCTAGGTCACGCCTGGCCACCTTGATTTATGGTGTGAACTACCTTTACCCGTTACGACATATATGTTTCTCCTTCTCACCACTATTAACTTAACACATTGAATACCAAGATCTGGGCGTAAAACTTTCCCCAGGGCCAAATGTATTTTTTAAGTGATTTGTATTATTTTGCACATATGTGCAACAGTTATACAGTCTTATTTTCATGATTTTCACTGTCATGCTCATGTAAATGACGTGGCCCTGTGTTAATTTGGGGGCATTCTTTTACATATGGTGGCCATGTCATTCATACTTTTTAATGTTGTTTTCTTTTTATCTTTTCAGAATTGATTAAAATTTGTTAAAAGTGAGTAAGAGACGTCGCAAAGAAAGGCTATCTGAGGTAGGATTGAAGCGAGAAAACACACAAAGATGGTTTTCACCTATTCCAAGACATGTCCTGGCATGCCTCAACTGTGTCTAGACTTTTTCAATTCTGTGCACCAGTGATTTCTGTACTGCAAATTTTTTATTCAGGTTGTTTTAGGTAAATAGACATATTTTTATATTTGAGCAAGACACCCAAAAAGTAACCTGTGGACCACACTTTAAGGCTACCATTCGATTTTACCGTAATGTCGTTCGTATGTGAATGACGAAGCCTGATACAGCTCATCTGCATGTCATTCATATACGGATGACGCTGCAGCAGCGGGAAGTTAAGTGTTATTCATATAGGAATGACGTGGCATTCAGTGTGTTAAAAATGTCCACTTCCAATAACAAAACTGATGTATTCATGCATTTCAACTATTACTGACTGGGATCTACAGGTAACGATGGACTGCATTTTAAGATGCTAATTACTATAGTCAGGATATATAAGCACTAAAAAAGGTAGGTATATACAGTAGGCACTAAAAAAGCCAAAACAGACACGTAAATACCCAAAAGAGCCTGCATGCCTAAAATAGGCATCACCGAGCTCGATAGCTGCAGTCGCTTAAGTGCGGCCAGTATCCAGTATTCGGGAGACAGTGGGTTCGAACCCCACTGGGTCGGCGCCCCTGAAGATGGTTTTCCGTGGTTTCCCATTTTCACACCAGGCAAATGCTGGGGCTGTACGTCGCCATAAGACCTGTGTCGGTGCGACGTAAAGCAACTTGTAACAAAAAAAAAAAAAAAAAAAAGGCATCCAAATAGGCATGGAAAAATTGCTTATAAGTAAAGTCGAACCTCCATTACTCAAATTTTTAGTATCTCACAGTAACTTAAATTTCCCAGCCGTTTGTCCTATTATTCATGTGTATTATTCGAAATTCGATTACACGAATTTCTCGATTTCTCGAAGCGAACATTTCTTCCCTTGAAGCATAAAATACTCTGAAACTGGAATTTTGCGCAACATGTAACTGTGCAATGCGACATTCGTGGTTTGTGAGGAACATTTAACAAGTAAAGAAAGGTTTACAGTGATGTCGGGAACCGAAGAAACTAAAACTTCTAATGATCAGAAAATCGGCGAAGCCTCGCTCTTTCTTGGGTGTGAATTAATTACCGGTCACGTACGAAAGCAACCCTCTGAAGTCGCGGCTCGGCTGCGTAGTATTGACGAGAAGTTTGAACGTGAGGGAGGAAAAGATAACAGTAGCAAACATAAGAGACTAACGGATTTCATCGAGGTATGTTTCTTTTTCACTACTGCATGTACTGTATTCTGTCTTCTAAAAAGTTACTATAATTCTTCTTCTTAATCTGTTTACCTTCCAGGGTCGGGAAAGTATATTTCAGTTATTATGAGTTTCGACTTGACGTTTGAGCGCTGCCTTTTGGCGGAGGGTAAGTGAATTAATCAACAGCCAATCATAGGCAGCCGATCGCTCCGATAGAGCGCTTTAGACTCCAGTTCCGGTTAGCGGTGTTGCCGATCTGTTGTTTACTGTAACCATGTGCTATCAGCTGTGTGTTGTATTGTGCTCAGTTCTTTTCGCGGTCTTTGTGTGTCTTTGTGCTAGGTTGTTGTTCGTTTATATTTCGTAGTCTAGAGTTTATAAATGAATTGTTTAGTATTTTTAATAGTATAGCGCGTTATATTGTAGTGAATAGTGTGTAAGAGCTGATCTATTTTATATAGTAGGCTAATTTTAGGCCCGTGTGTGAATTTGATATTCTGTCATATCGACGCCTACGTCTAAGGATGAAGCTCCCAAGAGAAGAAAGCTAAGGAGCCAGGCCCGGGAAATTGTTTGTAATGTTAGGGAGTCATTCTTGACAAAGCACCAACAATGGCAACAAGAAAGAATGAGTTCATTAAGTGGTTGAAGGAACACAATATTTCGGTTCACGATGACATGGGGGAAGGGGGATCTTATGCATCTCTTGAAACAAAACAAACCCCAGTGCCCAGTTTGTGTGGTGGATGAAATAGCCAGAAGGAACGGGCATAAAGTAGTTCACCTTCCACTATACCATTGCCATTTTAACGCCCTAGAACTGATTTGGACCCAAGCGAAGGATTATGTAGCTGAGAATAACCGACTCTTCACAGTTTCGGAAGTTGAAAGACTTATTTTCGAAACCGTAGGCCGTATAAGTGCGGAGGACTGGAGCAACGTTGTAAGACACACGAAATCCGAGAAGATTAAAGCTTGGAAGAAAGAAAGCCTCACAGACGATTAGGTTGAAGACTTTATTATCTCTTTAGGGTCAAGCGAGAGTGAAACCTCAACAGACGATGACAATGCCGAATAGTGACTCAGAAATTAGTGGCATATTCACTTTGTAGGATTATTTCCTTCGTTACGGGAAACTGTATCTAACAGCAACGCGAGATCTTCTACATGGTGAGTAGAAATTTAATTTAATTTTCTCACGGTTTATCTGTTCGAGCATTGACATATTTTTATCTTGTAGCCTTATCCTAAATGTGTTGTGTATTATTCTTCATCTTGCGTGAATCATACAGTATATGTTGCTACAAAGAATAACTGATTATGAACTTATATTCCAGTATTTACATTTCTGTTCGTGTTGTGTATCGTCAATCAGCTGTTTGTATTCGTAGCAATTTGGCACCACCGTCTGACTTCCGGCTAACTGTCAAGTCGAAACTCATAAAAACGGAACTATAGATCTCAAAACAAAGCGTTAATTTGCAACGGGGATGTGGGTGTGTACAACATACAGTAGTTCGTACCGAGATAGGTTGGTTCTCTGATATCATCTTAAGAGGTGGGAGGGGGTGGAAGGCTTCGTGGTCAAATTGTTCCTCGTTTGTCCGAAAGTAAATTCCCCAAGCGCTATTTTTGGAGACTTCCGAGAACTCTCCTTATTGTTGGTGAGGTAAACAGATGTTGAGAAACGAGAAAATTGTCTCGACCACTCCAGCTAGAATATAATGCATTAGAAGGAAGTAAGATTCAACCCTTTAACGCTCACATTATTTTATGTTTAGTTTGCGTACATGAACAGTGGTTAAATATTTAGACACTTCAATAAAGTTGAATATGCTTGAGAGAAGCCATTGATATTGAGCCTTATTGAATTTGGTGGTGTCTGCAGACGTTAAGTGGCTTAATATTTGGCCACTTTCTGTTCTGTGTGTCATTTCCTGCACTGTGCTGCCATTTGGGATGAAAGTGGCTAAATATTTAGACAGTGAGTTCTTGCATACCTCTACCAGTATCACATGTTGTGTATATTCTCAGTTTGTTGCTACATGTGACAATCTGAACATTATATTTATATTTTTTGATACATACAGAAAAGAAAGTTTGGCAATACAAAACCCCAATGTTTCCACTATGATTACATAATAATACAAGTGTCTCAGAACAAAAATGACACGTAGATAAAAAATAAGTCGTCACTTTATCACATAACAAAACCACTTTAATATTCGAACACAAGGATCGTAATGGCCGAAACTGTAGCGTAACATGGAACTCAAATCAATCTAGTACTTGGTGGCATTGCCACAGCTTTCAGTCCTTTTGGCATAGAACAAACTAAATTTTCCGTGTCCTTAGGGCTAATATTAGCCCATTCTTGTATCAGTTTTCGTTGCAGTTCCTTCTTTGGCGTTATTCTGGAATTCTTCACTCTCTTGTCAAGTTCAATCCATAAATTGTCAATGGGATTGAGATCTGGGCTCTGGAGTGGAGTTTCATGCACCTTTAGGCAGTTCAACAACAGCCACATTAGGACATTCCACGCTTTATGCTTGGGATCATTATCTTGATAGAAATTAAAAATGCCCCTTATCCCAAGCTTTGCTTCACTTTGGTGTAAATTTTGCTTCAGGATGGCTACATGCTGTTTATGGTTCATTGTATGTTCAATAAACGACATTTCACCTACTCCAGCAGACGAAAAGCACGCCCATACCATTGCATTCTCTCGCCTCCATGTTTGGCAGTTGGTTGCAAATGTTTCGGTTTTAATTCGTCATTTGGTTTGCACCAAACCATTCCCCTCCCACCCGATCCATAAATATTAAATTTTCTCTCATCACAAAATAACACAAGTTTCCACCATTCTGTGTCCTTGTCTACATATTGCAAGTTTTTTCCTTCGGTTCACTTCACTGATAAAATGGCTTCTCCTCGACACCCTCCCGTTAAATCTGGCCGTTCTAAGAGTCCTGAGCACAGTTTCAAGGTGCACTGATTTACTAGCTTCTTCTTCTTCTAATTCCCGTGCAAGTTGTGGCACATTCAGTTTAGGATCGTTCCCTATTTTTCTTAACCCTGGAGTGGTCGTGATGGGTCTACGAGACCCGGGCGGACATATTTATTGGTGTTCCTGTTGTTGGAACGCATCGAGCGCTTCCCCATCCCTGGTAGCTTCTTGGCTCCCGACATTCAACCGAACACAGTAGCCCGCTCTCAGTTGCCTTGGGAACTTTGCGCGTACAGGCTGTTCAGGGTCTCGCAGACCCGGTGCGACTATTAACGTTGGTCATTTTTGTCAAATTTTGCATTGTTAGTTTAGTACATTTTTTCTTCTGTGTAACAATGGATGAAGCTAACTCTGCCTGGATTCGTTCCATATTGGAAGAATCTGAAGATGAAGAAGCTCTTGGTCATTTATGTCCGACAAACAAAGAGGAAGGCATCCTTCATCTGCCCCAAATGCTAAAATTTCATTTGCAGAGAACACGGACAACTTGTCTGCAGAATGTGCATAGAAATTTATTAAAGTGATGTTTCCCTGTACTTGGATGTGTTTCTAAAACTAATTTGATTTTGATTTTATGAATTATGATACATAATTCACACATACATAAAAATATATATTTTTGTACCAATAGTTCAAGTGTGAAATTATCAAAAATATGTTTTATTAAGACTGTATAGAAAATAGATGTAAAAGTTGCTTTGTGCATGTAGATGCAGAAAAAAGTGAAAAAAGATGTGAAATACATTTTACTGTTGCCGTGTTTTACCTTTTACAAGTTAACAGAAAACAATCATTTTTCAGTGTGATTATTACAATATATTTTTTGGTTAAGAAACGGGATAGTTAAATATTGTAGTCATGTAAACTGCATTAAAATAAATGAAATAATGTCCTATAATACCATAATTGGAAATGAAGTATAAAAATGTAATAGTAAAACACTGAGAAAAATTGGGTCTGAGAGACCCAGTGCGACCATTAATATTGACAAAACCCATGCGACCACTCCAGGGTTAAGATAAGTCTCTCTCTACGACCAGTTAGCTTTTTCAGTGGATAACTCAGGAGATACTAGACATGATTGATGAACGACGAAAATACAAGAACGCTAGAAATGAAGAGGGCAGAAAAGAATACAGGCGATTAAAGAATCAAGTGGATAGAATGTGCAAGGTAGCTAAGGAAGAATGGCTGAAGGAGAAGTGCAAGGATGTCGAAGGCTGTATGGTCCTTGGAAAGGTAGATGCTGCATACAGGAAAATCAAGGAAACCTTTGGAGAAAGGAAATCTAGGTGCATGAATATTAAGAGCTCAGATGGAAAGCCACTTCTAGGGAAAGAAGACAAAGCAGAAAGATGGCAGGAGCATATCCAACAGTTGTATCAAGGTAAAGATGTAGATAATTTGGTTCTGGAACATGAAGAGGCTGTTGATGCTGATGAAATGGGAGACCCAATTTTGAGGTCAGAGTTTGACAGAGCTGTGAGTGACCTAAATAGGAACAAGGCACCTGGAATTGATGATATTCCCTCTGAATTACTGACTGCCTTAGGAAAAACCAGCATGGCAAGGTTATTTCATTTAGTGTGCAAGATGTATGAGACAGGAGAAGTCCCATCCGATTTTCGGCAGAATGTTGTTATACCTATTCCCAAGAAAGCCGGTGCTGACAGGTGTGAAAACTACCGCACTATTAGTTTAGTATCTCATGCCTGCAAAATTTTAACACGTATTATTTACAGAAGAATGGAAAAACAAGTTGAAGCTGAGTTGGGAGAAGATCAATTTGGCTTCAGAAGAAATGTAGGAACACGTGAAGCAATCCTGACTTTAAGTCTGATCTTAGAGGATCGAATCAAGAAGGACAAGCCCACGTACATGGCATTCGTAGATCTAGAAAAGGCATTCGATAATGTTGATTGGACCAAGCTATTTATGATTCTGAAGATGATAGGGATCAGATACCGAGAACGAATAATTATCTACAATCTGTATAAAAATCAGTCTGCAGTGATAAGAATCGAGGGCTTTGAAAAAGAAGCAGCAATCCAGAAAGGAGTGAGGCAAGGCTGCAGTTTGTCCCCCCTCCTTTTCAATGTTTACATAGAACAGGCAGTAAAGGAAATCAAAGAGAAATTTGGAAAGGGAATCACAGTCCAAGGAGAGGAAATCAAAACCTTGAGATTTGCCGATGATATTGTTATTTTATCTGAGACTGCAGAAGATCTCGAGAAGTTGCTGAATGGTATGGATGAAGTCTTGGGTAAGGAGTACAAGATGAAAATAAATAAGTTCAAAACAAAAGTAATGGAGTGCAGTCACTGATCTCTATACCTGGATGGCTGGTAGCTTGGGTAGCAGTAAGCCGAATAGAAGATGACTGGCGCAGTAAGATGGCAGTGAGCGCACGGTGCAGTAGACCACGAGGAGCGCGCTTGCTTTGTTTATGCTTAGTTCAGTGACGCTAGGCCTCTTGATTGTAGTTCCACGAGTGCTTTCTGCTTTGTTATTGCAAAGTAAATAGTAGTGTATTTTACGAATTTAGGTTCGTTGCCTTGTAGTATACTTGTGGATTACAAGATTCAATTTAAATATGTATGTGTTTATCTGAGTCCGCCTCTGTGGTGTAGTGGTTAGCGTGATTAGCTGCCACCCCCGGAGGCCCGGGTTCGACTCCCGGCTCTGCCACGAAATTTGAAAAGTGGTATGAGGGCTGGAACGGGGTCCACTCAGCCTCGGGAGGTCACCTGAGTAGAGGTGGGTTCGATTCTCACCTCAGTCATCCTGGAAGTGGTTTTCCGTGGTTTCCCACTTCTCCTCCAGGCGAATGCCGGGATGGTACCTCACATAAGGCCACGGCCACTTCCTTACCTCTTCCTTGCCTATCCCTTCCAATCTTCCCATCCCTTCACAAGGCCCCTGTTCAGCATAGCAGGTGAGGCCACCTGGGCGAGGTACTGGTCATTCTCCCCAGTTGTATCCCCGATCAAGAGTCTGAAGCTCCAGGACACTGCCCTTGAGGCGGTAGAGGTGGGATCCCTCGCTGTGTTTATCTGAAATATGAATGAAGAAACATTCTACGGGGTATTAACATACCGCAGTGTTCAGCTTATGGATGTACAAACAGAACCGATCAGTAGAAGGAGAAATCATTTCATCGGGGAGTTTTATACTGTACATAAGAATCTTCCTAGGGTAGTGTTTTGAGTTTTAGGTTTATTGTACCTTATTTCGCATATTCCGGGAGCAAAATGGCAATTAATTTTTGTAGGTTTCCTTTCTCGAGACCCGAACATCTAAGATCATCGATTAGGAGTATCAGGCGGGAGAATTGGGAGCCTTCTAAAACAGCTGTTCTCTGCTCGGATCACTTAGCCGAAGACTGTTTTGATAGAAATGGACAAACTGTACACCTTAGAAGTGATGTACAGCCAACTGTTTTCAATTTTACTGAACATTAACTGCAAGTAAAAATTTACTTATATTTTTTTATTTCTCGTAATTAAACTGACGGTTTCGATGAAATAATTGACGTGACCTTATAACAATCTTAGAAAATGAAGTCTGGGGGAATTCTAGACTTTATTTACATCAGTAATAATTAGGGGTTTCAGACACTGGAGTGGTGGGAGAAGGGGAAGTGTGGTGGGTGTTTGGGGCTATCCCATTATACAATTCGTGGTATTTGGGACTCTTAACTGGTGTTACATATATCTGATGATTATCAATATCGCTTTGCTAGCTGAATTTAATTAAAGAGGTCTGCAATAGTAAATTAAGCTGCAGGTAATGTGATATATTGACAAGTTTTGAATATTTGCTGGTTTTATAAATGTGTACATTTGCTTCACTGATATTTTAATTTGATAATATGCGCGGTATTTCATGGAAACAGGAAACAGAAATTCATTATCAAGCACCGATTACGAATGTCGAATCTAGGCCTGTATAGTGAGCTACTTTTATAGGTACATCATTTTAAGAATGCATAATTTCATGGCATACATGTATACAATTTACAGCAATGTTTCCAGAAACTGGTTTTTACTTGTATTGTGTTACCGATCGCTAATTGCATGTATTCAGCACCTAAGTTAATATTTGTCGGCCGTTATTATACACTCATGTTTATTGCTATCCCGGAGATTTACTGACCTCGGAATGACGTGTCAGTGATCCCAATGTCCTTATGCTTTGAGTGAACATGTCTCTATATTTTTAATTATTCCAATGCGCCATTAATTGCGACTTAAAATTGACTATATTATCATTGCTTCCCCATAAGGAGAGCTCTAGGATGGGCACGCCAACATGGCGAACCGCGCACTCAACTTGGCGTACTTTCTCCTGCAGCGGAGACCTGCCATCAGCGATCCATGTATAGAGATCAGTAAGTGCAGTCGAACGAAGGCAGGTGATGTAGGAAATATTAGATTAGGAAATGAAGTCTTAAAGGAAGTAGATGAATATTGTTACTTGGGTAGTAAAATAACTAACGATGGCAGAAGTAAGGAGGACATAAAATGCAGACTAGCACAAGCAAGGAAGAGCTTTCTTAAGAAAATAAATTTGCTCACTTCAAACATTGATATCGGAATTAGAAAGATGTTTTTGAAGACTTTCGTGTGGAGCGTGGCATTGTATGGAAGTGAAACATGGACGATAACTAGCTCAGAAAGAAAGAGAATAGAAGCTTTTGAAATGTGGTGTTACAGAAGAATGCTGAAGGTGAGATGGATAGATCGAATCACGAATGAAGAGATATTGAATCGAATTGGTGAGAGGAGATCGATTTGGCTAAATTTGATGAGAAGAAGAGATAGAATGATAGGACACATCTTAAGACACCCAGGACTTGTTCAGTTGGTTTTTGAAGGAAGTGTAGGTGGTAAAAACGGTAGGGGTAGACCAAGGTATGAATATGACAAGCAGATCAGAGCAGATGTAGGATGCAATAGTTACGTAGAAATGAAAAGGTTGGCACAGGATAGGGTGGCATGGAGGGCTGCATCAAACCAGTCTATGGGCTGATGACTCAAACAACAACATAGGCTACATTGATCTTTAATTTATACCTTCTCGTATTTTCATATTTTGGCAACATTTTCATTATATTGTATCTATCTCTACTTATGACCTAACAGCAAATATTTTGTTTTTCATCGTTCGATTTCCAGCAGGGTCGGGAATTTTAACCATAATTGTTTAATTTCGCTGGCACGGAGACTGGGTGTATGTGCCGTCTTCATCATCATTTCATCCCCATCACGACACGCAGGTCGCCTACGGGAGTCAAATCGAAAGACTTGCATCTGGCGAGCCGAACTTGTCCTCAGACACTCCAGGCACTAAAAGCCATACGCCACTGCATTTCATTTTTATCGCTTTCTATGCCGAAATTCTTCTTCTTTACCCGAAGAGCTATATAATCAGTGAAGTCTTCAAGCAGCTCACCAAGATCGTTGGTTTCGCGACTGTCCTCGAGCTGTTCCACTAGCTCTTCAAGGGCTTTAACGAACCTTTGCTCATCCTCCGGTAGAGAATGGGATGTTATGGGGTAAACGCTGGCACACGATATCTGAGTTTTGATTGACTTCATCAGTAGCGTGTGATAACATATTTGGACGTAATGTTTCATACTCTTCTGGAGAACAGTTGGAATTTCTTATCGCCTCGGAAGCATTGAGGCTGAAAAGCAATGATTTCACCCTTAGCGTCACGGCTGTCGCATGAGGATGGTCATAAAATCTTCTGAACCCTCGAAACTGAGAACAATAGCTTTCAAAAATGTCTTGATTAATTCTTACTGACACCATTTATTTAGGTCAGGGAAATACATGAAATTGTATGTTTCGTTCCTTTGCCTGCCTGCTATGATTTGTGCAGCCTGCAATGGCACAACAAATCATCATCATTTCCCTTTATCCAGCTGTAGCCGGGTAGGGGCAAATATGGTTCCTCTCCACTTTCTTCAGTCTTTCCACCACTCCTCCTCCAACACTGTGTCCCAGTCCAGGTTTCTTTCTATAATACTGCGTTGGATTGTATCCTTCCATCTCAAACGTTGTCGTCCGCGCCCTCTCCTTCCTTGCATTTGCATTTCCATCACCTTTTTTGGCATTCTTTCATCACTCATTCGCTTTACGTGCCCAAACCATCTTAGTCGGCTCTTCTCTATTCTATCATTCATTCTTTCCACTCCAATTTCTTCCCGGATTTTCTCATTCGTTATTTTGTCTCTTCTACTCTTCTGTATCATACTCCTTAAGAACTTCATTTCGGCTGCCTGTATTTGACTCTCATCCTTCTTTGTCATTGTCCAAGTTTCTGCCCCATAAGTAGTTATGGGTACGTAATACATCTTGTACATAGGTTTCCTTTACTTCCATTGGCACATCTTTGTCCCATAACATGTTTCTTACACTATGATAGAAACAGCTTCCAGCTTGAATTCTCTTACTAATTTCAGCATCCAATTGGGCATTCTCCATTAATTCACTCCCCAGGTATTTAAATGTTTCCACTACTTCCAGGTGCTTGTCTGCAAGTCTAATTTGACCTTTACCTTCTTTCTCCCCTCTAGTCATAACAAGAGTCTTACTCTTCTCTACACTTATTTTCAACCCACATTCTTCTATTTTCCCATTCACCACATCCAACTGTTCTTGAACCTTCCTGTCGTCTTCTTCCCAAATCACAATATCATCTGCAAATAACAGCATGTTTAAATGGCACAACAAACCATACTGAAAAGTGACACTATTACTGCTTTCTACGTTTTATCACATAAAATTAAACACACATGGTTTCTTATACACCACTGATATGATGTGTATTAATTAGCTCCTAGCTTCTACGTGCAGAGCTATTCTTATTCGAACTACCTGTACCTCATTCAGGGCAGCTTCAACATGAGGGTCCTGCGTCACGTCACAGCTCTGCGCATCTCTCCCGTGATCCAACCTTCTATTCTACGTACCTTGACAAACACCGTGCATTCGGTCTGAGAGACTCTGTATACGGGGAATACATCACACTCTGTGTTTTGCTGACGTCACTATTCTATTGGCAAACAGTTCAGATGAACGTGCTGAATTGTCGCAGCGGGTAGAATATGAAAATCTTCAGCTTGGACACGAAGCAAATCACACCAAAACCAGACAGAGGAAAGAAGCTCCAATTTAGTGGTCGTCTAGCAGTCCCAGACGTTTTTTTTTTTTTTCCTGCTTTACGTCGTACCGACACAGAAGATAGGTCTTATAGCGACGATAGGACAGGAAAGGCCTAGGAGTGGTCTTAATTAAGGTACAGTCCTAGCATTTGCATGGTGAGAAAATGGGAAACTGTTGTATGTCCGGCGCTCCCTTTCTCGCTCCACCAGCCAGCTGCAAGAGCGCCTGTGTATCATTCTGCTAGCTTCGACGCGCAGCCCTCAGTGCGCGTGCCTGACCATCGAGTGTACTATAAATAGGAGCTCCCTGCCTGCTCACTTGCCCACTTGCCCTGGTGTCCAGCTCCAGAATACACCCTACGTCGAGCACGGAGGCTACTCCTCTTGAAAATGTGCTTCGACCAGGTGGACTGAATTTCTGGCAGTACGAGGTTTCACCTCTGGTCACCGCTCCCTTACCTGTTTCCGCTGCCTATGTTCCGTAATTCTTTTACAAGCCATTGTCATTCCCTAATTTATGCAAGCTCCCTTAGTTTCGCTAGGTGGAATTTCTTCAATCAATTGAACTTGCTTTTTAGGAATTCAGGTACTTCAACAAACAAGGACTCTCTCAAGACATTTATGTTAGTGTGCCAGATAGTTCTCGACTATCAACGTGTCAATTCACAAAGACTATCTTTTCAAGATAGAGGTGTATATAAAGACTGTAAACTTGTACATATTGTATAAAGATAGACTTTTCTCAAGATTCAATATTCTTTTTTGCTTCAAAATAAATTTCAGTTATTTGTGTAAATATCATAAAGTGAAGCAATAAAAGTTGTGTTTTGTAAACTTCAACCTTGGTTACAACAGAAACCACGGAAACCATCTTCAGGGTTGCCAACAGTGGGGTTCGAACCACTATCTCCCGAATGCAAGCTCACATCTGCGCGACCCTAACCGCATAGCCAACTCGCCCGGTCCAGACGTTGTTAATGAATTTCTTTATCTTAGCTTCTTGCTGAGCAACACTGGCAGGAGTGAGAAAGAGATAATAATAATAATAATATATTATTATTATTATTATTATTATTATTATTATTATTATTATTATTATTATTATTATTATTATTGTTACGGGATTATCCGTGGAAGGCAGAGGTGAAAGAAGGTGCGGGCTGGAATGGGTCTAACTACAAGTCCGAAAGATGAATTAAAATTTCAATAAAGGTTATATTTTCGAAACTAAACAATGGTGACATAGAATTCTGAGCATACAACAAATAACAACAAATTAAATCAGATACACAATCAAAAAGTCCAAGATTAGATAAAAATTTAACCAGTTTCCACTAAGGGAAATAACAAAATCAGGTACCAGAGTAGTTTTACAAGGAAAGTCCGAGTTTCGGGTTCTTTACAAGTTCTGGGGTCCGAGCCCCAATCTGACCATCTTTGAGCTTTAGCTCAACAATACCAAGTTACAGAATTACATTTCAAAGGACAGAAAACCCCTTCGTTATAGGGAGCGTTAGCTCCAAAGACACATATTGGGCCTCCTAGAAGCACATCTGTCACCTCAGAAAGAGCTAACCCGCTCTCAATTTCTCACGCCTGTTAAAGGCAACAACAAACTTTCCTCTAAACTGCCCCTCAAGGCACAATTATAAATACACAGAGGTATCTAGTACCCAACCTACGAGGCCTTGAATAGCAAATTAAAGGTTAATTAAATGGCCCAAACACAAAGATGAATGGAGACAAGTACTTGTACTCCTACACAGAAGCTTGTTAAAACCTATGTGGCGCTAGGCCGATAATACAGGGGTTAATCCCAATCTATGGAGGTGACTAGTCTGCAAAATAAATTTAACACTTTAAGAAGGAAGAGAAAAACGGTTACGAAAACGTAGTCATCTCAAATTCCAAAAATGAAGGGGAGCTCGAGAGGGTCAAGCACTCTCTATCCCCGAATTACAGTTAAAGAAATTGTAGTTTTTACATAGAGTGAAAAGGGATTTACATTTTAAAGAGATGGGTTACATATTAAAGGTTTTGAACCTTCCCCGAGAGTTAAACTGCTGAGCTAGCAAGAAATACAGATGTTAAAAGGCCATTACCTTGTTGAAGAACGGCTGCCTGTAGAACGAGGCGCTTCCCGCCCCCTGCTACATATTCACACACTGAGCAAGATGTTATAAGAGTGGCGCGGAGACAAGAAAATCAGCAGTTTTTATACCCTCGCGGAAAATTCGAGACCTTTCATGAATGATTACGACCCGCCCACAAAGTTTTATTGGATAAAAGCAAAAACTTATACACAAGGCGATGAAGAAACACCTTATTGGTGGAAAATTAATTACAGAAATTCCTGATTGGCTACATTCAAATCAGGCGGAAAGAAAGGATTAATACTGCCAACCCACAAATGACAGAACAAACTTTAGTAAAGACAAAACTTATGAATACAAAATTTCTTCAAGAAAGTTCATTCCTTCACACTAGAGTGCATAATCATAGTTTTTTGGTAGAGACCTCTGTTAGAGAATATCCACACTTCTTGATCAGTGAAAAACAAAAGCAAATCAAAAACGCACAATGACATCTTCTGATAAACAGAAGAGTTAGTTCAGTTGTTAAAGTTCCGGGTTTCTCCAGTAGGGAGGTATTTTAAAGCGGAAAATTCAAATGTGCGGCGTAGAGGTGTACCAACCGGTACAATAATAATAATGATAATAATAATAATAATAATAATAATAATAATAATAATAATAATAATAATAATAATAATGGCTTTACGTCCCACTAAATACTGTGACGGTTTACGGAGGAGAAGCAGATCAAAAGAGATCAAAAGAAGAATTGTTCTTGGGAAAGTTGCTATGGATAAGCTCCGAACGGTCTGGCGTAACCGAGGAATCACTAAAAACACAAATAAACGTCTGGTTTGTGTATTCGTATTTTTAGTCTTTTTCTGAATCATGGGCAGAGAAGGCAAAGGACAAAATGCGCATCGACGAATTTGAAATGTGGCGCTGGCGCTTGGAGGGAGAAAACATCTACATTCTCAGAGCTTGGTATCCTGTATCGACTTTCAACTCTTGTTAGTTGGAGAACCCTGCAGTTCTTTGGATATATATTAAAGAAGGAAAATAGCCTTGCCGCCCCTGTGGTGTAGTGGTCAGTGTGATTAGCTGCCACTCCGGAGGTCAGGGTTGCATTTCCGGCTCTGCCACAAAATTTAAAAAGTGGTATGGGGGCTGGAACGAGATCCACTCAGCCACGGAAGGTCAACTGAGTAGAGGGGTTTGGATTCCAACCTCAGCCATTCTCGAAGTGGTTTTCCGTGGTTTCTCATTTCTCCTGTAGGCAAATGCCGGGATGGTACCTATCTTAAGGCCACGGCCCCTTCCTCCCTCTTCCTTGTCTATCCCTCCCAATCAACCCCCCCTCCCCCACTAGGCCCCTGTTCATCATAGCAGGTGGTGAGGCAGCCTGGGCGAAGTAGTGGTCCTGTTTCCCAATTGTATCCCCGACCCAAAGTCTCACGGTCCAGGACACTGCCCTTGAGGCGGTAGAGGTGGGATCACGCTGTGTCCGAAGGAAAAAAAAAACCGACCCTGGAGGGTAAACGGATTAAGAAAGAAAGAAAGAAAGAAACGGGACAAAAATATAAATGTTCAAAATGAGCGCCATCGCGCTGTAGGCAGTGTTCAGAGCGGTCGTCCAGATTTTGAAACATAGCCTGGAGCATCGCTTGCTGCTGATTCCTGATAAACGAGACGATTCTCACGGTTTTTGTTTGTATACAACTAGCTGATGTACCCGTGCTTCGCTACGGGATTCTCAGAAAGACTGACTTTGTGGTTTTCCTAACTGAAATCAACATAGGTCATTACAAAAACGTAAGTATGAATGTAGCGATTAAAAGCAATGCTATCATATAAAATACTCGATCAAATGGAAAGCCGCATGTTTTATCACTTTTAACGAACAGTGCTGCGGTTAGATTGCGGTGCCAATCTAATAGTGCAAAGTTCCAGAGCTGGGATGACCAGGCCGCAGATTGCCATGAACACTTATCTGTCATTATTCCGCTAAATATGCACACTGTTCATTCCAATCAGTGCCTTAGAGTAGGGATTGAATAGCCCGAATGCTATGATGATCCAGTGTGTTACGTACCAGTAGTATCAGAAAATTTATAAACCAGGGGAATGGCATGCTAAAGAAGAAAGTTATCTAACTCCCCAGCTACTTCCCATCAATATTCAGGAAGGCTGTTACACTCTGTATGACTGGGCGAGTTGACCGTGTGGTTAGCGGTGCGCAGCTGTGAGCTTGCATCCGAGAGATAGTTGATTCGAACCCCATTGTCGGCAGCGCTGAAGATGGTATTCCGTGGTTTCCCACGCCAGTCAAATGTTGGGCCTGTACCTTAATTAAGGCCTAAGTCACTCCTAGCCCTTTCCTATCCCATCGTCGCCATAAAACCTATCTATGTCGGTGCGACGGAAATCAAATAAAAAATACTCTGTACGCAGCAGTAATCCTATCTACCGGAGATGAGGGGCAACAGAAGACACAAAGCACATCACGACAAACAATGGTCAATGTAATGTTATTGTTGATCAGTGTTATGAGCTTTCTATATTGTAGGCCTACACATTTAGTTTTCTTTCGACTCTGTGATTTCTAAAATATTTTATACCGTAAACTGTAGTTTCTTATTCTCCGACTTTACATACAGATTTTCATTAAATACTGTTTACCCATTTTCTCGTTACTCGGCGCTGATATGGACTTAGTAACAAAAATTCAAATTCATTAATATCTTGATGATCTTAGCCAGTACGGTAACAATGTATAAGACATGAATAATAGGAAATTTAATACTATATAACCTTAGTTATCTAGCATTCATCGACTACACTTCTAATAAGAAATATTTGAGAATTACATTTTAGGCCTTTCCCTAAACTACCATTTCACTCAGTGTGAATAAAATAATTTACAGCCTAGACTATAGCGACTTCTTTCCTGACTTTGCATACCGATTTTCATCAAGATAGGACTACAAATAACAATATTTGAGAATTAAATTTTAGGCTTTCCCTTAAACTACCATTTTTCTCAGCGTGAATACAATTATTGACAGCCTAGATTGTAGCAATTTATTCCCCAACTTTGCATACCCATTTTCTTTAAAATACGACCACTAATAACATAAATAGTTGAGAATTCAATTTTAGGCCTTCCCCTAAACTACCATTTCACTCAGCGTGAGTAAAATGATTTATAGCCTAGATTGTAGCGGCTTATCCCCCGACTTCACATACCGATTTTCATTAGACCACTAATAACATAAATAGTTGAGAATTCAATTTTAGGCCTTCCCCTAAACCACCATTTCAATCAGCGTGAGTAAAATGATTTATAGCCTAGATTGTAGAGGTTCTTCCCCCGACTTCACATACCGATTTTCATCAAATTCTCTTCAACCGTTTTCTTGTGATGCGTGTACATACATACATACATACATACAGACAGACAGACAGACAGACAGACAGACAGACAGACAGACAGACAGACAGACAGACAGACAGACAGACAGACAGACAGACAGACAGACAGAAATTACGGAAAAGTAAAAAGTGCATTTTCTTGTTACTATGGACATGACCGATACAGAAATACCATTATTTTCAAATTCTGAGCAATGTACAGACAAAACTCTTATTTTATATATATAGATTTGCTTTACGTCGCACCAACACAGATAGGTCTTATAGCGACGATGGGATAGGAAAGGCCTAGGAGTAGGAAGGAAGCGGCCGTGGCCTTAATTAAGGTACAGCCCTAGCATTCGCCTGGTGTGAAAACGGGAAACCACGGAAAAGCATCTTCAGGACTACCGACAGTGGGGTTCAAACCTACCGTCTCCCGAATGCAAGCTCACAGCTGTGCGTCTCCAACAGCATGGCCAACTCGCTCAGAAGAGAAGTACCTAGTTACTGGGACGTAAAGCCAATAACATTATTATTTACCAGCCGTCCTGCCCTTCTTAAATATCTGGCAGTACCAGGAATCGAACCGAGAACGGCAGATACTAACCGGTGCATTACGGAGGCGGACGCTTGAAAGTCATTAACCAACATAAAAATGATGGGGAAATATAATTTCGAAAATTGCAAGCTATCATGTTTAATCTCACCTAGTGATGATAGACACTTAATGCCTCCATGCTGAAAACACACACACCGAATGAAGATTCCTGTTCCTTGCGAACATTTGTATTATTCCAGCCCCAAGCGAAAGAAAAATCAGTGATATCCTTAAAACTAACATCCTGTAAAGTAATTGTAATTTTTAGTACTTAAAACATAATTTGTAATCATAATTGAGTAAGATATTTCTCAAACAACTGTAATCAAGCCCAATTACGTCTTCATGTAAGTTACTATTTCAATCACTGGATATAAAGCGTTTCCGGACCCATGACCATATAACACATTTTCTCTTCTACATGTGAGGAAGGTGTCCTGGCAATTTGGCTGTACTGTGATAGTATATACTGTATATCACACCCCGGCACTCTATTCACAAGTAAGAGTTATTCATTATTATTATTATTATTATTATTATTATTATTATTATTATTATTATTATTATTATTATTATTATTATTATTATTATTATATCTCCTTCCGGAAAACTCAATTTTTCTATTCAAAACTAGACATCCATAGTCTCAATACAATGCTGGGGCTGTACCTTAATTAAGGCCACTGCCGCTTCCTTCCGACTGCTAGCCCTTTCCTGTCCCATCGTCGCCATAAGACCTATCTGTGTAGGTGCGACGTAAAGCAAATTGTAAAAAAAAAAGTCTCAATACAAAATACGGACAGATCAACAGAGTCCCTCACTTCAAATACCCGGGCGAAATCCTCGAACAAACTGGACAAGAGAAAATAGCCCAAAACAACCGTGTCCAAAAACTCAGAAGAGCATATGAGAGAACAAGAGAAATCTACAACAAAAAATGTATGCCTCTTCACGTTAAGATTAAACATTACAATACTGTAATCAAACATGAGGCTTTATATGGAGGAGAAACTCGAACGCTTCATAAAAAGGGCGAGCTCGAAAATATCCTAATTTTAGGACCAAGACACACGGAAGAAGGGTACCGCCTCCAATCTTGGAAATCCAGAGAAAAATTATCTGATATTGCGGCAGACTTCAGGAAAAGGAGGCTAAAATTGTATGGACATGATTAAGAGGCTTCCGGAAACCAGACTAACCCACCAAATTCTTGATAGAGTTGATAAACTGAAGAATTTCCCTTGGACACAACAAACAAAAGCTGACATGAAGAACGCACAAATTCAACCTGAAGAAATTTTGTATCGAAATATAGCCTATATAGAAAGAAAATTGACAAGTGGGAAGTTACTCCAGAGAATGAAGTACCAAAAAGAGCAGGTACCAACTGGACTGAAGAAAGACAGACGATCATTAGTGAACAGATGAAAGCATCCTGGATCCTCCGGAAACGAAATCATAAATAAAGCTTCGTATGTCCCGAAAGGGACCATTCAATTATTATTTATTTTGTACATTTATTCTTAATATTTTAAGCTGGTAGGTCTTCATATGCGATATGAGTAATTTGTTTTGTACAAGCAGATGGGAAAACAGTGCTTTTAACAACTCGGAAAGCTTCCGTGAATCATGTGGAACAGCCCGGAGTCCGATGACGTGGCCTAGTTGTTACTGTCTTGGGACCCGGAAGCTGTGATGAAAATGTTGCAGCAAGAGAGGCGGTTGACATATCGGCAGGTAGAAGAGACCTTTCACATCCCTGCACCAGCTATTCACTCAGTTCTACACGAACATCTCCATGTTAGAAAGGTTTGTTCCCTTTGCCCCATTGACTTTCAGAGGAACAAAGGGCACATCGAGTGAAATGGTGCCGAAAAATGCTAAAACAGTTTGAAAATGGGACTTCGCGTAACGTCAATAGCATCGTTACAGGTGACGAAACTTGGCTTTATTAGTACGATGTCCCAACAAAATCCCAGAACAAGGTGTGACTGTTTGAAGATGAGGGTACTCCTGTGACTTTGCGAAAGTCAAGGTCAGTGAAGAAAAGGATGATTGCACTATTCTTCACTAAACGGGGCATCCTGACTCGGGTTGTGCTAGAAACACGAAGGACAGTTACTGCGAAGTGGTACAGTGAGACTTGTCTGCCTCAGGTCATCCAGGCTCTCAAGCAGCTCCGTCCAAGGTCACGGCTCAACGATTGGCTCTTGCATCACGACAATGCCCCAGCACATCGTGCTAATGTATCAATGAATGTTCTTGGCAGATCAGGGTTGACTGTACTTGATCACCCTCCATACAGTCCCCATGTGACTTCGCACTCTTCCCAGAAGTGAAAATGAAGCTGAAAGGGCGGCGTTTTGCATCCGACGAGGAGCTTCTGGCAGCATGAGATCAAGAGTGTGAAAATGTAACCGAAAAAAAAGTGGCAGAGTTGGTTCAGTGACTGGTTTCGACGTATGGAGAAGTGTATTGAGTGAGGTGGAAATTATTTTGAAAAAGTCTAAAGCGTTCACTCACACTGCAAAACTTTCCTAGTGCCATTTGTATTGATGAACCTAAGTGCAATTCCTACCTACAGAGTCCTTTTCAAAAGATTAGATAAGACCTGAAGCAGATGTACCAGTACGCAGCTTTATGTACAAGTCCTGGAAGAGAGAATTATCATGCTCTATTAAAATTTGAGGGATCCATTTAGGTGAGCCATATTACTGACATTTAGATTAATTACTTTTATTAATTAATTTATTTCAGTTATTTATTCATATATAATAATTAGATTACAGTACCTTATTGGTACACCATGTACCACGCACATTCACACAGTAAAACTCAACTGCAGCATAATTATCACAGATGGAGTACAGACAATGCCGCTATATGTAATCCGCACCCTACAACGCTTGTCTGAATCGCTTGCCCTGTCATAAACAGCTTATAATCACGTATTTCTTTTTCTATTCCTGGATACGTGGATTTGAAAGTTTCTCACATGTGCTCTGTAGTGTATTGGCAGCGTCTTCTGCAAGATCTGAAACTGATATCTTTGGGAGACGGGCAAATAAGAGGGAAATTATAGGAAAGTCGGCAGAGGTTTGATTTCAAAGTGGCGTGGCATGTCAAATGAAATCTAACCCGTGAGTGACACTGCCTCTTACTCTTCTTTCGCAACAATATACTTCTCTTTATTCATAGTTTTTAGCTGTCCCGCTGAAATCAACAGACTAGGACTACATCAACACTGATGTACAGAATAATGGGGAAAGTTTCAGTCTTCAGAAGAACTTAAAAAATAAATTATAACTCTCCGTCCGCCTCTGTGGTGTAGTGGTTAGCGTGATTAGTTGCCACCGCCAGAGGCCCGGGTTTGATTCCCGGCTCTGCCATGAAATTTGAAAAGTGGTACGAGGGCTGGAACGGGGTCCACTCAGGTGAGAAAAGGAGGGTTCGATTCCCACCTCAGCCATCCTCGAAGTGGTTTTCCGTGGTTTCCCAATTCTCCTCCAGGCAAATGCCGGGATGGTACATAATTTAAGGCCACGACCGCTTCCTTCCCCCTTCCTTATATATTCCTTCCATTCTTCCCATCCTCCACAAGGCTCCTGTTTACCATAGCAGGTGAGGCCGCCTGGGCGAGGTACTAGTCGTCCTCCCCAGTTGTATCCCTGACCGAAAGTCTCAGGCTCCGGGACACTGCCCTTGAGGCGGTAGAGGTGGGATCCCTCGCTGAGTCCGAGGGAATAACCAACCCTGGAGGGAAAACAGAAAATGGAAGAAGAAAGAAAGATTAAAACTCTCCAGAATTTTAAAATGGTAGCCTACTTTTTAGGCAATAGGCCATTTAGACACTATAAAATTCTTGCCAACCAAAATCGAAACCGACAGCTTCGAAGGGCCATGGCCTACCAAGCGAATGCTGCTCATCCCGAGCACGACGAATCCTCTCGGCCATTATTCTTGGCTTTCTAGACCGGGACTGCCATCTCACCGTCAGATAGCTCCTCAACAGTAATCACTAGGGCTCGGATGTTTAGGAAAAGTCATATTTTTTCTTTGTCTCCGTTTTATTACCTGATTGGATTTTGGTGCAAATCAGGTGATTATCGTCACAATTAAGTGATTTTTATCTGTCGTATAAATGCATATATAGGGGCCGATGACCTTCGATGTTAGGCCCCTTAAAACAACAAGCATCATCATCATCATCATCATCATCATCATCATCATCATCATCATCATCATCATCATCATAAATGCATATTTTGGCTATTTTTGTCATAAGGTCATAGTTTGAGTTATTTTCGCAGGAACGTCATATTTCGGTCATATTTCGGCGGTTTGACGACAGCTGTAGCTGTGAAAAATCATCGTTAACTTTCCAAATGAGAACTAATATTCACAAAACTGCTTTTCCGTATCACATCTGTAGTTAATACAAATGGAATACTCTGCCGCTTCTAACAAGATTGCGCAGGAATTGTTTTCCTACAGTTTGTCAGAAAGTCTGGCATATATTAAGTCGAACTTTGGAATTACATCGAGTGCAATTACTCTTTTAGAAACTGCTAGCTTGCATGCAAGTATTGAAAATGTGAGAAGTGTTGAACTTTCAGTACAACAATCACATGGAATAGTTGGCGTCAGTGTAAAATGGAAACTTTAAAATGTGCTTAATCGAAGTGTGTGCAAGATAAATGATGTTCTTAGAGGAGAAGGTACAAGTACATTTCAAGATGAGTGCATACTCGACAGCAGTGACGTGGTGCTCAATTTAAACTTTAACGCCTTTGAGTAATATTAATGTAATCTGGGCTTCAACGTTCCAAAATATTTTCAAAAAATAAATTTATTTCTAGTTTTATCGTATTTTAAACCAACACTGAAGTGTGCAAACATGTTTTGACTTTTAACACATTTTTGATCTGATAATCTTAGCGAACTTCGTACTTTATAGGTATGTATTCACAAATGTTTGATGAGTAAATCGAGGACAATAGACTGTGAATAACTGCTAAACATGTATATTCAGAAAATTAATATGAAAGTAAGAATAAACAATTTAGTTAACAAATATGTATCAAAGGAATTCCCGTTTCGATTTATAACTTACTAGCAAGATACCCGTGCTTCGCTACGGTATTACACTGAAATTTATAATTGAATGTTTATTGTTTTAGATATATAATCCGCCGAAATTCGCGATCTGACTCGTTCTCTGCGAGAATGCACCAAAATTCCCGATCTATTATTTTACGGCACGTTTCCTCCCATTTTTAAATCTTCCTTTCCAGCAATCGATTTCGTACTTCCCGGGTTAGGCTCAGGTATTCCTCCAGGTCAGTTGAGTCCGTAAATCTTTGCCATCTTTTCCTATAATATTTTTAATACGGATATAATCCTTCAGGAGATCCGGCGTGCTGTCATACTGGGTGCCTTGGCGGCACTGAACCCGCGACCGGACTCCATTCTTAGTCATTACCCGTCCAGGAGCCGTTTCCATCGCGGTCCGCAATTTGACGACGGTCCGGAATATTATTATTATTATTATTATTATTATTATTATTATTATTATTACTATTATGTGTTGCTGGAATGGCTGATGACAGGGAAAACCGGAGTATCCGGAGAAAAACCTGTCCCGCCTCCGTTTTGTCCAGCACGAATGCCACATGGAGTGACCGGGATTTGAACCACGGAACCCAGCTGTGAGAGGCCGGCGCGCTGCCGCCTGAGCAACGAAGGATCCTTATAAGTACATTAATAACAGGAAAATCAATTGGTCTCACCTCCTTCTACACCCCACCGCCGTTAAGTTTATTTACAGCCACCCCCCCCCCCCCCCCGAAAAAGAATTAAAAGGATGCTTGTTTCTTTATGTTTAAGGGAGATTCCAAACACCAATGTTCACGTCTATTACCTTCAGTTTTGAGATATAAGTATCCACATAAAAATAATTTACTTTTTTTACTTCATTTCACAATAATCTCTCCTCCCCCTAAATGAATTTTCCCGCAAAAAAATACTTGTTTCTTTAATAGTAAAGGATCTTCTAAATACCAATTATCACGACTCTAACTTCTTCAGTTTTTGATTTATGTGTCCTCATGAAAGGAATTGAACTCCTTTACACTCCCGCCCTCCAAGATGGTTTCTGTTGTATGTCCGGCGCTCCCTTCTCGCTCCGCCAGCCAGCTGTACGCGCGCCTGTGTATCATTCTGCTAGCTTCGACGCGCAGCCCTCAGTGCGCGTGCCTGACCATCGAGTGTACTATAAATAGGAGCTCCCTGCCTGCTCACTTGCCCACTTGCCCCGGTGTCCAGCTCCAGAATACACCCTACGTCGAGCACGGAGGCTACCCCTCTTGAAAATGTGCTTCGACCAGGTGGACTGAATTTCTGGCAGTACGAGGTTTCACCTCTGGTCACCGTTCCCTTACCTGTTTCCGCTGCCTATGTTCCGTAATTCTTTCACAAGCCATTTTCATTCCCTAATTTATGCAAGCTCCCTTAGTTTCGCTAGGTGGAATTTCTTCAATCAATTGAACTTGCTTTTTAGGAATTCAGGCACTTCAACCAACAAGGACTCTCAAAGACATTTATGTTAGTGTGCCAGATAGTTTTCGACTATCAACGTGTCAATTCACAAAGACTATCTTTTCAAGATAGAAGTGTATATAAAGACTGTAAACCTGTACATATTGTATAAAGACAGACTTTTCTCAAGATTCAATATTCTTTTTTGCTTCAAAATAAATTTCAGTTATTTGTGTAAATATCATAAAGTGAAGCAAATAAAAGTTGTGTTTGTAAATTTCAACCTTGGTTACAACACAACTCTATGGCGACGAGGTAAATACGCAACAACCTACAATTCTTCGACCCCAGTTCCCAACTCTATAGTGACGAGGTAACAAGCAACAAACTACACGTCATCAGCCCCAATCACCAACTCTATAGCAACGAGGTAAACACGGCACTACAATTCAACAGGCCCAGTTGTCAACTCTACGGCGACGTGCTAAACTCCAACCAGTTCTGACACACGCTGCTTACCTTACTCTTTCTTGCACGCATCTCGCAATGGCTACTGCGGAACAACTCGCTACGGTCTTCCAAGCCTTACAGCAGCAACAACAACAGTTTATGCAACAACAACAGGCAGCATTAATTCAGGCTATTCAAGCTCTTTCTGTCTCTACACAGCCATCAGCTATTCCTCCGTTCTCTGCTTTTGATCCAGCTAAGGAAGAATGGTCAGTTTATTTAGCCCGTTTACAACAGCATTTCATCTGCCATTCTGTCACAGATGATCAACGCCGCCGCGCACTATTTCTTAGTTCGGTTGGCAATGCTACGTGTGAATTACTACGTAAATTAAGTCCGGAAGAACACTTATCTGAGGTACCCTTCACGCAGCTCTTGGCCCGTCTCACGGAACACTATGCCAAAGCTCCTCACATAGTGGCTGCTCGCTATAAATTTTTTCAGAGCAGAAAGCAACCCCATCAGACACATACTGAATGGATAACTGAATTGCGTGGTCTAGCTAAACCCTGCCAGTTCATCTGCTCCAAGGACGGTTGTGGTTCATCCTACACTGATTCTCTCATTCGGGACATGATAATTTTACATACTCCTGAAGACAAAGTACGTTTTGACGCTGTCAAGCAGAGTAACCCTTCTTTCGAAGACGTCCAGCGTATTGCTACGGTTTATGAGCTTACTACCAAGACTGCCGCAGCCATAGCTTCTCCACACGAAGTTGCACAAGTCTCGCCTCAGGCCCGCAAGTCCTCTGCTACAGTGAACCGTACGGATAAGGCGCTCTCCACCACGCATTCTCGCCAGGTTCCCTCTCGTAATGCTACACGGAAGCCCAATTCTAAAAGCACCTCGAAACTCCTGCCTTCCTGCCGAGGTTGTTTCAAGCATCATGAACGTCGTGACTGTCGTTTTTTCAAAGCTACTTGTGAACGATGTAATAAACTTGGACACATTAAGACTGTCTGTCAAAGTTCGCTCCGCCCTGCTAAGACTACTGCAGCACGCCGGAAGCATATACAGCCCCGCCAAGACATGGAAGTTGATCAGATCAACCTTATTCTTCCCACAAAGGATTCTCACAAAATCATCATTCCTCTCTCATTCTCTGATCGATCTGTCGATTTTCAATTAGACACTGGATCACCTGTCTCTATTATTAACCTGAATACCTACCACGACTTAGGTTCACCTTCATGCTCTCCAGCTGACATCCAGCTCGTGACATTTAACAAGAAGAAAATTGACATCAAAGGTCAAATCAAGCTTCAGGCTAGTTATAAAGGAATTCAGAAGGCCATTCCTCTTCTCGTAGTTAACAACTACACTGCATCAAACATTATGGGCATGGATCTATTTAACTTATTTGGTTTCCAGATACATGACAACATTAACGTCGTATCTACATTGCATCCTACTTCTGACGTTACCGCTCTCCTAGCGCAGTTTCCTGAAGTCTTCGACTCTCAGCTCGGAACGGCCAAAGACTATACAGCTCACATACAGCTGAAATCCGGAGCTAAGCCTCGCTTCCTCAAAGCTCGTCCAGTACCCCTAACACTTCAAGACCAGGTCACGAAAGAATTAGAAAGATGGATACAAACTGGAATTGTTGTACCCGTTACTTCTAGTCAATGGGCTACTCCACTCGTGGTAATCAAGAAACCTGATGGTAATGTTCGACTTTGTGGCGATTTTCGATCTACAGTCAACGCACAACTCGACACAGATATCTTTCCTATTCCACGTCCAGAAGACTTATTCCGTCGTCTCTCTGGTGGACAATTCTTCTCTCGAGTTGATCTTAAAGAAGCATATCTCCAGCTACTGTTAGACGAAGAATCTAAGAAATTTCTCACACTCAACACTCCTCTCGGACTGCTACAGCTCCAGCGGCTCCCATTCGGTGTTTCATCCTCAGCGGCTATTTTTCAGCGCTATTTGGCTCAACTCACCGCCTCCATTCCCGGTTGTGCTAACTACCTGGATGATATTATTGTTACTGGAAAAGATCATCAAGAACATCTAACCAATCTACGCCTCCTTCTCCAGAAATTGAAAGACAATGGCCTACGAGCGAATCTCGCTAAATGTACCTTCTTTCAACCTCAAGTTCACTACCTAGGACATATACTTGATAAGAATGGAATTCGTCCTAGTACCCAGAATGTCTCAGCGATAGTAAACATGCCAGCACCTCAGAACCTCAAGCAGCTTCAGTCCTTCATAGGCAAAGCGAACTATTATAATAAGTTCATTCCACGCTTCGCTACAGTGGCAGCTCCATTAAACGCTCTACGTAAAAAAGGTGTTAAGTTTCAGTGGACTCCGCAATGCCAACAGGCATGGAAAACAATCAACAACGCCTTAATTCAAGCTATACAACTCACTCATTTTCAGCCCGACAAGATCATCACGCTAGCTACTGACGCTTCAGACTACGGTGTCGGTGCCGTTCTCTCCCAGAAGGATCGTCATGGACAAGAACGCCCCATCGCCTTCGCTTCGAAAACACTTAATGACCATCAACGTCGATACTCCCAGATAGAGAAAGAAGCTTTAGCCATCATCTTTGGTATTCGCCGTTTCAATGAATATCTCTATGGCAACCATTTCCTGATCATTACCGATCATAAGCCTCTCGTACACTTATTCCATCCTGGTAATAAGATCCCAGAGAATTCCCTCAGAAAGCTTCAAAGATGGTCCATGTTCCTTTCTGATTATTCCTATCAGATTGTATATCGTGCCACATCCCAGCATTGTAATGCTGATGCCCTCTCCCGCTTACCCGTTGGTCCTGATACTGCCTTCGATTCTCAAGAATCTGAATGTCTTCAGTTGGACATAGAACTTGAAGATACTGTATCCAGTTTTCCTATTGATGCTACCTGCATAGCTAAAGCTACGGATAAGGACAGTACACTTGCTACTGTACGTACTTACATCCGCAACGGTTGGCCTCTTCAGAGCACACTTCCTGCCCACCTGGCACCTTATCATCGTATGCAGCATCGTCTCACGACTCGTGCCGGAGTTGTATTACTAGAAGCAGGCACCATCTTCCGAGTGGTTATCCCACTTAGCCTACAGAAACAAGTTCTCGAATTATTACACCAAAGCCATTGGGGTATCTCCAGAACAAAGCAACTCGCCCGTCAACACTGCTACTGGCCCGGTATTGATGCCGCCATCGAAAAGCTAATACGTCATTGTGAGCAATGTCAAACGAATCCGAACGCCCCGTCTTCTGATCTTGCTTCATGGCCTCCTGCTACTACTCCATGGGAACGAGTTCACATCGATTTCGCAGGTCCTTTCCTCAATTCCATGTGGTTAATAGTCATCGATTCACTGTCAAACTTTCCATATGTCGTAGATATGCATTCGACTACTACAACCGAAGCTACCATTCGTGCTCTCCAGAAAATCTTTACTACAGAAGGTTTACCGCAAGTACTCATTTCAGACAACGGACCTCAATTTACAGCTACTGCTTTTCAGAACTTTTGTACACATAATGGCATTCGTCATATCCTAGCACCACCTTTTCACCCTCAATCTAATGGTGAAGCTGAACGCTTCGTACAAACATTTAAAAGAAGTATGAAGAAAGCTGTCTCTTCAGGCTTAACTAAAGACCAGGCCTTGCTCCAACTCTTAAACAACTACAGAACTCTACCCGGCGCTGATAATATCACTCCTGCACAGAAGCTCCATGGACGACCTCACAGAACTTTACTTTCTCTGTTACAGCCTCTTCCGACCCAGCATAAGACCTCACCAACGAAGTTCTCCCTCAACGACAAGGTCTACACCAGGACATTCAAATCCAACCCACTCTGGATACCTGGAGTCATCTGCAGATCTTTGGGTCATCGTCTATACGAGATACAGACTACGGAGAAACGTATCTGCCGCCATCAAGATCAGATACGTCTGCGCTACCGCCCCTGTCCAGCTATTGATGCTATTGCTAAACCTGATAAATCTATTGCTGAACGCGCTTTAGATCATTTAATAACAATGGGTTCCTTTCAGGACGAGACAGCGCCACTCCGCCCAGTTCCAGCTCCGGACAATACAACAGAGACATCAGCAGCTCCGCCCCAGCATCGCAGTCGCCGCCAGCGCCGCCGCCGTTTCACGCCGTACCGGCGTATTTAGGAGGGGAGGGTGTTGTATGTCCGGCGCTCCCTTCTCGCTCCGCCAGCCAGCTGTACGCGCGCCTGTGTATCATTCTGCTAGCTTCGACGCGCAGCCCTCAGTGCGCGTGCCTGACCATCGAGTGTACTATAAATAGGAGCTCCCTGCCTGCTCACTTGCTAGCCGCGAACACTATACACGTAGCTCTCCTAACTGAAACCTTCCTCCCACCGGGGAAGAAGTTCACTATAAGAGGCTACAAAATACACAGAAGCGATAAGGCTAATAGAGTCGGAGGAGTGGCAGTTCTGGTAAGGAAGGACATCAAACATATGGAAATAGACTTACCAGAACTGGTCGAGCTGGAAGCGTGCGGAATTGCCATGCCAGTGCGAGGAACACTCGTCAATGTAATATCGGCATACTCCAGACCTAAACACCTTAACACACAAGATTTAGAATCGGTATTAAGGCAAAATCGAAACACGATCCTAGGAGGCGACCTAAATTCGAAACACGCCAGCTGGGGGTGCCTGAAACCTAACGCAGACGGCGAAAGGCTGTACAACCACATGCTATCCCAGGACTATGTGGTAACAGCCCCCAGTGAACCCACATTCCTAGCACCAAACGAACAGGTCGACGACATATTGGACATCGCCCTACTGCGAAATATTCCTCAAAGACACACCATAAAGGTCATTAACGACCTAGGGTCGAGGCATCAACCAGTAATATTTACACTGGAAGCGAACCCCGAGGAATATGAGAATAACCCCAAGCGCCGACTCAACTATAAAGCAGCCAACTGGGGTAAATTCGAAAGAAAATTAGATTCACTCCTGCAGGGGACTGAGGACATACAAATAGTAAACCCAGCCCAAACGGATGAATCACTAAGAACACTCGTAAATGCGATCCAGGCAGCCACAACTGCGAGCATTCCGGTACACAAACCTAGACAAAACACCAACATTGAAATACCGGCCCACATTAAAGATCTAATACGCCAGCGCAACAGACACAAGCGCAACTGGGCCCGACACCACCGCGATGAAGACCGGATACGTAAAAACGAACTCAGGGTCGAAATCGAAACCGAAATAATGGAGTATAGGTCACGGATCTGGAATAACAAACTGAGTACATTCGACACAAATACCAGACCGGTGTGGAACTTAGCGAGATATTTCACGCGAGAACCACACGTGATCCCAACAATTAAGGGACCCAACGGACCAGTATACGAAAATCAAGACAAAGCAGAGGTGATAGCCGACTCACTCGAGGAGGCCTTTAAGCCCAATGACGAACCGTCGGACCCCGCCTTCACTAGGCAAACAGAGGCCAAGGTAGCGGAATTCCTAGCAAACGCACCTAAGCCCGAGGTTAAGAAGACTAATATCCACGAAATTAAGTGGATAATAGACCACCTTAACCCGAAGAAGGCACCCGGCCCAGACGAGATTCAAAATATAATAATCAAAAAGCTAACACCGAAAGCTCTCGCACTACTCACTAAAATATACAATGCAATGTTCCAGTTGCAGTATTATCCGGAACAGTGGAAAAAGGCGAGAATTCTTGTATTCGGCAAACCAGGCAAGGACAAATCTAACCCTAACAATTATAGGCCCATCAGTCTCCTGGACGCTCTCAGCAAAGTATTTGAGAAAATACTGCTGAAAAGGCTCATAGCACATATCAAGGAAAGAGGAATCATTCGAAACGAACAATTCGGTTTTAGAAACGGCCACTCCGCCCCGCAACTGCTTACCCGGGTCCTAGAACAAGCGACCATCGGACTAAACAAGCGGAGGGACACAGGCGCGGTATTCCTTGATATCCAGAAGGCATTCGATAAAGTCTGGCACGAAGGCCTATTAGCGAAATTAATAGACCTCGAATTCCACCCAGGGTACATAAGATTAATTAAATCATACCTGGAAGGCCGAGAGTTCCAAGTAGATGTTCACAACACACTGTCAAGCATGCGACCAATCAGGGCGGGCGTAGCCCAGGGGTCACTAATAGGGCCAATCCTGTTCATCCTATTTACGAATGACATGCCAACAGCGGAACTCACTACCACGCACCTCTACGCGGATGACACTGCTATCACAGTCCAACACTTTCAGTTAGCATCCGCCCGAAAGAGACTACAAGTAGCACTACGAACTCTCGAGCCCTGGCTAACCAAATGGCGCATCAAGGTCAACGTTGACAAATGCCAAGCTGTGATGTTCACTAGGAAGAACAGACGCACACGTATGCCAGCTAACATAAAACCGCTCAAACTATTTAATCGAGATATAGCATGGCACGACAAGGTCAAATATCTAGGAGTAGTCCTAGATAGAAAACTAACCATGCTATATCACATTAAAGACATCCAGCGGAAAACAAACGCACGACTGGCACAGCTCTATCCGATACTGAATAAAAGATCCAGTATTAACAAGCGAGTAGCAATAAACATGTACAAGGCCCTAATTAGGCCGATAATAACGTACGCAGCTCCCGCCTGGGGCTACACTGCTATGACAAACCTGGATAAGCTGGAACTAATACAAAACAAATGCATTCGAGCAGCGGCTAGACTCCCGTATGACACACCAATACGCCACCTACGCGCAATTGCGAAAGTCAGCTCGATAAGGCAACACATACGAAATCAAACACTCCGAATGTACAAGAAGTCATGGGGTAGTAAAGTCAACCCACTAGTCAGTGGAATAGGACGCTATGACGTCGATCTATACACCAAATACCCCACACCGAAACACATTCTGTTCAGGCACAGGGCCAGGAGGCCGGGGGCCCAAAACCGCCCTCGCTCTTAAACTGACACCAACTCACAATACCGCACCACTTAACACTATGCACACACACCGCAACACCTGTATATATGTGCATGCTTGTTTACAACATACATCCTTTCCCTAGATTGTGTTATGTTATTACTATGTTTTAGCCAAGCGAGCGAGGATTGAGAAAAGTAATACATCACGACGAAGGCAACACAGCCATGAAAGAGACGATCCAATCCAACCTCGCCCCCACCAGCGACAAAGGAGTGGACGAAAAACCAACCCCTGCTAATACCACTAACTATTAATCTATTAATTGTAATTGTAATTGTACTTGTTCTACAGGACACGAGAGCGGAAAAGCGGCCCGCACTCTACAGAAGAAAGGTAATAATGTATATATAACAGGATGTGTGTATATTTGTGTATATATTTACAGAGACAAGTGTGTGACACCAACACCGCAAAGAAGGGACGTCATCAGGCGGGAAAGAAGATGCCCCTTACAACAAGTAAGGCTTGGCACTAATCCCCTTCTCCGTAAAAGGAGACTTGGCACCAGGGACTGCTGGCTGCTGGACCAAGGGACTAACCTGTGGCCCAAAGCCCAGACGCCAGCGGACCCGAGCCGCACCAGGCAGTGACAAGTAGGACTGATCCCCCATAATAATTGACAAAGCTAGGTAAATGGTTATGATTGCATGACACATATTCCTAACTAACACAACCTCTGGTCTTTTTCCAGCCCACATCCTTGCATGTGCTATCAAAAGATGTCAGGTTTTACATGTAGGCTCTTTCTTCTTTCTGCCTATGTGGTTTTTCCCTGACCCTTCATTACCATACTTCAACACCATATACCTAACACAATCTCGCCTGGTAACGTGTCTGACATGGAAACAGGCAGATACTCCTTGTATCACTTCCCACTCTACCCAGCTATCTCTTTTCTACTTAGAAATTAATAGCATGTCGGAGGCCATGTAGATTGAGTCGATGGTCACGGCGGGGGAGCGGGCTACGGGGGCCCCCCGTAAAAAAAAAAAAAATAAATGCTCACTTGCCCACTTGCCCCGGTGTCCAGCTCCAGAATACACCCTACGTCGAGCACGGAGGCTACCCCTCTTGAAAATGTGCTTCGACCAGGTGGACTGAATTTCTGGCAGTACGAGGTTTCACCTCTGGTCACCGTTCCCTTACCTGTTTCCGCTGCCTATGTTCCGTAATTCTTTCACAAGCCATTTTCATTCCCTAATTTATGCAAGCTCCCTTAGTTTCGCTAGGTGGAATTTCTTCAATCAATTGAACTTGCTTTTTAGGAATTCAGGCACTTCAACCAACAAGGACTCTCAAAGACATTTATGTTAGTGTGCCAGATAGTTTTCGACTATCAACGTGTCAATTCACAAAGACTATCTTTTCAAGATAGAAGTGTATATAAAGACTGTAAACCTGTACATATTGTATAAAGACAGACTTTTCTCAAGATTCAATATTCTTTTTTGCTTCAAAATAAATTTCAGTTATTTGTGTAAATATCATAAAGTGAAGCAAATAAAAGTTGTGTTTGTAAATTTCAACCTTGGTTACAACAGTTTCCCCACCAAAACGCCTTTTTCTTTGTTTTTAATGGAGATCCAAATACGAATTTTCACGTCTGTAACAACTTTAGTATTAGATGCATGTATTCTCATACAATTAAGTCAACTAATGTTTCAATTCTTTCACCCCCCTCCCCCTTCATTGGATTTTCCGAGAATACGTGTTTCTTTACTTTTAAAGCAGATTGCAAATATCAAATTTCACGTCTGTAACATCTTCATTTTTGAGATATCAGTAGCCTAATTAAAAGAATTCATCACCATTTTCAGTCACTTTTAACCCCCCCCCCCCCCCCGCCCTCCACCCAAGTGGTATTTCCGAAAACTAAAAATACACTTTTCTTTATGTTTAATAGAGATAAAAAAATACCATTTTTCACTTCTGTAACATGTTAAGTTTTTTAGATATCCGTAAAAATTCTCATTTTAAAATTTCACCCCTTTTGGGTTCCACTTAAGTAGAGTTTCCAAAAACAAGTAACCTATATTTCATTACATTTACAGGAGATTTACACCCACTGTTTACGTCTGTAACATTTTACGATTCCAAGATATTTTTTAGATATAGTCTTTCAAAAAATTCACCCCAATTTGTCACTCCTGTTTAACCGCCATTAATTGGCTTTTCCAAAAACTAAAAAATACGTGTTTCTTTATTTTTAAAGGAGATCCCATATGCGAATTATCACTTCTGTAATATCTTTCGTTTCTGAGATATGTGTATCCTCATTAAAGGCATTCAACCCATTTTTCACCCTTTTACACCCCTCCTATTAGGACTTACTGGAAACAAATAATACGTGTTCCTTTATTTTTAGAGGAGATTCTAACTACCAATTTTTACATCTGTAAATTTTAAAGTTTTAAGATGTAGACACACTCATTTTAAAAAATTCACCCCCGTTTTCACCCCCCAATATTTGGATTTTCCAAAAACGAAAAAATACCTGTTTCTTTACTTTTAAAGTAGATCCAAAATACCAATTTTCAGGTCTGTAATATCTTCAGGTTCTGAAATATAAGTATCCTCATGAAAGGCATTCAACCCATTATTCACCCTTTTACACCCTTCCTATTGGGATTTTCCGAAAACAAAAGAATACGTGTTTCTTTATTTTTAAAGGAGATTCTAAATACCTATTTTTACACCTATAACCTTTAAAAGTTTTGAGATATAGATACACTCATTTTAAAATATTACCCCTTTTTTACCCCCCTTAATTGGGTTTTCCAGAAACAAAAAAATACGTGTTTCTTTATTTTTAAAGGAGATCCCAAACACCAATTTTCAGGTCTATAATATCTTAAGTTTCTGAGATATAAGTAGCCTCATTAAAGGCATTCAACCCCTTTTTCACCCCTTTTCACACCTCCTATTGCGATTTTCCGAAAACAAAAAATACGTGTTTCTTTATTTTTAATGAAGATTCTAAATACCAATTTTTACATCTGCAAACTTTAAAAGTTTGGAGATATAGATTCACTAATTTTAAAAATTCACCCCCTTTTCACCCTCCCATTAATTAGATTTTCCAAAAACAAAAAAATACGTGTTTCTTTATTTTTAAAAGAGATCAAACCTACCAATTTTCAGGTCTGTAATATCTTCAGTTTCTGAGATATAAGTACCGGTATCCTGATTAAAGGCATTCAAAACATTTTTCCCCCATTTTCACCCTTTTTCACCCCTCCTATTGGGATTTTCTGAAAACAAAAAAAATACGTGTTTCCTTATTTTCAAAGAAGATTCTAAATACCAATTTTTACATTTGTAAACTTCTAAAGTTTTGAGATATAGGTGCACTCATTTTAAAACTTCACCCCCCTTTTCACCCCCTTATCAACGGAATATCCAAAAATCCTCTCTTAGCGAGTACCTACATCTTAATATGAATGTATTCCCAAAATTTTATTTCATTATGTCCAGTAGTTTTGGCTCGGCGATGATGAATCAGTCAGTCAGTCAGGACAAGCTATTTTATATATATATAGATTTTAAAATGGCCATATTTAGATCAATCATTTTTACGTCATATTTAGTCACTTTTGAGGTCATATTTGCTTGCTTATTTGGGCTATCTTTAGGTCTTAAACATCCGAGCCCTAGTAATCACGTAGACTGAGTGGATTTCAAACCAGACCTCAGATCCAAGTAAAAATCCCTGACATGGCCGGAAATCGGACACAGGGCCTCCGAGGAAGTCAGGCACGCTAACCGCTCCGTCATTTTAACAATGTTAATTCCAAAACATTGACAACAGACTTGTATTTGGACTGAGTACCTGAGATACATATACACCACATTTCAGCTCAAATCAGTCCCGCAGTTCAGATGGGACTGAGGGAGAAAGAAACAGACACCGTATTATTATAAACTACCAGTATAACACGATTTTTGCTAATAAAACGTAGTTAGTGATATCGTTTCGAAAGGCCGAGGGACGTCGTTTGTAGACATGATATAGGCTTGTTGGGCTTATGCCGTGTCAAGAAAATAAGGTGAAATTCTTTACGTTTCGCAGAGAACTTTGCTCTGCGTCATCAGGATTTTTATCACGAGAGACACTCTGTGTGTATTCCCCTAAGATAATTTACTTATAATTTATTGTAGTAACTGTATATTTTTGATGCATTACAAGCTCTTTTTTGTTTGAAATCCTCAAATCTAAGTTGTATAGTTCATTGTTATGCCTTTGCTGGCAGGACCTAGTGTTTACAGTGCAGTATGTCTTCTGGTATAGGCTAGAGCAATTTTGTTACTTTCATTGATCTGTCTCTGTCTTATCCTTTGCGTTGACAATGTGAAAGTGACTGAGGTATGAGCGATGCTAGTAATGCCAATCCTTATGCAGCCAGTCCCTGCTATGAATGGTGTGAAAATGTTGCTCATAGGGTCGGTTGGTGTATGCATTTCAGTGGGCTTGGCAGACTGATAAGTAATAGCAACTCTGGCTCGGTGAGGAAAGCAACGGGAAACTACCTCACTCCTCATTTCCCTAGTACGCCTCTTCAGTGATGCCTAGGCCATCTATGACAGCTGATGGCGGAGCTGTTGAGGATCCCACCAGCGGCATCGCGGACGGACTGAACATACATTCATAGTTCTTTGTATTCTTCAATTTGTATTTGTTAGTATTCAGTTAAAGTTTAGTAGTGTAATTCTTATTTGTTTATTGTGAACACTGTAATTGGGCGGAAGCCTCTTATGTTAATAAATAAATAAATAAATAAATAAATAAATAAATAAATAAATAAATAAATAAATAAATAAATAAATAAATAAATGTTACTAGGACTAAACTACGACACTATCAGACAGTAATCCAGCCAGAGAGTTTATATGCTTCAGAACGCCTAGGATTAACAAACATAAAATACACTGAAGAAATCGAGAAGAAGGAAAGAAAGATTTTAAGAAAAATTCTCGAACAAAAAAAAATGAATGTGCTGACACATACCGATAACGGAGTAACAAAGAAGCATATAAAACATGCAACAGGATTTCAGATACCATATGAAAACTCTATTAAAGGACTCTATTAAAGGCTGATAAGAAAAGAATAGATGCATTTGAACTGTGGTGCTGGCGTCGAATGTTACGAATTTTCTGTACTCACAGGCTAACAAATGAAGAAATTCTCAAGAGAGCTGAAGAAACCACCAGTCTAGAGAAAATGATGGCGAAAAGAAGATGTAGTTGGATAGGACATTTACTCCGGCATTCATCATGGTGCACCACACTGCTTGAAGGGAAACTGGAAGAAGAGGACGATCAAGAGCAGGGTTCCACGATGGCATTAAAGGGCCACGTCCATATCAATTAATCAAGCAGCTGGCTCAGGATAGAAGGTCGTTGGACGAGGACAGTCATGCTACCCACCAACCATCAGGTTGAGGAGAATGAGAGAGACGCAAACGACGACAGACTCACGAATAATGTTTTTAACCATTTCTACAACCCCAACAGGAAAGGCAACTCTTATAACTAGGGCTCGGAAGTTGGGGAATTTTTTTTTTTCCTCGAGTGTCCGTGGACCAGACCCAACATAATATATGTTCATTCTGGGTAATTGTAGGCCAGAAAATGGTGGGTTTTATTTGTCCTTTTTTCTCTTTGCCGGCGTTTTCTGACTCATTGTTCCCTATTAAGCATTTTTAGATTTTATCACCTTTTTTTCGTAACTTCGCATTCTTTCTTACTGCCCATTCTCAATTGGAATTATTATCAGTTCATCCATCTCCTCTTAAACATATTTTTTCTCGTAAATACATATATTTTAATCAAATCTAAAAAGAGAAAAAATGAAATGAAAACTGAATAAATAAATAAATAAATAAATAAATAAATAAATAAATAAATAAATAAATAAATAAATAAATTCATTAATTGCATACGTTTATTTATTTTTTAATGTGATGTGTTAAGAGGGGTTAATGTTATACTTTCTAGTGTCCGTTGTAAGGCTGTAGGGAAGGTGAAGTACTTTGTGAGCGCGGTGTAGAGAGAGAGAGAGATAGAGAATGGCCGCGGTCGGAGCGACCCCGCGAAACTAGATCCAGGGAGACATACAGCTGGCGCCCGACGGCACGCAACAGATCTCGTAAGTACAAGGAGGGGGGTAGCGGGGAGGTAGCGTCGACCGTTGGACCTGACGCTTCTGTTCTGGCTGGCCTTTCTCTTCCTTCCTGAGCACCATGCCTCCCCCCTATTGTCCTTGTTTTAAAAACACATTTCGCGATGCGATATTCAAGGATCGAAGCCAGAGGGCTGATCCGACGTGGTGGACAACTTACTTGCTTCCTTCCTCACAATGCTGTCTTGTCTTTCTTGACATCGCGTGTGTTTGTGACAGAGAGACTAATACTCGTGGGAAAAAGAGGTCCAAACATTCGAAGAATTAACCCTCTAAGTGCAACGCTCTCATGATGAGTATGCCAGGCTGATTAGTAACATTTTGCAAGTCCCTGTTTAAAATGCCATATAATTTACAATTTTCAATATTTTGACTTTTAAACTTGCAGGAAAATGTTGTCGATGGCATGTAATTACTACCGACAATGATTACAAGTCCGTTAACTTTCAAAGTATAGGCCTATATATTTTTTAATCCGAACACTTTTCATAATCCGTTTATCCTCCAGGGTTGATTTTTCCCTCGGACTTAGCGAGAGATCTCACCTCAAGGGCAGTGTCCTGAAGCGTGAGATTTTGGGTCGGGGGGATACAACAGGGAAGAAGGACCAGTACCTCGCCCAGTGGGGCTCACCTCCCATGCTCAACAGGGACTTGTGGGGGGGATGGGAAGATCGGAAGGGATGTAAAAGAAAGAGGGATAAAATCGTCCGTGGCCGGCATTTGCCTGGAAGAGAAATGAGAAAACCACGGCAAACCATCTTTAAGGGGGCCGATGACTTCGATGTTAGGCCCCTTTAAACAACAAGCATCATCATCATCATCATCATCATCATCTTTAAGGATAGCTGAGGTGGGAATCGAAACCTCCTCTCTACTCAACTGACCTCCCGACGCTGAGTGGACCCCGTTCCAGCCCTCGTACCACTTTTCAAATTTCGTGGCAGAGCCGGGAATCGAACCCCGGCTTCCGGGGGTGGAAGCTAACCACATTAACTACTACACTACAGAGGCGACTACACAATATCAAATTTCAACAATAGCAATAAAATAAATCAAAATAATAATATAATAATGTCGTGTGGCTATTTCTAGCCGAGTGCAGCCCTTGTAAGGCAGACCCTCCGATGAGGCTGGGCGGCATGTGCCATGTGTACGTAACTGCGTGTTATTGTGGTGGAGGATAGTGTTAAGTGTGGTATGTGAGTTGCAGGGATGTTGGGGACAGCACAAACACCCAGCCCCCGGGCCACTGGAATTAACCAATGAAGGTTAAAATCCCCGACCCGGCCGGGAATCGAACCCGGGACCTCTGAACCGAAGGCCAGTGCGCTGACCATTCAGCCAACGAGTCGGACAAATAAATCAAAATTAAAATTACAGATAAAATGTGGTAATTCCTCTGCAATGCAGCCATCCAAGTGAATAAACACAGAAAATTTGAAAGTATCTGTTCGGTACCAATACTGTTGGTTCGTTATTGGACTCATTCGGGAAAAATATTTCCGGTTCCCTATGGGAATCTACATCTATATTATCTGTTCGGTAGTTCATTAGGTAACTACCGTTAAGTACTGCCAATCGCCACATGACAAGAGAAATACACGAAATTCAGAAATTCAATGTGCGTAAATAAATGAACAAATCAAGTTCTTCACTGTATGGAAACGAAACGTAAGATATTGCCATCTGCCTTTCATAATCGTGCTAAATGCAGATACGCTGTTAAAACGACGATATATTGTTGCTGGCACTTCACGCACAAGTACCAAACAATGATATATCGTTCTCTGGCATTCTAAAGTGATGTGTTTATTTATTTTTCTCGAGTCACAAGCAAGAACATACGTACAATGCCATAAAGGAATGTTACAATTATAAATTGAAAAATAAATATTTTTTTATTTCTTTAAAAAAATGTTGGCTCTGAGTCTTAACGACCATTCAGCCAGCTACAATGTTTCCGATTATTAAGTATGAATTAACTTGATGAACTGAACTTATACATTTAAGACGAACACAAACACCCAGTCCCCGAGCCGGAAAATTTAAAGTAAAGTAAAGTAAATAAATAAATAAATTAAATAAATAAATAAATAAATAAAATGTCTCAGGAGTGGGAACGAAGCAACCGTGGCCTTAATTAAGGTACAGCTCCAGCATTTGCCTGGTGTGAAAATAGGAAACCACGGAAAACCACTTTCAGAGCTGCCGGGCAGTGGGGCTCGAACCCCCTATGTCCCGAATGCAAGCTCACACCTGCGCGACCAACTCGCTAGGTTATTTCCGTCATTTTAGTTGTTTACATCATATTGTTATATTGTGAAAAAACAATGCACTGTAGTTTGAACGTGATGTAGAATGTAGCTTGTGTAAATGTGTTTCTGGCATCGTAACGGTACTTGAAGCTCGGGAATCAAAGTTCATTATATTTCGACTCTGTTTACATCACTGGTTTTAGAATAACTTCCTTTAAAGGGCCCCATACACAGCCCGTCTTAAGCGCCCGTCTACTGGAATGTTACCCTTGTTAAGAGACAAGGAAGTACCACAATGGCTTATCTTCTTGTCTGTGGCCCTGACCCTCGTCCACTTCAGGTAGCGCTTCAATTACCTTTGTCCCCTCACCTTTTTTAAACATTTGCACAGAGACAATTTTCACGGCTTCACAGTTACATTGACAGCGATTGAGCTGACGTAAGGATACCTAATGAAAGTGTTACATTAATGAACTGCGTTAAAGAGTTCGGGAAGCAATGCTTCTCTAAGGAAAGAATAATTATCTTCTTCAAAGTTTCTTAATGTCCAGTAGCATAGCGACACTGCTGGACACACAAATGCTGAGATGAGTGGGGAATAAGTGGTATGTATTTACATTTCATTTCATTATCCATTTATCGTTCAGGGTTGGTTTTTCACCGGGACTTTGAGGCAGTAGAGCAATAATTACAATTCCGTTAACTTTCAAAGTATAGGCCTATATATTTTTTAATCCGAACACTTTTCATAATCCCTTTATCCTCCAGGGTTGATTTTTCCCTCGGACTTAGCGAGAGATCTCACCTCAAGGGCAGTGTCCTGAAGCGTGAGACATTTGGTCGGTGATACACCTGGGAAGGAGGACCAGTGCCTCGCCCAGGAGGCCTTACCTGCTATAGTGAACAAGGGCCTTGTAAGGGATGGGAAGACTGGAAGGGATATACAAAGAAGAGGGAAGGACGCGGCCGTGGCCTTAAGTTAGGTACTATCCCGGCATTTGCCTGGAGGAGAAGTGAAAAACCACGGAAAACCACTTCGAGGACGGCTGAGGTGGGAATCTAACACCCCTCTACTCAGTTGACCTTCCGAGGCTGAATGGACACCGTTTGACCCCTCGTAGCACTTTTCAAATGTCGTGGCAGGGCCGGGAATCGAACTCGCGTCTCCGAGAGTGGCAGTTAATCACACTAACCACTACACCACAGAGGCGGACTTTTACTTCAGTTAAATATTTGTGCCCAAGGCGACAGCCCGAGCATTATTAATTCCGATAACTGATAGGATTTTCATTGGTTTGCAGGAGCAGCGATGTGGTCTCGGTCACGCGGACCAAATCCACATGAGCTACACATTCACACGGCTAGAGCCCTGATCCGCGAAGTTAGTGTCTTGGCGGATACAAACTGTGTGGCAGTGCGGATAATTTTGCTGATAATTTCTAAATAATGACGTTAGTTATTTTCACTCAGGTATACTCTTGTTTTTGCTTGTGGTTATGGAAGAATAGTGATATATAAAGAGCCTTAAGGCCATAAAGTCGAAAACCTGACCTAAGCCACTAGCTCCTGCCCACAATTAATGGAAGGAAGGAACGAAGGTCAATACGTCGGTACTTGTCGCAAGAGAAACCCCTCATAAACCTGTGACTGTAGGGGTTCTGGTGCCAGGTGTCAGGCCTATTGTATTATGTAAACAGATCTATCTGTTTCAATATCTTGCGTTTGCGTGTAATATACTGTAGTTAAATATTTAAATTATCCGCGGATAACCATTCGCGGACGCGGATATTATTTTGTATATCCGCGCAGGGCTCTACACATGGGCCACCCCACGAGTGTCGAAAATGCGGAAGAGACGAGGAAGAAAACTTCTCGTAGGATCAGTCTTTACAGCGCACAAGGTCGGAAATGTCATTATCTAGAACTTTTTTAACGTAGCATTTACCGACAGGAGCCCCAGGCGCTTTTACTTAACTTGGGAGCGTGGGTTGGCAACCATGGAGCCCTTAGCTGAGTCCTGGCATTGCTTCCACTTACTTGTGTCTGGCTCCTCACTTTCATCTATCCTAACTGACCTCCCTTGGGCAACTCTTGTTCAAGAAGCGAGATGGCCGTGCGGTTAGGGCCGCGCAGCTGTGAGCTTGCATTCGGGAGATAGTGGGTTCGAACTCTACTGTCAGTAGCCCTGAAGATGATTTTCCGTGGTTTCCCATTTTCACACCAGACAAAGACGTACCTGTGTCTGTGCGACGTATAAAGGAAAATTGCATAAATAATAAATAACTCTTCTTCCGACCCCGACGATATTAGAGCATTCGAGGCCCTTGTCTTTCTTTGGCCGATACCTTAATTTTTTCGAAGGGTCGGACCCCTTCCATTGATTAGTGTTATTAGAGGATGGTTGCCTAGTAATCACTACCAGTATTTACGGAGATATTTGAGAATTAATTTTTATATCTGTCCCACGACTCTTATTTCATCCAGCAGGAATAAACCTCCTTTGACTTAAATACAGACTTTTATTATATTATATTGAGCCGTCTTCTGATTACGGGGGTACACACACGCAGAAGATAAGACCCAATCTTAGACATTACACATCCTTACTCTGTACAAGCCCGACACACAAATACCAATTTCAAAATATTGTGACCGAAGTATCATACAAATGATCAATAAGATGGCGTTGTATTTATAGAAAAATGGTATAAAAAAATAAAACACTTTAAATTCTGGTGAGTGTAGCAATGGTTTTACAAGAAATATGCCCCTGTTCTATTCACTGCGCAGTTCTTGTTTTAATGGAAATAAGTATCTGTTAATTTACAAAATAAAACATGCCCACCTGTCGTAAACACGTATCTTCCAAATTCATTCAATAGCTGAATTAAAAATACACTTTCGGCATTTGTCTTGCACAGAACCACAGGACACACTTCGGAGGATGTTGTTCGCGGAGGGTGAATGACTGGCTGTGGGGGCGGATGCGAACGCTGGTACATTGCTTGTACTTGATCACATGTTAGGAAATATTTTCTCCTAATTATGAGTGTTCTGTATTGTGTTCTTGCACATATCTCGGAAACACAAAACTCATATATAAATACGTTCCTTACACTTTCTTAATCACAACAACTGCTAGTCAGATTCCTTGGCCATGAAATATATTTTTTAGCAACTTCAACATGTAAGAGAAATGTACAGTATAATGTTATTTTTTATATTGTTACTTGTTAATTTTTATCAGTCTTACAGTAAATAATACAAGCATTATTTTTTTTAATGTCCACCTCTGTGGTGTAGTGGTTAGCGTGATTACTGCCACCCCCGAAGGCCCGGGTTCGTTTCCCGGCTGTGCCACGAAATTTGAAAAGTGGTACGAGGGTTGGAACGGGGTCCACTCAACCTCGGGAGGTCAACTGAGTTGAGGGGGTTTCGATTTACACCACAGGCATCCTCGAAGTGGTTTTCCATGGTTTCCCATATCTCCTCCAGGGAAATGTCGGGATGGTACCTAATTTTAGGCCACGGCCGCTTCCTTCCCTCTCCCAGCCTATCCCTTCCGATCTTTCCATCTCCCCACAAGGCCCCTGTTCAGCATAGTAGGTGAGGCCGCCTGGTCCTCCTCCCCAGCTGTATCCCCCGACCCAAAGTCTCACGCTCCAGGACACTGCCCTTGAGGCGGTAGAGGTGGGATCCTCGCTGAGTCCGAGTGGAAAACCAATCCTGGAGAGTAAACGGATTAAGAAAGAAAGAAAGAAAGAAAGAGATAATTAAAAAGTATTTTAAAATGACCAAAACTTTCTTCAAAATGTTATAATATTGTTCTAAAACCTTCTTAAAATATGAAATAATGACTGATTAGCTCAGATCGGCAAAACATGTAAAAAAAGCCAAATAAAAACACGCAATTATCCTTCGCAATATTGCAGAATTAATTTCTATACTGTTGAGCAATGTTCTAATGCAAAGAGAAAAAAATTAAACAACATCCGCCGCCTATTTATACAGCGTAGAAAGATAAGTCATTGACTTCGAATACCGGCCAAAGACATAAAGTGTCCCTTTGGAGAATGGGTTTCACCAGATGCTGCCCCATGTGTTAGATCGACCTTGTTCTCACCCAGGAACAAAGGGACAGCATAAGACAGCAGCTGGCCGGGCCACGACGAAGATCACACACACCATACGGGTACTGCCCGCTGACGCGTGGAGGGGGCTTGGCAAGTCGCGCACAAAAACAACGGAACGATACCATGTACAGTATATCGATTGACTTGACCATCGGCAAGCGAGATCCAGAGTACGCAGTGCAGATTTCGAAGATCTACCCATATTGTAGTTCTTTGGCCATCAGTCCACGGAATGATCTGATGCAGCTCTACGTGGTACTCTATCCTGCGTAGAGTTTTTAATTTCTACGTCATTTCTTCCTCCCCTTTTTCCCACGACTGTGGGGTCGCGGGTGCGAACTGTCTCGCACATCGGAATTGACTCTGTTTTTCGGGCTGATGCCCTTCCTGATGCCTACCCAATGAGGTGGTGGTTGTGATTACTGTTTCTTGTTTAGAAGTTGTTTCTACGTCGCACTGACACAGATAGGTCTTATGGCGACGACGGGACAGGAACGAGTTAGGAGTGGGAAGGAAGCGGCCGTGGCCTTAATTAAGGTACAGCCCCACCATTTGCCTGGTGTGAAAATGGGAAACCGCGGAAAACCATCTTCGTATCGTGGATTGGGCAGCTCACTGATGTGACTATTAACATGAACCAGCATGTTTGTTTAAACATTCTGGATGATCAGGTGTTGCCTTTCAATCAACATCTGCATGATAAAGTATGCTATTGATTTTTCAAGATGACACCAGCAAAGTTCATCGAGCTGGTTTTATGAACACTCCCCCACCCTATTGCATCTACATTGGCCAGCAAAATCACCTGACTTGAACCCCAATGCAAATCTGTGAGACATGTTGGAACAGAGGGTAAAATGCCGACATCTGGTGGAACTGCGCGATCAAATCCTCAGCGGGTGGCTTAACCTGGATGCGACGTACCTGCAGAAACTTGTAGACTAACGTCCTAACCGAATCCAGGCGGGTATCAAGTCCAGAGGCGGAGTTACATGCTAGCAAATGATGCTTGCACTGATTTCTATAGGAGTGACTAATTTTTTGTCCGATGAGCTTATTGTACAAGGATTTTCTAGAATAGTATTTTTTTTTTAAAGTTGGGGGTTAATCATTCAAACCGCATTTCCCACGCCAATGATCAATCCGTGCAAGAGTCACAAACTCTGTTGCAATACCGATTGTGGTATTGATATCTATGTGCGGGTCCCATTCTTGCGTTCGGCTGGTATTACATTATCAAAGAAATTTGTCAAAGATCTTAAGAAAAATATTTTTTGTAAAATATATGACAGTGTAATGGGGGAATATTTTATAAGATGTCTTTCTATAAAATTTATTTGGTAAAAGGTATGAGCATCGTGTTACCTTTTATAGAAGATTTGACTTGTTAAATCCAAAATGGCGGATCGTAAGTTCAGTTGGAATGACGCAATAACAAAACCGCTTATTTCCGAGTGAATGAAATGTTGTACAACACAAGACACTAGAAATATAAAAATAGAAATTTAAGAGTGGTGTGGTGGTGATTATTGTTTTAAGAGGAAGTACAACTGGCCAACCATCCTCTATTCACTAATCAAAGAGAAAAATATGGAAGGGATCCGACACTTCGAAAAATTAAGACACCGGCCAAAGAAAGACAAGGGCCACGACGAAAGACTCGTTAGGTCTTGCAACCTAATACCTTTGGGATCGGAAAAGAACAACAGTTGACCAAGGAAGACCGTATAGGATATATAGGATAGTAAGCGGAAGCAATGAGAGGGACTCAGCTCAGGGACCCGTGGTCGCCAACCCACACTCCCAAGTTGAGAGTCCCCGGGGGCACTTTTAGTTGCCCCTTATGACAGGAAGGGGATACCATGGAGTGTTATTCTATCGCCGCCACGTACAAGCGTTAGAAATTTAAGGCAGCAAATGTATTCAAACATAGCAAAGACGATGAATAATATATAGGAACGATGTGAAAAAAGAAAAGAAAATTCGAATGGATTACGTACCCAGTATTCGGCTGAAAAAGTGAAATTGAATAAAATCTTTACATGATAAATTGTATTTTCTCCATTCATTTAATTTTGATTATTGTAAGCAACTTCTTTTATTTCTCTGACAAGTCACGTGAGATAACCTGAAATAATGTGAGTTTTTAAACTTTAGTATGAAAAAGCAGACAGATGTGGAACTTGCGGTGTACTCTCCCGTGATGGTTTCATTTAAATCATACCAGTAATTACATTTTATTACAATGTTTGCTAAGAATGGCCAAACATGTACACAACTGTCCTTCATCCAGTTTTGCTGAACTCTGATAAAATATTTTATGTAGTGTAATGGTACAATGACTGTATGTTATACAGTAATACGTCCGGCTCCATGGCTAAATGCTTAGGTGCTGGCCTTTGGTCACAGGGGTCCCGGGTTCGCTTCCCGGCAGGGTCGGGAATTTTAACCATCATTGGTTAATTTCGCTGACACGGGGGCTGGGTGTATGTGTCGCCTTCATCATCATTTCATCCTCACCACGACTGAGTCTCAAGGTCGATACGGTAAAATGTGGAATTGTATCGTACTCGGTTCGAATTGAGTTCCATGTAAACGCGGATCGTACTGAGATCGTATTGAAAACGACTGCGCACACATTCCATGTTTATTCTGGCGAAATCATCATCAGGTCGCCTACTGGAGTCAAATCGAATGACCTGCACCTGGCGAGCCGAACATGTCCTCGGACACTCCCGGCACTAAAAGCCATACGCCATTTCATTTCATCTCTCATGCAATTTAACTTGCACAAAATATTTTACAAAAGATCTTCGACAAGTTTCTTCGATAGTGTAATACCAGCCTAGGTGCTTCAAATGTGATATCCTTTCAATGGAAAAGGACCAAAAAAAGCGGAAAGACCGCCATGACCTTGTAAGCCTGTCACAAATAAAGTGAAGGATACTGAGGGGTCTCAGAGCTGTGGTTCCCGAGGGGGAAAGAAGAAGCAGGTTGCCTCACGCTCTGTATTAAAATAAGATACCCAGAATGAACATTAACTGAAGGTCGGGTCTCGCAAATTCGAATCGACCAGTGCGCCCGGAGGAAGGAAACTGACACACACACACAAAAAGCAGGTTGTCAGCTGCGGCACGCGATCCAGTCCAAGGTATTTCCTGACGGCACGTAGTAGTATGAGCACCTAACAAAGGAAGGTACATCGCTCTTTGGCTTGGCTGCACAAAGAGAACAGTTTGCAATATCAACATTTAGCCACTCTGATCGATATGGGGCTGGGTGGTGGTGGTGTTTATCGTTTTAAGACGAACTTTCAGCAGGTAAGGGTAAGAAACCTAACATAATTGAATGCCAGATTGGGGATATAAAGCTGAAACAGGAAGATAATTTCTCGTATTTAACGTGTGTGTGTTCTCCCAGTAGTGGCGCTGACTTGAGGTGGAGGGGGGAAGCGAGGCGTGTCTCACCCCCCCTCTCCCCCCAAAAATGTGCCATTTTGCCCCGCCAAAAATTCTCCTCCGACATGTTAAGTGGAGTTTGATATAGTCTGCGGAGGCTGCTAAGGCGTTAAATCTGGATAGGACTTTTTTGTTTTTACAATTTGTTTTACGTTGCCCCGATACAGATAGATCTTATGATGACAATGGGATGGTAAAGGCCTAGGAGTGGAAAGGAAGTGGCCGTGGCCTTAATTAAGGTACAGCCCCAGCATTTGTCTGGTGTGAAAATGGGGAACCACGGAAAACCATCTTCAGGTCTGCACTATCTCCCGGATGCGAGCTCATAGCAGCGCGCCCTTAACCGCACGGCCAACTTGCCCGGTAGACAATTTACTAAGAAAATGTACTTATGAAGCAACTAGTATTGTTTACTTGTGATTATTTGTGATAGCTTCGTACATAAAACATTCCTTCAAAACATTTATGAATCAGCCTCTATTTTTCTGTTTAGTTGTGAATGTTATTGAAAAGTTCGTACTAAAGACTCGTATTTGAGGAACAAGCTCTATTATTGTTCTGTTTTTATTTCTGTTTGTGAAAATTGTTATTAGGAATCCAGTAATCGGGAGATAGTGGGTTCGAGCCCTGAAGATGGTTTTCCGTGGTTTACCATTTTCACACCAGGCAAATGCCGGGGCTGTACCTTAAGGCCACGGCAGCTTCCGTCCACTTCCTAGGCCTTTCCTCACCCATCGTCGCCAAAGACGCGCGACGTAAAAACAAATAGGAAAAAAAAGTACGTTTACATGCAGGATTCAGATCGATCTGAGTACACTTCCCGTATTGAAAACAGGGACTCAGTTCGGACTGAGTCTCAAGGTCGATACGGTGAAATGTGGAATCGTATCGTACTCGGTTCGAATTGAGTTCCATGTAAACGCGGATCGCACTGAGATCGTATTAAAAACGGCTGCGCACACACTCCATGTTTGTTCTGACGATCATCATCAGAGTTCTATCGAAATAACAAATATAATAAGCCAGTAAACATATTTACCTGTATAAATGATCAGCAACTGGAATCATAAGACGACCAGCCCTTGCGATTAACAAAATCACGATAACCTTCTGCTGGGCGTAAAATTGGAATGTGCGTTGCATCTATTGCACCACTTACATCTGGGGGAGGCAGACGAAGAATTCACCCACGGTATCCCCTGCCCGTCGTAAGAGGCGACTAAAAGGGGTGACCAAGGGATGCTTCCAATTAGAATAATGAAACTACTTGTAATTACTACCATCATGCAGGGAACACCATGGGTTGAATTTACTTGCACGTTCTACAACTATGTTAGCTATGCAGTAGGTTTGTGATTAGTAGCGACAGTATGTGAATCAGGAGGTGGCTCCTACAGTACCTGTGATTCGTACCCCTATATGAGCGACACCATGGTTCTGCCTTACCTCAGGTCAGTTTCCACTATGTGAGGAATTCCACGGGATAGTACGAGTCCCTGTGGTTAGTCCACTTATGTGAGGAGCGCCATAGGTTGGCGTTGCCATTTAGGAAAAGGCTAGGAAAGCAACAGATAGGGAATCTGCCACCTGGGCGACTGCCCTAAATGCAGATCAGTATTGATTGATTGATTGATAGGTTTGCGTTGCCTGCAAATAGCGCCGCAATGTGCGAAACACCATAGGTCTGTGTTACATGTGATCATTACACTACCTGTGAGTAGTACCATAATGTGTGGAATACCGCGCGTCTCAGCTATTTTTGATTAGTACCGCAACATTACGCATAGCATGGTTGTACTTTCCTAGCAATAAATACCATTATGAGGGGCTGATGACCTGGATTTTAGACCCATTTCGACTACAAGCATAATCGATTCAGCATCGTGCTATAGAAGCAGTCCCTTGGTCAGTAATACTATTGTTTTGTGCCAGCTTCTGTGCATATGAGGCACTGTGGGTCGGATCCATTGATCGTTTTAAATTCATATCCGTCCATCCATTCATTCTTCGTCCTCATGCTTTGAATTCTGGTCAGTGGAGGATTTTGGACTTTAAGTTGTCATTTCATTTCGTCTCATTTCGTACCATTAGGGGCCGATGACCTCGATATTAGGCCCCTTCAAACAACAAACATCAATCAATCAATCAATCAATCAATCAATCAATCAATCAATCAATCAATCAATCAAGCAATCAATCAATCAATCAATCAATCAATCAATCAATAATCAATCAATCAATCAATCAATATTAGGAATACCACACATACTTTCAAAACTGAAAGTTATCTCCTGCGCTTCTACTGCATTTGGTGTTTTTAAATTCTAAAAGGTGATATCGATTTTACTACAATTCCGCATCGTTCGTTGCCTGGCGGATTCAATACGATACTAAATTATATCTCCCCCCACAATAATTACCCGAAGTCAGCGCCTGTCTCTCAGGATGGACGTATAGCAAGTAAAAATGAAATGGCGTATGGCTTTTAGTGCCGGGAGTGTCCGAGCCGTAGGCGCGTCGTGATGACGATGAAATGAAGATGAAGACACACACACCCAGCCCCCGTGCCAGCGAAATTAACCAATGATGATTAGAATTCCAGACCCTGCTGGTAATCGAACCCGGGACTCCTGTGATCAAAGGCCGGCACTATAACCATTTAGCCATGGAGCGTTCGTTGCCTGGCGGATTCAATACGATACTAAATTATATCTCCCCCCACAATAATTACCCGAAGTCAGCGCCTGTCTCTCAGGATGGACGTATAGCAAGTAAAAATGAAATGGCGTATGGCTTTTAGTGCCGGGAGTGTCCGAGCCGTAGGCGCGTCGTGATGACGATGAAATGAAGATGAAGACACACACACCCAGCCCCCGTGCCAGCGAAATTAACCAATGATGATTAGAATTCCAGACCCTGCTGGTAATCGAACCCGGGACTCCTGTGATCAAAGGCCGGCACTATAACCATTTAGCCATGGAGCCGGACAGTATATCAAGTGAGATTGAATCAAGGTGCAGTAAAGCAAATGCAGTGAGCTCGCAGTTGCGATCAACAGTATTTAAGTCCGCTCCCGAACGAAACCATGTTCACACCAATCTGTTTTCAGACCAACTTTGCTTTATGGGAGTGAAAGCTGGGTGGACACAGGATATTTCATTTAAAACTTAGAAGTAACAGACATGAAGGTAGCGAGAATAATTTCTGGTACAAACAGATGAAAACAATAGCGGGAGGGTACTCGGAATGAAGATATAGAGGTTAAATTATGAATGAACTCGATGGATGAAGCTGTACGCATAAACCGGCTTCGGTGGTGGGGTCTTGTGAAGCGAATGGAGGAGGATACGTTACCTAGGAGAATAATGGACTCCGTCATGGACGGTAAGAGGAGTAGAGGGAGACTAAAACGACGGTGGTTAGATTACAAGTAGAGGACTGTGGTGGAGTTTAGTAAAATCACAAAGGCTTGCACTTTGCAGACTGAATGCTGAAAGGCATGACAGTCTATAATGAAGATGTATGTAAAACGAGGCACGCATCCCGTTTTACAAGTTACCCTTGCAGTTAGGATCGCACATATTCGGGAGATGGAGGGTTCTAATACCAGCGTCGGCAACGCTGAAAATGGTTTTCCGTGATTTTCTATTTTCACTCCAGGCAAATGCTGGAGCTGTACTTTAATTAATACCACGGCCACTTCCTTCCCACTGCTATCCCTTTCCTACCCCATCGTCGCCATAAGACTTACCTTGTCTGTGCGACGTAAAGCAACTTTAAACAAATTAAAAAATGAGACAGGTATTTAAGTAACTTACCTTCAAACAACACCACAGTGAGCCAGCTCTCTACCGTCTGAGCCACACAACTCAGCCCTTCTTTTTAACGTAGACTTACGTTCCTTGACAACGGGAACGTGGAAAGAAGAACGCGTCTATCGCGGAGAGTATTTAACTTATGATAATGTTTAATATCTCAATTGACGTATAAAGAAGAGGCGACCTGTTGCAAAAAGAAAGAAAACTTTTCATAAAATAGCGCTTCAAAAAATATGTGACGTCACGCGCACACTCAGTTGGTCATTTGATCTGTGTCCCCATTGGGTGTGATGGCTGTTAAAGTCACCCACATAGACAGCAGGATGTGTAAAGTTTGGAAGAACATTATCAGGCCATGGGATACCTGGAGGTTTATAAGTGTTCACAACTGTCAAGTCACAATGTTAGAAATGTTGTTCTCATGGTGTGTAGAGACTAGATGAGCATCCATGATGGAGTTGCAAACATAGGTCGCAGAACCGTATGATTGATAAGTAACTCCCAATAATCTGTAACCATGGATCTTTCCTCTTGAGTGCATTTGTGACTCATCAGAGATATGAGTTTCTTGAACACAGATTAAATAAATGTTATTTTCTAACGACAGTTTGGACAAATAGTCGGCCTTAGATTTACTCATGCTTTCTATGTTAATTTGAAGGACTCTTAATACAGGACCCAGGGGTTTGGTTGATTAGCTCTGAAAAGAGCTTCTGTGAGCTGTCATTTGTTTGTGTACCATTGGTCAGGAGATCTCGAGAGACAGTCTGTGGGTCATTGTTGCATATGTGGGGTATGCGCTCCGCCCCTGAGTGCGACTGTGGTGAGAAGAAACAGACCATCCGTCATACTGTCACCGAATGTCCTAGGAGGTCATACTCCGGTCAGCTGAAGGAGTTTGTGTGTGCTTCTGACGGGGTTGTGCAATGGTTGGACAGCTTGGATTTAAGTTTACGAACTGTTTTAGAGATTGGTCGATTGTTTAAGGTGTTATATTGTTTGTTATATTTTTGAATATTTGTATGTAGAGTTATGTACTAGACATAAGCTAAATAAATAGTCGGAGGTTATCTGTCGTGAATACATCGTCTGGTCTGCTGTATAAAATAACAAATTTAATAATGAAAAAAAAATGATTAGTATTCGGCAAAAACGTGCAAAAGAAAGAGTTGAAACGAGGAAAGGAAGGAATAAAAGAAATGAAACTGAAGAGCGTAATCGGCGTTACTATGAGAAATTGAAACAGCGGAAACAATTTATTGTAATCATCACGTAAGGCTGTAGGCTACACTAAAAGGCAAATATCGCCGCCCTATTATCTCATCACTGCTGCTAACTTGACTAGTTATATATTGTAATCACGAGACATACCTCAATATAAGTATCAATAATTGAGGTTCCTTTACCCAAGTAAATGATCAGTCAAGATATTCATAATTAAGTCGGTTTTCAAGCTCAATGAGGAATTGAGGAAATACACACATACTCTCTCAACCTCACGTAATTTCTGCCTTTATTTCGATATACACATGACTATAACCGTATTCTTCGCCGTTTGCGTTCTATAAATAATTCAGCTACCTTCTTGAAATTTCCTATTCCTTGTCGGACTTACGTGAAACCACACTGTAATAATACACAAAGGCAAAGTCTGCAAACTGTACCAAAGTCGTCACAAGAAAACGTGGTGGTGGTAATGGTGATGGTGATTATTCTTTTAAGAGGAACTACAACTAGGCAGCCATCCTCTATATAACACTAATCAGAGAGAGAAAATGGAACGGATTCAACAATTCGGAAAATGAAGGTATCGGCCAGAGAAATACAAGGGCCACGAAGGGTGTGAAAATGAAAGACACCCTAAGGTTTCACAAACCTAATACCGTCGGGGTCGGAAAAGAACAAGAGTTGACCAAGGGAGATTGGATAGGATAGATGAAAGTGAGAAGCCTGGCACAAGTAAGTGGAATCAATGCCGGGACTCAGCTAAGAGTCCCGTGGTCGCCAACCCACGCTCCCAAGTTCGGAGCCCCTGGGACTAATTTTAGTCCCCTCTTGCGACATGCAGGGTATACCGTGGAGTTATTCTACTGTCCCCATCCACGGGGGGGGGGGGGGGAAGAAGAAGACAAGGTTAGGTTAGGTTAAAAAAGAAATGTTCTTCCATTTTAACTGAACTCCGCTTTGGTAATGTTGCTTTCCTTTTCGGAGGAGTTCTTCAAGATTTTTCTTGCTTCTTGATATCCTAATTGGATTCTATACGTAAGTATTGGACGAGGTAAGACCATAATTAATAAAATGCTGCGTTCGACATGAAACACTGACTACGTCATTAAATGCCACAATTCACTTACCTGGTATTAGCCAAACTGATTTACAATCCCACAGAAGAAGAAAACATGCTTTAATTATACCCGCAAATGTAACACTAGTGATTTTAACAATACAGCAGTGGCAATTCATAATTCTCGCAAGTCACGAAATAAACCATGACTACATAGTGCCAACGTGACAGATTTTTTTTTTTTTTTTGGTAGGGGCTTTACGTCGCACCGACACAGATAGGTCTTATGGCGACGATGGCATAGGAAAGGCTTAGGAGTTGGAAGGAAGCGGCCGTGGCCTTAATTAAGGTACAGCCCCAGCATTTGCCTGGTGTGAAAATGGGAAACCACGGAAACATGACAGATTTACAGTAACTGTAAGACGTCGCATCGGTAAGTAGGGTCCCTAAACTGTGCGTTTAGCGACACTGAATCGAACCCAACAGTTAGAAAATAACCATAAATCACTACCTTCAGTATTGACAGGGGAGAAAGAGTAAGGTTGCACCCTTAGTGTACAAGCTTGGAATAAAGCTGTCGTTGTGAATACATCGCGGTTCGTTATATAGAATAACACATTAAATAACGGAAAATAAATATGTCCGCCTCTGTGGTGTAGTGGTTAGCATGATTAGCTGCCACCCCCGGAGGCCCGGGTTCGATTCCCGACTCTGCCACGAAATTTGAAAAGTGGTACGAGGGCTGGAACGGGGTCCACTCAGCCTCGGGAGGTCAACTGAGTAGAGGCGGGTTCGATTCCACCTCAGCCATGCTCGAGGTGATTTTCCGTGGTTTCCCACTTCTCCTTTCCTCTCCCTTGCCTGTTCCTTCCAATCTTCCCATCTTTCCACAAGGCCCCTGTTCAGCATAGCAGGTGAGGCCGCCTGGGCGAGGTACTGTTCCTCCTTCTCAGTTGTATCCCTGACCCAAAGTCTCCCACTCCAGGACGATGCCCTTGAAGCGGTAGAGGTCTGATCCCTCGCTGAGTCCGAGGAAAAACCGACCTTGGAGGGTAAACTATTAAGAAAATAGATCTCAAATTATTAGAGTAGGCGAAGATTTATCTGAGCCGGCCCAGTGGTGTAGGGGTAGCGTGCCTGCCTCTTACCCGGAGGCCCCGTGTTCGATTCCCGGCCAGGTCAGGGATTTTTACCTGGACCTGAGGGCTGGTTCGAGGTCCACTCAGCCCACGTGATTAGAATTGAGGAGCTATTGGACGGTAAGATAGCGGCCCCGGTCTAGAAAGCCAAGAATATCGGCCGAGAGGATTCGTCGTGCTGACCACACGACACCTCGTAATATGCAGGCCTTTGGGCTGAGCAACGGTCGCTTGGTAGGCCTGGCCCTTCAAGGGCTGTAGTGCCATGGGGTTTGTTTGTTTTTTTAAGCTTTTTCTGACCCTGTAATAATTAAAAGAGGAATTCCTCAAATCAGTATTATTGGACCTGTATGTTTTCTTATATATATCAATGATATGAGTAAAGGAGTGGAATCAGAGGTAAGGCTTTTTGCGGATGATGTTATTCTTTATAGAGATAAATAAGTTACAAGATTGTGAGCAACTGCAAAATAACCTCCATAATGTTGTGAGATGGACAGCAGGCAATGGTATGATGATAAACGGAGTTAAAAGTCAGGTTGTGAGTTTCACAAATAGGAAAAGTCCTCTCAGTATTAAGTACTGCGTTAATGGAGTGAAAGTTCCTTTTTGGGAATCATTGTAAGTACCTAGGTGGTAATACAAGGAAGGATGTCCATTGGAGTAATCGCATAAATGGGATTGTAAATGAAGGGTACAGATCTCTGCACATGGTTATGAGGGTGTTTAGGGGTTGTAATAAGGATGTAAAGGAGAGGGCATATACAAAAGTCTCTGGTAAGACCCCAACTAGAGTATGATTCCTGTGTGTGGGGCCTTCACCATGATTACTTGATTCAAGAACTGGAAAAAAATCAACGAAAAGCAGTTCGAGTTGTTCTGGGTGATTTCTGACAAAAGAGTAGCGTTACAAAAATGTTGCAAAGTCTGGGCTCGGAAGACTTGGGAGAAAGGAGATGAGCTGTTCGACTAAGTGATATGCTCCGAGCTATCAGTGGAGAGATGGCGTGGAATGACATTAGTAGACGAATAATTTTGAGTGGTGCCTTTAAAAGTAGGAAAGATCACAATATGAAGATAAAGTTGGAATTCAAGAGGATAAATTGGGGCAAATATTCGTTTATAGGAAGGAGAGTTAGGGATTGGAATAACTTACCACGGGAGATGTTCAATAAATTTCTAATTTCTTTGCAATCATTTAAGAAAAAGCGACTGCCCCAAATGCAGATCAGTAGTGATTGATTGATTGATTGATTGATTGATTGATTGATTGATTGATTGATTGATTGATTGATTGATTGATTGATTGATTGAAGAAAGAAAGAAAGAAAGAAAGAAAGAAAGAAAGAAAGAAAGAAAGAAAGAAGGATTTGATTACGATTCGGCAAGCACGTATAAATGAAAGAGTTGAAACGAGAAAAGTGAATGATGAAGCCAAAAAAAGATATGCAACTAAAGAGCGTAATAGGCGTTACTATGGGAACTCAAACAGCGAAAACAATTTATGACTTTGTTAGAAGCAGTAGCGGCCTTGAGAATGTCGGGGGTCCCCCGCAGTGAATGAAAATGGGCACCTCGTCTCCCGATAAGAAAAGTTACAATATTATTTCGTAGTGCAATAATAATAATAATAATAATAATAATAATAATAATAATAATAATAATAATAATAATAATAATAATAATAATAATAATAATACAAAATGTTGCAGTCAAAACCGGGTTAAGAATCTCTTTCGAAAAAGCAGCATTCATGGATTCTGTAAAAAAAGGTGACACGGACAGGCTTGTTACACTGTATGGGGATATCCAGCGTATGCAGATATATAAATACCTGGGAGAAATACTCACCCCCAATGGAGATGAAAAGGAGGGATTAAAGGAGAGTGTTTTTTTTTCGTGTGGCTATTTCTAGCCGAGTGCAGCCCTTGTAAGGCAGACCCTCCAGTGAGGGTGGGCGGCATCTGCCGTGCGTAGGTAACTGCGTGTTATTGTGGTGGAGGATAGTGTTATGTGTGGTGTGTGAGTTGCAGGGATGTTGGGGACAGCACAAACACCCAGCCCCCGGGGCATTGGAAGTAACCAATGAAGGTTAAAATCCCCGACCCGGCCGGGAATCGAACCCGGGACCCTCTGAACCGAAGGCCAGTACGCTGACCATTCAGCCAACGAGTCGGACCAAAGGAGAGTGTGAGAAGAATGGAATTGGTATTCAGACTATGTCATGACACCTATAAGTCCAAGTCTTTCTCAATTCAGGCCACGTTAAAACATTACTGCACAGTGGTTAGAACAGAGTGCCTTTATGGAGCAGAAACCTTGACGAAGATGGTTGACCCAGTTCGTGAAAAAAAGAGAAAGAAGATTCTTACGAAAAAATCTTAGGCCCAAGAAAGTCGACGAGTGACCCCAACACATCCCGGTTAAGATCGAATTTGGAGCTCTACAAGACAGTAGAAAGGATCACGACTGTGATGAGGAAAAGGAGACTGATGTTTTATGGGCATATCAAAAGAATGAACCCTGAGAGATTCGCCAACAGGATACTTCTTCTGCAGGAAAAGTGGGAAAAACAACCGGGATGGCTTACACAGGTGCAAATAGGTATCAAGGAGGAGGATATAAAAGAAAGGACATCATTTAGGAAGAAGGTTGCGGGAATGAGGGATGCGTCTGAAGAGCAACATGCGAAGCCACGGAACATCTCGGTGGAAGAACGAGCAAGAAGAAGTCAAAGACTCAAGAATCTTTGGCGAGAGTGGAAAGAGATGGGTATCAGTCTGCGTGATAGAAGGAAGATTGTGTAAACGTGGCCCATAGGTGGCCGTATCGATGATGATGATGATAATAATAATAATAATAATAATAATAATAATAATAATAATAATAATATCATATAATTTTCGAGTGCAGTGAAGTGAAAAATATTAGGCAATTCTTGATAAATAGTGTTAATAGAGGTGATAATTGGCCAATGCAGAAATCTGTGCTATTAAAAAAGTATTTCAAGGAATTTTCCAAATTTGTTAATGCTCTGGACTCTCAAGCTCTCAGGAAAAAGGAAGACTGATATTGATTGATATTGGTAAGATTAACAGTCATCTAGAAATTTAATTATTCAAATGTAATTTATGTTTGTGCATTTGTAAGGAAATGTATTGTAAGTGCATGTAGTATTATCCGCACACTTTATCTTGGTGCATTTACACCCTAGTGCTGAATCGGTCGACCTCGGCGATCTTCGAGATTCGTACTGGCAACCTTTGAAACACAAACTATGAATCGCTTAAGCATCGTTGTGCGACATCTGGCGTACACTTTACGTACTAGTACTGTTGTTGTTTACACAACAAAGCCAAAGTATAGAATTCATGCTAGGAACAAGATTCGCATCGAGAAATGTTATATAATGTTAAATAATGTGTATGTGACATAGTTGTTGGCTTAAGATGATAACGGTTTTGAAACTTCGTATCGATCGATCATATTCTCGATTCAATTCAGATTTCATTTTCCTTCGGTTGGTAGCACTATCGATACCGGGACACCTCCCTCCTTACTCCTCAGCCCCGTACACAAATGCACCAACATAAAGTGTGCGGACTATACTACTCTTGTAGTGGAGCATGCAGAGAGTATTAGAGTAAATGAAAAAACAATAATATTAATAATAATAATAAGAAGAAGAAGAAGTTACGCAATTTAGTTTTCAAATCAGAACGAATTAAAATAATACACTTATGACACGTATTCTCTCTCTCAAAAAGTACGTATTCCAATTATAGTAACCAAAACACGCTGACCGTCATAATATTAAGAAATAATTTCGTTCCTAGGACCAAATAATTTACTACTATTTACAACTCCACCGTCCATCGTAGGCCTATTAGCCACTGACTGCCGAGAGTTACAAACAGTTTGGAAACTTCAGTAGGCTATTTAGTGTCAGGTGTGGAGCGTGGCATTGTATGGAAGTGAAACATGGACGATAACTAGCTCAGAAAGAAAGAGAATAGAAGCTTTTGAGATGTGGTGTTACAGAAGAATGCTGAAGGTGAGCTGAGGAGATCGAATCACGAATGAAGAGATACTAAATCGAATTGGTGAGAGGAGATCGATTTGGCTAAATTTGACGAGAAGAAGAGATAGAATGATAGGACACATCTTAAGACACCCAGAACTTGTTCATTTGGTTTTTGAAGGAAGTGTAGGTGGTAAGAACGATAGGTATGAATATGACAAGCAAATTAGAGCAGATGTAGGATACAGTAGTTATGTAGAAATGAAAAGGTTAGCACCGGCTAGGGTGGCATGGAGAGCTGCATCAAACCAGTCAATGGTCTGATGACTCAAACAACACAAGGAGCAGGATGTCTTTGTTATTGCATCTTCGCTGGCTACTGGGTTGTTAGCTAATTACTTCAAAAGCCTTGTTGATTGTTGTGAGTGGCAGCAAGGGATGGTTATTAATGGAACAGGTTGGGAAACCCGCATTCTTTCAGAAATAACTACCGTACTCCTACTGACGAAAGAAGCTCTGTACTACGACGACCTAAGTTTGGAATAACCCTCTGTAATACAAATAATACTGTGTTGTGTGCCGTAGCTTTATCAGTATGTAAAATCACTCTTCAACTACTGAATTAAGAAACAGTCATGGGCTCCTCACAAGCCACGGGGTCTGTGAGGTCCTTATCGCCGCCATTAGTTAGAAGACTTACTTATTAGTAAATCTACTAAATCGTCAAAACCTTGCGGGTGTTAACATAGTGACATCCCGCCGCCAACTTTTTTGAAGATTCGGAAATCGCCATTTTCTTCCTTTCGTCTGGGATGAGCGGTACACGCTACAAGAACAATAGTGGCAGACTCTAGCTTGATGTAAAAGGAGGTGGCCTGGATTCGAACCGGCCATGCATGGTGCAGCCTGGTCGGTCGGTTAGTGCAGGCTGGCCACAGGCGACAGACAGAGCGCGTGCAGCACAAAGGACTGCTCAGCATAGCGGTCAGGTGCGCCTCCATAATTAGAATGAGAGAGATAGCGCGGTTCGATCCCCGACTCTGGCGCTCATCTCTGTCCTTACACTGCTCGCTCAATACAATTAGTTACACTCCGACACAACAGGGAGACTTCTTTACAAACGCTGAACGACCCTCCACACGTGTGAATGGAGAATGTGTTTCCCTTAACCTTTAGAAACAGTTCATCACTATCAAAGCATTGTTTAGCTATTGCTGGTTGTGGGTGGGGGCAGTGGAATACATCCACGGTATCCGTTGCCTGTCGTAAGGAGGCGACTAAAAGGGACTGTTAATTGGGAGCGTGTATTGCTGACCACGAGGCCCTTAGCTGAGTCATAGCATTACTTCCACTTACTTGTGTCGACCTCCCTTGCTCATCTCTTGTTCTTTTCCGACCCCAACAGTATTAGAGCATTCGAAACCTCTGGAGCCTTTCATTTTCACGCCCTGTGTGACCAAGGAAGGTGACATAGGATTGATGACAGTGAGGAGCCTGCCACAAGTAAGTGGAAGCAATGCCAGTACTCGGCTAAGGACCCCGTGGTCGCCAACCCACGCTGCCAAGTTAAGAGCACCCGGGGCCCTTTTAATCGCCTCTTACGACAGGCAGAGGATACTCTGGGCGTTATTCTACAACTCTCATCCACAGGGTGAATTTAAACAAGGAATTTACTAATAACTTTAAACCTGTATTATAACTATAATTAGAATTGATGATGGTGGCGATGTTATTGAAGATGATAATGATGGTGTGGATTCATTGTTAAATTATTCATTTACAAACATTTCTCTTGGCATTTTATGTTATTGCATACTTGAAAGCTGCGGGCCATTTAATATCTGTTAACGTTTCTGTTGATGACCATTTGATGACTGCGGAGCTAGACATGAGGGTTAGTGGACTTTACGTTGTGGAGTAATTGGCTGATAAATCCCACACCAGGCATATTTGAGTGTATTGGGAGGTCAGTGCCAAGACGAGCAGATGTCTGTAATCAGTGAACATTACGAACATTCCGTACTCATCATCCGTGTTAACAAACGTAATTACCGAGCGCACGGCCATGCATTCTGGAGATGGTGGCTTCGAACCCCACTGTCGGCAGCCTTAAAGATGGCTTTCCGTGGTTTCCCATTTTCATGCCAGGCAAATGCTAGGGGCCGCTTCCTTCCCATTCCTAGCCCTTTCCTATCCCATCGTCTCCGTAAAACCTATCTGTGTCGGTGCGACGAAAAGCAAATTGCAAAACAAAACAAAAAAGTTGTTGTTTGAGTCATCAATCCTTGGACTGGTTTCATGCAGCTCTCCATGCCACCCTATCCTGTGATAATCTTTTCACTTCTGCATAACTACTGCATCCTACATTTGCTCTAATCTGCTTGATCCATTCCTATTGTTCTTACCGGCTACACTTACCTCAAAATCCACCGGTCCAGTAGAAGGGACGGACGGACTTGCCAAAGCTGTTTTTAGTAAACTCTTTTAATATACAGACTGAATACAGTTGCATGCTTATATTCCACAAATAAACCAACATTTATAGTCAACTTTCATGAAATTACACCAACTGCATACAAAACATCAAACCCATATTTCAAACATGCTCCGGCTCTCGGAACGATCCAGAGTAGCGTTAAGGTCGGTCTTGCGGAATTCTGTTAAATGTATATTTTCGATAACTCGAAGTTCTATTACACAAATTCTGCGATATCTGGAAGGATATATAAAGCCCAGGTGCGATTTTTTTCTTTAACTCGAAGTATAATTAGAACATGTGTAGGTATCCCCAGACAAAATGAGTACTTGTACGAGAAATCTAAACTTAAATCGTCTCCTTATCAAAACTACACATTTTCTACATTTTAAACAGAGGGTATTGTTTGACTAGCCGTATGAACTTTGCGACCCCCAGCAAGCGGCTTACAGTACGAGGTGACAGTCCTCAGTTGGCGAGGACATATGTCTGTTGTAGAGACCACATGACAGATTTCTTACCAAAAAAAAAATTGTAAGTATTCTAAACTGTCAATGTTGCTCACATCATTATCATCATCATTTCCCCTTATCCACTCTTACCGGCTCGGCGTATTTATCGCACTTCTCCATCTTCCTCTTTCCTTCCACCATTCCTCTTCGTCTTCTTATGACGCTGTTTACTGATTCAATCCACCTTGTTCTAGGTCTTCTTCTTGATCTCTTCACCGAGCTCGATAGCTGCAGTCGCTTAAGTGCGGCCAGTATCCAGTATCGGGAGATAGTAGGTTCGAACCTCACTGTCGGCAGCCCTGAAAATGGTTTTCCGTGGTTTTCCATTTTCACACCAGGCAAATGCTGGGGCTGTACCTTAATTAAGGCCACGGCCGCTTCCTTCCCAGTCCCAGCCCTTTCCTCTCCCATCGTCGCCATAAAACCTATCTGTGTCGGTGCGACGTAAAGCAACTAGCAAATAAAAAACTAAAAAATACTTGATCTCTTGCCCTCGCATTTTGCCTCCAGCATCTGTCTTTTGAACTCTATTCTCCTCCATCCTCTTTATATTCCAAACCACCTTAGTTTATTCTTTCCATCTCTCTCATTTAGCGTTCCTATACCAACTTCCTTCCTAACATCTCCATTTCTCACTCTGTCTTTTCTATCATACTTCTTAGGAATTTCATCTCACTGACTTGAATTCTACTCTCTTGCCTGCTAGTCAAGTCCAAGTCTCAGCTGCATAAGTCAGAATGGGTACATTGTCTCTTTACTTTTCCTTGGTATTTCTTTGCTCCAAACAAGTTTCCTTACACTTTGGTAGAATGCATTACCCTCCTGCACCCTCCTGCTGATCTCCATGTCCACCCTAGCATTTTGCATGAATTCACTTACTAGCCATTTAAAGCTGTCCACAATTTCCAGACTCTGACTTCCAATTTTCACAGTACCCTTTCCGTGCCTTTCCCCTCTCGACATCACCATAGTGTTGCTTACATTATCTTAATTATAGACTGTTACGCCTTTCAGCATTCAGTCTGCAAGCCTCTGTGAATGTACTAACTAGTTCTGCGACCTCATTTAGTTCTATACTTCTTATCTTTAAATTATTAGAAACCGAATCTAACGATCGTCGTATTGGTCTTCCTCTACTTCTCTTACCCTTCATAATAGAGTCCATTATTCTCCTACGTAACCTAGCCTCCTCAATTCGCCTCACATGACCCCACCACCGAAGGCGGTTTATGCGTACAGCATCATTCATCGAGTTCATTCCTAAATTAACCTCTTGCCATTGTTCCCACATGTTTGTACCAGCAATCATTACCGTTACTTTTATGTCAGTACTTCTTCTTATTTTTCTACCGCTTTTCCCATGCCTCTGGGATCGCGGGTGCAAACTGTGTCGCACATGTGGATTTAACCCTGTTTTACGGCCGAATGCCCTTTGTGACGCCCACCCTATATGGAGGGATGTAATCACCATTGCGTGTTACTGTGGTGGTTGGTAGTGTAGTGTGTTTTATGAATATGAAGAGGAAAGTGTTGGGAAAAACATAAACGCCCAATCCCCGGACCAGAAGAATTAATCTAAAGCTATTAAAATCCCCGACCCGGCCGGAAATCGAACCCGGAACCCTCTAAACCGAAGGCCTCAACGTTGACCATTCAGCCAATGAGTCGGACCGTTATTTTCATGTCAGTTATTTCTAGCTTATGAATAAGATATCCTGAGTCCATCCAGCTTTCACTACCGAAAAGCAAAGTTGGTCTGAAAACAGACCACGTAAAGATAGTTTTGTCCGGGAGCTGACTTCCTTCTTACAGAATACTGTTGAACTCAACTGAGAGCGAAGTGCATTAGCTTTACTCCACCTTGATTCAGTCTCACTTAATATACTACCACAACCTAAATACTTGAAAATATCTTCCTGTTCCGGCTTTATATCCCCAATCTGACATTCAGTTCCCTTGGAATTCTTACCTATTGAACCGGAAGAGTTGGTCGTACGGTTAAAAGCGCGCAGCTGTGAGCTTGCATCCAGGAGATAGTGGGTTCGAACCCTAATGTAGGCAGCCCTGAAGATGGTTTTCCGTGGTTTCCCATTTTTCACGCCAGGAAAAGGCTGTACCTTAATTAAGGCCACGGCCGCTTCGTTCCCACTCCTATCCCTTTCCTATTTCACCGTCGCCGTAAGACCTATGTCGGCGCGACGTAAAGCAAGTTAAAAAAATTACCTCCTGGCATCATTTTAGTGTTCGAAAGACTAATTTTCATAACGTACTCATTTTTCGGCACAATCTGCCATTAAGACCAAGTCGTCGGTACAGACCAAACTGCTGACTACACTTCCTCTAACGGAATCCGTCCCTCCCACTTTATACCTTTCAGCAGACGATCCATGTAAACAACGAACAACAAAGGTGAAAGATTACAGCCTTGTGTAACCCCTGTAAGTACCTTGAACCAACAACTCATTCTACTGTCAATTCACAACATAAATCCCTTTGCCATATTTCAATAATCTACCCTAATCCTAGGTATAACCATCCCCCGCCCATGGCACTACAATCTTGAAGGGCCTTGGCCTACCAAGCGACCGCTGCTCAGCTTGAAGGCCTTCAGATTATGAGGTGTCGTATGGTCAGCACGACTAATCCCCTCGGCCGTTATTCTTGGCTTTCTAGACAGGAGCCGCTATCTCACCGTCAGACATCACCTCAATTCTAATCACGAAGGCTGAGTGGACCTCGAACCAGCACTCAGATCCGGATGAAAATCGCTGACCTGGTTGGGAATCGAACCCGGGGCCTCCGGGTAAGAGGCCGGCACGCTACCCTTACATCACGCGGCCGGCTAATCCCAGGTATAGCAACATAAAATTTTAATACGACATCGAATAATAATAACAATAATATTAATAATAATATGTTAGATGTTGAAATCAAGAACAGTGTCAAATATTAGAAATGAAATAACAGTACAGCTGATATTTTTTGTGGAGCCGTAGTAGTATATACGTATATCTATACCTCAAATTTTCGATAACTCGCAGTATTTTCAGCCACCGAGGGTACTTCGAGATATCGAAGTTCGACTGTACAAGTATTCTGAGCATAGGATCCACAGGTTTACGATGATTAGTTTTGGCGCTACATGTGCTTAAATATTTCAGATCACCTGCCAACCTCCCAGGTGTTCGAGCGTGAACGTGACACACTGTTTGTTTTTGATTTACATTTGAACTGCACGAATTAAAAATCACAAACGTACAGTACCTCGGAGCAGATGTTCTAAATGTATCCCTCCAACTTGGCGGCACAATTCACATTGTGAGTTCCTAAGGTAGCTCTGTAAAGTTAGGCCTATAAGAACAATGTATAACCACCTCCTTAAAGTTAGTCTCATATAACCAATGTATGGCGGCCATCTTGCCTCGGGAGCCCTAGCACTAAGTAGTTGCGCTCAGCCGCCATATTGCGTATTAGCCCTTGGAGTAGAAGCCCCCTTTTCCATCTACTACGCAACAATGATTCGTGTATTCTTTGGAATATTTCCGGCGCTTCTCCGACACGATGTACAGGAGTGGCGACGGACAGCACAGCGTGGCTCGTTGACGGTAGTGGTAGTAATTCTGTTTTAAGAGCAAGTACAACTAGACAGCCATACTCTATATAACACCAATCAGAGAGAAAAAAATCGAAGGGATACGACACTTCGAAAAATTAAGATATCGGTCAACAAAGAAAGACAAGGGCCGCGAAGGGCATGAAAATGAAAGACTCCCTAGGCCTCGATACCTGATACCATCGGGGTCATAAAAGTATAAGAGTTGACCAAGGGAGGTCGGATAGGATAGATGAAAGTGAGGAGCCTGGTTCAAGTAAGTGGAAGCAATACCAGGACTCGGCTAAGGGCCCCGTGGTTGCAATCCACGCTCCCAAGTTCATAGCCCTTGGGGTCCCTTTTAGTCTATTCTTACGACAGGCAGGGGATATCGTGGGTGTTATTCTACCAACCCCATCCACAGGGGGAAACTACATTCGTCGGTCCTCAGCAGTTCGATTCATGGTAACACCAATACGACGTGCACCTCAGTTCATATACTGTGTTTCTGATGCAGGGAGTTTTGGTCAGCCTGTTGGTTTTCTTCACAGAACTTCGCCTTCAAAGATGTTCTTCAGAAATATGTCGTGTCTCAGAATGTGACCCAAGAGCTTTGCTTTCCAAATTTTTCTTTCCGAGAGCAGTTTCCGGTTCACTTTTATTTCCACCAAAACTTGTCTGTAGCTCTTTCTCTCCATCCAGTTTGTTTTTGTAATTTCTGGCAGATCATAAGAATATATCTTGTAGTCAGATATGTCCACATTTTCTTGATTAGCTAACATATTATGTTTAGAGGAGAGTTCACACGGGTTAAGAGACATTGTAACATTGAATTGCTGAGCTCTTTAGTTACACATCTTTCATCTGATCACGTGTGTAAATGTTTCCGCAGTAAACGCACTGTTCTTCCTACGTATAACACGACTGTTAAAGCATTGTATTTCTCCTGAAAACAATAAACATCACCAGAATTTCTACTGAAAATATCGCCCACTGAAAGCAGGTCAATGCAGCAGATGAAGTACGACTATGCTCCATAACTGCAGACGATGAGTGAACAATGCGCGCAGGATATCACCGGGTGTTGCCTGTTTTCATAACAATCTAACTGGTAGTTAGTTCGGCGGTGTGACCGACTGCACGGGGACATTCCCAGCCCGCCTGCGACGTAGGCTCCCTTCTGGCGGGAGTGTCGCGCTGCAAGTTTCGCAAAGATTTTCCGGAGCAACGCACTTCCTGTGTTAGAAGATACGTAACAAATTTCAAGGTCTGGCACATAAAGGAGGAAGTGGGTTAGCAGAAAAAATTATCCCCACATTATTGGCAAACGCTGTATATAGTAGGGACAGCCAGCGGCGTAGTCATATTGAAACGCCGAATCCGTGAGGTGTCCGAAATTAAGCACTGTTGCACGCGGCTAACACTTGGACGGGTAGCCCACCTGCCATTGACTAAAGGGATACCGGAAAAGAATTATTATTATTATTATTATTATTATTATTATTATTATTATTATTTGTTTTACGTCGCACGACAGCCGGCCGTGGCCTTAATTAAGATACAGCGTCAGCAATTGCCTGGTGTGAAAATGGGAAAGCACGGAAAACCATCTTCAGGGCCGCCGACAGTGGGGTTCGAACCCACTATCTCCTGAATGCAAGCTACAGCTCCATGGCCCAATCCGTGCGGCCACTCGCTCGGTCATGTGAGGCGAATGGAGGAGGATAGGTTACCTGGGAGAATAATGGATTCTGTTATAGAGGTTAAGAGAAGCAGAGGGAGGCCAAGTAGACAATGGTTAGACTCAGTTTTTAACGATTTAAAGATAAGAGATATAGAACTAAACGAGGCTACAGAACTAGTTACAAATAGAGGATTGTGGAGGTATTTAGTATATTCACAGAGGCTTGTAAACTGAATGCTGAAAGGCATAACAGTCTATAAAGAAGATAATGATAATACTGTAATAATCTTCTTAATCTCCTTACCCTCCAGGTTTGGTTTTTCCCTCGGGCTCAGCGAGGGATCCCACCTCTACCGCCTCAAGGGCAGTGTCCTGGAGCGCGAGACTTAGGGTCGAAGATACAACTGGGGAGGAGGACCAGTGCCTCGCCCAGGCTGCCTCACCTGCTATGCTGAACAGAGGCCTTGTGGAGGAATGGGAAGATTGGAAGAGATAGACAAGGAAGAGGGAAGGAAGCGGCCATGGCCTGAAGTTAGGTACCATTCCGGCATTTGCCTGTAGGAAAAGTGGGAAACCACGGTAAACCACTTCCAGGATGGCTGAGGAGGGAATCGAACCCCCTCTACTCAGTTGACCTCCCGAGGCTGAGTGGACTCCGTTCCAGCCCTCGTACCGCTTTTCAAATTTCGTGACAGAGCCGGGAATCGAACCCGGGCCTCCGGGTGTGGCAGCTAATCGCGTTAACCACTGCACCACAGAGACGAACGAATAATAATAATAATAATAATAATAATAATAATAATAATAATAATGGCGTGTGCCTTTCAAGTATTTAGTGTGTGTATTCCCGAGTTGACGCCGTATAGGTGCCCTGCGATTCTGTGAGGATGGGGCCCTATGTAAGATGAAATCTAATGCTGAAGAATTAACTAATGGAAGTTAAAATCCCCGATCCGACCGGGATTTGAACCTGGGACTCCCAGGAACAAAGACCATTTAGCCATAGAACCGCACTATAAAGAAGATATCGTACAAGAGAGTATCGGTCCCCGGAATGTAGAGTGTGTGGGTTCGTGTTGCAGCAGCTTTGTCCAGCGAGGTAGTTCGTTAGCCAAGCATGCAGGAGAGCTAGGCCCTGCCCAGTCCAGTCAGGCCCTCCCCTCCCTCCCCTTGCCGTTCCGCGCTGAGTAAGCAATTCATCAGCCAGCCGGCCGGCTAGCCACGGCTCGCGAGCTTCAGGCGCCTTTGTAACGCGGGGACACAAAAACACTTCCGACCCGCGAGGCTTCTCCCGTGGCGCGGCACCACCCTTGTTCATTTCCTCTCCCTGGCGTCGCCCTGCCGGCCCGATATCCCACCAGCATATTGAACTAACGGCCGTCACGTCACGGACCACAGCCTGCGTAATACTGTGATCTACGGCACAGAATGATTATTCTAGGGCTCGGACTTCACTGACCTGCAGACCGAAATACGAGACATCATACACACGTAGATACGTCGTCATCATAGTCTATATATTATGCTCCTATTGAAAGCCACAAGCTGTAATAAAGAATTATTATTTTCAAATTGCCCATTCTGACACCGACTAAAGATTTGTATAAGCAATGTAATATAATATTATCACTTCCAAATCTCCGCATAAAGGCTTCTATAATGACAGGAAATCCTGGGCTGAGAGAAGTATGAGCGCAAGATCCTTGGCAAAATAATGGGTCCTAAGATAGCAGAAGGATAGTATAGACTCCGAGGAAGTGAAGAGCTATACAGGGATAATGAACGGCTGATGGAGTCAATAAGGAAACAATGACTGAAGTTCTACGGGCGTCTGTTCAGGATGGATAAAACCCGACTAACGAAGCAGATTTTTGTTTTTTGTTTTTGCTTTACGTCGCACCGACACAGATAGGTCTTATGGCGACGATGGGACAGGAAAGACCTAGGAATTGGAAGGAAGCGGCCGTGGCCTTAATTAAGGTACAGCCCCGGCATTTGCCTGGTGTGAAAATGGGAAACCACGGAAAACCATCTTCAGGGCTGCCGACAGTGGGGCTCGAACCCACGATTTCCCGATTACTGGATACTGCCCGCACTTAAGCGACTGCAGCTATCGAGCTCGGTAAGCAGATTTTTAATGGGTGGTATGAATAAAAATGAGAATATAGTATGTACTCAACTTTTCTGAGTATATACTCCACTTCATAAGAATAAAGTTCTTGAGAATGTACTCACTAGCTGAGTATATACTCATGTTATGGAGATGGTGTAGTATATACTCACCTTCCTAAGAGTCTGAGAGTAGTTTCTCATATGTGCTATGAATAAAAGGGAGTACCTTCTCAGATTGATGAGTATATACTCACTTTGTTTTGAGTATGGCTGATAGTTGTCTCAAGCTTGAGTATATGCCAATTTTTAGCTTCTGAGGAGAAATAACATGGCTGAGTTTATTAATAATGTGGTGCCTCGTGGAAAAATTTACAAGGAGAGAAGTGAACATGTGGACTCTAATAATTTTAAAAGTCTATATCGTTTTTCCAAAGTTAATGTGGACTGGTTAAACCTATACTTATTTGGACCGGAGAAACTGGAAACAAGAGGTGGTGCTGTTAAAAACATAGTAAAATTAAAAGCATTTTTAAGATTGGTAGGTGACCCAGGATTCCAGTGTGGCATAGGAGAAGATCTTGGAATCCACCAAACAACTGTATCTAAAAATCTTGTTGAGGTTATGGACCGCATCATGGCTAAAGCTGCAGTGTGGATAAAATTTCCTCAAACAGATATGGAATTTGAAGTTGCGAAACAAGAGTGGCAGGAAAAGTACTACTTTCCAGCAGCGGTAGGTGCTCTTGACTGCACTCATGTTGGAATTAATAAGCCTGCACATTATGGTGATGAATATGTAAATAGGAAAGGTTATACAAGTATTACTGTACAGGCAACGTGCAATGCCAAGGAAGTTTTTACCAGTGTCGATGCATCATGGCCTGGATTCTTAAGCAATTTATTTTTAAATATATATATACTCGACTCTCATTCTTTCATCTCTGATTTTAATTTATTTTTCTGTGAGTTCCAACACTCTTATCTGCTTTAACAGCACCAAGCGCTGCAGGTCTGTGTTATTTAGAGTTCTGGTTTCGTCATTTTCATAGTCATCCAAAACACTTCTTTTTCGTTTAGGGGTGGCTACATTTGGAGAGTTGACGATTTCTACAGGACTCCCTCCTTCTCCTCCCTCTTCCAATACTACAAATTCCACTACAGGTGGAGGAATATGTTGTGGCTGAACTTCAGTAAGCCCTACTCCAACCGCAGTTGCTCCTACGAAAAAAACAAACAAACGAAAAACGTTTTAATTCACTAATTCAGTTTTTTACGGACAAATGAATTAAACGGAGCTAAAATCCCAGGCCCGGGATTCAAACCCAGTACTCTGAACCAAATGGCTAGGTGCTATTTGGTTCTTATAAAGCAATAAATATAAATATCTTAACCTTAAAGTTTGTAGTGTTGGCACACAAAATACCGAACTTTCTACAACCTCTATAAACCTGTTCAAGAAAACAATCGTGAATATACTTTAGGAACATACCTGGAATTCGTGTCAATGTTGGATTAGTATCCCCATCCAACAGCTCGTGGATAATATTCTCCCAGTCCTTCAGCACTATCCTTTTATTCCCCGTTTGGTTTAGGTCGCACTTTTGTTTCACCCTCATTTTCATGTTGTTTATCCTTTTCGTAATGGTGCCGATCTCAACTTTCTTGCCGCACATGGCTATCAATTTCGTTTGAATTGCCTCCAACGATTCGGATTTTTCTTTCCGAACCACCGGCAGTTGGGACTTACTAAAAAGTACCGCATGTTCCCGCAATATATTCGAAAATGTTACCGGATGAATACTTTCCATATCGACGAACTTCACGAACGAACAATCAGTGCAAACTACAAAGTTACAAACCAAACCGGATCCAGTTGAGGTTATGTTGCGATTGGAACCAAACAAGATACCGTAACAGTTGACGATCGTACACAACATGAGTATCTACTCAGTTTCAAACGATCCACATGGCGGTGCGCTTGAGTATCTATTCCATCACAGGAGAATCTTTTTATTCTTACCAAATGGAGTACATACTACTTGGACTGAGAATATACTCCTACTAAATGCTCATGCTCATGAGTATGCAGTTTGAGTAAGTACTCACGTTTTATTCATACTACCCAATGTCTTGGACAAGAGAGGTAACGTCTCGAATAAATGGTTCAAGGAAGTAAGGAAGGACCTCAAGAGCATGGGACTGAATCAGGAGGACATCTCTAACCGATGAAAATACAGCTGTAAGGGCTTCCAAAAGCTGAACAGCGGAGAGAAGAGAGAAAGAATGCAACGTTTATGGGCTGAAAAAAAAAAAAAAGGCTTCTAGTGTAGAAATGCGTTGTAATTGTTACCTGACGTGGCCTCTAATAGCCCTAAACGAGAAAAAAAACTTCAAAATAAATTAGTCCGCTAAAATACATCAATAACTACCAATTCACAAGAATCTCACCAGGATTACTTGATTCAAGAACTGGAAAAAATCAAAAGGAAAGCAGCTCGATTTGTTCTGGGTGATTTGCGACAAAATTGTAGCGTTAAAAAAATGTTGCAGTTTGGGCTGAGAAGACTTGAAAGAAAGGAGAAGAGCTGCTCGACTACGTGGTATGTTCCGAGCTGTCAGTGGAGAGATAGCGTGGAATGACATCAGCAGACGAATAAGTTTGAGTGGTCTCTTTAAAAGTAGGAAAGATCAGAATTTGAAGATAAAGTTGGAAATCAAGAAGACAAATTGGGGCAAATATTCGTTTATAGGAATGGAAGTTAAGAATTGGAATAACTTATCAAGAGAGATGTTCAATAAACTTTGCAATCATTTAAGAAAAGGCTAGGAAAACAACAGATAGGGAATCTGCCACCTGGACGACTGCCCCAAATGCATATCAGTTTGACTGATTGATTCATAATTATGAAACAAGGATTATTTCCAACATTCACTACAGTCAGATTCATTCTACTAGTTATGGTGAAAATTCTCTGTGGCATTTTTCTGTAATATGAATAACTCACTTCCAAAAAATATATACATTTTACCAACTTCATCTATATTCAGTGTAACTAAATAGTATAGTAATGATCTTTATGAAGCTTTGTCCTATCTTATCTATTACATTATATATTTACTTTATTTTGAAGGTACATTGTGAAACATAGCCGCTATTGTACTGCGCCAAGAAGAGCCTTGGCTCAGGTGCCTACAACGAAATGATTTTTTTAACATTAAAGATTACAAGAATATAAAAAACACTCATTATACCACACACAACATACCCGTAAAAAATACACACTTCATTATAGATTCTTATGCCTTTCAGCGTTCAGTCTGCAAGCTTCTGTGTATTACCAAAACGCGGCCACTATCCTTTATTTGTAACTAGTTGTGTGGCCTCTTTACTGTAGTTCTATACTTGTTAACTTTAAATCATTATAAACTGAGTATAATCACCATCATTTTGGTCTTCGTCGACTTCTCTTACCCTCCATGAACGTGTCCATTCTTCTCCTAGGTAACCCATCCTCCTGCATTCGCCTCACATGACCCCATCACCGAAGCCGGTTTATATGCCTACAGCTTCATCCATAGAGTTCATTCCTAACATAGCCTTTATTTCCTCATTCCGAGTACCCTCTTGCCATTGTTCTCACCTGTTTGTACCAGCAATCATTCTCACTACTTTCATGTCTGTTACTTGTAACTTATGAATAAGATATCCCGAGTTCACCCAGCTTTCGTACCCATAAAGCAAAGCTGGTCTAAAAACAGACCGATGCAAAGATAGTTTCATCCGGAAGCTGACTCCCTTCTTACAGAACATTGTTAATCGCAACTGCGAGCTCACTGCATTAGCTTTACTGCACCTTGATTGAATCTCACTTACTATATTACCATCCTGGGAGAACACACAACCTAAATACTTAAAATGATTTACCTGTTCCAGTTTTGTATCCCCAACCTGACATTCAGTTCTCTTAGGTTTCTTCCCTATTGATGTTACTTTAGTCTTGGAAAGGACAATTTTCATATCATATTCATTGCACCTATTTTCAAGCTCCAAGATTTATTATTATTATTTTTTTTGTAGCTATTTTGCTTTACGTCGCACCGACACAGATAGGTCTTATGGCGACAATGGGACAGGAAAGGCGTAGGAATAGGAAGGAAGTGGCCGTGGCCTTAATTAAGGTACAGCCCCAGCATTTACCTGGTGTAAAAATGGGAAACCACGGAAAACCATCTTCAGGGCTGCCGACAGTGGGATTCGAACCCACTATCTCCCTGAAGCGAGCTCATAGCTGCGCGCCCCTAACCGCGCGGCCAACTCGCCCGGTGCTCCAGGACATTAGATTGCAGCCTTTCGGCACAATCTGCCATTAAGACCAAATCGTCGGCATGGGCCAAGTTGCTTATTGCATTTCCACCGAACTCAATCTTCTCCTGCTGCCACTTTATAAATTTCAGTAGATGATCCATATAAACTATGAGGAACAAAGGTGAAAGATTACAGCCTTATCTAACTCCTGTAAGTACCTTGAACCAAGAACTCATTTTACCATCAATTCTCACCGCAGCCCAATTGTCAATTGATTACTTTTAATAATCTACCCTTAACTCCCTCATACACACACAAACAAAAATAAAACAAACAAAAAAAAAAGGAGAAAACGCCCAACACACGTTCTCAGCACAAGCACGAGTTATGTTAACAATCAGACTAACAACCAGGTTGGAGGGTTGAAGAGGATGAAGGAGCAACCTGGTGCTCGCGAAACTTCATATTTCCACCGTAATATTTCTAAGACCAAACACAAACGAAAACATGTGAAAGATATTTGGAGAATGGGACAAACACTTATATGTCCGAACATTAGCGTGTTATTGTTTCGTCAAATATAACTTGATGATAAAATGTACTAAAACATAAACCGTGTTATCGTGTTTACAAAAGCTAGAAACATGTTGAATTTAACCTAAGTTTGTAAATGGAGTCTAGAATAACAGCATGATATGTCATAGTCAAGCTGTAATCATTACACAGGGTTGCCAACTGTCGGATTTTGGATCAGATAGCCAAAGTTAGCAAATCTCGTCTAACTTGTCGACTGGACTGGAAATGTCTTGTTTTTACAGCCTTCATCTAACATTAGCCCTGTTCCTCGTCTGAACAGTCAGTGTAGTGGTCTTCGCTTCAGAGGGTCCAGAGTTCAACTTTCAGCCAGGTCGGAGATTTTAATCTTAAATGGTTATTTCCCCTAGCTCGGGGACTGGGAATTTGTGCTGTCCCCAACATTCCTGCAACTCATACACCACACACTGTATAACCTCCACTACAATAATACGCAGTATTCTATACACGACAGAAGCCACCCACCCTCATCGGTGGGTCTGCCTTATAAGTGTTGCACCAGGCTAGGAATAGCCACTCGAAATGATTATTATTATCCCTCCACATGGAGTTGGCGTCAGGAAACATGGTGGTGGTGTTTATTGTTTTAAGAGGAAGTACAACTGGGCAACCAGTTGGTGGCAATCCGTGACCGGAAGAGAGGAGTGTTTATTCATTCATGCATGCATTCAGTCATTCAGTTAATTCATAATGTAGAGGGCAAGTTGGCCGTGCGGTTAGGGGCGCGCGGCTGTGAGCTTGCATCCGGGAGATGGTCGGTTCGAGCTCCACTGTCGGCAGCCCTGAAGACGGTTTTCCACTTTTACACTACGCAAATGCTGGGGCTGTACATTATTTAATGCCACGGCCGCTTCTTTCTCACTCCTGTGCCTCTCCTATCCCATCGTCGCCATAAATCCTATCTGTGTCGGTGCGACGTAAAACAAATTGTTAAAAAAATTAATAATTTCTATCGTAAGCTAAGGATAACACTGTTCAGACTCGTGATACAAATAATAGGGGTAAGATACATGTTGTCATGGACTATATACGTCTTAGATCACATTTTAAAAACTTCAATTTCGATACAGATAAATTAATTGTAACAAGAAAAGCACGTACGTATCAACAAATCATTACTCTCTCCTCAGTACCTGGCGGTTCGGCACAATGGGATGGGAGTGTTCTATTCTGAACAACTAGGCAACAATCCCCTATATAACAGTAATCAAAGAGAAGTCCGACTCGTTGGCTGAATGGCCAGCGTACTGGCCTTCGGTTCAGAGGGTCCCGGGTTCGTGTCAGGGATTTTAACCTTCATTGGTTAATTCCAATGGCCCGGGGGCTGGGTGTTTGTGCTGTCCCCAACATCCCTGCAACTCACACATCACACATAACACTATCCTCCACCACAATAACACGCAGTTACCTACACGTGGCAGATGCTGCCCACCCTGATCGGAGGGTCTGCCTTACAAGGGCTGCACTCGGCTAGAAATAGCCACACGAAATTATTATCAGAGAGAAAAAACTGAAATGGTCCGACACTTCAAAAAATGAAGGTATCGGCCACATAAAGTCTAAGGCCACGAAGGGTGTGAAAATGAAAGACTCCCTAGGCCTCGAGTGCTCTGATACAGTCGGGGTTGGAAAAGAACAAGAGTTGACCAAGGGAGGTCGGATGGGATAGATGAAAGTGAGGAGCCTGGCACAGGTAAGTGAAAGCAATTCAAAGACTCTGCTAAGGGCCCCGTGGTCACCAATCCACGGACCCCAGTTAGAGCCCCCAGTTCCCCTTTTACTCGCCTGTTACGAGAGGGGGTGTTATTCAACCGTTCCTACACACAGGGGAAGGGAGAGAGGGAATGAAGAAATTCAAGGGGAAGAGAAAGACGTAAGCCATAAAGTGAGCTATCTGTGATAATACTGACGTAACTTCTTCACAAAGTTTCTTCAAGATGAAGATCGTGTATCGTGATACACAATTCAACATCATTTACGCAGAACGCAAACGATTTTCTCAAACGGCAGTCGAGAGGTTCAGTGACCATACTCCGCAGTCATCTATATAATATTTGGAGAACCATATTGCAAATTTATTCCTGAGCCTTGCGGTGATTTTTCTACCTGGCACACTAGCAAACTCAACAGTAACTTAGAAGACAAAATACTGTGTAGTCGGCATACTTTGCCTCCGCATGGGGGAAGTTATAATAATAATAATCATGGATTTCGTGGTTCATGGCGAGGAGGTTCTTCCCTCCTGTTGCCATTTCAACTCGATCTGAGAAAAGGAGCAGCAATCCAGCAAGAAGTGAGTTTGTCCCCAGTGCTTTACAGAGTTATACAGAACAGGCGATAAAAGAACGTAAAGAGGAATTTGAAAAAGAAAGTACAATCCAAGAAGAGAAAAATCAAAACTTAAGAGATTTGCCGATGATATTGTTATTTTATCTGAGTGTGGAGAAGATCTGGAGAAAAATGTTGAATGGACAGAGTCTTGGAGAAGGAGTAATTACAAGATGAAAATACGTAAGTGAAAATACGTAAGTCCAAAACAAAAGTAATGGAGTGCAGTCGAACGAAGAAGTCAGGTGATGCAAGAAATATTATATTAGGAAATGAAGTCTTAAAGGAAGTAGATGAATATTTTTGCTTAGAATAACTAACGATGGCATAAAATACAGACTAGCACAAGCAAGGAAAACAAATCTGCTCACTTTGAACATGAATTAGAAAGATGTTTTTTAAACTTTCGTCTGAGCGTGGCGTTGTTTGGACGATAACTAGCTCAGCAAGAAAGAGAATAAAAGCTTTCGAAATGTGGTATTATAGAAGAATTACTGAAGGTGAGGTGAGTAGATCAAATGACCAATAAAAAGATATTGAATCGAATTGGTCAGAGGAGAACAGTTTGGCTCAATTAGACGAGAAGAAGAGATAGTACACTTCATAAGACACCCAGGACTTGATCAGTTGGTATTTTAGGAACATGTAAGGCGGTATGAACGGTAGGGATAGACCAAGGCATGAGTATGACAATAGATGTAAGATGCAGTATTTATGCAGAAACGAAATGTTTAGCCCATGATACGGTGGCATGGAGGCTGCATCAAATCAGTCTATGGACTGATTACGCAGACAATAACATCGGAAAAACAAGAACTGTTTACAAGTTCAAGAACAAATATCTCGTGTAACATTCGAAGATATCGGTCGGTGGTAACCATTTCTTCAAAACCATGCCTAATACAACTTCACTCCAAATTCCAGCCCAAACAGTCATTCCAGGAGCGTTAAAGTCCTCCGTGAGAACTTCACATGACTTTTCAGTGGCTCAGCGAATACAACTGTGCAGGTTTACTGGGCTCTTCAGCTTAATGACGCTTGGCTCCATACAATTATTTTCCGAAAGTCAGCATCAGCTTCATGAAGGAATAAGAAACCTTTCGCAGAATTCCAAACGACAGTCCACATCATTTTCGTGAAACGTTCGCTAAAGCTTTGATCGATATACAGTAGTCTCAGCAGCAGATCGACGAGGCTTCTTAAGTTAAACAATGAAACGCCAGTTCGAGAGACTGGACTTCCGTGGACTAATACTACAACTCTGAGTCATGAGTCTTTCCTTCTGTTCTAACATTTCGCGGCCGTCTGCTTTGCAGTAGATCCATAAACGTTATCTGTTTCCTCAAACAGTTTGTTCAATTTTGTCATTGTTTACGGCTGAACACCAGGAAATCTGTGCTCAAAGTCTGCTAACACTATAACACTGTATTTCCACCAATATTGTAGCACAAAAATACGTTGATCTTTGCTTAATTTGTGGTGCAATAAATGATGATGATGCTACGTCATCGGACCATTCAATAAACGCATTGCCTTCGTGATGTCCAAGTCGTACTCTAGGAAGCGCTCCAAGCCGATCAGCTGATCGATTAGGGCGGACTACATGAATGTTATGAATGGTAATTGCGAATGTAAATCATAGTAATTGAGAGTATTCTTTGTATAATTGTGAGTATAGAAAGACAGACCTTTATTTTTAAGTATATTTCATGCATTTACTCTAAATATGTCACATTAGAATTTATATAAACAGATCTTACTGAGATAATGGGACCTCGTAATTTAGGTTAGGTATGTTATTTTCATGTGGTGGGTCGTGTAAATTCAAAGAACGTAATGCTTCTCGTGGAATTTACTCACTGAATTGTTCCCGTATATCATATTTTTATGGAAATATTATGTTAATAATTTAAATAAATTGCTACAATACCAGAATGTTGTGCACATCACGACGAATATCGAACTATGCAAGTAACTATACACCAATATTCTCATTTCTTTCCAATAAGGGTAGGAGAAACTTAACGAAGATGAAAATCATAACCGAAAAATACAGGAATATGTTTCACTCATTTTCCCGAGCTGAGGGTGAGTTCTACTTTTGACTTTCTTCTTGTTATGTAGATTTATGGCAGTGCGTTTTATTGTTCATAAAGTACACTCCTAAAAGTAACACAGATGATCAGTAACCAACTGAGCCTATACTTGTGTTATTTCTTGGGTTAGATAATAATGAGAACATGCAATAAAGGCGGAACCAAGTCCAAAATATAGAACTAAATGCAATTTAAAAACCTAACCTTCTATTAAATGATTCTGGCATTGTTATACATACACTTTAAGTAATTTAAATTAAACTATTGATAGTAGACAATATTTCGGTATTAAAAGCAATGCAACCTACTTCCTTCTAGGATAGTGCCAACATTTCCAAGAAAAGGAACCCACGAAGGTTGCACTGTATCTGTGATCATCTAGACCAGGGGTTTCCAATTTGTAAGGGCTCAAGGGCCACATTGGAGACCTTACGCATGATCGCGCACCACTCTTTAATATAACCACCGAGCTCGATAGCTGCAGTCGCTTAATTGCGGCCAGTGTCCAGTATTCGGGGGATAGTAGGTTCGAACCCCACTATCGGCAGCCCTGAAGATGGTTTTCCGTGGTTCCCATTTTCACACCAGGCAAATGCTGGGACTGTACCTTAATTAAGGCCACGGCCGATTCCTTCCCACTCCTAGCCATTTCCTGTCCCATCGTCGCCATAAGACCTATCTGACTCGGTGCGACGTAAAACAACTAGCAAAAAAATAAAAATAAAAATAACAGACCAATTTTAGTAAAATTCTGCAAATGGTAAAACAGAGGGACCAGTATGAAATAATATGCACAGTTTGTAACGTTCCAGACGTTACAGTGTAATTATGTTAATTTTATTATGTAATTAATTCAGGAATTTAACGTCATGATATTTATTTTGGTATGTAATTGTATTATAATTCATGTTTAATCATTTGCTCACTATCATTTCATTACTTTGTAACTACGACTTGTAAACGAGGGCTGAATATTCTAATATTCACTTAGATTCTTGCGACATTTGTTTAAAATTAACTTGCAGTAGATTTCCTCTATATTGCCACATCACCGAGGAAGGAGGAAGGACAAATTTAGACACCAAGTTCTGGGAAAGCGAGCACGTGTTCACGCGTCCTAACGTAAGCTACCGTATTTCGACCAGAATTATTCAAACGGATCAACGCCTATATTTTGAAAGGAGCGTCATGTTGCCATGGATAATGAGTGAATGGACCAATAGAAGAACAGTTAATATCAGAGTTAAGACCCGTCAACTCTAATATCTGGAGTGGGGAGAGACATGTCATCTGATTGGACCACGTGTAGCGACCTGTAATTAGCGCCATTGAAGGTTATAAAAGGGCGTGTTGGAGCTCAGGGCTTCATCTCTCCTGGCAGTTCTACTTAGATCTCTTCTACTAGATCTTCTACTGGACTCTGCTGCATTCTTCGGTATTATTCTTCGTGTGATTCTGCAGTAGTATTCTACTTCATTACCACGACGTGGTACTTAGAAATTCCGAATGAGGGGTGTATAGCCACTCTCATCAGGAAGTACGTACAGCTCGGCTACAAGACCGGTTTGAACCAGTCTAAGTCAATAGGTAGTATTAATCTAGATAGAAATGAAACTTCAGAGAACATTTTCAGTAAAGTTGGAAGGATTCTTAATTGAGTATCCTCTCCAAATAACCCAAGGTGGTTCTTCTAACTATGACTTAGGGCTTATCTCCAATATACGGGATAAAGCATAATAGGGAGTGTTAGTTTTGAAGTCATCTTCCAATTAGTGGTGGGTGCAATTTGCAAGGCAGGAATGGTTCTTAGCTGCAGATGAAGAGATCTCAAAGACGACCGATGATGTTCCCGCTACAAGGATGGAAGCTTCCCAAGGACCAGCAGAACAAGACTAAATGGTGAGCAAGCGAGTTAAAGATATTGCAAGTTTTCGCGAAGTAGAGTCATTCAATTCTTTATTAAATTCATTTTCTATTTTAAATTCAGTCTTCGTTAAACCGTCGTCATTTATATTAAATATAATAAATAGTATTTTTCTAGTTCACTTTAATCAATCTGCCTTAATTAGCCTTTTGATTTTTAATTCTCCTGCTTAATGATTAGTGCACTATCACCCCACCCCTGTGATAAGAGTCCGTCCAAGCTTGATTATAAATTTTTATCTTTAAGTCCTCAACTTAAAGATTGGCGCCCTTAGCTTGAATGGTTGCATTTCTCGTTTGATGATTGTTCTCCGAGAGGGGAAGTCACATAAATGCCGCTCCAACGTGTGGCGAGAAAATCATTAAGTACGGAGCAGTTAATGACAGTAACGATATCAGAATTAGTATTATGGGCAAAATTTGGATATCCACGTTTCATTAGGAGTGTTTGATTGTGGGAAGGGTCATGGCTGATCAGACGAAAGAGGAGAGGATGTTGCGCAGTGGACGGGCGATAAAAGGCAATAATGTATTGAGTTCAGAGGAAGAGTTGTGTAGTCTAGTAGAGGAAATTGAAGATAGAAGTGTAAGTAGTATGGAGAGTGAAGGCAAGCAGAAAGAAGTCAGTATGGAGTCAGATGATAGTAGGATGGGGGGCGAAGCGGAAGTAAACACTAACAATGAAAGTAATAATAATGATCAGTTAATGGGAATGATGCAGTTAATGTTAAGGAAGATAGAGGACAGTAAAACAGAAATAAAAAGTGAATTGGAACAAATTAAAACAGATGTAGAACAAACTAAAGCTGAGCTTAAAGGTGAATTAGAACAAACTAAATCTGAGCTTAAAGGTGAATTAGAACAAACTAACACTAAAATTGAGAATATTAAATATGAACTTAAAGAACAGTTAGAGCAAACTAAAGCTGAATTAAGCAGGGAGATGAGGGAAAATAAGGAGGAAGCGAATCGGAGAATGGACGAACACAGTAGGCAGTTACGCGATCTGGTGGTAAAAAATGAACATTTTAATAAGCGATTAGAGGACCAGAAAAGTGAATATGAACGGCGAGGGAAAGAGGTAGAAGAAAAGTTTGCGGGGCAGAGAAGTGAATTCCTGGAATTAATGGGGAAGGAAAACAACTCTACTAGGGAGGAAGTAATGAGGCAGGTCACTAGTATTGATAAGAGAGTTGAGACTCAAAGAGGGGAAATACGGATATTTAAAGACCACGTCCAACAAGAGATTGACACGGTAAAGCTTAGAATAGAAGATGAGACCCGGGCAAGTGAAGAAAGGTTTACGATAGCTGAAGAGAATAAGATTGAAATTAGGACATTGAAAGAGAAGCAGGTTAATTTGGAGAGAGAAATTGATAGGAGAGACAGAGATGTAGAATGCCGGATGGAGAAAGCAGAAAATAAGTTAAAACAGGTGGCAAAGGATAAACAGGTTTTCACGGGAAGGCAATGTCTAGGAAATAGCTACATTAGGGAAATAGAACTACCTAAATTTAATGGGAAACAAACGAACCCGATAGATTTCCTTAAGATGATAGAAAAACGATTTGAAAAGCGTCTAGAGGAAGGGTCTATGGACTGGGAAGACGTTATGGAAAATATTGACCATGCTTTTGTAGGAGAAACACGGTCTTGGTTCATGGTATATAGGCAGACGATGACGAACCTGAAAGAATTCAGAAATAAATTTAGAGAGAAATTCTGGAATGAAGCGATACAAGCTCGAGAGAGAGAAAGGGTGGTATTTGGGAGGTACAAACAGCATGAAGGAGTTACTATGACCGAGTACTTCCTGGCACATGTCATGATATGTCAGAACTTAGATGGTATAACCGAGGGGTCTGATATAGTAAGACTACTTTTAAGACATTTTGCGGACAGGGTGAGAGAAGCGGCCTGCATGCAAAAAGTTGGTACTATTCAGGAGATGGAGAACCTACTAGGCAGTTTTGATGCGTTAGGTAACCTTAAGAGTAGAACGGAGAATATTCAGAACTTTAGTCATCACAACGGAATGAGACATAACGGTAGAACACAGAATCACGAAGCTCGCAATCAGTTCAGACCTCAGCAGAACAGCAGGAGCGGAGCACAGGAATATAGGACAGGAAATTCCCAACGGAGGCCAGAGCAATGTACTAATGAGTCCAACGTCAATACACAAAGGGAAACTTTAAACTAACTAGAGGCTGTAATGTTAGGTCAGAATTCCAGCCTAGTACGAAGGTAGCGAAGTGTCTTGCCATGAAAGTGTTACCATATGACCTCGATGTTAGAGACGATTTGTTGTATGAACCCGAGCAGAATAATGGAGATTCAAGTAATAAAGTAGTCAATCCCGTTGTTAAATTGAAAGTCTGGGGGGCGTGGGTTAAAGTTTTGATTGATTCTGGTAGCCAAATATCATGTATTAGTTCTCAATGGTATGAGTCATTAGTGAAACAGGGTATTCAGTTGGAGGAAATGCCTGTTAAGTCTACTTTTATCATTACGGCTGTTGGAAAGAAGTCTAAGCAAATTTGTAAACAAGTAGCTGTCCCGATCTGCATTAATAATTCTATTAGCGTTCAGATATGTTTGGTAATTCCGCATTTGATATTTGATCTTATCTTGGGATCTGACTGGTTAACGTTAAAATTGGCTCAGTTAAATTACAATGATCTTGTGCTAAATTTGAGGTGGAATAATGAGGATATCAAGGTCAAGTTTGAGGAGGAAATTCAGAGGAAAACGGAAGTTAGTACAGTGTGGAGAATGAGAGAGGTTTCTAAAGTAAATGAAGAGGCTAGTGAGGGCCTGAAGTTGTGTCAGTTGTGGATTAATGAGGATAAGATATGTGGCTTGAAAGAAGCCGTAAGTAGAAGTGAAGTAAATGAAATCCAGAAGGACAAGTTATTTGAAGTGTTGTGTGAACACGTGGAGATTTTCTCCGAGAAACCTGGTGTTACCCATCTGTATGAACATTCTTTTTCTGTGCTGGATAAGACTCCATTCAGCGGACCGCGGTATCCGATACCACACAAATATGCAAAAGCTGTAGAGGATCAAATTCAAGCTATGTTAGCAGACGATGTGATTGAATTATCAAACAGTCAATATGTTAATCCCTTAATTGTCGTGCCTAAGTCTGATGGATCAATACGTTTGTGTATTGATGGCAGGGAGATGAACCGACGTATTGGTGCTGATCAGTTGAGATCACAAACCATTGAAGAGTTGATACAGAATTTTCAGGGTAAGAGTTGGTTTTCTACGTTAGATCTTAGGAGTAGTTTTTGGCAGATACCTTTAAGATCAGAAGACAGGCCTCTTACTGCTTTCAGCTATAAGCATAGTTTGTACCAATTTAGGCGTGTTCCTTTTGGGACCCGTACGAGTTCGGCAGCTCTTATTCGCGCACTTAGTATTGCCTTGGGAGATGATACTGGAGATTATGCTACTATTTATATCGATGATTTGGTTATAGGATCTAGTACCTTTGAAGAGCACTTGGACCACTTGGAGAGGGTTTTTTCTAAATTAGAGTATGCTGGTTTTACTCTGAAACTTGACAAATGTGTTTTCAGTAGACGAGAGGTGACTTTTTTGGGGCACCGTGTATCGGCAATGGGAGTGACGCCTGAGAGCACAAGAATTGAAAAAATATTGAATACTACGACACCTAGAAATATTAAGGAGCTCAGATCGTATATTGGTGTATGTAATTTTTTCAGACGATTTGTAGTGAGATTTGGTAACTTACTAGAGCCATTTAGAGAACTATTGAAAGCTGGCAGTAAGTGGGAATGGACACAAGATCATAATAGAGCTTTCCTAAAATTAAAAGAAGGATTCAGGCAGGCGGTTGTTTTGAGATACCCCATGCCCGATAGGAAGTATGTGTTGCTGACGGACGCATCTCACTGTGGTATCGCTGGTGCACTATGTCAAGTAGATGATGATGGTAATTTAGGGATTGTGTCTTTAGCTTCCAGAGGTTTAAGTGCTGCTGAAAAGCGTTATACTATAACGGAACTTGAATTCTTAGCCATCGTATACTCCCTGAGTAAATTTAGGATGTATGTTTTAGGTACCGAATTTGAAATTAGGACGGATCATCATGCTCTTTCTTTTGTATCCAAGTGTAAATTATCATCTAACAGAGTTAGTAGATGGATACTCGCCCTACAAGAGTATGATTTTAAGGTAACTCACATAAAGGGAAAGAATAATGTCCTTGCTGATTTATTGTCACGTGATCCGAAGTTGAGCGAAGAAGGTAGCCTTCTAGAGCCACGTGAGGGCATTATTATATGTACATGTCTGTCTAAGGAAAATGAAACTGCTCTAAATAGACTACGTAACCTATTGGTTGAACAGTCGGTAGACGAAGAATGTCGGGAACCTTTGTCTGTACTTCAGGGAGGAGAGCAGCTCACTGTGTCGCATGGTAGGCACACGTACAAACTGGTTAACGGGTTTCTAGCCAGGAAATGTGGCGAGGATCTCTGGGGGATTTGTGTACCCAAAGCGCTACGTGTGGAATTGATTTGGTTTATCCACAAGGAATTAGGACATTTTGGAGCTAATAAAGTTCTGTATGAGATCCGACAGAATTTTATATGGGACAAGATGGGAAGAGATATAAGAAAAATTCTTTCCACTTGCGATCTGTGTCAGCGTAGCAAAGTTCCTAACCGCTATTTAGAACGACCTCGTCAAGCAGTAATCTCAGAAAGACCTGGTGACTTGGTGTGTACTGATTTATTTGGACCTGTGGTAAAGGGACAGTTCGGCTTCCAATATATTTTAGTCATCATTGATGCCTTCTCGAAATTGGTCAGATTATACGGTATGAGAAAAGCCACTGGAAAATCTTGTAGTCGTATAATCAAAGAGAAGTATATCCCTGAATTAGGTACTCCTCTTAGAATATTATCAGACAGTGGACCGCAATTTATTTCGAAAAAATGGAAGTCCATAATTAGAGAGCTAGGTATTACACAGGTTCATTCATCTATTAGATACCCTCAGGGCAATATGTGTGAGCGCGTTATGAAAGAGTTATCTCGCATGTTTAGATGCTTAGTGTTCGATAAGCATACGGCCTGGGTGGCTCATTTATCCCGCATAGAGACATGGATCAATGCAGTTCAACATGAAAGCACTAGTTTGACGCCGTCACAAGTTCATTTTGGTTGTAAGCCTCAGAATGAACTAGTGAGAGTGTTAGGTTTGCCTGAGGAACCACCTCGTAATGCTGAATTTTACGTCCGACTGGCACGGGAGAACCTGATTAAATCTGGAGATAAACGTAAAAGACAACAGAAACGTAAGATACTGGATAACTTTGAGGTAGGTGATATGGTTTTGGTGAGAGTTCCCATGTTGTCAAACAGTGAGGATAAGGTAACTAAGAAATTTTTTCTGTTATATCAAGGCCCTTATAAAGTACATCGTAAACTAGGACCCTGTGCTTACAAGTTAGCGGATGGCGAGAGCGTAATGAATGGTTCATATAACATTAGTAGTTTACGGAGATACCTGTCGTGTGAGGTGACTGAACCGGATTGTGAGATATAGGTCAGTAACTCGGGGAAGTTGCTACTTGTTATGTCAGACTACGAGTGGGATGAGTTTACGTCTCTATTGTGGTGGTATTTCCTAGTTGTGTTTGTAAACAAGGGAGGTGTTTGTGTGACGGTAGAGTTACGATCGTTCATTGACGATAGATCATCTGTTTTCCGTATGTGAGGCCATGAAATTTTATATATTTGTTTTCTGAGATGTTACAGAAGGCTAATTAAAGCTGACGACGGCAAATAATTAATTTCCCGTATGTGCATTTCTAACTTGCAATAATTTTACCGTGAGCTTAAATCACGTGTGTATTCGAGTGAAGTGTATTGCATCCTGCTTCAAGATAAGGTTGAAACATTCGAAAGAGTGATAAAAGTGTAAATTGTTTGTATCATTTGTTTTACATGTTTCTAATGTAAAAGATTGGAAGAGAACGTGTTACTGCTATCTAGCAAAGAATGTCGGAGAGATGGAAAGTAAAAGGACAGATAGACACTCGGCAGAGTCTGTAATCTGAATTGTATATATATTATGTTATATTTTCTAGGATAATCTTGTTTTTTTTTTACAAAAGTGAAAAGTTGCTCATGTTGGGCATAATTTAGCATCTAAACCTCAAGATGAACTGAAATAACAGACAGTCGCAATGGTAAGCAGTCTAAGAGAGATATGATGGAAAGAGTGAGATAGAATTAATTGTATGAAAATAATGTCGCTCGTTATGGGCAGGTAATTGAAGTATTTCAAGTCAATGTGGGAGTAAGTGTGTGAGTTCTCAACTCATATGATATTTGTTAAGAACTCATGGGGGCGTATGTAACGTTCCAGACGTTACAGTGTAATTATGTTAATTTTATTATGTAATTAATTCAGGAATTTAACGTCATGATATTTATTTTGGTATGTAATTGTATTATAATTCATGTTTAATCATTTGCTCACTATCATTTCATTACTTTGTAACTACGACTTGTAAACGAGGGCTGAATATTCTAATATTCACTTAGATTCTTGCGACATTTGTTTAAAATTAACTTGCAGTAGATTTCCTCTATATTGCCACATCACCGAGGAAGGAGGAAGGACAAATTTAGACACCAAGTTCTGGGAAAGCGAGCACGTGTTCACGCGTCCTAACGTAAGCTACCGTATTTCGACCAGAATTATTCAAACGGATCAACGCCTATATTTTGAAAGGAGCGTCATGTTGCCATGGATAATGAGTGAATGGACCAATAGAAGAACAGTTAATATCAGAGTTAAGACCCGTCAACTCTAATATCTGGAGTGGGGAGAGACATGTCATCTGATTGGACCACGTGTAGCGACCTGTAATTAGCGCCATTGAAGGTTATAAAAGGGCGTGTTGGAGCTCAGGGCTTCATCTCTCCTGGCAGTTCTACTTAGATCTCTTCTACTAGATCTTCTACTGGACTCTGCTGCATTCTTCGGTATTATTCTTCGTGTGATTCTGCAGTAGTATTCTACTTCATTACCACGACGTGGTACTTAGAAATTCCGAATGAGGGGTGTATAGCCACTCTCATCAGGAAGTACGTACAGCTCGGCTACAAGACCGGTTTGAACCAGTCTAAGTCAATAGGTAGTATTAATCTAGATAGAAATGAAACTTCAGAGAACATTTTCAGTAAAGTTGGAAGGATTCTTAATTGAGTATCCTCTCCAAATAACCCAAGGTGGTTCTTCTAACTATGACTTAGGGCTTATCTCCAATATACGGGATAAAGCATAATAGGGAGTGTTAGTTTTGAAGTCATCTTCCAATTAGTGGTGGGTGCAATTTGCAAGGCAGGAATGGTTCTTAGCTGCAGATGAAGAGATCTCAAAGACGACCGATGATGTTCCCGCTACAAGGATGGAAGCTTCCCAAGGACCAGCAGAACAAGACTAAATGGTGAGCAAGCGAGTTAAAGATATTGCAAGTTTTCGCGAAGTAGAGTCATTCAATTCTTTATTAAATTCATTTTCTATTTTAAATTCAGTCTTCGTTAAACCGTCGTCATTTATATTAAATATAATAAATAGTATTTTTCTAGTTCACTTTAATCAATCTGCCTTAATTAGCCTTTTGATTTTTAATTCTCCTGCTTAATGATTAGTGCACTATCACCCCACCCCTGTGATAAGAGTCCGTCCAAGCTTGATTATAAATTTTTATCTTTAAGTCCTCAACTTAAAGATTGGCGCCCTTAGCTTGAATGGTTGCATTTCTCGTTTGATGATTGTTCTCCGAGAGGGGAAGTCACAAGTTCAATTGAAATGAATGTTTAATAATTTTAATTACTTAAAAATATATATTACAATTTCATAAAAGAGTGAAATTATAAACACTGTTATATCCAGGACAATTTAATTTGGACGAAGAGCACCAAACAATGTCACTTCATTTGAATTAATATTTGACAAATAATAAAAAAATAAAACAAACAACCTAAAGAAAAACTGAAATTAATAATGCAGTCAAAACAAAACTTAAAGATGGAGAATTTAGTGGAAGTAGTGTGAAGTGAACTATGTCCTTCCAGGAGTACTTCCCTGAAAATTCTTTGAGTGACCAGCGCTGTGTACCAGCCAGCACTACCAATGAGAGATGAACGAAGAATTCAAACCGCTCCTTACACCACTTGCAATTAAAGCATTTCTTGGTATTCATTGCATACTCCGTTGTATAAAATATCCACTGTGAGGTTTGAATGGAGTTCAAGATCTGGTATGGATTCCACAGCCATTTTTATAATGCTTAAGATTTTAATTTTTTAAACCAAATGTTTTCAATTCAAAAATAATCCATTCAGACCAAGCGAATACTTAAAAACAGGAAACAACATTAAAGAATTAATTAATTAATTAATTCTGATTTGGGTCTATAAAGGGTATACAAATGAATACATTTTTGAACGAGCTACGAAACATGTTTTTGTAAATTTTCTTCACATTCCTTAAAATATTTCTTTGTAGAAAGCCCTCACGGGCCGCAAAATATGGCTCGAGGGCCGCATGTGGCCCGCGGGCCACCTTTTGGAAACCCCTGATCTAGAGGTATGGTGGCACAGCCATATTGATATTATTTGTGTACGTTCGTTGTTGGGTACATAGACAAGTAGACCCACATCAATCGTTCTGCACTGACCATTTTGATCACATTTGAAGTCTACTTCTCCTCGTACCGGTAGACCTATCAAAGGATTACAGCTGTTAATGATCTAACCTGTTATATTGAGAATATTTCTTAACTACAATACACAGTCTATGGAGTGCTTGCAATAGGACGGTCGGACGGAGAAAACTGTACGCCTTTTTGCGTGACGTATCCGAGCTACACTACGGCCTGTACATCATGAAACACGAATGAAAATTAGGGCTAAAACCCAACACAATAAAAATGGCAATCCAGCATCGGAAAACAAATGAAACACGAAACTTGGAACAGCATGCAGTAGTTGCCAACTCCCACCTAGGGATTTTGCGACATTATCGATATGAGTACACATCGATACTTTCCTATCGATAATTTTAAATGCGAAACTTCGTTATTAGAGAAGTTTTCCTCGTGAACAGACGAGATTTTCTTCTGAAGACGCGCAGCAATGTTCTCTGTGAAACGTAAAGAATTTCACCGTATTTTCTTGACACGGCAAAAGCTTATTACCATGTCTGCAATTACCGTCCGTGAAAGCATCAATCTAAACAATATGCCTTTGCTTGAAAGACCTAGTGTTTACAGTGTACTATTGACTAGAACAACCATTCTCAAACTGTGGTTCGCTGGCCGCTCCGACAATCCAAAGGGTCCGCAATAAAGTTGTAAGTATTTGAAGAGTGAAATGTTGCTGTACCCACATAATTCATAGAACATTATACTAAATTTAGAAACTATGTCTTCACTGCTGTATAACTTAGATATAGTATAGACTGAGTGGCCAAAAATCACGGGAAAGAGTGTCCCATTAGAAAATGTGCCGTGTATGACCAGGCCCCGATTTACAAATGGGCGGATTGGGCATTTGCCCAGGGCGCCAGTTTTTGAGGGGCGGCGGCTGGCGGATCGAGTAATTATGGCCTGCGTGAGTTACGTCTTAAATTAATTCCACGCAAATTACTTTTACATTCCACAAATTATTCCAATTATTTTATTAGCCTATATAAAACCTTTAAAGTATTCTAACTTTAAAACCTAAATTTAATCTATATATTTAAATTTTATGAAGAAAATGTGCCTTATTTCCAAAATTATTTACTTACATACAAACTATCAAACTGAACCAACGCCTTTTTAAATAAAAATAAAAACAGCCTGATTCTTATTTGGCTGTTACCTTTATTTGGCTTGATAAGTTTAATTATGAGAATTAACTGTATTTGCATAATGTGCTGTTTTAGAACTCATAATCTTGAAAACTGTAATATTTAATTTGTAAACAATTATTTTTAGAGGAACAGGAAAACGAGCAGAGGCGGGGGGTGGGGCGGCTAAATATTGTTTGCCCAGGGCGCTAACTACTTGAAATCGGGGCCTGTGTATGACCCCTGAGCGTTACGGCTAGCTGCGTAGCTGAGCAGTCTGTCGTGAAGATGGCAACACGTCAAGAGTTAACCGACTTTGAAAGTGGCCATGGGTCATAGCATTACGGAGATTACACACGAATTTGGGTTTCGGAGGGTGGATCTTCAATATCGCAGAACCATACTGTGAGTCAGATCACCGTCCAGTTGAATGCTGGGAGTCAGGAACCCATTTCTACCAGGACTGTAAGGAGGCAACTGCACCGCATAGGCTTCACCAGCCGACGACCAACTCGTCCGTTTTCTGACACCTCGACACAGAGCTCAACGACGTGCATGGGCTCGCGAACATCAGCCATGGACCATGGAGCAGTGGCGGCCTGTGGTATGCTCCGATGATTCCCGGTTCCCGTCGTATCGTGTGATTGGCGCGTGAGAGTTTGGCGTATGCCCTATGAAGCTGTGGATCCTGCGTGTCTAGGCGGCGTTCTCACTGTCGCAATTAGGCCCCATAGTCCCGCTGACAGGTGCACGTTATGTGGACATTGTTTCAGACCATCTGCATCCCTTTCTGGCCCTAGAGTACTCTGATAGAGATGCCATGTCACCGCTCTGTGGTGGCACGCAGGTATTTAAAGGAGCACTCCATGGATTGGCCCTCCAGATCTCCTGATCTCAATCCAGTCGAGCTGTCGGTGCTGGTGTACGCTCCATGAACCCCGCACCAACTACACGTCCACATTCCTGCAGAACGATTCCAACACCTTGTAGAGTCGAAGCCTCGAAGTATTGCTGCCATTTTGAGGGCTCGCGGAGGAGCAACTCGTTATTAACGTCACATTCAGTGTCTTCCCATGACTTTTGGCCACTCAGTGTTATGCAACTCCTTAACTTGACCGATAGGTAGTACAAGTTAGCAACGAAAAAAAAAAAATTGGAAGGCAGTGTAGCTTACTGTATGTGGTGTAATTATGAGACATTTGGAATTGCTAGTATCCATACTCAGACCATGTTTTTCGCCTCTGGGTGAGAAAATATCGTGGATCAAAAATCCCTTCTTTGAAACTGAACATGAACTGCCCTCCCTTGAAGAAGATCGACTAGCAGAAGTATCTTAGCAGAGAGAAAATGAAAAATAAATTGAAGTATGATATGGGTGGAGAATCAGATGGAGTGGAATGTGTTTAGCTCCGGGAAGTTCCATGAATGTATCACATCTCCACGTTTCTGCGTTTAACGCCGTTCCTAACAACATACCTGTGTCATTGTACCTTTTCTGCTCTGATACAAATGACAACGAAGTACAGAAACAGAGGTGGTGGTGGTGATTATTGTTTTAAGAGGAAGTACAATTGGGCAACCATCCTCCATACAACACTAATCAGAAGGAAAAAATGGAAGGGACCTGACACTTCGAAAAATGAAGATATCGGCCAAAGGAAGACAAGGGCCACGAAGGGCGTGAAAATGAAAGACTCCCTAGGTCTCCATATAATACCGTCGGGGTCGGAAAAGAACAAGTGTTGACCAAGGGAGGTCGGATAGGATAAATGAAAGTGAGGAGCCTGGCACAAGTAAGTGGAAGCAATGCCAGGACTCAGCTGAGGACCCCGTGGTCGACAACCCACACTCCAAAGTTCAGAGCCCCTGGACCCCTTTTAGTCGCCTCTTACGACATGCAGAGGATACCATGGATGTTATTCTACCGCCTCCACCCACAGGGGGAGTATAGGAACAGAGCTAATGTAGAGGCTGATCTTCCGTTCGAGCGACTACGCTTGTAAAAAGCTTGGTCTTTGCAAAAGAGAAGCATCCGTTCCACTGATCCAACAATCGCAACAAGTGATCTTTTTCAAGCAAGTTTCCAGATCCACACTGTCGTAATTATTAGCCAAGTGTCATATTGTTTTATGATTCCTGTGCATGTATAAAGTATCTTTACATAAATTAAATTAAACTTTCAAAGAAAGTAAATATTAGTCCTAAATTACACAAATGAATTCAAATACGGTATCATTATAAAATTCTGATTTTTGTTTACTCTATGTATTCTGTGACTGAGGGGTTCTTGGACATGCATGCGATATGTTCAGGGGTCCTTAGAGACAAAATGTTTGGAAACCCTGAGCTAGAACATTGACCTGTCTCAATCTCATCCTTGCCTTTGACAACACGAAAATGAATGAGGTATGAGCGATGCTAGTAATGCCATTCCTTATGCAGCCGGTCCCTGGTATGAATGGGTTGAAAATGTTTTCTCATACGGTCGGTTGCAGCCATTTCAGTGGGCTTGGCAGACTGATGCTGTATCCTCTAGCGACCCTCTGTATTATATATGACATTAGTGATGGGATAATCGAATACAAAATCATCGCTTATTCGACTATTTCATTTTTCGATTGTTCAATTATATTTTCAATTCGATTATATTTTGATTATTCATTCGAATGAATGAGGCAGTCAAATGGTGAATGTTTTTTTTCAGCCGATTATTTTTTCGATTATTCATTCGAAACTCGATTCGAATGAATGAGGCAATCGAATATTAAATATGTTTTTCCATTCGATTATTTTTCGATTATGCATTCGAATCATTGAGGCAATCGAATAGTGAATTTTCCATTCGATTATTCATTCGGAACTGCATTCGAATGAATGAGGTAATTGAATAATGAGTGCTTTCCAAATAATCGAACGAAAAGTGATGTTATTAAGACAGTTAATTCACTCATTTAGTTTCAACATTTGAAGATACGTTTGGAAAAAAGGCGATTTTTACTTTTAATAAGAGTTCATCCATTCGCATATTTCAGTAGATTATCTACCCGACTCACTTAAACCAAAAAAATGATTTATGACCCATCCGAATATTCTATGCGATAGAACTGAATGATATTTGAAACTCATTCGATTATTTTAATCGAGTATTTATTTGATTATTCTATTATCCCATCACTATATGATACGTTCAAGTGTGATATATTTTTCTGGCTCAGACAATTAGTGTAACTTGTGGTGACATTTTGTATCATACATGATACATTCTGCTTTTTATGTTTGTAATTGTTGTGCCTTCTTCTATTGCAAGGTATAGGTGGTTACAACCCCTAAATACCCTCACATAACCATGTGCAGAGATATATAACCTTGCTTCACAACCTCGTTAATATGATTACCCTAGTGAAGGCCTTTGCATATATTAACACCTAGGTACTTACATTATTCTCCGTGAGATACTACCATATCATCAGACAGTAATTAAAACTGAGAGGACTGTTCTTATTAATGAAACGCACAACCTGACTTTTCACCCCGTTTATTGCCTGCTGTCCATCTCACAACATTGTCTCGGTCCCCTTGCAGTCGCTCACAATCTTCTAACTTACGACCGAACCTCGATATTTCGAACCTTCATTATTCGATTTTTCAGTATCTCGAATTAACTTACATTTCCCGGCTGTTTGTCCTATTCTTCACGTGTATTTATTTCTCTATTACACGAATTTCTCAATTTCTCGAATTGTGTGCAATATGGCATTTGTGGTTTGTGAGGAACAGTTAACAAGTAAAGAAAGGGTTACAGTGAAGCTGGGGGCTAACATGAGAGGAACAGAAAAACTCGCTGTTTCTCGGGTGTGAATTAATTACCGGTTACGTACGAAAGCAACCCCCGAAGTCGCGGATGACAAGGTCCATTAGGTCCATTTACGAATCTCGCCTGTGTGGTATTGACGAGAAGTTTCAACGAGAAGGGAGGAAAGGTTAACTAACAGTAACAAACAGAAGAGACTAACAGATTTTTTTTTTTTCCAAAGGTGTTACGGAGGTCTGTTTCTTGTTTCACTGTTGTATGCACTGTATCCTGCCTGTCTTCTAAAAAGTTACTATAATAAAGGTTAAATACTGTTAAAAATAATGTATTCAACATAAGCCCGTAGATATATATGATTCAATTATGTGCTATACATGCTCAAAATCGGTAAAATAATAATAATAATAATAATAATAATAATAATAATAATAATAATAATAATAATAATAATAATAATAATAATAATAATAATAATAATAATAATAATCGTATGGCCTCAGCTACCGTTTGCAGACATTTCGATTTGACGCCATCTGGCTGTCTGCTCGTCAATTTCGACGTTCCGTTTTATTCTAGGTCCGCTAGATGGCAGACAGAGTAAACCGGATCTTTCTTGGGCGTCTATGGCTGAGATTTAATTAATTTTGTCGGGTAAACACCAAATGTGTCGCCAGAGATCTTTTACATGCCGACATCGTACGACACTCTACCACGCATCCAAAGAGGCAGCTCTCAAAATCGGTATTCTCTATATCTCGAAATTTCGAAAACTCGAAATAAAATTTAGCTCCCGAGGTGATTCGAGATATCGAAGTTCCACTGTATCTACTACTCTTATCATCCGCAAATAGCCTTATCTGTTACTCCAGATCTATACTCATATCACTTACAAATACATAAGGAAACATAGAGACTCCGCAGCTCAGGAGGCAGCGCTCCGGCCTCTCACCGCTGGGTTCCGTGGTTCAAATCCCGCTCAAGATTTGTGCTGGACGAAGCGGAGGCGGGACAGGTTTTACTCCCTGTCATATTTCATTCCAGCAACACTCTCCAATATCATTTCATTTCATTAATCATTGCCCCAGAGGAGTGCAACAGGCTGCGGCAGTCGGCATAATTGCTATCCTCGTCACTATATGGGGGCTTAATTCATTCCATTCCTGACCCGGTCGAATGACTGGAAACAAGCTGTGGATTTACATAAGGAAACATAAAGGTCGAATAATAATAATACTGCCTCGAGCAATCAGATAACACTTCACCTCTCTGAGTTCTAGTTTCTAAAAATATAGCCCCCTATTCAGTCACTCTTTTGTCTAGTCCAATTGCGCTCATTTTTTGTCGGTGGTTTCCCATGATCCACCCTATCAAACCCGATACAGTCCATTTGAACTCCTCAGTCTAAAATATCTGTTCTGAAAATGGTTTTCCGTGGTTTCCCATTTTCACACCAGGCAAATGCTGGGGCTGTACCTTAATTAAGGCCACGGCCGCTTCCTTCCCACTCCCAGCCCTTCCCTGTCCCATCGTCGCCATAAGACCTATCTGTGTCGGTGCGACGTAAAGCAACTAGCAAATATATATATCTTATGTCTTGCTGGAATCCTACAAGTTGAACTTCAGTGGAAGAACTTTTCCTACAACTCGAACGTGTTGCATCAATTGTTCTCTCATTAGGGGAAGCGGTGTTTGGGAACTATCAATGTAGAAACACAAGAAGTTTGTTGGCTGGTTGTGAGGGAACAGCTCCCACAGGGGCTCGAGGCCTGGACCGGGTCGAGCTGTGTGATTACAAACCCTTTGGTGTGGCGGTTGTTGCACAGGCAGGTGGGCTCGCCTGCTGGCTCCTTTGTACCCCAAGTGAGTGTTGCGACCCACGGCCGACCGCAATTTTCTTTAACCAAACCGTGACGTCACAAGTGTGTACTGTCCCTCGCGGTTCGCCTTTGGACTTTGCGGGTACAGCGCGCCGTAAAGACCGTGCAACACCGACAGAGGGGAATGTTCCTACATACTTGTGCTTTCTTCAACGCGGTGTTTGTTATCTCTAAAGCGAGTGGTGGCCATCTTTTAATGTTTGCAGTTGAAATTCTGTACAATCGTAACATACTTAAGTAATTTACGTCCCACGAACTACTTTTACAGTTTCCGCAGACGCCGAGGAGCTCAAAATTTGTCCCGAATGAGTTCCTTAAGGTCCACATTTGTGGCGTAGTGGTTAGTGTGATAGGCTGCCACCCCCGGAACCGCGGGTTCGATTCCCGCCTCTGCCACAAAATTTCAAAAGTGGTACGAGGACTGGAACGGGCTCCACTTAGCCTCGGGAGGTCAACTGAGTAGAGTGAGGGTTCGATTCCCTCCTCAGACATCCTCGAAGTGGTTTTCCGTGTTTCCCACTTTTTTCCAGGCAAATGTAGGGATGGTACCTAACTTTAGACCACGGCCGCTTCATTCCCTCTTCCTTGCCTATCCATTGCAACCCATACCTCCACAAGACCTCTGTTGAGAAAAACAGGTGAGGCCGCCTGGCCGAGGTACTGGTCCTCATCCCCAGTTCTATGCCGGGACCCAAAGCCTCACGCTCCAGGACACTGCGCTTGAGGCGGTAGAGGTGGGATCCTTCGCTGAGTCCGAGGGATAAACCAACCCTGGAAGTTAAAGGGATTAAGAAAAGAGAAAAAAAAAACTATTCCTTAAAGTTCCAGTAAATCTACCGACATGAGGCTGACGTCTTTGAGCACCTTCAAATACCACCGGACTGAGCGAGAATCGAACCCGCCCACTTGAGCTCCGTCCTACTCGTTGGCTGAATTGTCAGCGTACTGGCCTTCGGTTCAGATGGTTCCGGGTTCGATTCCCGACCGGATCGGGGATTTTAAACTTAATTGGTTAATTCCAATGGCTCGGAGGCTGGATGTGTGTGACGTATTCAGGGCTCTCATCTTCACAGACATGCAGTCCGTCTATTATTGTTACTTGAGCTCCGAAAGCCATGGTCTGGACTACTCAGACCGCCAGACCTAAGTAAGACCGAACATTGTTGCCAACTTATATAAATCACCAAATATTACCAAAACAAACACTATTAGCACGTTTTACGTGACTGTTGGTTATCGCAATCATAGCCACAGGGTGTGGTGGTGATTTTTGTTTTAAGAGAAAGCACAACTAGGTAATTATCATCTCTGAACTAACGAAGTGGAAAAGAAATTAAACATTTAAAAAATCATTTATTCAACGAAGATCGGAATATTTGACGCAATCGAAAGCGCCAACATAATCTATAAGAGCACATGTAGACATCTTCTGTTTGGTGTCTGCGATTTTGTAAAAGTGTCAGTACACTGAATAAGGCCGAAAGCCTTACGAAAACCAAATTGTTCATCCCCTAAATCTATTTCATACTTCTTGTAGTCTATATTCTATTATGTATTACCTTCAAAAGCAGTTGAAGAAATTGGCTCATGAGACATGTGTTCTGGTTGGTCCTGAAAAGGACTGTTAGTGGGTTAGGGCGCGCGACTGTGAGCTTGCATCCAGGAGATAGTGGGTTCGAATCCCATTGTCGGCAGCCCTGAAGATGATTTTCCATGGTTTCCCATTTTCACACCAGGCAAATGCTGGGGATGTAAATTAATTAAGGCCACGGCCGCTTCCCTCCAACTCCTAGGCCTGTCCTTTCCCATCGTCGCCGTAAGACCTATCTGCGTCGGTGCGACGTAAAGCCCCTAGCAAAAGAAAAAAAAATGTACTTGCTATCATCTGCTTGTTGCTGTGTAGCAGCGACTTCGTGGAAGAATCAGCCGGAGTACCACCGTTGCGCAGGGAACGTCCGAATTCCTTATCTAGCACTCTCCACAAATGGTGACTCCAGCCAAATCCTAGTAAAACGGAAGTAACAGCATTCCACTTGCATAACATGGAAGCTAATCGGAAGCTACATGTGGCTTTTGACGGACCAGAAGTCTCCCACAACTTCTACCTGGGCCGATGACCTTCGATGTTAGGCCCCTTAAAACAACAAGCATCATCATCATCACAACTTCTACCCAAAATATCTGGGTGTCACACTGGATCGATCCTGTCGTTCAAACAGCCTTTGTCTGAATCTGTCAAAGAAGCTGAGTACAAGAGTAAATCTGCTGCATAAACTAGCGGGCAGCAACTGGGATGCAGATACAAACACTCTTCGCACTGCTTCACTTTCTCCAGTATACTCGGCTGGTGAGTACTGCGCTCCTGTGTGGGAAAACAGCGTACATTCGAGCAAGACTGACGTACAGCTCAATGAAACCATGAGAGCTGATACTGGTACAGTGAGGTCCAGTCCTACTCAGTGGCTGTCTGTTTCAGCAAACATTGCTCCTCCAGATCTGAGGAGAAAAACAAAAGTACAGCTGCTCAAGAAGACCTCAGCACATAGGAACTCACTCGCGCTCAACGCCTTAAGAGATCCACCTGTGATGAGCTTAAAATCCCGTAATCCACTCTGGACTGATCTACACTTCCATGAAAAATTCAGTGTAACAGCAGAATGGAGACAGCAATGGGAACAATGTGCATCCTACACCCAACGAAGAAAGCGCCAGGTTTTGATCTTCCTCGGCATGAGTGGTCAAAACTCAATCGTTTCAGAACAGGCCACGGCAGGTGTCGATATGTGATGAAAAAGTGGGGATACAGTTAGAGTGCAGCGTGTGAGTGTGGCGCTGAGAAGCAGACATTGCTTCATGTTGTTGAGAGCTGTCCACTCAGCATTTAAGGACGGTTTGCGGGCTCTGCATGAATTGACACCAAGTGCAGTGGACTGGCTGTCGAAGCTGGACATTCTAGTTTAATTATTTCTCTATTTTAACTTATATGTTCATTGTATATTTTTGCACATTATGCTTGTAAATACCAAACGATAATAATAATAATAATAATAATAATAATAATAATAATAATAATAATAATAATAATAAGTCGGAAATGGTTATATTTCTTGGCATTTGCTTCCTTGGAGATCAGTATGAAAACTGATTTCAGACACTCTCCGTAATGTAGCCTGACTTATATATACTTGTGTGTGTAGGTTCGAGCACAAGGTGACTATTTTATCTAGGACCTAGGAAAGGTTTTCATTCCCTTCCCCGATGGGGAGGAGCGGGCCAACTAGAAGGTGACGCCTTCTCTCTGGCCAGCTATTTTACCCTGAATGTCAATGTAAATTGTTTAAATTGTATGCTCACATAGTGCATGTCTGTTCTTGCATTTTGTTCACTTAATGAATTATTTTTGTACTACATTCAGTTATATAAGATTCTAATGGAAAAATACTTTATATCAGTTTCAATAATAAAAAATAAAAAAAACTCGCGTGAGCCCCCAGGGCTCTCTTAATTAGGTTACGTGACCCGCACAGCAGTTTGAGTTCTGTTCTAGGGCACCAGAGCAATTCTGTCACCACCCTCAATGCACAGTACATACATCTTCATTACAGACTGTTATGCATTTTAGCGTTCAGTTTGCAAGCCTCTGTCAATTTAACAAACGCTGCCACAACCCTCTATTTGCAATTAGTTCTGTGGCCTAGTTTACTTCTATACCTCTTATCTTTAAATCGTTAGAAACTGAGTCTAACCATCGTCGTCATGGTTTCCCTCTACTTCTGTTACCTTCCACAGAACAGTCCATTATTCTCTTCTATTTGCCTCAAATGACCCCACCATCGAAGCCGGTTTATGCGTACAGCTCCATCCATCGAGTTCATTCCTTAGTCTTTATCTCCTCATTCCGAATACCCTCCTGCCATTGTTCCCACCTGTTTGTACCACCAATCATTCTCGCTACTTTCACGTCTGTTGCTTCTAACCTATGAATAAGATATCCTGAGTCAACCCAGTTTTCACTCTCATAAAGTAAAGTTGGTCTGAAAACAAACCTATCTAAAGACAGTTTCGTCCGGGAGCTGACTTCCTTCTTACAGAATACTGTTGATCGCAACTGCGAGCTTTCTGCATTAGCATTACTGCACCTTGATTGAATCTCACTTACTGTACTGCCATCCTGGGAGAACACACATCCTAAATACTTAAAATGATTTACCTGTTCCAGTTTTGTATCCCCAACCTGACATTCAGTTCTCTTAGGTTTCTTCCCTATTGATGTCACTTTAGTCCTGGAGAGGACAATTGTCATACCATGCTCATTGCACGTACTTTCAAGCTCCAAGGCACAATCTGCCATTAAGACCAAGTCGTCAGCATCTGCTTACTACATTTCCACCTAACTGAATCCCTACCTGCCACTTACACCTTTCAGCAGATGATCCATGTAAACTACGAACAACAAAGGTGAAAGATTACAGCCCTGTATGAACTCTGTAAGAACGTTGTACCAAGAACTCACTCTACCATCAATTCTCATTGTAGCCCATATGTCAACATTAAGGCCTTTGATTGATTTTAATAATCTGCCCTTAATCTCCTAGTCCCCTAGTATGGCGAAAATCTTTTCCTTCGGTACTCTGTCATATGCTTTCTTTAGATATACGAAACATAAACATAACTGACTTTCAACGTATTAGGTCGTGTTACGTACATGTAGTACGTGTTGAAGAGATGTTAAGTACAGAACAAAAATGGCCAGCCGGACACCAGTGGGATCCGAACCCACAACCTCCCGATTTCGCGTCGGTTGCTCTACCAATTGAGCTATGGTGGCCTAGGCCATCCTTGTTCTGTTTGAAAGGATCTGAGCTACAGGTCTGGCACTGCTGCTAGCACACTGTAGAGTGCGTTTAAGTCGCCCGTTGTGGGGCATGTCAATGAATATTGAGGTTGTGGGTTCGGATCCCACTGGTGTCCGGCTGGTCATTTTTGTTCTGTACTTAACATCTCTTCAACACGTACTACATGTACGTAACACGACCTAATACGTTGAAAGTCTGTTTCGATTACAATGCGGTCGTGAAAATTCAATATTCATCAATATTCATAAACATAACTGTCTATTCCTCTGGTAGCATTTTTCAATTATCTGGCGCATACTGAAAATCTGATCCTGACAGCCCCTCTGTGGACTGAAAGCAGAATGGTTTTCATTCAACTTCTTCTCAACCATTGATCGCACCCTTCTTTCCATGATGCCAGTGAACACTTTGCCTGGTATACTGATCAATGAGATACCTCGATAGTCGTTGCAATCTTTCCTGTTCCCCTGCTTATATGCAAAGTACACAGTAAATAAAGTAGGGTTAAAATTTCATAGGTGGCGGTGGTACTGATTACTGACCTATAGGTTCGAAATATCATAAGAGATTATACTTGTGATATGTCGACCCTATTTCGACTCGTTTAACCTAATCCCATGCGATAGGGTCATTTATACGCTCTATCACGTAGAGGGAGCTGCTGACCTTGACCTCGGCGAGGTGACGTCATCAATACGTGAATCAATTCCTGCCGGCGGGAAGAAACCAGCTGTTTTAACAAATAAACAATGCACAGTTATAACTTGTATTAAAGGGGAAGAGCCAGGCCGGCTGTTACGTCACGAGGGAGGGAGCAAGCCCAGCTGATGTATGTATGGTGCATCTTCTGCCTCAGATATGTGGGCCAAGGCAACCACAAAGAATGAATGAATGAGCGAGATTTCTAGCAAAGAAACGAAAAAAAAAAGGAAGAAAGAAGACAGGGAGGTCGGCTCGCTCCAGACAAGAACAGCGTGTACTCTCTCTCTCTCTCTCTTTCATAATCGATTTCAAAACACTTTAAGACTAAATATAGATGTTTTCATATTGATGGTTAGAGTCATTATCTTTCCGTATTAATTCACTTACGATGTTGCGAAGAGGAAACAATTTATCACATTATTTCCCGAAATAGAGGTTACCATATCCGTTCATTTCGCTTTTAGTTCTTCTTCTTCTCATTATTATTATTATTAGTTATTTATTTATATATTTACTCGCTAATCGGCCAACTAGGGACCGCGATACGTTTCATTGTATATTCTGGCGTTTACTGAGTTGTCTATTCATCCAATAGGTTTTCATGAGCTCATTGTGTCTAGCAGGGCGTTCACCCGACCACTGTGCACCAGTTGTCCACTTCGCAGCCCGGAAAGTTACAAAAGTCGCGATGCTTGTTCTGAAAGGTCTCCTTTGTGCGCGTCATCTGGTGATAGGCCCAGTAGTAGTAGTAGTAGTAGTAGTAGTAGCCGGTACAATCAAATAACATGGGCGAAGTTATCTAACTCCTCAGCTACTTTCCGCCAATATTCAGGCACGCTGTTTTACTCGAGACGCAGCTGTAATCCCATCTATCGGAGATCAGAGTCAGGTGGTGGTGATGATCTGTATATTAAGAAAATTTATGAAAACTAAAGTCAGTCAGTCCGGCCATTCTATCCGGTCGATTTACTTCATTTTTTTTAAACTTAAAGGTATTCATGCACAGATTTGTCATCAGGTACTATAAATCACTTAACTTCTGCCTTCCTCAAATTATTTGATTTTTTTTTTTCAATTTTTTGTCTCTTTGAAGCAATCATATATTTGGTTCTAACTGAGGTAAGGAGTTCGTTTTGGCCTAAGAACACTTAGTGGATCAAGCTCTTTCATTTCAGCTCTTAGGTATTCAAATTGGTGGATTCTGAGGAAAGTTATTAGTGCACATTCAATTTGACGTCTCATTTCTTCAACATTTTTTCTCATTGAAGCAATGATATCTTTCGTTCTAGTTGAGGTACGCAGTTCGTTTTGGCTTGAGAACACTCAGTGGATCAAGCGCTTTCTTTTGAGGTAATAACTACTTTAATTGATAGATTTTGAGAGAAGTTATGTTCACATTTGTCTCCATGACGAAGATCTTTGAAGGACTTTTTAACAGTTCGGCGCGTAGTGGTGTTCCAAGGAACGTTTAATTCCGTTTCTGGAGTAGGGTGCGGGGACGAAAAAGAACAAGAGTTGACTAAGGGAGGTCGGATAGGATAGATGAAAGAGAGTAGCCTGGCACAAGTAAGAGGAAGCAATTACATGACTCAGCTAGGGGCCCCGTGGTCGCTAACCCACGCTTCCAAGTTAACAGCCCCTGAGGCCTCTTTTCACCTGGAAGGACGTGCGTTCGATTCCCCGCCAGGAAGTTCAAAAATTTAAGAAACGAGATATCCTCTCCCGAGGGGCATGTGATCCTGAAGGTTCACTCAGCCTACACCAAAAAATTCCTGGGGGCAAAGGCGGCTAACCACTCTACACCACCAAGTGCCGAGTTACGGATAGTGGAAGCCTTTACTTTCCATCCCTCCCAGGACCTCCATGGCTTGTACGGAGGCCCCTTTTAGTCACCTCTTACGACAGACGTGGGATTTCGTGGGTTTTATACGACCGCCGCCACCCACAGCGGAAAAAGCCAGCTAGCCACGGAGCCGCACTAATTCGTGTCCTCATCCCTAGGTGGCGCAGCTCTTTTCAAGCACACCCATAATTTAGGTGAGCTGCATGTGCACGCATGCACAGAAATGGTGTCTCGATATAAACAGAGCATGGCATCCCCCCGCCTCCTCGGTTAACGCATTGCTGCAGGAAGACTGCCCGCTACAAGGCGGTGGTGGGTACATACAAACACAATACACAAACTGTGCCTTCAGCACTATCCGTTCACTTGCTTCCCCTACTTTTCAGTACTGGAGTGACCTTCAACACTACCCCTTCACTACCTTCCCCCCTTTTCAGTACTGGAGTGGCCTTCATCACTACCCCTTTACTACCTCCCCTCCTTTTCAGTACTGGAGTGACCTTCATCACTATCCCTTTACTACCTCCCCTCCTTTTCAGTACTGGAGTGACCTTCATCACTACCCCTTTACTACCTCCCCTCCTTTTCAGTACTGGAGTGGCCTTCAACACTACCCCTTTACTACCTCCCCTCCTTTTCAGTACTGGAGTGACCTTCATCACTACCCCTTTACTACCTCCCCTCCTTTTCAGTACTGGAGTGGCCTTCATCACTACCCCTTTACTACCTCCCCTCCTTTTCAGTACTGGAGTGACCTTCATCACTACCCCTTTACTACCTCCCCTCCTTTTCAGTACTGGAGTGGCCTTCATCACTACCCCTTTACTACCTCCCCTCCTTTTCAGTACTGGAGTGACCTTCATCACTACCCCTTTACTACCTCCCCTCCTTTTCAGTACTGGAGTGGCCTTCATCACTACCCCTTTACTACCTCCCCTCCTTTTCAGTACTGGAGTGGCCTTCAACACTACCCCTTTACTACCTCCCCTCCTTTTCAGTACTGGAGTGACCTTCATCACTACCCCTTTACTACCTCCCCTCCTTTTCAGTACTGGAGTGGCCTTCATCACTACCCCTTTACTACCTCCCCTCCTTTTCAGTACTGGAGTGACCTTCAACACTACCCCTTTACTACCTCCCCTCCTTTTCAGTACTGGAGTGACCTTCATCACTACCCCTTTACTACCTCCCCTCCTTTTCAGTACTGGAGTGGCCTTCATCACTACCCCTTTACTACCTCCCCTCCTTTTCAGTACTGGAGTGGCCTTCATCACTACCCCTTTACTACCTCCCCTCCTTTTCAGTACTGGAGTGACCTTCATCACTACCCCTTTACTACCTCCCCTCCTTTTCAGTACTGGAGTGACCTTCATCACTACCCCTTTACTACCTCCCCTCCTTTTCAGTACTGGAGTGGCCTTCAACACTACCCCTTTACTACCTCCCCTCCTTTTCAGTACTGGAGTGACCTTCAGCACTACCCGTTCACTCGCTTCCTCTCCTTTTCAGTACTGGAGTGACCTTCAACACTACCCCTTTACTACCTCCCCTCCTTTTCAGTACTGGAGTGACCTTCATCACTACCCCTTTACTACCTCCCCTCCTTTTCAGTACTGGAGTGACCTTCAGCACTACCCGTTCACTCGCTTCCCCTCCTTTTCAGTACTGGAGTGGCCTTCAACACTACCCCTTTACTACCTCCCCTCCTTTTCAGTACTGGAGTGACCTTCATCACTACCCCTTTACTACCTCCCCTCCTTTTCAGTACTGGAGTGGCCTTCAACACTACCCCTTTACTACCTCCCCTCCTTTTCAGTACTGGAGTGACCTTCAGCACTACCCGTTCACTCGCTTCCCCTCCTTTTCAGTACTGGAGTGACCTTCAACACTACCCCTTTACTACCTCCCCTCCTTTTCAGTACTGGAGTGACCTTCAACACTACCCCTTTACTACCTCCCCTCCTTTCAGTACTGGAGTGACCTTCAACACTACCCCTTTACTACCTCCCCTCCTTTTCAGTACTGGAGTGACCTTCAGCACTACCCGTTCACTCGCTTCCCCTCCTTTTCAGTACTGGAGTGGCCTTCAACACTACCCCTTTACTACCTCCCCTCCTTTTCAGTACTGGAGTGGCCTTCATCACTACCCCTTTACTACCTCCCCTCCTTTTCAGTACTGGAGTGACCTTCAACACTACCCCTTTACTACCTCCCCTCCTTTCAGTACTGGAGTGACCTTCAACACTACCCCTTTACTACCTCCCCTCCTTTTCAGTACTGGAGTGACCTTCATCACTACCCCTTCACTACCTCCCCTCCTTTTCAGTACTGGAGTGACCTTCAACACTACCCCTTTACTACCTCCCCTCCTTTTCAGTACTGGAGTGACCTTCATCACTACCCCTTCACTACCTTCCCCCCTTTTCAGTACTGGAGTGGCCTTCAGCACTACCCGTTCACTCGCTTCCCCTCCTTTCAGTACTGGAGTGACCTTCAACACTACCCCTTTACTACCTCCCCTCCTTTTCAGTACTGGAGTGGCCTTCATCACTACCCCTTTACTACCTCCCCTCCTTTTCAGTACTGGAGTGACCTTCAACACTACCCCTTTACTACCTCCCCTCCTTTTCAGTACTGGAGTGACCTTCATCACTACCCCTTCACTACCTTCCCCCCTTTTCAGTACTGGAGTGGCCTTCAGCACTACCCGTTCACTCGCTTCCCCTCCTTTCAGTACTGGAGTGACCTTCAACACTACCCCTTTACTACCTTCCCCCCTTTTCAGTACTGGAGTGGCCTTCAGCACTACCCGTTCACTCGCTTCCCCTCCTTTCAGTACTGGAGTGACCTTCAACACTACCCCTTTACTACCTCCCCTCCTTTTCAGTACTGGAGTGACCTTCAACACTACCCCTTTACTACCTCCCCTCCTTTTCAGTACTGGAGTGACCTTCAACACTACCCCTTTACTACCTCCCCTCCTTTTCAGTACTGGAGTGACCTTCAACACTACCCCTTTACTACCTCCCCTCCTTTTCAGTACTGGAGTGACCTTCAACACTACCCCTTTACTACCTCCCCTCCTTTTCAGTACTGGAATGACCTTCAGCACTACCCGTTCACTCGCTTCCCCTCCTTTCAGTACTGGAGTGGGGTAGTGTTTACTGCTTATCTCGGAACACGATTTATGTGCAAGTCTGTACCATTTTAACCACATAACAGCCCTCCTGCCAATCTTAAGGTTCTGGCGGTACCGGGAGTCGAGCCTGGACTCCAAGGAGGACAGCTAATATAGCACTATGTAGGTGGACCAACTGGAGATAGAATGCAGTTTTGTGCAAATTAATGTAAAACCAATAAACCATTAACACGTGCATGAAGTAGAAAGAAGTGTTTATGGAGTGTAACCGATTTGTTTAAGTGGGGGAGTCCATTGAGTTAATAAACAGCGTATTCATTACCGCTTTTGTACCAGTAATTGTAGCGCTGTGGAGGGGGAGCCCCCTCATACACAGGCTTATTTAGGAGGGGAGTTCACACCCCAACAGGAAGTGAGAGGATGACTTTGTTTTATCAACACCGCCTGACACTAGAGCCGCTTTATCCAACAGGTCGTATGAGGCTGTGGTTCAAAGAAGGCGTCTTATAATGTATTTTTATTTTCTAAAACAAATTGGCTGTCATTATTGTAACAGTCGCAGGGTTGAGAGGGTTTCGTAGACTAACTTATTAGAATCTGACCACGATGTATTCACAACGATAGCTAAACTCCAACTGAGCACGCGAGTCCAGCTCGGAGGTAGCGACAGCGCGCGCGTGGTTCAGTAAGTTTGTCGGGACCGCCGACCTTATTTAAATCCTTTGTCCAAAACAACTGGTGGTGTCCATTGCCTGGTGCAACTTTCTTCAGGAGCGACGATTCCTCTTGTAGTAAGGCGTGGTGAAGTTTCAATTTAATAATAATAATGTTATTTGTTTTACGTTCCACTAACTACTCTTTTACGGTTTTCGGAGACGCCGAGGTGCCGGAATTTAGTCCCACAGGAGTTCTTTTACGTGCCAGTAAATCTACCGACACGAGGCTGACGTATTTGAGCACCTTCAAATACCACCGGACTGAGCCAGGATCGAACCTGCCAAGTTGGGGCCAGAAGGCCAGCGCCTTAACCATCTGAGCCACTCAGCCCGGCAAGTTTCAATTTCTCCATACGACTGGAGCATTTGTGCTCCAGCTTCCAGTATTTCCGGAAGGTAGGGACAGGTGCGAGTGGGAACATTTGAAATGTGGTGGTGGCGAGATGAGACTTGCGAACGAGGGGTGTGAAGGTATTAGCATTGGAGGCGTTAGAGGTGTAGATGAGTTGGTAGGCGTGCGACGGAGTTGTTGTTGTGGAGGCATACAGAGCTTAAGGTGGGCGGGGAGGGGCGCGTTGGGTTGGGGACGTGCATTATGTTGTAGTGGTGAGGAAGGTGTGGAGACATTTTAGAAGCTCTATGGAGGAGGTGGTGGATTGTGGTTGGTGGTTGAGGTTATACGTGGGAGATTAAGCTTTAGGCTTAGTAGCGACGGTGGTTGTTAGTTGGATGGTTGAGGTTGGCGTAGATGTTTATTCGCAATGAAGTGGGCTTTGATTGCTTTTTTGAGAGTTGGGCATCCAGGGTAGGAAGTGGCGTGATTTCCTTTACAGTTTGCGCATTTGGCCTGTTCGCGAGGGACTGTGCAGGTGGTGCGGTGATGGTGGTCGCCGCATCTGTTATAGCGGATCTCATTGGTGCAGGTAGCAGCAGTATGATGCAATTGGAGACAATTATAATACATGACTATAAGAGAAGATATAGGGTTAGGTGTGGTGTGGGTGATGCGGGTTCGATTGGGGGTGGCAGATTTGGTGTTTGTGGGAGGGGGTATATCTGGCTCTGATATGGGTGTTAGCGCGCGAGTCAACACAGCGCTATCTTATAACAGAGTATGCGGTGACGTCACATATTTAGCACAAATTTTGCCTTACTCTCGGCGATATACGCGATCTATACAGTACTGGTCAAAAGTTTAGGATCACATAAAGAAATCATGAAATGCCATATACAAGCTAAAACTCTGTAATTTGTGTTCTGAGTTCTTACATCTAATAAGATACAGTATTTTTCGCCTGATTTCTCCGTGTTACACCAAGTAATGTAGAAGTTATGCATGTTTAACGATTGGAAGTTCATGGGTTCTTTCTTTACAAGTTGCATTACGTCTCACCGACACAGATAGGTCTTATGGCGACTATGGGACAGGAAGGGGCTAGGAGTGGGAAGGAAGCGGCCGTGGCCTTAATTAAGGTACAGCCCCAGAATTTGCGTGGTGTGAAAATGGGAAACCACGGAAAACCATCTTCAGGGCTGCCGACAGTCAGGTTCGAACGCACTATCTCCCGAATACTGGACACTAGTAGCACTGCAGCTATCGAAAAAACCAACCAAACCCCATGGCACTTTAGCCCTTGAAGGGCCTTGGCCTACCAAGCGACCGCTGCAGATTACGAGGTGTCGTGTGGTCAGCACGACGAATCCTCTCGGCCGTTATTCCTGGCTTTCTAGACCGGGGCCGTTATCTCACCGTCAGATAGCTCCTCAATTCTAATCACGTAGGCTGAGTGGACCTCGAACCAGCCCTTAGGTCCAGGTAAAAGTCCCTGACCTGGCCGGGAATCGAACCCGGGAGACAGACACGCTACCCCTACACCACGGGGCCGGCCTGCAGCTATCGAGCTCGTTAAAATATATCGCACTGATTGAAGTTATTACCACCAAGATATTGTTTTGTACGTACCAATAGTTTGGGGTCGTGGAGTATTAAGAGAAGGTTTCACTATTCCAAGTTTTCGTATTTACATGTTTTGAATTTGTTTTCTTCCATATATTCTTCAAAGAGGTTACCTACCAAAGTTTCCAGAATGTAATCACAGTCAGGGGGCCTTCATATGTCGTACAACTGGAGCTCAAAGACCTTCGCGGGTTTCATAAGAGATTCTATTTTCATAAAGACAAAGTTTCCCAAGACAACTATGTTTTAAAATTATGCATTACTCTTCAATAAACTGTATTTTTATTATTATTCTCCTCCAAGTGTCCGTTTTTCTTTTATTTATTTGCTTCTCTTCACTGTTTGAATCCTGTTTCTTAGCTTCGTATAGCCTACTAAACATAAGAATGTTTGTACCAAAACTCACATTATCCCAAAACGTGGAGCAAAACTCACATTCTCCAAACTTAAAATGTAATTTGCCGCCTTCACGTTCACTTTCCACAAGAAAAGATGCTCTCCGGCATTTATTATCACATTCAAGATGTAAATAGAAACGTATATAGTAAGATTCGTCCAGGCGTGCACATTTGACAGTTTTTTCAGCTTTACCGTAAATCATGAAAAGTGGACAATGTGAGTTTTGCTTCTACACCCCTCAATTTTCGGATGACGCCCAGACATAAGACATATTTCTGTCAAAAGCAACTAATGTTGTCTTCCAAGGAAATCCTTTAAGGCTTATCGTCATTAATTCAGATATTGCTCTCGTGCGAAGGTGAGGTGGGTTGCTAGTTTAAATGAAGAAAGTAGTTTAGCACGTTTCTTCAAACTATACATTCACTTTTCTGAAACGGCGTTTTTTAAAACTTTATACGGCAAATAAGAGACGGCGGTCTGTCACGACAACCAGGACATGATGTAATCCAGATCGTTCTATGACTACTTTGCTAGTTGTTTTACGTCGCACCGACACAGAGAGGTCTTATGGCGACGAATGGACAGGAAAGGCCTAGGAATGGGACCGAAGCGGCCGTGGCCTTAATTAAGGTACAGCCCCCAGCATTTGCTTGGTGTGAAAATGGGAAACCACGGAAAACCATCTTCAGGGCTGCCGACAGTGGAGTTCGAACCCACTGTCTCCCGGATGTGAGCTCACAGCTGCGCATGGCCAACTCGCCCGGTCATTCTATAACTGACATTACTGAGGGAGACAGGCGCTTCACACTTCATGCTTACTGCTGTCAACCTTGACTACTGACCCATCTTTTCCTTTCTTTTATTAGAGTACTTACATATCGACTAAAAATCAGTAGCGGATTTAAAATTTCTCTGTTCCTAAGCACCATTTCAGCATGCTTGCTTAAATATTAAATAATGTGTGGGGATTGAAATACGTTAATAAATTAATGAAAATCCAGAGCCTGATTCCAGTCATTTGACCGGACCGATGGAATGAATGAAGCCCTTATTGTAACTTATTTGATGATAATAATAATAATAAATAAATAAAAATATATAAATAAAATTACACAAAAACTTAATAAAATTAATAAGCATAATTAACCGAAATGTCCGTAGTATGGGCGCCAGAGTTCACCAGAATGGATCCCTCGAATTTAGATAAGAGCATGATAGACTTTATATCCCAGGGCGTGTACATAATGCTACGTACTGGTACATCTGCTGCAGGCCTTACCTAACCTCCTGAAAACGACTAATTAGGTAGGAACTGCACCTAGGTTTATCAATAACACTGATTCTAAAATAGCTAACTATATTCTGAACAAATTCCGTGGATGAGCACCTCATCAACATATAACATTATACATATAATACACACATAAAATATTGCTGGAAGACTCCATTATTACAACAACAACAATAATAATGAAAATCGTGAGAAAACGAAAGCGAGAACTAAGCTACCATTTGTAGATGGTCCGATGAACAATGTACATGTATGAAAATAAATACCCTTCACTGTCTCTATATCAATTCGACTTACCGATTCTCATAATCGGCAGTTATCACATCACACAGATACTGTACCTTGTACTACTGTGTTCACATATTTTAACACTTGTTGTAAAGATATATACACACGTCTGTCGATCCTCAACATAAATTATGGAAAGTCTGAGATAGCTTTCACCAACATATAATGCTAGGCCGCCACAAGTGCTACAATACTTAATGCGCAAGCACTCTCCACAATCATCCACTTTCCACGAACATAACAAGACTACGCTCCACGAACGTTTGAAGTCCAGTCCATTGCAGCCGTGTCACTCCAGTACCGTGTATCAGCACCACTTCCTTCCCGTACAGTGCGTCAGTTGTAGTTGTAGTTATCTTCCTTCTCGTTCCTTTACAATCACCCTTACATTGTTCCTGGTTGCCGCCGTATGATCAACCTTTATAGACATCAACATCCCCCTCCTCTCAGATGATACTTCTGGATTGGTGCTTGCCAGCCAATCATGAGTGAACCTCTTCTTTCTCCCAAGTTATAAACAAACACTCGGGAGTTTTACATGAATCATCAAATTTCCCTGGTACAACAACAAGCTCATCTCATCAGGCTGGGATATATACATGACTAATGGAATTTCCTGACACAAGTACATCACAACAAACACTGGGGTAGCCACATGACTCAACCAAATTACCAGAGTTATTAAAGCAATGTTTTCCCACTCGTGCAAAACAAATTACTCATACCTACATATGTGGATATCTTCCAGCTTACCAATATAAACGGCAAAATATACAAATGAAATACTGATAATAATAATAATAATAATAATAATAATAATAATAATAATAATAATTAATCCCGTGGGGGTTTTGCCTGTTCCCCTATCGGGCGCGTCCCAGGTGGCGGATCGGGGGGCTCGCTGGACTTGTCCGGAGGGCTTGAGGGAAATAAAATACCTCTCGCGGACCAAAAACAGGCACAGCCAGAAAACATCTTGAGGCAACCTCTGAGGCTCAATACCTTAGTTGTAACTATGAGATTGACAAAGATCAATCTCCCCATTATCTTCAACTTACTAGCATGATGGCAACGTCAGTTAATGATACTACTACCCCAGGCCCTAGTATTCATACTAGGTTTTCTCGGTCATCGGATTCTGGGGGACCGAGAACATCATGCGGGAATGTATCGGAGCTTCCCAAATCTCTTCGCCCAAAGGAAAAACATTTTATTGGCACTTTAAACATCAACACGCTTCGCAAAATTGGAAAGTTGAAGCACTTAACAGACACATTAGACCAACTCAACATCCAAATTCTGGCACTCCAAGAAACTAGGTACAGTGACGAAAATCATTTTGAATCAGGAAACTATAGAATTTATAAAGGTAAACCAGCTACCCTCCTCCCTAACAAAATATTACAATTTGGCACTGGTTTTGCAGTGAGAAAAAATATCACAAATTCGGTATTATACTTTACATCTCCTTCTGAAAGAATTTCGCTAATGACAATCAAATCAGGAAACAAAGCTTATACACTAATCAATGCACATGCACCTACAAACAATTACAATCAAAAAGACCCACAGAAGGTAGATGACTTCTGGGAATTACTAGAAGAAACTACAGCCAAAGTTCCAAAACATCATGTCAAAATTCTGCTGGGGGACTTCAATGCACAAATTGGCAAAGAGAAGAAATTTAGGACCACTGTAGGACTTTACCCTGCTCACAAAAGAACCAATAAAAATGGAGAACGTTTAATTGGCTTCTGCGAGAATTTCGATCTAAAACTGATGTCAACCCATTTCCTGGCACTTCCACAAAAGAAAATGACATGGAGATCCCCGAACATGCATTTAGGAGAATTTCAACTAGACCATGTGGCTATTTCCAAGAAAAACCAAAAAGAAATTATGAACGTTAAAGTCAAAAAGGGAATTATTGACTCCGACCACCACCTATCTCTCGTTAAAGTAAAGTTTCAACCCAACAGGAAGAAAACCAAAACAATCAGAAACCCAAGAATCGACCCTGAATTTCTGAGACAGAACTCAGACAATTTCCTTGCGAATATCTCCAACGATGCTCCTTCAAACTGGCTAGAACTCAAGGACACACTCTTGAAAGCTTCACAAAACATCAGCAATCCCCCAAGGAAACGCAAACACAGGTGGTGGAATGACACCTGTGACAAGGCCATAGAAGTCAGAATTAGGTCCTGGCTAAACTGGAGTTCCCATAAAACTGATCAAAATCGTGATGAATTCTTCAAAACACAGAAACAAACCTCAAAAATCATCAGATCTGAAAAACGAAAATATGATCAAAACAGACTGGTAGAAATAGAAGAAGATTTCAAGAAAAACAATACACGGAACTTCTACAGAACATTCAGAGAAGAATTATCCAATTACCAGGCACCTAGTCTCTGTTTCAAACGTACAGATGGGACTTTGGAAACAAGTAATAAGGGAAATTGTGAACTCCTAGCAAACCATTTCATGGACCTTTTAAACTGTGAATCTCCAAAGGAACAATTCACCTATGAAAAACCAACACCTAATCCAGATTCAGAACCCCCCACATTACAAGAAGTCAAACAAATAATCAGAGATTTAAAAGACAACAAAGCACCAGGAGAAGATGGAATAATCGCTGAAATGTTGAAAATTGGTGGTGACAAACTGGCCCAGAGTATTCAAAAAATCTTACAGGACATTTGGTTTTCTGAAGAAATTCCGGAGGATTGGAAATGTGCATTGATTCACCCACTTCACAAGAAAGGAGACAAATCAGATATTAACAACTACAGAGGAATTTCTCTCCTCTCATTCGTATATAAAATCTTCTCTAAAGCTCTACTTAATAGATTAGAGAAACAAACAGACCACCTGATCGGAGATTATCAGGCTGGATTCCGAAAAGGGAGATCCTGCGCAGAACAAATCTTAAACCTAAAAACCATACTACAGATTCGCAAAACCAAACAAACAGTAATCACCTTTGTTGACTTCAAAAAAGCGTATGATTCCATAGATCGGCAGACCCTGTTCAACATACTAGAGGAATTTCAAGTCGACAGGAAAACGAGGGAATTGATTAAACAAACTCTGACCAACACAACATCAAAAGTTAAGTTCTTGGGAGAAATTTCTGAACCGTTCGAAATCAGAACTGGTGTCCGACAAGGAGATGGACTATCCCCACTACTATTCAATTTAGTTTTGGAAAAAGTGATTCGTGAATGGAGAAAAGAAACTAAAAGTATAAACATTGGCAGACTTCTTAAAGACAAAATTCACCTTGACTGCTTAGCTTTCGCAGATGACCTTGCGATCCTTTCGAACAACAGACAAGAAGCAATCCAGTCCATAGAAAAATTGAATGAAATAGCCGCAAAAACCGGACTTCAAATTTCATTTGAAAAGACGCAGTTTATGGAAGGAACTAAATCAAGATTCGACAATCAACCATTAATCACCAACTGTGGAATAATTTCCCAAGTAGACAAATTCAAATATCTAGGTGAAATTATTCAGCCAGCAGGGTTAAATCAGGAAGCTAACAAAGAAAGAACTGCTAAACTGCAAAGGGCTTACAAAATCACATGGAACAGATACAACAAAAGATGTATATAAAAAAATGCAAAATTACGACACTACAATACAGTCATCAAACCAGAGGCACTTTATGCATCTGAAACACTGATCATTGGCGGCAGGTCACAAATGAAAAGCATTGAGAAACAAGAGAGGAAAATTCTCAGAAAAATCCTAGGACCAAAGTTCGAAAATGGAATTTGGATGAAAAAGAAACCACACGAAATTTTTCAATTCACAGAAAAAATCACAGATACCATCAGAAAGAGACGACTAAAATTCTACGGACACCTACACAGAATGGATAACAACAGGCTGACAAAGAAAATTCTAAATCTAGCTCTAACCCTGAAAATCCGCAACAATTGGTTAGCAGAAATTCATGAAGATCTACAAGAAATGGGTATTGAGGATGAAACCATTCAAGATAGAATGAAATTTAGAAGCTTAGTAAACAAACATAAATTTGCAGAGAAACCAACAAGAAAAAATACAGGCTGGACAGAAACACGCAGAAAGGAACACAGTGAAAAAATGAAGAGATATTGGGAAGAAAAGGAGAAGAAACATTGTGCAAAATAAGTTCAAACGCGCTCCACAGCTGGGCACAACGAATCAAAAAAAAATAATAATAATTAATAATAATAATAATAAATCGAATACTGACAATAATATCTATAATTTCTACATATAATTCGGGGGTGTGATATATGTACTATCACATTATCTAGCGGCGAGGATAACAATTGTGCCGGCTGCCGAAGCTGCTCTCTTCTGGGGCAATGATCAATGACTGACAGATGAAATGATATTGAAGAGTGTTGCTGGAATGAAATATGATAGGGAAAACCGGACTACCCGGAGAAAATCCTGTCGTGCTTCCGCTTTGTCTAGCACAAATCTCACATGGACTGACCGGGATTTGAACCACGGAACCCAGTGGTGAGAGGCCGGCGGGCTGCCACCTGACCCACGGAGGCTTTAATGAATTAATGAATATGTTAATTAATTTAATTAATTATAATAAATATTATTAGTCTGCCTCTGTGGTGTAGTGGTTAGTGTGATTAGCTGCCACCCCTGGAGGCCCGGGTTCGATTCTTCCTGGCTCTGCCAAGAAATTTAAAACGTGGTACGAGGACTGGAATGGGGTTCACTCAGCCTCGGGAGGTCAACTGAGTAGAGGGGGTTCGATTCCCAACTCACCCATCCTCGAAGTGGTTTTCCGTGGTTTCCCCCACCTTTCCTCCAGGCAAATGCTGGGATGGTACCTAAGTGAGGACCACCCCGCCGCTTCCTACCCTCTTCCTTCCCCATTCTTTCCAAACTTCCCAGCCCCCTACCCCACAAGGTGCCTGTTCAGCATAGCCTGGGCGAGGTAGCCTACTTGTAGTCCTCTCCAGTTCTATCCACAACCAAATGTCTCACGCTCCAGGTCACTGCCCTTGAGGTGGTAGAGGTCGGATCCCTCGAAGAGTCCGAGGGAAAAGCCAACAGTGGACGAAAAGATAAATATGTTGCTATGTTTTGTGTTTTACCCTATTTTTTCCTTGGCGCAACAGTCTCGAAAATTAATGGCCTACAAAGCGACCGCTGCTCAACTCCAAGGCCTGCAGATTACGAGGTGTCGTGTGGTCAGCACAACGAATCCTCTCGGCTGTTATTCTTGGCTTTCTACACCGGGGCCTCCATCTCACCGTCAGATAGCTCCTCAACTATAATCACGCAAGCTGAGTGGATCTCGAACCAGCCCTCAGATCCAGGTAAAAATCTCTGACATGGCCGGGAATCGAACCCGGGGCCTGCGGGAAGACGTAGGCACTCTACCTCTATACTGCGGGATCGGAATGTTTTGTCCATATATTTTTAATACTTAACAATACTCACATTCGATTCTAAAGAAAATGTACCATGCAGTGAACTTTCTGGGATTGAAAGGCTTTGACTATGGATGACACATTCAGTACTGAAGAGGCTGAGTTCACAGTCTGTCATAACATTCCGTAGCTTCTTTATAAGTGTCTTTCTTTCTTTCTTAATCCGTTTACCCTCCAGGGTTAGTTTTTCTGTCGGACTCAGGGAGGGATCCCACCTGTAGCGCCTCAAGGGCAGTTCCTGGAGCGTGAGTTTTTGGGTTGGGAGATACAATTGGGGAGTAGGACGAGTACATCGCCCAGGTGGTCTCACAGGAGCCTTGTGGGGTGCGGGGGTTGGGAAGTTTGGAAGGGATAGACAAGGAACGGGAAGGAAGCGGCCGTGGCCTTAAATTAGGTTCCATACCAGCATTTGCCTGGAGGAGAAATGGGAAACACGGAAAACCACTTCGAGGATGGCTGAGGTGGGAATCGAACCCACCTCTCGAGGCTGAGAGGACCCCGTTCCAGCCCTCGTACCATTTCGTGGCACAGCCAAGAATCGAACGCGGGCCTCCGGGGAGAGGGGGTGACAGCTAATCACGCTAACCACTACACCACATTTCTTCTTACTCTGGAACAAAACCACTTTTAAAATTTCTGACCAAAATACAGACAAAAGTCTTATTTTATTTATATAAATTTCCCTGCTAAAGGCAATAAATTTACAGTGGTATCCTGGATGTTGTGGTTGATTGTCTGTTCAGGTAGATTTACTAGGCTAATCCTGTATTTTGTAAGGCGCAGGCTATAAATCGAGTTATGAAGCGAACCCGGACCTTCCTCAACAAGACGGCAGGTCGGGACCGGGCCCAGCCCGTTAAATATAGCCCAGCTCACTAACGACGAAAAACTGTAGCCGGAGCTGTCTTTGTCTCGCGTGACGTAGTGCCTCTCTCGCCCTCCACACGAGCTTTATTGGTCGTTAACGCCGACTGCTCTTCAAAACACAATAAAAATGATTGAAGAACTTACAGTTCCACAACGGTAACTTGGTGATGGTGGTGGGGATGATTATTGTTTTAAAAGGAAGTGCACCAGGGAAACCATCCTCAACACTAATTAGAGGGGAAAAGATAGAGATCGGATAATTCGAAGAATGAGTGAAAATACTGTCGAGAGAGAGAGAAGCGACTACCTAGGCCTCGTAAACTTAACTAATACTGCCGGGACGGCAAGAAAACAAGAGCTGATCAAGGGAGGTCACGACAGGAAAAATGTAGGCGAGGAGCTTGGCACAAGTGAAAGCATTAGGCTCAGGCAGTGCCCCGTAGTCGCCAACCGACACTCCCAAGATTAAAATCCCTAAGGTCTACTTTCCCTTTTACGAAACGCCGTGGACACCTTGGATGTATTCTACTGCCCCCCATTTTCACACCAGGCAAATGCCGGGGTTGTACTTTAATTAAGGCCACGGCCCCTTCCTTTCCACTCCTAGCCTTTTCCTGTCCCATCGTCGCCGTAATACCTGTCTGTGTTGGTGCGACGTAAAGCACTTTGTAAAAAAAAAAGAAGAAAAAGAGAGAAGGAAGCGACCGCAGCCTTAAATTAGGTACCATCCCGGCATTTGCCTGGAGGAGAAGTGGGGAAACCACGGAAAACCAATTCGAGGATGCTTGAGGAGGGAATGGAACCCCCCTCTGCTCAATTGACCTCCCGAAGCTGAGTGGATCTCATTACAGCCGTCTTACCACTTTTCAAATTTCGTGGCAGAGCCGAGAATCGAACCCGGGCCTCCGCGGGGTGGTACCTAATCATACTAATCAATACACCATGGAGGCGAACGTGGTTAATAATAATAATAATAATAATAATAATAATAATAATAATAATAATAATAATAATAATAATAATAATAATAATGTTATTGGGTTTACATCCCATAACTACTTTTACGGTTTTCGGAGACGCCGAGGTGCCGGTATTTAGTCCCACAGGAGTATTTTTTCGTGCCTGTAAATCTGCCGACAACCAAGTTGGGGTCAGAAGACCAGCGCCTCAATCGTCTGAGCAAGGAGTGGTCGAAATGAGGAGGAAGAGAAGGGTAAGTATGTAGCTCTATGAACAGTTGTTGAAGATGGACAATAACGGAATGACGAAGAGAATCTTTGAATTCTTCAAGAAGACGAGGACAGTGATACTGAGTGCGCCTCTGTGGTATTCTTTTATTACACTAACTTGTGAGTGGTGCGTCTGTCTAACCAACCACAGCTCCCTGATTCAATGTTTGTTACTTTTAGCTGTAAGTCTGAATCAATGCTTAGTTTATTCCTATCTGTTATGTACACAAGTGAAGAGAATGTACTCTCACATACAAAATTCCTGCTAAACACAAGCAGACATTTTACAGTTTTCTCACAAATCGGAGGATATTCCTTTCTCCTGCCAAACAGAACTACGTTAAATGTTCTCAAGAATTCCGCCACAGAATAGCTCAATCCTTTTGGTTTCCCATTTTCCCACCAGGCACTGTACCTTCATCAGAGCCACATCCGTTTCCTTACCACTCGCAGCCCTTTCCTATCTCATCGTCGTTATAAGACGTATCTGTGTCGGTGCAACATAAAACAAATTGAAACAAATCTGAACCAGAATTCTGAATTAGATTTTTTGAAAAAACTTGTAAATCTGATATTAGGCTGTCACAGTGTTTAATTATATCATTCACCAGTTCAGGATGTACTTGTACTATTTCATTTTCACTCCTGAAACTGTGCAAAAATGGTGACAATGACACTGTTCTACTTTCTTTCTTTCTTTCTTTCTTTCTTTCTTTCTTTCTTTCTTTCTTTCTTTCTTTCTTTCTTTCTTTCTTAACTAATTAATCCTTTGTACGGCTCCATGGCTAAATGGTTAGCGTGCTGATCTTTGGTCACATGGGTCCCGGGTTCGATTCCCGGCAGGTGGGGAATTTTAACCATCATTGGTTCATTTCTCTGGCACGGGGGCTGGGTGTTTGTGCTGTCCCCAAAATCCCTGCAACTCTCACACACCACACACAACACTACCCTCCACCACAATAACACGCAGTTACCTACCAATGGCTGATGCCACCCACCCTCATCGGAGGGTCTGCCTTACAAGGGCTGCACTCGGCTAGAAATAGCCACACGAAATTATTTATTATTTTCGTGCTCATGAAGAATCGCTTCGTCTATAATCCAAGAGGAACACTTCAAAAATTCACTATATACCATAATCTCAGACAACCAAATACACAATTATTTTACTTCGCCCTTAGCTCTGTGTTCATGCTGGGCAACCTAAATATTTTTCTGCGACTATCGGAAAACACACTACACATGCCATCAATGAATTGCTCGAAAAATCTTTATACATGCCGAAATCCAAAAATAAAATATATTGTTCTATATCACAATTGATTTCATAAACTGGCTCTATTTTTATAAGGAAGACGACGTGCAAGTGGCTATAGCCTCTAGTGTGTGGCGCCGGACACTTCGATTGTCAGGTATTAAAACTAACATACCTTACCCAAGCTAGCTGTCCCTATTGCTCTCACGGGAGGGCCCACCAACTCCGCCTCGCTCCCAGGACAAGGAAGTTGCAAGTCCATGCGTCAACCAAGCGAATTAATTTCGCTGGGGTAGGTCTCTTTCGCGCCGGCAAGGAAACCCAGCTCCCTGGAGAAGCTGAACTGCGGTAGTGCGAGCGGATTGTCGAGACAGCTGTTGGCTTGGCTTAGATGTTCGCAGTTTCTTGAACTTTATAATAAGTGTTCTAAGGAATAATAAGGAAACGTAAATACAACGTCAGTGGGTCAGTTCACGCCACTGGATTTTAGGCTGTTTTTCCGAAACTGCATTTAGGCCGGAATTGATTTTTCGATTTAAAAAAAAAATGTTTGATAGAGCTATCCGAGGCACAGTTTGAAACCATTCCGGGCCCTTTAGCCCTTCAACTTTCGGTACAATCGAGGAAATTACTTCATTTTGCGTTTTTCGTAATATGGGGATCCTAATTTACTAGGAATGTTCTGAACATTAAAATAGAACTGAACCTAGTTATGACTTCTGTATACCTAACTCGGCGCGAGATAAAAACGAAGTCATTAATTTCGAGTGCACAGACAAAAACGGTCCTTTATTAATGATGTATTCTTATTTCTTGCGTTAAGTTCGACCCGGGCCACTGGGCACGGGGCAGGTATGCAGCGGATATTCGCGTAGCGCGTCCTGTGCCTCCCGGGGTGTTCTCGGAACAGAAGGGGAGTGCCGAGCGAGTTATCTGCGGTCGCAACCCTCCGGCAGCGTCTTCTTGTCTGCATGCCAGTCATTGTTCTACAGCGCGTCTCCTAATACCAGCAGCCAAGGTTGCAATTGCTCAATACGCGCAAGTTGTCTTGCAATGTTTCCTACTCTTGTGCCAGGTATCATTGCATTGTACTGGATACGATTCTGGAGTTAAAAAAACCCGAGATTAAAAATAGATTGTTACCAACTCCAGGCAGTGGATACGCGTTGAATCTCTTCTAAGAGCTGGGCGAGTATTACTCCACCTGCGCCAAGCAAAGCCCTCGTACGTCCTCTCGTCATGTTACCACAATGCAAAGTGGTAACGAATGCTTAAAACGTTGGTGGTGAGAAGTTCTGTCCGTTCTTTCCGCCGCGCTCAAAAGTGCACTGTTATAATTTGTGTTTATTATTGTTTTCTATATAATACGTCATGACTTTTCTTGTTAAAGTGTCAATATATATTTAATTTGTCTTGGGTAAAGATAGCATATAGTAGTGTACAACTTATTAAACGTTAAAGTGACTGCTGCCACTTCCACCTCGAAAATAAGTGTGTTGGGCTCAAAATGCTCATGTATAATAGAAAGCTTAACCCTAAAATGGTTAAACGACGATACATCGACTGTTTTGCAGCCGTTCATTAGACACGCTCTCGCTATGCGTAGTAACACACAAATGTGCTCTATGTAGTATCATTTTGAGCAGCAGATTACAGTCTCTCTGTTTACTCTAGTTGCTAGGTTGTAGAGTGCCGTTTAAATGTACTGCACAGCCTTAAAATTCAGTCGTTAGGCTCGCTACCTTAACTGCGCAGTACAATATGGCGCCTTGCCGCGTCACGGTGTCGTTCTGTTGTACGCGCTGTTTTTATCAGTGTTTTGCGGAAATGCCGAGTAATTTAGTTTTAAGTCCCAAGAAATTTGGTTCAAGTCCCATTCGGAAGATGTTGTATGAAATAATGAGTGACGCGAGTGATATGAATGATAATGACAGTGACATTGACAGACATCCTGGAAAGCTGGAACGTTTATGCGTAATCTGTGGACCAACAAAAAAGAGGAAGGACCCGGCATTTGTGCCCTGGTTGTAACCGTGCAGTTCACAGGGGGTGTTACCACAATTTACAGCACTTTTGGAGGCTTGAAAAGAGAGGAAGAAAAAGGAGAGAGCAGTCTAGTTCTGGAGGCTCCTCTGAGTGACTTTGCGGGGGCGTTCTAGTGCTTGTGTATGTAACATCTAAAGTGTTTATATTTTTTTGAAGTGCATAAAATTGTGTACAATATTGTGATTTGACTTCCTCGGGTAAGTCGAGTATTTTAGTGTCTGGTATGGGCGCAAACATTTTGATAATATCATTTTGGAACACTTTTTTGGAAATTGAGGATGGCTGTAAAGATATAATGAAAGGTACAAAACAAAAATATATTTATATCAATAGCCTATGATATTATGATTTAATAAAATGTATTACATTGCATGATTTCCTTTTAAAACCTATTTTTAAGAATTTTTAGTGAAAGTATACAAAAATCCTGAAAATCGTGTGACCGTAACAGTCGTTTACATAGACCATTTGAGGGTTAATGAACACACCAATTTCCTTAGGAAACTTTGAAGATAAAGGAAAACATAATTGAAAAAGTTAGACCCACTCCTTCTCTTAAGAATTTAATCAAGCAATCGAAAATAAGAGTACGATATTTTCATGACTCATGGTAAGAGATCTGCATCGATTATTTGGTTATGCAAAAATGAATAAACTGTATTGTTGGCCGTGTGCTTCATTTTCCTCATGAATGAATGCTTGGAATGGAGATGGTATGGAGATTTTATATAGTTACAGAGTTTTAAAGAGATGCCAAGCACACATGAACACTGTTCAGTTCGGTAGGTCCAGAACACAGCACAAGAGTGCGGTAACACTGCGGAGTTGCTTCATTTAAAAGTTGATGTGCTTGGTATTCGTCATGTAAGGCTGTACACTAAAAGAAAGAGGAAATATCGCCACCCTATTCTAGGTTTTTTTTGTTAGCTCATCAGTGCTGCCAACTTGACTAGTTACATATTAAAATCGCAAGACATGACCATCAACAAACTAACATCAATGTATCAATAATAGAGGTTCCCTTATCCAAATAAATGATCAATCAAGATGTTCATAATTAGGTCGGTTTTCTAGCTCAGTGAGGAATTAAGGAAAACACTCTCTCATCCTCACTCGTGTTCTTCGGTGTTTACCTGGTGTAAATAATTAGCTCCCTTGTTGAAATTTGCTATTCCTTGTCGAACTGAAGAGAAACCACACTATAATGTTACATGTGCATATGCCGTAAGTCACGTAGTTGCTCTACGGAGCCGGTGTTACTTGCTCAGCTCGGGACGACAAGAGAGCAGCGGACAGGCTAGGTTGCATACCGTGCCCACTGGCCTACAGTACGTACTACGTCATGCACTTCCCCTACTTGCTCGCTAAGCTGCTCTCATTCCTCGAGAGGGGGAGCAAACTGGCTCCGAAGGCATTTCGCTCTCTATTGACGATGCCTGAATAAGAATACACAAAGGCCAAGTCTGCAAACCGTACCAAAGTCGAGCCAAGATAAGGTTAGTTTGAAAATGATTTTTCCTTCCGTTTCAACTGAACTCATCTTTGTAGAGGAGGTAATGTTGCTTTCCTTTTCGGAGGAGTTCTTGCAGATTTTTCTTGCTTCCTTTTCATCCTAACTGCATGCTGTACAAACGAATTGGACGAAATAAGACCGTATTATTAAAATGCTACGTTCGTCATTCCACACCAACTACGTTATTAAATGCATTATTCGAACATGCCACAATTCTACTTACCTTGTATTAGCCAAACAGATTTACAATCCTAAAGAAAAAGAAAATATGCCTTACATATATCCGCAAATGTAACACTAGTGATTTTTGCAAAACGGTAGTGACAGTACGTAATTTTCGTAAATCACGAGAAAAACCGTTCCAACACGCAGCATTAGCAGTAACAATACACGTCGTATCGGCAAGTAGGGTCTTTAAACTGTACGGTTAGCCGCGCTGAATACAACCCAATAGTTAGATAATAATTATAAATCATTACTAGAACCCAGATTTCCATGCAAATTAATGTTTTTAAATAAGCTGGTTACACTTCTTAAAGTTTGCAAATATTAGTTTTATGGCCCAATGATTCCAAATAATCGTTCTTTTTCTCTGAATGTTTGCATGTTTTGGCCTTTTTAGGTGAAAATTCATGCATAATGCATATTTTGAAGATTTTGGATTTAAAAGCGAATATTTTGACGTTTAATATTGTATAATTTGACTTTTGTTCTAACTTTGGCGCATATATAATGTTAACTTCCATAATAGTGCCTTTTATGAATGTTGGTTTGCAGCTTTTGGGACCATTTTTCCACATTATACAGTATGTCTATTGCTGAGAGACAGAGAGAATATACTCCTGGCATCCCATGTGACAACCAAAGTTAGTACATACGGTAGAGGTCCTATAATTCAATTAACCAAGCACTTTCTTATCTGTTGCTTGAGTAAACATTGGCTTAAGGCCCCACGTTGATCTCTGTAATTCTTAGGAATAAGGTGTTCCAGTTACACATTGCATTGGTCATTGACGGCTCATTTTTTCGTCTATGTTAAACGAACCAGCAGCTTACAAACCTTTTGAAATGAACCCTTTTCGTTGTTATCCTGGAATTTCCTACCCGAAACTCTCACTCGTCACACGTCTTTGTTATCGCAGCAGGCTATCGTTACCAGTTACTGAGGACATTCAAATGTGTGCAATCAACGCACCGAAAACTAGCTGCGGCATCTAGAAATAGGTTGAACAAAGTGATCCGTTCAAATACTGATTTTTAATTCGTCAAGCTTATAAAAGACGCATTGTGGTGAAAATGCAAAAGACGTACAATTTGACCTCATGCTGCCCCAACTGTCTTCATTTATCTATGCATCTGTCACTTCGTGTGACGTAGAAATGTCATTTTCTGTGTTTAAGAATGCGCTGAGAGATAAAGGGATGAGCTTAAATCAAGACAATTTGGAGAAATTAGTTGTTGTACAATATTTCAAAAAGAACTGAATTTTAATAATTTAATAGACCACAGAATTTGTGTATATAAAGCGATTACATGTCATTTTAAGCACAAATCTATTATAGGCCTATTTCCCTTAAAGCATTCCACAACATGGTAACGAGGACAAGTGCACGCACACAACTATCGTCAGGTTCATGAAAGATCCTAGTTTTGCAGAGTTTATAGTGATATCCATGAATTGCCATAGAATTGACAAAATGTCGGATATCCTGGTTTGTATCGGTCCAAGTTCTATTCGTCATTGTTTCAGTCGAGTAGAATTCAGTACAAATATCATTCCTTCTGGCCAATCTTTTATCCAGAAGTTTCTTCCAATGGTCTGTATACGGCAGAGCGAGCTTGAATCTCAAATCTTCAGTTAAAAAAGGCTCCTTTGCAAGTTCATAAACCAATCTTGATCTAGTAAATCTGGACACACAGAGGGTTGTCTTTAAGAATCGGGCTTTGATTTTTCTAGTGTGTGTAGGTCATTCTTTGTTAGCTTATCCCAAATGATTTCCAGTCCATATGTCAAAAAAGGAATTATTTTTGCGTCAAACAAGAACATGGCCGTCTTAAGAGATAATATATTTAAATTCTTTATGTCAAATACTGCTTTCATAGCTGCCGCATCAGGTAGCCTAATATAAAGTCTAAAGGAGTTTAATGTCGTCTGCATCGTCAAGCCCAGATATTTAAAACTGTTTACGTTGTGTAATGTCTCTGCTTTATAAATCACTATGTCACTTGATGGTATTCGTCCTCCCTTCCTGAAAATCATGTAGACAATATTTTCAATGTTCACTTGTAATTCATTTGTATCTGTCCACTTCTCCAGTGCATCCAGTGCTTTTTGTAGCTCTTTAACATCGTGTGATCCTAGAACCGTATCATCAGCATATAAATACATGGTTACTTCGTTCGACACCTCTTTTATCGCTTGAACCACTAACAGACAGCTACATTAAACAATAAAGAACTGAATTTTGATAGTGCATATTTTCCAGCTTATTGTGCATGTTTTGCCATATTTAATGCACGCATATTTTGAGATTTCATAGTGCATGGAAATCCTGGCTCTAATCATTACCTTCAATATTAAAAGGGGATATGAGTAAGATTGTTCCCTTAGTGTATGCGCTTACAAGGCAGTGTCTCGTAATAGCGGGGTGACGTGAGTGGAGTACTTTAATGTAAAAAATAAAACAGATGCAAGAGTTCATTGCTTTCTGAAGTTTCTTTTTTTGTTCCTCGGTAGCGTCAACTAATACAGAAGATGAGTATGGGTAACACGCGAATCTTTTTTTTTCATAGAGTGTGGAAAATGCAACAGGTCAATTCTGAGCATGTAAAGCGAATCAGATACTCGTACTTTCCTGCAAGTTTCAGTTATTTGTTCATTTCAGTCCACGGTTTAATTTATAGTGATCCCAAGGCTTTTCATAGACACCTGGAATGATATTAGCACGCCACTGAACATGAGTGGCAGCGAGGGTCTTTCTTTCCTTTTTTACAAGTTGTTTTACGTCACACCGACACAGAAGATAGGTCTTATGGCCAATACGGGACAGGACAGGGCTAGGAGTGGGAAGGAAGTGACCATGGCCCTGATCAAGTTACAGCCCCAGCATTTGCCTGGCGTGAAAATGAGAAACCGCGGAAAACCATCTTCAGGGCTTCCGACACTGGGAGACTTTGAACCCACTATTTCCCGAATGCAACCTCACAGTCCATTATTTGTCTAGATAATCTATCCTCCTCCATTCGCCTCATATGACCTCACCACCGAAGCCAGTTTACGCACATAGCTTCATCAATAGAATTCATTCTGTAACGGTTCAAATCCTGTTACAAAGTGATATCTGTATTTTTATTCTTATTATGTCCGTATTATTATTATTATTTTATCTGCGAGATTACTATTATTGTAACATAATTATTATTCAATTCGATTCTGCAATGCTTGTCGCTTGCGTGATTGTAGTTAAATGTATGCATACATACGTATGTGTAGATTAACACTAAAGACATGTACAGTAAAGAATTGCTGTATATCAGATGTGGATGTGACATTGATACATTGTGCAATATTGCTGGAGTAAATGCAGAGTCATTGCTACGTCATGGCTACGTCATCGTGAGTATGTAGCACTGAACTCACTTACTTTGAGAAACCCAGGCCGCTACAGCCTATTTCGCCATTGTAGATAACACTTGTCGCGAGGTGGGGGTATATTATAGTTATTTCTGGAGGTTACGTAAGTGCGTCAACCTAACGTCTATATAAGCTGGGTGTATCTTGTAGCGTCAGTCATTATTCAATTGGAAGCAGAGGCCTAAGTCGGTCAGTCAACGAGAGTCAACGAGTGTGAACCAAATGGAGAAGACTCAATGAGCCCATAGTCGTTGGTCATTGAGAGAGTGAGGCCAAAGTTGGTCGGTCTCTTAGTTGAGGATACGGACGGGAAGACTTGCAATGAGGTCATACAGTGCAGACTTACAGAGAAGTCATATGATATGGAGAAGAAGCAGTCACATGGATACATCACCAAATTAGGCGTGGCACATCTACAGTAAACACCAGATCTAAGGAATACGTCGTAATTACACTCAAAGTGTTGAAGGTACAGTCAAGTGAAACAGTGAGGGATATATTTCGTATAAATTGTTAAATGTCCGGTCAAGAAGAATTCAAATTCATGCCTAGTTTCTTTCAGCTGCAATGTCATAATGTCATATTCTCATCTGTTTTGATCGCAGCAATTCTCACTATTTTATTGACATTATTTAAAGAATATATTTTCTTCTGTCAAATGAATTCGTAGTATTATTTCAATGACAGTAAAATATCTTAACCTAAAAATTAATGGGGAAACCAAACGCCAATGTCCTTTTCCCAGAACTTATATGGTATGTTGTCAAAAGTAAGCTTATTACCCCACACCCTAGAGATAGTCAAGATTCTCATTCTATTATTACTGCACTGAGTGGCAGCTGGCGCCCTTCAAATAACGTATGTGTAAGTAAGCAGGTAACAAGTAAGTGCGAGTACAAGGTCCGACGATTGTGTATTTTATTTTATGAATATTAATTTTCATATTTTCCATTTTAAATGCAGATATATCATATTTTTCAATTTAAATGCAGTTTTATATATGTTTCAAAAGATAGTCAGCAAGTCACGAACATCTCTCAATTCCTAAATTAGCCTTTATTTCCTCATTCTGAGTATCCTCCTGCCATTGTTCCCACCTGCTTGTACCAGCGATCACTCTCGCTACTTTCACGTCTGTTACTTCTAACTTAAGAATACGATATCCTGAGCCCACCCAGCTTTCATTGCCGTACTACAAAGCTGGTCTGGAAAACAGACCAGTGTAAATATAGTTTCATCCGGGAGCTGACTTCCTTCTTACAGAATACTGTTGATTGCAACTGCGACCTTACTGCATTAGCTTTACTACACCTTGATTCAATCTCACTTACTCTAGTACCATTCTGGGAGAACACCGGACAGTGATTTTACTAAAAATGAAAAATCCACAGCCTGTTTCCAGTCAGTTTACCGGGTCAGGAATGGAATGAATGAAGCCCCCCTAGCGGCGAGGATAGGAATTGTGCCGGCTGCCGAAGCATGTCGCACTCCTCTGGGGCAATGATTAATGAATGACAGATGAAATGAAACTATATTGGAGAGTGCTGCTGGAATAAAATGTGACAGGGAAAACCGGAGTACCCGGAGAAAAACCTGTCTCACCTCAGCTCTGTCCAGCACAAATCTCACAGGGAGTGACCGGGATTTAAACCACGGAACCCAGTGGTGAGAGGCCGGCGCGCTGCTGGCTGAGCCACGGAGGCTGAGATTGTACTAAAAACAAATATACACTGACTGACAGAGCAAATGCAACACCAAGAAGGAGTGGTCAGAACTTTATGCCAATTGCAGGGTAGACTGACGTCACTGAGGTATGCTCATGATGTGAAATGCGCCGCTGTGCTGCGCACGTAGCGAACGATAAATGGGACACGGCGTTGGCGAATGGCCCACTTCGTACCGTGATTTCTCAGCCGACAGTCATTGTAGAACGTTTTGTCGTGTCCACAGGACACGTGTATAGCTAAGAATGCCAGGCCACCGTCAACGGAGGCATTTCCAGCAGACAGACGACTTTACGAGGGGTATGGTGATCGGGCTGAGAAGGGCAGGTTGGTCGCTTCGTCAAATCGCAGCCGATACCCATAGGGATGTGTCCACGGTGCAGCGCCTGTGGCGAAGATGGTTGGCGCAGGGACATGTGGCACGTGCGAGGGGTCCAGGCGCAGCCCGAGTGACGTCAGCACGCGAGGATCGGCGCATCCGCCGCCAAGCGGTGGCAGCCCCGCACGCCACGTCAACCGCCATTCTTCAGCATGTGCAAGACACCCTGGCTGTTCCAATATCGACCAGAACAATTTCCCGTCGATTGGTTGAAGGAGGCCTGCACTCCCGGCGTCCGCTCAGAAGACTACCATTGACTCCACAGCATAGATGTGCACGCCTGGCATGGTGCCTGGCTAGAGCGACTTGGATGAGGGAATGGCGGAACGTCGTGTTCTCCGATGAGTCACGCTTCTGTTCTGTCAGTGATAGTCACCGCAGAAGAGTGTGGCGTCGGCGTGGAGAAAGGTCAAATCCGGCAGTAACTGTGGAGCGCCCTACCGCTAGACAACGCATCATCATGGTTTGGGGCGCTATTGCGTATAATTCCACGTCACCTCTAGTGCGTATTCAAGGCACGTTAAATGCCCACCGCTACGTGCAGCATGTGCTGCGGCCGGTGGCACTCCCGTACCTTCAGGGGCTGCCCAATGCTCTGTTTAAGCAGGATAATGCCCGCCCACACACTGCTCGCATCTCCCAACAGGCTCTACGAGGTGTACAGATGCTTCCGTGGCCAGCGTACTCTCCGGATCTCTCACCAATCGAACACGTGTGGGATCTCATTGGACGCCGTTTGCAAACTCTGCCCCAGCCTCGTACGGACGACCAACTGTGGCAAATGGTTGACAGAGAATGGAGAACCATCCCTCAGGACACCATCCGCACTCTTACTGACTCTGTACCTCGACGTGTTTCTGCGTGCATCGCCGCTCGCGGTGGTCCTACATCCTACTGAGTCGATGCCGTGCGCATTGTGTAACCTGCATATCGGTTTGAAATAAACATCAATTATTCGTCCGTACCGTCTCTGTTTTTTCCCCAACTTTCATCCCTTTCGAACCACTCCTTCTTGGTGTTGCATTTGCTCTGTCAGTCAGTGTATTATTGTATGTGTCATGTACGCAAAGATCTATAGCGGACTCATCGTATATTCAACGGTGCCTGCCTCGTCCAGAAACACTCGTTTATCTCTTATCCACACAACAAAGTATTCACGATTAGCTATACATAGAGGCAGGATTTTTTCGCATTAACGCTAAACGCGACACCAATTTTTTGAAGCGATTTTGAGATATCTTGACTAATCGTATGATTCTGGTTAAGAAAATGGTGATTTTGTATTTTGCGGATTACAACTTTTTTGCGATTGAGTGCGAAACTGCTGCGAAATTCATGAAAAAACCGAGCTTGAAATTGTATTCCAGAAGACCGAATGAGAATTTCTCAATTTGACACAAGTACCTTTTCATTTTAATATTCTAGAAAACCCCTTAATGATGTGGCCATTTAGGGTTTAAAGGACTATAATATAGCCCTAATAAAGATTACATACGGAGTAATAAATTACTATCTATATTGTTTCTACAGCATTTATACATCTTTCACATAAATAATTCATAAATCACACGAACGAGAATTTGTATTAATAACTACGTAGTATGTGCTCGATCGTGTTAGATGTTTCTAAACCGTTTAATAAAATGCAAAAGAATAACTATATGTATTAACGTACATCGTTTTCACTTTTAATATTTCACTCCCTTTCCACCCCCGCCCGTAGGGTTGTCTTACCCTACAGTTTTCTTTCCTAAACAGTAAGTCATATGAGTATCATGTTTGGTTGAGAGCTATGCTGGAACATGCAAACGTACATCCATTAATCTCGGTCATTTTGGACATTCCTTTAACCCCTTCTAATCCCCATCCCGATTGGGAATGAACTTTGGCTCATACGGCATCCAGATTGACACGGTTTATCTCATCTACCCCTAAGACTATGAAGTCGCCACTAATACTGATCATTTTTAGGATTTTTACATTTCACCCATTTCTTTAGGGGTGTAGGGGTTTCTTGCCCCTACAGTAAATTTTCCAGATATTAAGTTATATGTGTATCTAGTTTTGTTGAGAGCCTACTGAAGTATACACACACCTTCACCCGTAATCTTTGTCATTTTCGACATTTTCTTTCTTCACTCCTTCTCACCCCCTATGCAATGGGGACTGAACTTGGACTTTTCATTTTTATATGCCGTTTATATAGGAAAAAGAAGAATACCGTAAGATAAGTTTTGAGGAACATATCATAATCCTCACATACCGTTGGTTAGGCAACCCACAGATCAGACTTGTCATGCGGTTTACTTTCCTTCCCCTATTTTCTTTTCACTTTTCCTTTCTCACCCCCTATGCCGAACTACCCATCAGATTTCGTTCAAATCACTTCCTAAACCCTCCCACGAGTAATAAGAACAAATTGTGAAATTTTCAACCAGATCACTCCAACAGTCCACTCGAGACATACATACATTCATTATATATGAATGGGTGAAAACCATAACGGTATAAGTGACATTTAAAAAAAAAAAATGAGTTAAGTGCAGATGTAACTCCGGGAGGATGTATCCTTTCACCAGCAAAGAGATACAAGTGATGGCGATAATATTCTGCGCTCTAGTGATAGGTGGTATAACTACAAATAGCATGTTTCCACACGACTTCTCACGCCATAGCGGTACAAGTAACAAGATGGCGGAAGGAGCTGACAAGCATGCATCTGGCTTACTTTACAAAGAAGAATATGCGTATCAGATCGGGAAATCCGCTTTGGAAATGATTCAGTGTTATTCTGAAACAAGTGAAGAAGACGTTGCAACACAAGATTCAGCAGTAGATGGCGATTATGTTCCAGATGGTGGTGGTGGTGGTGATTATTGTTTTAAGAGGAAGTACAACTAGGCAACCATCCTCTCTATAACACTAATCAGAGGGAAGAATGGAAGGGGTCCGACACTTCGAAAAATGAAGATATCGGCCAAAGGAAGGCAAGGGCCACGAAGGGCGTGAAAATGAAAGACTCCCTAGCCCTCGCAAACCTAATAGCGTCGGGGTCGGAAAAGAACAAGAGTTGACCAAGAGAGGTCGGATAGAATAGATGAAAGTGAGGAGCCTGACACAAGTAAGTGGAAGCAATGCCAGGACTCAGCTGAGGGCCCCGTGGTTGCCAACCCACGCTCCAAAGTTCAGAGCCCCTGGGGCCCCTTTTAGTCGCCTCTTACGACAGGCAGGGGATACCGTGGGTGTTATTCTACCGCCCCCACCCACAGGGGGACAATACTTACTTGTTTTGAGTTATTCTCTGTTGTGTGTTCCAGATGAAGGTAATATTCACAGCTTTGTTTTGCATGAAAGTTCACGTGTTTCAGTGTCTGTGTTTACATATTTTTTGTGTCAAAATTACACGTACAATTACAGAGGGAATATTTTTTTTAGACTGAGATTTCTTCACTGCGTGTGATGATACTCTTATAACACGTCAGAAAATTCCTAAACACCAGTGGGAGGTTACTTTCTGTTAAATGCTACTTATACCGTTCTGACAGTGAATCATATCTCATGTTGACATTCACCTACATTCTCATTATTCACGGTCTGAACTGCTAACAATGCGGTATTTAAATTGTTAATGAGAAAGATACTTGGTGGATGTGATTAATTAGCTAAGTGGCTTAGTTGGTGGCTTCCCACTCGAAAGTCTGAGGTTCGAATCCCGGTGTTATCAAATAGGCAACGAACCATCAGTGTCTCACAGGCGTGAGTATGGGAATGGATAATGTTTCCCTTACTCTTTATTCTTTCCTTCTGCCACCCTTGGCCCTGCCTTTTTCAAATAAGTTGTAATAATAATAATAATAATAATAATAATAATAATAATAATAATAATAATAATAATAACAATAATAATAATAATTTTGTGTGTTCTTCACAAGCCCTTATAGTTAGACCTCCAGAGATTCTGAGAAGCGTGGGCGGCATCTGCCGTGTAGAAGCTGTGTATCATTGTAGTGCAGTAATGAAATGAAAATGGTGTATGGCTTTTAGTGCCGGGAGTGTCCGAGGACAAGTTCGGCTCGCCAGGTGCAGGTCTTTTGATTTGACTCCCGTAGGCGACCTGCGCGTCGTGATGAGCATGAAAATGTTGATAAAAACGACCACACATACACCCAGCCCCCGTGCCAGCGGAATTAACCAATTATGGTTAAAATTTCCGACCCTATCGGGAATCGAACCAGGGACCCTTGTGACCAAAGGCCAGCACGCTAACCAGTTAGCCATGGAGCCGGACTTAAGGATGTTACCTTGCGTTTACCAAACCCCTACGCTTTGATGGCTAGAGAATACTGATGGCATTAGCCGTTATTTTCATACGAAATAATGTATTCGGAACTATTGTACTTTAATAACATAACATGTACAATAGATACCATTGTCGTCTAGGAGTACTTTTTGAGATCCATATTCCAAGGGTCATGCATTCAATTTCCAGCTTTGCTAAGAATGTAAATTCTGGTCTGAGTTCTGAAAATAATGTTGTACACTCAGCCTCCGAGGAGAGCTAAGTAGAGGTGGATTTGAATCCAATCTCTTCCTAGAAGTGACTTTCCGTGGTTTCCCACTTCTTCCGGGCAAATGTGGGGATGGTGTCTAACCCCAAGCCAGGATTGGCTCCTTCCGATACCAGCCCCAATTACAAGCGCGTGCACAAACAGACACACACAGGTATATGGGCCTGATGACCGCAATGCTGCAAACATCTAAATGGAATAACATCATTATTCTACATAAGATAACAAAATCTCAACACCGATGTCTATTGCTATTACATATACATTTGTAGATCTATATACAGTATAATAATGGTACTCATGTCATTTACCCTGTCTTAAATGCTCTCAATATTTATCTTTTACAGACATCTCCCCTGTGGACGGAAATGTGCATCGAACATCCCAATCACTACCTAAGGAGGACTTCAAAGAAGCACCTTCAACTTCAACTCCAGAAAGGAATGCACCAAGGAAAAGGAAGCGGAACACAGCAACATGGAAGGCAAATAAAAGAAAAAGTCTAAGAAATTTGGGACAAGAATACATATCTGTATCTGGAAATATTGTTCCTGCAAAGACCTACCAACCTTTTCAACATAACTGCCGATACGAGTGCAACACATTCACAGAAGAGAGACGAAAAGCAATTCATGAAGAGTATTGGGAAACTGGGTTTGGCAGTTACAGACCAGCTTCATTGTAAATTGCGTATCTGTTGTGAAACCAAGTCGCCACAAACAAAATGCGAAGAAAACAAAAAAGAAGAGCACAGTTATTACCTTAGATGGGAAAAGAGTATGCAAGGAGTTTTTTCTTAAAACTTTGGATATAACCAATCGTCGTTTTACCACAGTTACATTACAATCACCGCAAGTGGAAGGCTTTTCTCCTGTTGACAAGCGTGGTAAGCATGCTCCAGGAAATAAGTTATCAGATGACCAACTCAACCCTGTTCGTAATCATATAAAGAGTTTTCCACATTACTGCAGCCACTATTCACGCAAGCATAACCCAAATAAAATGTATCTGTCCCCTGATCTGTCTGTATCAAAAATGTATGAACTGTATACAGCAAAGTGTGCAGAAGATGGCATCTCACCCGTAAAATCATGTATTTATCGCCGGGTGTTTAACTCAGAGTTTAACCTATCATTCTATAAGTTGAAAAGTGATACGTGTAACACTTGTGACAGACTAGAAAATGCTATTAAAGCAGAGACTTGCCCTACTAAGAAACAAAGTCTTCTTCTGGAGAAGAAACTGCATCTTAGACGAGCTGACCAAGCAAGAGCTGCCAAGAGAAAGGACATAGAAAAAGCAAAAAGTAGTCAGGTTCATGTCATAACGTTTGATCTTCAGAAGACACTGCCCACTCCACTACTGACCACAAACCTTATTTATTACAAGAGACAGCTATGGACATACAACTTGGGCATACATGATTGCAAAACAGACGAAGCGTACATGCACATGTGGTCAGAGAATATTGCATCTCGCGGTGCTTCAGAAATTCGTTCATGCCTACTAAGGTACGTTAAGACGTTGCCAGCTGATACAAAACACCTCATTGCTTATAGTGATAGCTGCGGTGGACAAAACAGAAACCAGATAATTGCTCGCTTTTGGCTCTTCATTGTTGTTAATACTGGCATTTAAGTAGTCGACCATAAATTCCTGATGCCAGGCCACAGCTATCTAGAAAACGATGCAGATTTTGCTCATGTAGAGAAAAAGAAAAAGAAAACCCAGTATGTGTTTGTGCCTCGTGACTGGATGCAGATAGCTGAGGAAGCAAGACCTCAGTTTCATGTTGTTGAAATGGATCAAGAAAATTTTTTCTCGACTGAACCGATAGCAGAAGTTTTTGTAAACAGAAAAGTTGATACAGATAGGCAAAAAGTCAGCTGGTTAAAAATGAGATGGATGCAGTACAGGAAAAGTGACCCAAAGGCATTGTACTTCAAGGAAACACTGAACGAGGAAATCGAATTTCTCAAAGTAAACTTTGCTCGACCATGCAGACCAGCAAAGATACCAGCCGACCTACCACGTCTTCGAGATTCATCAGTTGAACTGAAGAAAGCGAAGCTGGACGACTTAATGTCACTGTTGCCTTACATTCCACCAGTGTACCACAACTTTTATAACAATCTAAGGACAAAAGGGAGCCAAACAGACAGATGTGGATCTGAGTCCACTGCCCGTCCTCGTGGTCGCCCTCGAATTCGCAGATGTCGGTCATTGATTACAGACAGAAAGAAACAATTAGAAGGATGTATTGAATTAGAAGAAGAAGAAGAAGTGATTTGAGTGACTGAGAAAGGAGTAAAGGAAGGTCTGTGAGATCCCAATGCAATATACATTTGGAGACAGAGTGATACAAGTGACATTCCAGAGATGAATATTTTGTGTCATAAGGGTACAAGTGAACTAAATTTCCTTGGTATCTGTACCTATATGAATGGAAAAATTTTATTTTGACTGTCTGTTATGCTAATCACTTGACCATTAAATGTGCAATATCTATTTTTTTGTTTTATTCCATACCTGACTTTATACGAGTATTAAGATGTTTAAATGCCTTTTTCTCTGAATGATCAAAATGTTACTTATACCGTTATGGTTTTCACCCATTCATATAGAGGGAGAAGATTTTAGAAAATGTTTGCAGCGAAATTCAACCGATGGATTAAGGCCTATTTCACGAAATAACGCGAATAATTGTTTCCCCTTCACGAAATCGTACATAAATTAAGGCAGAAACTCATGCCTCCAGCTATAACCCATAAGGTATTTTCTGTTTTCGTATGAAGTTGACAAGGAATGGACACAGGGAGGCTTACGTAGCGCTTCAATTCGTCCGAAAAGGACATTTTCGTACACGACGGTTTTACGGATTAGTAAACAGGATAATGAGTTGCGTTTCATCCGAGCCTGCTGATGAGTCGCACCTTGAGGGAGAGTGCGAGATATTGTTGACATTCGAACCAGAGTTTTCAAGGAGAACAATCTACAGTATTCGTAGGACGGAGTTCACAACAACCAAAAGAGGCCAACCAAGTTTGATATGAAATGAACACCGGTACACAAAGAAGCGGGTAAAGGTTTGTGGTACAGTGACTCCAAATTTTAACACAATAAACAATGGAATATTTTATACGTTGTATATAAATTTCAGAATTTTATGTTTCCAAGAGTAAAAAGTTAATTTATCAATTTTTGAGGTTTCTTGGCTCAGGATGGTTGGAAAATAGCGATCTTGGTCGCATTGCAATCTTTATGCTGTATGACTGTGAAATACATACGTGATTCACATCTTTTATATCAATTTGTATTTTTATTCGATAATGGAGTCAGACCATTTATACTTGACACGTTAATCATATCAACTGTTTTGCTGAGCACTACTATATAATCCTTTTGTTTATCTTATGGTATTCGTTCCTTTCGATGGAACTTCCAAAACTTAGATTTAAACAGAAGAGAGGGTCTCGCGTAAAGCGGACCCCACCCTCTCTGTTCCACGAAACCCGTAACAATATTCTAGAATCTTGAAAACGTCGAGATTTATGCCATAATATTGTGAGTAGTAATACCGGGATATCATATGAATAGAAAATACTTCTTCAACTCAACCTCATGTTTTCTTTTTTATATAGCAAAATATTTTTTCACCATTATACATAGTCAGTTTACTCGATGAACATTATATACGAAGGTGGATCAAATATAAATGGGATTTTATTTTTTATTTAAATTCATTTATTGAAAAAAAACAAGGCCATTACAATTTATTTCTCCACACAGTTTCCTGCTTTGGAAATGCATTTGTCCCACCGAATGGGCAGCTTAGGGTCGTGTCACCAGCCAGTTGTGCACTCTCGTCATGTTCAAATCGTTGCCCTCCTTCAGTTTCTTTAAGCGGTCCGAACAAATGGAAATCGCATGGCGATAAGTCCGGGTTGTAAGGAGAATGATCAAGTGTAGTTCAGTGCATTTCCTGTAGCTTGAAGACAGTTCGAGCTGCAGTATGGGGCCGCGCATTGTCGTGTCGGATCGGTTGATCTCGCCTTTTGCGGCGATATGCAACCCTCGTCTTGTTCAACAGCTCGCAGTAGTACGCAGCATTGATTGTGCGTCGCTCATGCACGTCGATCGTCGTTAATAATGTCTTTAACTGCACGAATGTTTTCGTCTGTAGTGCTGGTCCGAACACGGCGATCGTGTTGCTGATTTTCCACACGTTCTCGCCCTTCCTTGAACGTTTTATGCCAGGCAAACACACGCGTCCTTGACAATGTTTGATCACCGAACTGTGCAGTCAATCTCTGACAAATTTCCGCCACTGTAACTCCTTCACGAGCAAGAAATGTTATAATTATGCGTTGCGCAGTGGAGAGGTGCACCTGTCGCTCCGACATCGTGAGCGTTACTGACGAAACGGGGGGAAATATCTAACAGCACGCTCCCCCCACTCCTAACGGTCCCGCCTAAGCATAGCAGAAGCGCGGGGCCAGTCCTACCATTTGTTGATGTTCAGGAACAAAAATCCCGTTTATATTTGAGCGACCTTCGTAGTACCGCAGATTTATACAATCGAGTGCACACGCCACCGATACCAACGCTAGAAATCAGGCCATCGTCCCCTACTCAAGGATGAACAAACGAAGCAGTGTGGACAGGACAGCTGTTGTAGTCTGTGGTGTTGAATTGCGCGACCATAGGATGGAAAACATATTACCAACGACAGTGAATTAATTAAAAAAAGCTCCTGAGGTGCACAATGTTGCAGGCCAAGAAAGCTCGCAAGGAGGCCGACACATCGATTTCACATGTAGGCATTTTTTAAAAGTTTAATATGGTGGAAGGACACTTCGCTCTAAATATTTTTAAAATAATCTGTTACATTTGACAGTTACACCTAATTTAGCAAGAAAAATCCTTTTATGTATTGACATTTTAATTGAAATGAAACACCAACATACAAACCTTTACTTATGTGCCTACTGAAAAGTATTCATGTGTTTCTTTAGTAATACGAGGGTCTCATTTAGTTAGAAATCTAAAGCAATGTTTTATCATCTGCATTTCAATGAAAAGATTCCACTGTTTTGTATTTTTAAATACAATGAAATAATAGAAATAGTCTATAACAGCACAAATCAATTTAGGCCTACTTTGTTTAAACCAAACAGGTTTTCGGAAGTTAAATTCCATCACAGTAACGTACATAATATTTACATTTAAAACTGAAATGTGGTTACACATGAGAATGCTCAGAATAATCTGGACAAAATTTTGTAACTAATAATGAAATGTTAAGGAGAGCTAGAACGGGTACATCATCAACAACAGCACTGAACAACTCTTCAAGTTAGCTACAGAAAGGACCGGATATGTCATTTGAAGTAGAAGAATTGTAGAGCCGAGTGGGCTACTTCCATGGAGCTTTTAAACCTTAACTACGGATGTTAAAATTTTGTACGTAGTCACTGACGTGAGGTCTCGCGGACCAGAAATATGGGTTAGAAAATGTCAAAGTATTAATTTGGATGTATTAACTACGAATTCTAATAAAACACACATTATTGAATTAAAATACATAAAACATACGCAGGTCCAATTAATTGAAGGAACAAGAATCCACCTGATCGATACTTTCACTTTTATTTAGCCTTAGGCTATTTCAATAGACATTAGATTAAAAGTTCAGAACATGTTTCGAATGCGTTGCATTCATCATCAGCTGCTTGCATTTGGCAAAAGTAAAAATTAGCTAAAAACAGTCTCACAATTTTCTTAAAACCTTAAAAACAAGTGTTAGTAGTGCGTGTGTGAATGGATGGGGGGGGGGGAAGAGGGGGGGGGGGGGGATGCATTGAAGGCGTTTGTTAGTTAAACTAAGACTTATTATTAAAAATCTTAATATTAAAAACACTGATGGACTAAAATACAATTCACTATGAGTCTTGTGAATTTTCCATGAGTTCGTTGATTACTGAAGGACTTGTATGCACTGTGAAGTATTTCTGTTGAGCTATTAGTAAAAAGTTTCCTTGAGAAGGCATCCGGTGTTTTCACGTCTCTTATCTCCTGTTGAGTGGAGAGGTGTGGCTTGTTTCGAATATGAAGTTTGCTAATTTGTAGTTTGTATGAAAACAGTTGGATCGTCTGTATCACGATCTGTAACCTTGTCTTGCGTGTTACGTATTGTAACAATACAAGGCTGAAGGCAGCCGGATTAAACCCACTCCCGCAGCACGGGAAGTTAAACTAACACGCAAGACAAGGTTACAGATCGTGATACAGACGATCCAACTGTTTTCATACAAACTACAAATTAGCAAACTTCATATTCGAAACAAGCCACACCTCTCCACTCAACAGGAGATAAGAGACGTGAAAACACCGGATGCCTTCTCAAGGAAACTTTTTACTAATAGCTCAACAGAAATACTTCACAGTGCATACAAGTCCTTCAGTAATCAACGAACTCATGGAAAATTCACAAGACTCATAGTGAATTGTATTTTAGTCCATCAGTGTTTTTAATATTAAGATTTTTAATAATAAGTCTTAGTTCAACTAACAAACGCCTTCAATGCATCCCCCCCCCCCTCTTCCCCCCCCCATCCATTCACACACGCACTACTAACACTTGTTTTTAAGGTTTTAAGAAAATTGTGAGACTGTTTTTAGCTAATTTTTACTTTTGCCAAATGCAAGCAGCTGATGATGAATGCAACGCATTCGAAACATGTTCTGAACTTTTAATCTAATGTCTATTGAAATAGCCTAAGGCTAAATAAAAGTGAAAGTATCGATCAGGTGGATTCTTGTTCCTTCAATTAATTGGATCTTATAGTCGATACGGATATGAAGTGGATAGTATGTAACACATACGCAGGTAACAGCACCAGAAGTAATATTACTCGTAAGGTTGTAGTTTCTATGGACAAAACAAAAGTCTTCGAAAATGTCTGAGTATTCGTTCACACAACGGAGCATATTAAAAGCTACTTAGAACAATTATTATCACACGCATCAGAAAAAAATGTGCAACACTTTGTTTCATCTTATAAAACAGATACCTCTTCTGAGATTTTTGTAACATAAGAGTCTCTTTGTTTAAAAAAAAACATGGGTTCACCAGTCTCATTTTTGACGGAACACGATTATAATTCATATACAAATTCAATGCCAATGTCTGCACTTCACAAATAAAAAGAAAAGTAAGCTCATGCCCTTGCCCCGAGGTGGTGGAGCTCCTTCCTTGCACACTCTCAATAGAGGTGAGCTCTATATATCATTTCGACCATATGTCAGCCCTCCTGCCATTTTAAAATCTTATAGCAGTAATGGGAATTGAATCTGTGCTTCTGAGGATGGTGGGTATTAGTGCTATCACACTATGGAAGCGTACATTTCATAAATGGGGAATACACAAAGAGTGGCACTTAGTTACTTAACTACGGATGTGAAGTCCCAGAGAATGAGCTCTTACAAGAGTCACTTCCAGAAAATACTGGAAGCTTTGATCATGATGGGAACACAGTGAAGACTGGAATTTACGAAGCTAGACAGAGAAAGAGAGTTTTAAGACATCTGATGCAAGCGAAGGTCAGAAAATTCGGGGCTGAGTGACCTCGCGTCAGTAGTTATGGATTAAGCATATTAAACATTTTATAAAAATCAACTAAAAGATCCATGGTTTTTGCGTGTGGGCCCATGGTGTCCAGGGGGCACTTAACCCTCTCAGTGCACACTGATTTTAATGTGACGCGGACTGCACACTGGGGTCTGCTGGACCCAATTATTAAAATATTAAAATATGCATGTATATTTAATTTTGTAATATTCCTTTACTCACTAGTTATCTTCTTAAAGATTCTCCTTTAGGAATGATATCGAAAAGAATAGTTTGAATTAAATACAGATTTATTAACACACAAAAACTAACATAGTATAAATTTTCTGATTGAAAACACACAGGAAAAGTTATGATTTTTGTTAGAAACAAGTAATAAGTTCTGTAATTGATAAGATATAAAATAGTGTATAATAGACTTTGATGAAAATCAAGAGCAAATATGGACATGAATATCACAGTACTTCATCTTGCACAGCACTTTGAACTTGTCACTTTTTCACACACACTCCTCGCAGATCTGTGCACGGTGTTCATCACACATTGGCCTCTTGCAGGAACGGCAGGTCAATTTAGTTTTCCTGTCCTTACTTCTTGGGCAAAATGAACATCTCTGTTTCCTCAAAAGTCCTTCCTGTGGTTGTGGTCTCGGTTCGATTCCCAGTAATTCTTGAAGCGCGACTCTCAAAGGTCTTCTCAGTGTTGGAATTTCCACTCTGGTTTGGAGGTAGGGCTCAATGAGACCCCATGCTAGTTCATGGATGAAGTTCCGCCGAGGTGTTTTCAACTGTGGGTTTGCAAGGAAAAATACCATACCATTTACACTTGCCTGATCAAGCATTCCAAATAGTACTCTCAGAGGCCATCTTCTTGTTGCTCGGGCTGTACTGTAATTTCCACATAGCTGATCAAATGTATCCGTACCTCCTTTTGTATTATTGTAGTCCATTACCATTTTGGGTTTTTCCGTGGTGTTGTCAAGGGTGCCTGAATCATGCATGGTTGACGAGATGAGAACTACTTTTTTCTTTTTTGGTGTAAAGGACACTAGAGTTTTGTTGTTGTCGAATGCAAACAGGGATTCTTCTACAGTTTTCCCTTGCAGCAAATTAGGTGGTATCTCAGGTTTGTTTTTTCTCAAGGTACCCAGCATCGTCAAGTTGAAGTCCCGGGCCATTGTGTCAAACAACGGTATGGATGAAAACCAATTATCCATTATATTTCTTCCCGTACTGTGTATTGGTTCGGAGAGTTTCCTCACATAGTAAGAAGGAACACTCTCTTTTCTTTCCATTGATACCTTCCCTACATACGGAATTGCATTGAGCATATAAAATGTTTTTGAGTCATTCATCATGACTATTTTTATTCCGTATTTTCCTGGTTTTGATGCAATATAAACACGAACTGGGCAGTTTCCTCTGAAGTTTAGCAGCTGTTCATCTATCGTACAGTATTCAAAAAACCAAACCAAACCCCATGGCACTACAGCCCTTGAAGGGCCTTGGCCTACCAAGCGACCGCCGCTCAGCCCGAAGGCCTGCAGATTACGAGGTGTCGTGTAGTCAGCACGACGAATCCTCTCGGCCGTTATTCTTGGCTTTCGAGACCGGGACAGTATTCAAAGGGAGTATAAAATGCCTTATAATTACTAATAAAAATCTCCCAGATATCTCTGATGGGTGCAAACTTATCAGATTCTCGTCTTTCGTTGCGAGTTGTCCTATCATCGAACCGAAGGCACGATAGCAAGAACTGAAAGCGCCGCATGGGCATAGTAGCTCTAAACAGAGAGTGTCCAAATTTGTCAGACCATAACTCTTCTGGACATAAGTGGGCTGACTTCTGAACACCGCCAAGATATAGTAGTCCAATGCAGGCCTTTATTTCATTAGAACTGATATTCGTGTGGTAGCTGAGTAGCTGTCGACATTCAGAGCGCCTTTGCTCAATCTCCTCATTAGTATGTTGAACAATAGTGTCAATAATCTGGGCATTTACAAGAAGAGACCAAGATTCTAACGCAGTCTTAGCTGTTTTCGCAGGTCCTATAGGTCCAGGGAAGCGTTTGACTAAGTCTCGAGCACAGGTTCTCCCAGTTCGTTTTCGAGGGACGGTGCTCCAAACGTATCCATTCTTCCTTTTTAGAGTTTGAATGTTCCGTCTTAGAGCTTCCTGATTATAGTCTTCTTCCCCCGCCTCCTCCTCCTCCTCCTCCTCCTCTGCACTTTGTTCACTGTCACTTTGTTCATGAGTCTCTACATTGTCCTCTTCTTCCTCCTCTCCTCCATCTTCATCAAAGTACACTCTGTCTGAATTTTCATCTAATAACACACTGTTTAGAGCATCGCATATTTCCTCTTCTGTCGTTAAAAGTTTAGATGTTGAAGCCATACTAGTTTACCACTACTTAGCATATAATGTCCTCAGCACCAGATGAAAACATTAGAACACAGTAATAAGTCTGCTGAGTATAACTAAAGAAACACAGATCACAAGATTTACAAGTTCGTAACACAGACTGCACACTGGGGTCTAGCTCACCCGAACTCAACTTCTAACTGCTTTCACTCCCTCGCTAATGTTCAGTGACCTTGACGTACCTTGGTATGGGAGGCGCAGGGATGCCAACTGAGTTTAGAAGTGGGAAAGAAAGTCATTCAGTCACAAATAAAAACACCTTATGCAATTAAAATTTTCGCTGGGTCTGTGGGACCCCAGTGTGCAGTCCGAGGGTTAAGACTCGGTGTTGTGTATGGCGAGTACGAGGCTACACGGTAGACCCATACAGGCGGCACGCAGTCCTGGTTGACGCTAACAATGGAACTTATCGCAATGCGAACCTAAGCAATGGGCAATAGATATTAAAGCTTCATTAAAACACTATTACGATGGTACCTCTCGGACGAAACGCTACTCGGTCAGATTGCAAGCCGAACCCTTAAGTTGCCTTTTCCTGGAATTCGGATGAAACGCAACTCGGTCGAAAAGCAACGACACCACAGGAAGAGGAGATGGTGGTGGTGGTGGTGGTGGTGGTGGTTATTGTTTTAAGACGAAGTACAACTAGGCAACCATTCTCTATATAACACTAATCAGAAAGAAAAATGGAAGGGATCCCACACGGTTACAGACAATCTTCTTGATAACAAACAAAAGTGTGAATGGGCATGCTGTTCGCCTACTAGCGTCACTAAAACGCAACATCTTATTTATCTCACACAAGTAGGTGAAGCTATTAGGATGTTCTATAAACATAGAACCTTATATCAGATGCCAAAACATCTGATTCAGTGTTTACCACCAGGATTTTTATCTACGTACGCTGCTCCTTTCGTAGATGCTTTTTGGGATATCCTTCCTCTCCACAGTAAGGTGTCAATCGATGTAGCTCTATGCAGACTCTGTCGACGTCATTACAAGCATCGAGGAAAAAGTAGTTCGCATGATTGGGATTGAAGATTGTAAACTGTACACAGTGTATGGATGAACTTTTTCCCTTCAATGCAGTACCTCATAATAATTCAGAAAGGAACAAAACACATTAATAACAAGGTAAGAACTGCATTAACTCCTTGCGTAAAGCATAACATACATAGTATAATATATTTTAAAAATAATTTCGTAAACAATGACTGTGCTTGTTTAATTTAAATGTTGCAGGGGGCCATAACAATTTTGGAAGCATGCTACCTCTTCGCAGTGAGCTGCATCCTTGTCGGCAGCATAACCAACGCTGTTGTATAAGCGTTAGTAGTCTGTTTAATTTTGTACATGGTTACACATTAAATATTTCATTAAATTAAAAATGTGATACATATTGCATTCCCTTTGCCTACTTACACCTATCGAAAATATTCATTCTCATACTATCTATAAAGGCTTGAGTTTACTAGACAGTGACCTTGATAACGAACAAGTCTATAACCATGTCGACGTGATCGCTGCACGTTAAAACACAATGGGGGGGGGGGAGTAAAGCCTTGAGTATAAGATCACGTCGTCATGTTATGCACGTTTAGACTTGTTCGTCACTGTCGGATGGAGGCTTAAAGCCTTAAGCAGAGTAAAACTGGGCCAGATCCCACCAAAATAGTGTCTGTGGGGATATGCCCTTCAAAATGGCGTCTGTATGGTTAGGCTTACTCTCGTACGCAAGGATATGACTGTGACGTCACGTTATTTGTCCGTCGGATGGAGGCGTAAAGCCATAAGCAGAACTAAGTAGTCTGTCGCACGGGGATATAAAGCCTTGAGCTGACCTCTTTTAAAATCACAGATGACGATTGTGTAGTTAGACCGCTTCAAAATGGCAACGGGAGGGGCATCTGACCTTAAAACTCGGCCCAAGATGGCGACTTGTAGTTAGGCCCCTACAAAATGGCGTCGAGAAGGGGATCTGACCGTAAAACTAGGTCCCGTGAAGTCAGTCCACATTCATGAACTTAGGCATGCTCTCTTGCGCGAATCCCCATTGCCCTACAACTCAAGATGGCGTCGCGAGAATTCCCATTGCCCTACTACTCAAGATGGCGTCGGGAAGGACATCTGGCCGTAAAAGTGAGGTTAGGCCCCACAAAGATTGCGATTGTTGGCGTCGGGAAGGGCAACTGGCTGTAAAGTGAGGTTAGGTCCCCAAAATGGCGACTGTTTGCGCCGGGAAGGGCATCTGCCCGTAAAACTGAGGTTAGGCCCCTCCAAGATGGCGACTTTGAGGTTAGGCTTGCTCTCTTATGCAAAATCCGCGTCGGGAAGGGCAACTGGCCGTAAAAGTGTGGATAGGCCCCCACCAAGATGGCGTCTGTTAGGTTAGGCTTGCTATCTTATGCAAAATCCGCGAATCAGCATATTTTTCTTTCATTTCCCGGAATAGACAGGTAGCAGGCAGTAGCGGCGATTGGGAGTTAGGGGACGGGGAGTGGGCAACAAAAATGAGACAGCTCAAAGTACCCAGGTTTAAGGGCTATGGACGGGGAAGGGGGCGATAAGACATAAACATTGGAAAAAAAAATATAGGTACTAAATGGTAAGTTTTTTAATGCTCTCTGAGCGAATTTCGATAGAGACTTAAAAGGTTGAGTCTACCAACTTCACTGCCGTAATAATAGTACTATGCAATAGAACTTTCACCAAAGGGATGATAATTAGGCCTACACATGCATTACAATTAAATAGAAGTTGGGCGTGATTATACAATTAAAATGTCATTCAGGCCTAGTATTTGACTACACAGACACATTTGCTGAGCGAGACTGCCAGAATGACGAATAAGCGCGACAAGAGGGCGAATTGGTTAGCCGCAACGAACGATTTTCTCTGAGTATTTCCGCTAAGTTTGTCTTAATAGGTAAGTTACCTAATTAAAGAAATTAAAGGAAGAAATTAGCCGAAAAGCCGTATGGACTGTACAAAATTGCTTTTTTATCATTTCTAGTTTCAGGAGATTTTTTAAAATAACTCTTCGGTTATTCAATCTATCGAAACTTAAAATAGTTGCGTGGCTAAAAAGGAATAAAAATGTATTTTTCTACACAAACAGCCGCTACTGGTAGCAGGTTCAGAAGACCTGATTCCAAGAAAGTCTCACTGAGGAGGATGCCACTTCAGTAAATACAGTATATTTAGCTCAGAAGCAATTAGCAAACAAGGAAATTCCATGTTATCTCTCGCGCAGTTCATCCTTGACGGGTCCAATTACAGCCCTCGTCCCCTTTCATCACAAACGAATTTCAATTTCTAGTACAACAGTGAATCCTATCATAGGTAACGTGAAGTGCAATCAAAATGTAAAATGAAGAAATAATGCGAAAGAATTCGGTGAAGAGATCTTCAGTAGGCCTGCTGACGGAACAATTATCTTTCGTAAAGTGTCTGAAGTTAAGGTAGCGGTATGAAAGCGATGTAATGTGAATGAATACTGAAAGTTTTAATGTGCAGTAGCTCGGTCAGTTTGTATGATTTAATCTGTCTTCTGTATTATCACTAATCACATTTTGGTACTTACGACGTTTAATTATATAATACTCTCGTATTTGCTAAATTCCAGAAGTCATACTTTACCTTGTTTAGGTCACATTTAATTAGTTTTTAGGGCATATTTGCTTGCATATTTTTTACTTCTTTAGGTAATAAACTTGCGAACACTAATCATTATTTCCGACAGGGGAGGCGCTAGTGATGGGATAATCGAATACAAAATCATCCCTTTATTCGATCATTTCATTTTCTTCGATTAATCAATTATATTTCCCACTCGATTATTTTTTCGATTATTCTTTCGGAACTGCATTCCAATGAATGAGGCAATTAAATAATTAATGCTTTCGAAATAATCGAACGAAAAGTGGTGTTATTAAGACAGTTAATTCACTCATTTACTTTCAACAGTTGGGGATAGGCTACGTTTGGAAAAAAGGCGATTTCTATTTTTAATAAGATTTCATCTATTCGCTTATTTAAATCGATTATCGTTCGGCTCCATGGCTAAATGGTTGGCGTGCTGACCTTTGGTCACAAGGGTCCCGGGTTCGATTCCCGGCAGGGCCGGGAATTTTAACCTTAATTGGTTAAATTCACTGGCACGGGAGCTGGGTATATGTGTCATCTTCATCATCATTTCATCCTCATCACGACGCGCAGGTCACCTACGGGAGTCAAATCAAAAAGACCTGCGCCTGGAGAGCCGAACTTGTCCTCGGACACTCCCGGCACTAAAAGCCATGCGCCATGTTTTTTTTTTTCAATCGATTATCCATCCGACACACCTAAATCGAAAAAATGATTCATAACGCATTCGAAATATTCTATGCGATAACTGAATGATATCTGAAACTCATTCGATTATTTTAATCGATTATTTATTCCATTATTTAAATACTCGGATGAAAGTTATTCGAATATTAAAAATATTCGATTATCCCATATCTAGGAGGCGTGTGCAGAGTTTAACTCATCATCATCATCATCATCATCATCTGTTTACCCTCCAGGTTCGGCTTTTCTCTCGGACTCAGCGAGGGATCCCACCTCTACCGCCTCAAGGGCAGTGTCCTGGAGCTTCAGACTCTTGGTTGGGGGATACAATTGGGGAGTATGACCAGTACCTCGCCCAGGCGGCCTCACCTGCTATAGTGAACAGGGGCCTTGTAGGGGGATGGGAAGATTGGAAGGGATAGGCAAGGAAGAGGGAAGGAAGCGGCCGTGGCCTTAAGTTAGGTACCATCCCGGCATTCGCCTGGAGGTGAAGTGGGAAACCACGGAAAACCACTTCGAGGATGGCTGAGGTGGGAATCGAACCCATCTCTACTCAGTTGACCTCCCGAGGCTGAGTGGATCCCGTTCCAGCCCTCGTACCACTTTTCAAATGTCGTGGCAGAGCCGGGAATCGAACCCGGACCTCCGGGGGTGGCAGCTAATCACGCTAACCACTACACCACAGAGGCGGACGCAGAGTTTAACTACAACAGCAAAAGTTTGAAAATCGCTGTCTTTGTGTACTGTCCGCGATCACGCGCTAATGATAGTCTCTTAGTATACGTTCAGGCTCTAACTAATGCGTGGGTGTTGGCGGGAAGAGGTGACACACACACACACATTGGCCCTCGTTCAGGAGCGATTGCAAGCCTCGACTAGTCGTGATCCTTGGGAGAGGTTATCTAAAATTAATTGACGCCAACATTAAGCTCCAGGAAGGGAATCCTAGTTTAATTGCACCGATTGCGATTATTGTGAGCCTTCATGGCTCACGCGGCTTCGCGTCGGCCTCTCACCGCTGGGCTCTGTACTTCAAATCCCGGTCACTTCATATGAGATTTGTGCTGGACAGAGCGGAGGTAGAACAGGTTTTTCTCCGGTTTTCCTTGTCATCAGTCATTCCAGCAACACCCTCCAATATAATTTTATTTTATCTATCATTCATTAATCATTGCCCCAGAGGAGTGCGACAGGCTTCGGCAGCCGGCACAAAGTCTTCATTCATTCCATTCTTGACCCGATCGAATGACTGGAAACAGGTTGTGGGTGTTCATTTTCGATTGCGATTATTAAAGTATTCAAGGTCAAATCGCAGAAAGTATAATTTGAATATTTCAAGAGTGCTCCACAACACCAGCAATCAACACATTCTCGCAACGAGCGCCACTAACAAGCTCTCCGCTCCACAAGCTCGAGATCCACGGATCGAATCTCATCTCCGTAAGCACCCGCGATATTCCTAACTCGTCTAGTGCACCACATTTTCTCTTTTTTCCTGTACAGTTTGTCAGCAAGCAGCCTGTCATATAAAACTCGTAATCATCAGCAACGTCCATCACCATAGCGTAACGGTTAGTACTATTAGCTTGGCTCGGGTTCGATTCCCGTTACTGCCAATGACTTAAGAACGGCAGGAGGGCTGGCATGTATTTAAAATGGTTCCTCCATTGAGGATGTGCCTGAAAAGAGCTGTACCACCTCGGCATGAGGACACCAGTTTACCTTACTGAACCTATGAAGTTCCAGAAAGAGTAGTGATGATTGTTTTTCAAGTTGCTTTACGTCGCACCAACACAGATAGGTCTTATGGCGACGTTGGGACAGGAAAGGGCTAGGAGTGTGAAGGAAGGGGCCGTGGCCTTAATTAAGGTACACCCCGGCATTTGCCTGGTGTGAAAATGGGAAACCACGGAAAACCATCTTCAGGGGTGCCGACCCAGTGGGGTTCGAAGCCACTATCTCCCGAATGCTGGATACTGGCCGTACTTAAGCGACTGCAGTTATCGAGCTCGGTGATGATTGTTAACACTAACGAGAGGGGAAAAAGGAAGAGTCCCGACACCGCGAAAAATGAAGGTATCGGCCAAAGAAAGACAAATTCCACCAAGGGCGTGAAAATGAGAGAATCCCCCCCCCCCCCCCCTTAGGCCTCAATATGTAATACCGCCGAGGTAGGAAAAGAACAAGAGTTGACCAAGGAAGGTCGGATAGGAGAAATGAAAGTGAGAAGCCTGGCTCAAGTAAGTGGAAGCAATGCCAGGACTCAGCTATGGGATTCGTGCTCGCCAATCCACTCTCCCAAGACAAAAGCCCTCGGATCCCCTTTTAATATATCTACATAGTACATGTACAGTACAACTTGCTTTACGTCGAACCGACAAAGGTACCTATTATGGCGGCAATGGGAAAGAAACGTGCAAGCAGTGGGAAGGAATCGGTCCTGCCCTTAATAAAAGTATAGCCCCAGCATTTGCCTGGTGTGAAAATGGGAAACCACCATCTTCAGGGCTGCCGACAGTGCGGTTCGTACCCACTATCCCTGTATGGAAGCTCACAACTGCGTGGCCCTAACCGCACGGCCAACTCGCTCGGTAAATGTGTAACCATAAAGTACTCATAGTTTCAATACATACAATCGTATTATCACAGAGAAGTAGATGAGAATATCACTGACCATATCTTTAATGTGATTGTAATGTAAATGACAAAGGAAAAAAGTGTTTATGTGAACATGGGTCATGGCCTACACGATCACCTTCTTCTTGTGGGTGGGGTGGGGGTAGAATAACAGCCACGGTATCCCCTGTCTGTCGTAAGAGGCGGCTAAAAGGGGCGGGCTCTTAACTTGGGAGAGTAGTTTTTCGTCCATGGGGTCCTGGCATTGTTTCCACTCTCTTGTGCCGGGCTCCTCAGTTTCATATCAGACCTTCCTTGGTCGAGTCCTTCGTAGCCGATAACTTCATTTTCTAAAGTGTCGGGACTCTTCCACTTTTCCCTGTGATTACAGTTAATAGAGTATGGTCGCCCAGTTTTACTTCCCCTTTCGAATTAGAGGTCATTCAAAATTAAAGCCCAGTCCACACCAGAGTTAATAAACAATGTCAAACGGAAACATTTCTCAACATAGTTAAAATGAAGTTTGGAAAGAACACTTGTAATTCATGATGCAGCAGGCTTTCAAAATTGTCTGAGAATGTCCTCACATGACTTTCGGTTCCTGCTGACGGTAGTTAGGCCTGAAAATGCAAGAAATTAAACAAATTTTTCGAAAGACCTTCTCCATTAATGACCAAGTTTCCTAGCAAGTGGTGACTCGTACATTTCACTTACTGTGTGTATTTTTCTAGACAGAGCATCGAAACAAACAATTTCAATTATTGTCCCTGGGGTGTATGAAACATTTGCATGCTCTAATTGCGTCTTTACGCATGTGCAAACCCAACTGTCAGTGAAAACACGAAAAGTTTAATTCACAAAAAAAGATATTTTGTTTATAAACATGGCCGAAAGTTTACGAACACATGATTATTAATAGTAAAACGATGTTCAAGAACATTGTTGGTTAACCGTGTTTATAACAATGTTAACGAAAACATCTTGCTGTGGACGCACCTTTAAACTTCCAACTACCGCGCTCGATAGCTGCAGTCGCTTAAGTGCGGCCAGTATCCAGTAATCGGGATATAGTGGGATCGAGCCCCACTGTCGGCAGTCCTGAAGATGTTTTTCCGTGGTTTCCCATTTTCACACCAGGCAAATGCCGGGGCTGTACCTTAATGAAGGCCACGGCCGCTTCCTTCCACTTCCTACGCCTTTCCTATCCCATCGTCGCCATAAGACATATCTGTGTCGGTGCGACGTAAAAAAAAAAAAAAAAAAAAAAAAAAAAAAAAAAAAAAAAAAAAAAACAACCTTCCAACTTTCAGGTTGTAATTTCTGGGGAACAACATCCTATACAGAAGTAGCGAGAAGTTGCATGAAGCAAGCCGTCGCGAGGTCTAGAATTCCCGTTCCTTATCAGCGCGAGTGGGCATGATTCACAGCTATCAGCCGAGTTAATCATCTCTGGCCACAAAAACAAATGACTTCAGCGTATCGCCTTCCACAAGAGCACACACACGAAATTCTCATGTGATGTCAGGGCGAGGTTAGGTAACGGCCTTTCGCTGGTCATAATCGACTCCCTGACTAACTACTGACCACTGACCACGGAGTCCCGGGTTCGACTGCCCGGCCGGGTCGGCGATTTTAACCTTCATTAGTTTTTCCCTCTGGACCGACGACTATGTTCTTCTGTCTTGTTTAACATAAATATTTCACTCTCGGTAAAGTCCCACCTTCACACGCGCGCAGGTCGCCCAAACGTGTCAGCTCAAAAGACTGTCAACAGGCCTCTTCGAAGGCCACACGCCATTATTATTATTATTATTATTATTATTATTATTATTATTATTATTATTATTATTGCAGGGATTTATCGTGGAACGCGAGGCAAGGAAGCGCGTGGGGGTGAATGACCGAACAGGGGATCGCTTACAGTAAAAATTTACTTTAACAAAAATTGTAAATACCGAGCTCGATAGCTGCAGTCGCTTAAGTGCGGCTAGTATCCAGTAATCGGGAGATAGTGGGTTCGAACCCCACTGTCGGCAGCCGTGAAGATGGTTTTCCGTGGTTTCCCATTTTCACACCGGGCAAATGTTGGGGATGTACCTTAATTAAGGCCACAGCCGCTTCCTTTCAATTCCTAGGCCTTTCCTACCCCATCGTCGCCATAAGACATATCTGTGTCGGTGCGACGTAAAGCACATACCAAAAAGGTTGGAAATTTTATTTATTTCCTCTCTTAAAACCCGAATAGAGTAATCTAATGATTTAATAAGAATTAGGTGAAAATTACTTGAGAATGTTCACATTTAACATCGACTTTGTCAGCTCCAACAATACATTGGACTTAGAAGTCCTTAATCAGGTACAAGATTAATTGGGAGAAACTCCCAAACGACAATCGTTAACCTTCATATTGAAGAGCACAGTTGCTTCCGAACAGGTCCAATATTACAGGAGTCTGAGCTCCAGATACATAGAGACTAGCCTCAATAAAGCGGTATGTCGCTTGTTACAGTCTCAATTACACAATTAACCAATTGGGTGAACCCACCTCATCTTGTGCACACAGAGGTTGCCCCATGGTGGGCTTATCAATTACAATATTGCACAAGCGGGGAAGCTCTATTCCCCAAGGGAGCCTAAATGTAGCCACGGTTACATTAATGAATATAAGGGGCATATTGCCCACCCAACTAGGCCTTAAGAAAGTTACAGCAAATGTAGGCCATTAACAACAGGAAAGGAGGCGAAACACCAGCAATGTCGCAGTGACTAAATCCATGCTAAAAAGGGTGACTAAAAGGGGAACGTTTAAAGGCAGAGACAAATTTCCAAAATTTAGAGGTTAAAAATTTTAGTCACCCAGCTCAAAAGTAGAAGGGGAGAGTTCCGAGGGTCACCACCCGTGCTCCCTTACATTAAATATTATCCCAGTAAGGAATATAAATCGCGTCCGAAGGCTGCGCAGAAGGTCCTACATTTCAGCCCAAAATGAAAGGATTACATATTATATTTTAAGGAAAAACCGCCGAAATCTTCCCCTCAAAATACATGCCGACACAATGACATATTTAGATAAATTCTGCCATTACCTGTCAGCGTCGGATCTTCTTCAAGCCGGCCACACTCTGCCTCCTGCGTCCTGCACCCTCTAATCTCCGTCAAGTCGCACTCTCAATCACCTGAGCAAATCAGACAAGACGACCCGAAAGCGCTCTCCTTAAATAGATCCTCAGGGGAAGGTTCTAGACTATATTAAAATCCAGAGCGCTGATAGGCTACATTTCCACTCACTACCCGGAGTTAGGATTAGTTAGAGAACTTGGTTACAGGCATGTGATAAGCCGATTAAATTAGAGGAGGAACCAGGTGAAGTGTTGACAAATTCGGGACATAAAAAACAATAACCAGAAAAAAGGTTTACCAACTATAACAAATTAGTTTTCTCTGGCAACTGACTGGGATTTCGCCCACCAGAGATCACTAGAAAATAGATGCCAGAGCCGTATAACTATCGGAGAAGAAAGTTTAAGAAAGCCTTAAAAGTTAAAACTGTCAGAGATGGCGCACAGTTTAAACAGCCGGAGAAGGTGTACTCCTGGTGCAATTATTATTATTACCTGCCTATCACATGCCGGTAACTAATTTCTCTAGCCAGTCAAACCCGGGGGTGTGTTTGGGAATTTACCCTATCAGTGCTTTGTTAATTTAATCTGTAACTTCCCCTACGGAGCTATTTAAGGAGAGTACTTTAGGGGTGTCGTGTCTGATTTGCTCCGGTACCGAGAGTGCGTCTTGACGGACGTTACAGAGGGCAGGAGGCAAGGTGCGGCCGGCTTGAAGAAGATCCAGCGCTAAAAGGCAGTGGCAGAATTTACCTAAACATGTGATTGTGCCAGCGTGTATTTTAAGGGGAAGGTTTCAGCAGTTTTCTTAATGTCTAACATGTAATTTTCTTTTTTGGGCAGAAATGTAGGACCTTCTGCGCAGTCTTCGGACTCTATTTATAATCCCTACTGGGAAAACATTTAATGTAAGGAAGCACAAGTGGTGACCCTCGGTTCTCTCCCCTTCTATTTTTGAGCTGGGCGAGAAAATTTTTCAGCCTCTAAGTTTTGGACATCTCGTCTCGGCCTTCGACATTTCTCCCCGTTAGTCAGCCTTTTTAGTATGGGATTAGCCTCTGTATCAATGGACCTTAAGCCCCACTTGTAGGTTCTCGCCTCTTCCGAAATGTTCGTTAAGGAGTGCTGGTATTTCGCCTCAACCTTGTTAATGGCCTGTTTTGTGTAATCTTTTATTTTTATTCTTAAGGCCTTGTAGTATGGGTAATTATGCTCCTGTATATTCTTTATGGTTCTTCGGGTAACCGTGTCTACCTTTAGGTTACCTTGAGGAACAGTACTTAAAACTGTTTGTGAAACTTTGTAACAGATAAACCCACCATGGGTGTTACCGCGTGTAAGTGAGATTGTAAATAGCATCTGATTGCTTGACTGAGGTTACCCTCTGTTGTACCTTGGAGGTGAGAGTCCTATAATATTGTAGCTGTTCGGAGCAACTATGCTCTTTCATAAGTAAGTTAACGACTGGGAGTTCTCCCAATTAATTTTGTACCGATTAAGGACTTGTAAGTCCAATGCATTGTTTGAACGGACGAGCTCGCTGTTAATGTAAATATCTCCAAGTTATACTTCAACTGTTCCTTGTTGTGTAATTAAATTACTCACTCTGAATTTTAAGAAAGGAAGGAAATAAAATTTCCAATTTTTGTTGCAGTAAATTTTGCTCTAAGTGGTCCCCAGTCCAGCCATTCGCCCCAGGAGCTTCCTATACTTCTGTGAGCCACGGAACTACGGTAAAAATTATTATTATTATTATTATTATTATTATTATTATTATTATTATTATTATTATTATTATTATTATTATTATTATTATTTTAAAGAATTTGGCCAATTATACACCGGTTACAACCTAAGACTAAGGTACAGTATTTTTCTTTTCTTCCCAGAACTTCTTCATACTTCGGCTGATCGCCTGCCACTGCTCCTCCGATAAAACTCTCCGAGGTTGACGTCGAATATCCAAAAGAAAAAAATCTACGGAAGTGATCTGTCGCCGGAAGGCCACCTTGTTATTTATGTCATCTGTGATCTTCAGTCTATGTATCTATTCCCGTCAATTTGCGGTGTGTTTTAATTTGGAAATGTAATGAATAATCTTCTTAGTTAGCCTGTCGTTATTCATTCTGTGAGAGTAACCATAAAATTGTAGTCTCCGTCTTTCAATTGTGCCTGTAATTTTCTATATACATTGCGGTAGAGGTCTTTTGGTTTTCTTTTCACATAGATATCTTTATTCTTTTGGAGTCGCAAAATTTCCCTAAGTATTTTCTTTCTTTCTTTTACAGCTCCTCTTTTTCACCTCTTTTGTTCAACGTTACACATTCTGATCCATATAATAGCTCTGGTTTAATTACAGTTTTGTAGAACCCAAGTTTTGCCTGGAACGATATCGATCGTTTGTTGCAACGGTGTTGAGTCAGTATATTGTTACTGTCCGGCTCCATGGCTAAATGGTTAGCGTGCTGGCCTTTGGTCACAGGGCTCCCGGCTTCAATTCCTGGCAGGGTCGGGAATTGTACCCATCATTGGTTAATTTCTCTGGTACAGGGGTTGGGTGCATGTGTTGTCTTCATCATCATTTCATCCTCATCACGATGCGCAGGTCACCTACCGGAGTCAAATTGAAAGAACTGCACCTGGCGAGCCGAACATGTCCTCGGACACTCCCGGCACTAAAAGCCATACGCCATTTCATATAACAATAATAATAATAATAATAATAATAATAATAATAATAATAATAATAATAATAATATTATTATTATTATTATTATTATTATTATTATTACTGGTTCAATTGCTCTTCCGTCGCTTGACGCGGGATCTTTCAAATTTATTCAAATTTGACTGTAGTAATAATAGGTTTCCCCCGCGCATACCATATCGTCGTGGGGAGGCTTGCATGGTGAAATTATCCTGAGAACTATGGCGGCGGTAGGGACTTCCATGGCGGACAGGTTGAAGGTGATTATATCCTGCTCCTCCAGGTTACGGGCTGGGCGTACGACTAAGAACTCACCCCGGAGACGAAATTCGCTCAGAGAGCATAAATAAACTTACCAATGTGTAGCTTTTATTTCTTATAGATAGATAGATAGATAGATAGATAGATAGATAGATAGATAGATAGATAGATAGATAGATAGATAGATAGATAGATTTATCACCAACAGGTTATTTGCACAATTATAGATGATTCAATAAAACAGTACACACACCAAATACACCTTAATAACACTATAAATTCCTAAAATAATAACCTAATTTAAACTAAACCTATGGTACGAGGGCTGGAACGGGGTCCACTCAGCCTCGGGAGGTCAACTGAGTAGAGGTGGGTTAGAGGTGGTATTAAGGGTTCGATTCCCACCTCAGCCATCCTGGAAGTGGGTTTCCGTGGTTTCCCACTTCTCCTCCAGGCAAATGGCCGCTTCTTTCCCTCTTCCTTGTCTATCCCTTTCAATCTATCCATCTCTCTCGCAAAACCCCTGTTCAGCATAGCAGGTGAGGCAGCCTGGGCGAAGTACTGGTCATCCTCCCCAGTTGTGTCCCCCGACCCAGAGTCTGAAGCTCCAGGACACTGCCCTTGAGGCGGTAGAGGTGGGAACCCTCACTGAGTCCGAGGGAAAAACCGAGCCTGGAGGGTAAACAGATAAATAAGAAGAAGAAGAAGAAGAAGAAGAAGAAGAAGAAGAAGAAGAAGAAGAAACTAAACCGAGAAACCTGTATATATATATATATACATATTTACAACACCTTAAATAAATAAATAAATAAATAAATAAATAAATAAATAAATAAATAAAAATGAATCTCCTTAAATAATTGTCACGATTTAACTATATCTAGAGACATTTCCAGTTTTGATGTATAATCCCGGCCCCCCACCTCCGCCCACTATATTCCAGCAAACCCAGATGCATTTTGTTGTATATACATTTTTTCCCCCGCTACCACCACTTCTAATTTTCAATCGCCGCAACTGCTTTAATTTATTTACCTAGTCTTTCCTACCGTCCCCGTGCAAAGGGAATGACCAAGGAAGGGATGAGGATAGTTGATCTGGAGGATCTGGCACAACTAATGGAATCAGTGGCATACTGAGCTAGGGATCCGGGGGCTACTAACTCACGCTTCCAGGAGGTTTTCCCCTTTTAGTAATATCTTACCGTGGATGTCATCTACCGTTTAACTGGGAGTACACAGTGGCCTTAAGTCCCAGATCGCGCTTAGGGCCTGTACTACGACTGTAGATAAACATAGAGATATGTAGGGTGCAGTTTTGCAATCTGGAAGATAAATATTTGCGTCCTACCAACGGATTTTAACTCTGGTATTGTTATGCGGAAGATGTAGTAACATATTTTTATTGCATTGGGTTAGGCTTGATGCAGAGCCACACATACACAAGTGGAGCAAGGAAGCCAAGAGCGTGCTGTAACAGTGAACAAAGGTGACTGCAGGTTCGAGTAGTTAACATCTGTCGACCGTGAGGCTAACACGGTACCTGCGTGGAGGCTAATTATACACAGCTTAAAGCAACGAGCCGTACGTGATACCATACAGATACACTACGTCCGTGTCTTCATATAGCATGAAGCTTCCACCGTCTGTTGGCGCACTTTCCTTTGAAAAACACATTTTTAAACCCTCAAATGATGAGATAGGGGTCCGCCTATGTGGTGTAGTGGTTAGCGTGATTAGCTGCCACCCCCGGAGGCCCGGGTTCGATTCCCGGCTCTGCCACGAAATTTGAAAAGTGGTACGAGGGCTGGAACGTGGTCCACTCAGCCTCGGGAGGTCAACTGAGTAGAGGTGGGTTCGATTCCCACCTCAGCCATCCTGGACGTGGTTTTCCGTGGTTTCCCACTTCTCCTCCAGGCGAATGCCGGGATGGTACCTAATTTAAGGCCACGGCCGCTTCCTTCCCTCTTCCTTGTCTATCCCTTCCAATCTTCCCATCCCTCCACAAGGCCCCTGTTCAGCATAGCAGGTGAGGTCGCCTGGGCGAGGTACTGGTCATACTCCCCAGTTGTATCCCCCGACCAAGAGTCTGAAGCTCCAGGACACTGCCCTCGCTGAGTCAGAGGGAAAAACCGAACGTGGAGGGTAAACAGATGATGATGATGATGATGAGATAGGGTCAAAACAGGCACAAATATAAAAATACTCATAAAATATACTGTCTAAATGTATGTGGAAAAAGAATGAGAAATTTTCTTTTTGCTATTTGCTTTACGTCGCACCGACACAGATAGGTCTTATGGCGACGATGGGATAGGAAAGGCCTAGGAGTTGGAAGGAAGCGGCCGTGGCCTTAATTATGGTACAGCCCTGGCATTTGCCTGTTGTGAAAATGGGAAACCACGGAAAACCATCTTCAAGGCTGCCGACAGTGGGACTCGAACCCACGATCTCCCGATTACTGGATACTGGCCGCACTTAAGCGACTGCAGCTATCGAGCTCGGCGAATGAGAAATTAAAAGAGTAAATGTATGTGAAGTCCGCCTCTGTGGTGTAGCGGTTAGTGTTGATTAGCTGCCCCGGCTCTGCCACGAAATTTGACAAGTGGTACGAGGGCTGGAACGGGATCCACTCAGCCTCGGGAGGTCAACTGAGTAGGGGGTTGAGGGGAGGGGCGGGGGTTGAATCCCACCTCAGACATGCTCGAAGTCATTTACCGGGTTTTCTCACTTCTCTTCCAGGTAAATGTCGGGATGGTATCTAACTTAAAGGCACGGCCACTTCCTTACCTCTTTGCTGTCTATCCCTTTCGATATTCCCATCACCTCCCCTCCCCTCCGCCCCCGTATAGCAGGTAAGTCTGCCTGGGCGAGGTGCTGGTCCTCGTCGCCAGTTGTATCCACCGACACAAAGTCTCACGCTCCAGGACATTGCCCTTGAACCAGTAGAGCTGGGATCCCTCACTGCGCCCGAGGGAAAACCCAACCCTGGATGGTAAACGTATTAAGAAAGAAAGAAAGAAAGAAAGAAAGAAAGAAAGAAGCGTTTGTGAAAGGAGCAAAGAAACGTCCATAGTGATATTCTCGGAAGTTATTACATAGCCCATGTAACGTGTTAACAAATTTGGTATGATTAATGACAGAATGCTACTGGAAATTCCAAGATTCTATCAGATACTAAGAGATAGGTGATTCCAAAATGTATACTGAGAAATCAATATCAAGTCATATCAGAGTCTAAAAGTGTAGAAATAAGAAACATTCTTTCGACTTTTCTTTGATTTCGCAAGCGATCAAAGTACGCTCCTCCACAATCTGTTCTCTGGACACTCGCGCCAAATAGCGGAACGGCATTTTTGGCACGTTGAACGCCTGCAGTATTGGTTAGTCCGATTCTGCTTCAGAACTTCCAAATTGAAAGCTCAGGATCGTTATCCGTAACCATCATTTAAGTTAGTACACTATTCACAAAGTCTGGAAAAATCAGGATGAGTGATAGAACCCTTTCCTCGAGAGACTAAATCTGAATAGAAACATGCGAACTTCAATGTTTGCACGAAGAGTTGAAGTTTATGGCGTTAAATTCGTAAAATATTTAAGAAGGTAAAATACATTATGGTTAAGCAAACGGCGAGGTGGAGTCAATAACGGCACCACTATTATTTCAAACCTGGATAGAACAAAGACTGACACTATTAGTGAACAGCCACTTCGGCTGAGGTTAACACACAGAACAAGGACGTGGTAGAGGTGTACAGTCTGACTGGTGCCATAAACGACGCCAGCTTACCATCTCAGGGTTTACTATCGTGGAGAAAAGTACAGACACCCGAGTTTATACGTTAATAAAACGTTTATCCTTTGTCCCACAGAGACACAAGCTACACCAAATTTAGCTTCTTTTATTCTACGTTCCCGTGAGTTCTCCGAAGTTCAGCAACATTGGGCGTGGTCAAGATTTGGATGGGTTGCCACGCGCTGTTAGTGGGGGGTAAGGAAATGGAGGAGCGGAAAGGAATTGGCCACCCTACCGTACGTAAACTCCGGCCCGGGCACACATCTGCGGAGGTTCAGACCTGCCATCGGGCAAAATACAACCCCGCCCCCCTTTTGCTATTTGCTTTACGTCGCACCGACACAGATAGGTCTTATGGCTACGATGGGACAGGAAATGCCTAGGAATGGGAAGGAAGCGGCCGTGGCCTTAATTGATGTACAGCCCCAGCATTCCTCTTATTCTACGTTTAATTATGTGGAGTAGAAATTTTTAACGCAGGTTGAACGAAAAAAGGGTCCGCCCCTGCGGTGAAGTGGTTAGTGTGATTTTATTTACTATTTTCATTATGATTATTTTTTACTTTTGCATTTCTTTGAGTTATTGTATCGAAGTTAGTATTTTTCAAATATGTATTCTGTAGGCACTTCCACTTTTGTGTGTGTATAGATTCATTATTTTGTTAATTGTAGTAATTGTTTGGAAGTTTTATAATATTAATAAGCAATAATATGTTGTGTGTGGTGAAGTATAAGGAAGAGCCCTAACTTCACCAAAAAAAAAAAAAAAAAAAAAAAAAAGCCTTTTAACTATCTATCTACCTAAACAGCGTCTAAGAAACAATGTTCAGCCGGTGTTTAGATAGACGTCGTTTAAAGTTTCAATATTGGTTCGAAAATGGAAATAGAAGTATCTTCCATGCAAGTCATGCCAGACGTTAGCCTTCCTACACATTATTACACAAATATGGCTAAGCATGAGTGTGACTTGCCAACAGATAAGAATATCGCTTTCGGTGGAAATGAAATATCACATTATCGAGACTAAAGGGACACGCAATCGTACGAGGAAGTGTAGCTTTGATTATACTGTTGTTACTGTGAGTGTGAGATGAAACTACAGTACTGTGTAAACTGAATGCGTCGTACGGGCTTGCATTCAGAAGATCATAGGTCGGCAGCCCTCAAGATTATTTTCCGTAGTTTCCCTATTTTTACATCAGGCAAATACTGGGGCTGTTATTATAGCCAGTCCTTTCTTTTTCCTATCGGCAAAAGATTATCTGAATAACGCGACGGTTATGCGGGAGGGGGAACAAACCCACCCACACAACCTACTTTGTAGGGTCATTATTACTGTATATGACAACCCTCAAAATAATATGGACGTAGTCGAAGTGACCTATAACCTAACCCCATGTCCGGCTCCATGACTAAAGGGTTAGCGTGCTGGTCTTTGGTCACAGGGGTCCCGGGTTCGATTCCCGGTATGGTCGGGAATTTTAACCATCATTGGTTAATTTCTCTCGCACGGGGGCTGGGTGTATGTGTCGTCTTCGTCATCATTTCATCCTCATCACGACGCGCAGATCGCCTAAGGGACTCAAGTCAAAAGACCTGCACCTGGCGAGCCGAACATGTCTTCGGAAACTCCCGGCACTAAAAGCCATACGCCATTCCATTTTTTTACCTAACCCCATGACACTACAGTCCTTGAAGGTCCTTGGCTTACCAAGCGACCGCTGCTCAGCCCGAAGGCCTGCAGATTAGGTGGTGTCATGTGGTCAGCACGACGATTCCTCTCGGCCGTTATTCTTGACTTTCTAGACCGGGGCCACTATCTCGCCGTCAGATAGCTCCTCAATTCTAATCACGTAGGCTGAGTGGACCTCGAACCAGGCCTCAGATCCATGTAAAAATCCCTTACCTGGCCGGGAATCGAACCCGGGGCCTCCGGGCAAGAGACAGGCACCGTACCCCTACAACACGGTGCCGGTAAGTGACCTATATTTCCAGGTAAACTGTCCCAGATATAACAAAATATATCGGTTGCCAAGATTTCCTTTTTTTCTAGTGGCTCTACGTCGCACCGTCACAGATAGATCTTATGGCAACGATGGGATTGGAAAGGCCTAGGAGTTGGAAGGAAGCGGCCGTTGCCTTAATTAAGGTACAGCCCCAGCATTTGTCTGGTGTGAAAATGGGAAACCACGGAAAACCATCTTAAGGGCTGCCGACAGTGGGATTCGAACCCACTATCCCCCGGATGCAAGCTCACAGCCGCGCGCCTCTAACCGCACGGCCAACTCGCCCGGTGCCAAGAACTGTAGTCAAGTTGACCGTTATCGGACTGTCCCTTGTGTCAGGCTCAAGAAAGAAGTCCCTCTTCAAAAGAGAAATAGTGGGTTATTTTAAACTGTACCTCCCCGTACATTTCAAATGAACTGCTGCGATTTCTCAGGAGGTCGTCGGACTAACCTAACCTCCCGGAATCGTCTCAACATGATAATACAAATTATATGTTTCATGGTGCATAACCTCTGATTGCAATTCACTCATCAAATTTGAGGTTAAGCAATGTTCTCGGCAGTGTTTAAACATGACTGGTTAAACATCGGTTTTAGAGAGTGTCGAAGTGATAAATAACGTCTTTGCAATGCGGCAGCTATACTTAGAGATTGTTTAACCTTAAAAATCGTCTAAATACCGTTTCTGAAATCGGTCTCTAGTGATTTTTTTCGACCAACGGGACTCGAACCCGATAAGCACGGTGTCAGACCGTTTAGACTTAATGATCATGGCCACCAGGCGGGCTAATGTTTATGTAAATCGGCATGAATGGTCGCATCAGATGAAGACAGTGCATTCTTCTACGTCTATATACATTAATTGCGAATGGACCCTTACTTCCTCTTCTTTACCCTTTTTCCCTCAAACTCAGGGAGGGATTCCATCTCTACAGCCTCGAGGGCAGTGTCCTGGAGCGTGTGACATTGGGTCGGGGGATACAATTGGGGAGGATGACCAGTACCTCGCCCAGGCGGCCTCACCTGTTATGCTGAACAGGTGCCTTGGTGGGGGATGGGAAGATCGGACGGGATAGACAAGGAAAGGGCAGGAAGCGGCCGTGAACTTAAGTTAGGTACCATCCCGGCATTTGCCTGGAGAAGTGGGAAACCACGGAAAAACCACTTCCAGGATGGCTGAGGAATCGAACCCACCTCTGCTCAGTTGACCTCCGGAGGCTGAGTAGACCCCGTTCCAGCCCTCGTACAAATTTCGTGGCAGAGCCGGGAATCGAACCAGGGCCTGCGGGGGGTGGCAGCTAATCACACTAACCACTACACCGCAGAGGTGGACTTTAAATGATTTTACTGCGTATTTCCTAAACGTTAAGTGCTTATTTGCCTGAACTTACGGGCTCTAGTTATTACAAAGCTCATCAACGGCGAGCACTCCACGAGTATTCATCTCATTTCATATCCGACCCCGTCAAGAAACGGAACAAGGGTTAGGCACACCCATAAAATGCAAATATTGTCATTAGAGGCTAACATGCAAGTTTGCAAACTCCATGTTTATATAAACGTGATTTGGTAACATCGCACAATCGGAAAACGTATATTGATTGTTCCTTTGACGTCTCAAGGTTTGTGCCTACAAGCAACGAGATGTTGAATTTTTCTCTGATTCAAGACGTGTTGAATGCAGAGTGGCGACACAGATGATTGAGGCGCTGTCCTTCTGACCCCAACTTGGCACGTTCGATCCTGGTTCAGTCCGGTAGTATTTGAAGGTGCTGAAATACGTCAGCCTCGCGTCGGTAGATTTACTGGCACGTACAAGAACTCCCGCGGGACACAATTCCAGCACCTCGGCTTCTTCGAAAACCGTAAAAGTAGTTATTGGGACGTAAAGCCAATAACTTTCTTCCGAGATTGTGGAGGTTTTACAATGACTGCGTGGTGGGGGGGGAAGGATAGGCACATACTGTAATAATGTGAATAAAACTGTTTTTTTAGTCCGTCTCTGTGGTGTAGTGGTTAGTGTGATTAGCGACCACCCCGGAGGTCCGAGTTCGATTCCCGGCTCTGCCACGAAATTTGAAAAGTTGTACGAGGGTTGGAACGGGATCCACTCAGCCTGGTATGGTTAACTGAGTAGAAGGGGTTCGATTCCTAAACCTCAGCAATCCTCAAAGTGTTTTTCCGTGGTTTCCCACTTCTTCTCCAGGCAAATGCCAGGATGGTACCAAACTTAAGGCCACAGTCGCTTTCTTCCCTCATCCAATCTTCCCAACCCCTACAAGACCCCTATTTAGCATAGCAGGTGAGCCCACCCGGGTGAGGTACTAGTCCTCCTCCCGAGTTGTATTCCCCCGACCGGAAATCTCACGCTCCGGGACACTGCCCTTGAAGCGGCAGGAAGGGACCCCTCGCTGAGTCCGAGGGAGAAACCAACCCTGTCGGGCAAACAGATTAAGAAAGAAAGAAATACTGCCTTCCTTTTGCTGAGTTGCTTCCCAACTCTGCGAATTATACATACAGTACATGCAAACATTAAGATTTTTTTGTTTGTTTACGATTTGCTTTACGTTGCATCGTCTTATGGGGACGATGGGATAGGAAAGGCCTAGAAGTGGGAAGGAAGCGGCCGTAGCCTTAATTAAGGTATAACCCCAGCATTTGCCTTATGTGAAAATGGGAACCACAGACAATTATTTTCAGGACTGTCGACAGTGGGGTTCGAACCTACTATCTCACGGATGCAAGCTCACAGCCACGCAGCCAACTCGCCCGGTATTAAGAATTTTAACAGTTGTTGTCCAAGGTTTTATATAACATGGAAAGATTTTCTAGTCAAACAAATAACTTTTCATAATGTTGAGACTAGGTACATTTTATTTGCAGAGAATCGAGTTTCTATCGTAAAAAGAACCCGAGATGGCAAACCATTCAACGGAAGAACGTGTCAGAAATTTCGAGAGATTGGCGCTGGAATTCTCTGCCCGTGGGGCTCGGACAGACAAACACAGTCGTATTTACTTTCTTGCGCTATCGCAACTCCCGTTATAGAACTAGTCACAAGGGCTCGTCCACCCCACAGGTCAGGCTGACTGCACAGCAACTACGTACCTTGCCAGTAAAACCTGATCAAGACCACAAAACGCTTCCGTTTTAATACACAGATAGATCCGAGACAATGCAGTAGAATAAAATCCGGCGATGAAAGAAATTTTAGACTAGTAAGTGAAGTCTTAACACGCCAGAGGTCGCGCGAAGGTAAATTGCTCATGCTTACTATTTTGAACCCCCTGCGGGTGGAGGACGAAGAATACACTCCACGGTATTCCTTGCCTGTCGTAAGAAGGCGACTAAAAGGGGAGACTAAGGGATGATTATATTAGAACCATGAAACTCCTTGTGATTAGTACCACTACGCGGGGAACACCATGGGTCGCTTTTCCTTGCGCGTGTACCACTATTTTAGGTACCACATAGGTTTGTGATCAGTAGCAAACGAGAGCGCGACGGCTTTTACAGTACCTGTGCGCTATACGAGCGACACCATGGGATAACGGAACCCATGGTTCTGGCTTGCCTATGATTAGTACCCACTATATGAGGAACACCACGGGATAGTACGAGTCCCTGTGGTTAGTACACTTATGTGATGAACACCATAGGTTTGCGTTGCCTGTCAATGGCGCCGCAATGTGCGAAACACAGTAGGTCTCTAATACATGTGCGAATTTCATTACCTGTGAGCTGTAGCATAATGTGTGGATTACCGCGAGTCTACGCTACTCTTGATTAGTACCGCAACATGACAAATACGATACCATTGTTCTACTTTTCTAGCGATAACTACCATTATGAGGGGCCGATGACTTGGATTTTGGACTCCTTTCGACTGCAAGCATAATCGATTCAGTATCGTGCTATAGAAGTAGTCCCTTGGTCAGTAATACTATTGTATTACGCCAGCTTCTGTGCTTGTGAGGGACTGGGGTCGGTTCCACTGATCGTTTTTAACTTCGTACCCATCCATTCTTCATCCTCACGTTTTGAATTGTGGTCAGTGGAGGATTTTGGGTTTTTTATTTGTCATTTCATTTCGTACCATTAGAGGCCGATGACCTAGATGTTAGGCCCTTTAAACAACAAGCATCATCATTACTATTTTGAGGACCTGCTATCTTGCTTTTGCAGTGAATGCTGTGATAAAAATGTGTACCCCGTTCACCTGTCTGTAAAAATATCTTCTCAGTGTAAAAAAAAAAAAAAAAAAAAAAAAAAAAATGCAAAATTTGGTATAAATAGGGGAGTTTTTAAACTGCGCTAGACGTTGCATTTGGGCTTCATATAATAGTTCTGTAAGCAAAGTTGGGAAGCAACTAAGCAAGAGTAATCAAATTACTTGTAACGAATACATTCTAGTAACTTTTACTTGCGATCGTTACGTTTAAAAAAAATGTAATTTGTACTTGTAATTTACTTCTTGAATTTAAATTGTAGGCTAATCGTTACATTCTAGTAATTGGCATACATCGCACGGGAGCAGAAATTAAATATCTACTGTATATGACAAAGATAACTGTTTCTATTCTACTGTCCTACAGCAGAACCGGTAGCTCCACTATTTCTGGATGAGGTACTCTTGTTACTTTCAAAAACATTCCAACGAAGTCTTCAAATTAAACACAGGTATTCCTTCAAGTGCTCCTGCAGGGTGTCTTTTCAGTAAATGAAAAGACGTCGAGGATTAGCGATGAGAATTTTAAGAACCAATTAATTTATTTTGCAAAGTAAATGGAAAATCGGCGGGCTGAATAGCCTCCTGAGCTCGACTTGACAGGTTCCATCCTGGCTCAATCCGGTGATACACTCATGTTCATAAAAACCACAACATCTTGAGATAGGAAGTGCATTAGTATGTTCTGAAGAAATGATTAGTATTTGAGCCATGTCGGCCCTCAGGTTCAAGGTCCACATCGATATCTCGGCGCACCACCACCGACTGCGGCTCTCGTCGCTATAAATAGAAGGTAATGGATCAGTGTGACTTGAGCAGACGTGCATGATGCCTCGCAGACGTATGCAAGAACCGTACTGTCAAATGAGTTTGAAAGAGGATGCATTATTGGCATGAGAGAACGTGATGCTGCTCGTGTGGGACGAAATGTGTCGGGTGTGTAGACTACAGAATGGTTCACAGAAGATGGGTCTCGTCACATAATCCAGACGACCCCCAGAGAAGATCGATACATAATCCGAATGGCATGCGTCCTCCTCAGCTCTGGCGCAGCAGTGGAACAGTGTAATGACTCTATGCTAAAAATCCCATATAAAATGAAGCAATATATTAGTATCATATTATATATTATATTATTTTAGTATTATTCCAGCCTCAACCGAAAAAATCAGTAATCTCCTTTAAAAAAAATTCTAAATTATTTGCCATTTTAGTGATTACTTTAAAAAATGTGTCCGCCTCTGTGGTGCAGTGGTTAGTGTGATTAGCTGCCACTCCCGGAGGCCCGGGTTCGATTCCCGGCTCTGCCATGAAATTTGAAAAGTTGTAGGATGGCTGGAACGGGGTCCACTCAGTCTCGGGAGATCAAATGAGTAGAGGAGGGTTCATTCCCAGCTCAGCCATCCTCGAAGTGATTTTCCGTGGTGTCCCACTTCTCTTCCAGGCAAATGCTGGGATGGTACGTAACTTAAGGCTAGGACAATTCCGTACCTCTTCCTTGTCTGCCTTCCAATCTTCCCATTCCCTCACAAGGCCTCTGTTCAGCATAGCAGGTGAGACCGCCTGGGCGAGGTACTGGTCCTCCTTCCCCGTTGTATCCCCAGGTGCAAAGTCTCACCCTCCAGGACACTGCCCTTGAGGCAGTAAAGGTGAACATCATTAGGCCGGGCTAAAACCAACCCTGGAGGGTAAGCGGATTAAGTCATTTTTAATCGTAACTGAGTAAAATATTTCTAAAGTAACTCTAATGGAGCCCAATTACTTTTTTCTTGTACTCCTCCCATCATTGTCTATAAGTTAAATTGTTTTTAAGATATGTATATGCAGTCGCTTAAGTGCGGTCAGTATCCAGTATTCGGGAGATAGTAAGTTCGAACCCCACTGTCGGCAGCTCTGAAGATGGTTTTCCGTGGTTTCCCATTTTCACACCAGGCAAATGCTGGGGCTGTACCTTAATTAAGGCCACGGCCGCTTCCTTCCCACTCCTAGCCCTTTCCTGTCCCATCGACGCCATAAGACCTATCTGTGTCGGTGTGACGTAAAACAACTAGCAAAAGAAAACAAATATATGCATACCTACGAGGAACTTACACAATTCAATGGTCCCATTTTTATTTTTTTGAGCGACTGTACGTAGAGTACTGAAGGCGCGTTCAACAGTACATGTTACTGGGTGAGTGTCAGCCGATCGGAAGACCTCAGCTACAGGCGGGGAGAGCGGTGTTACTCCACAAATTAAAACGGCACACTCAAAGGATTAACAGAGGTCTACCTCATATTTCCAGACGCGATATCACGTGCCAGCCTCGGCCATAAAATTTGGTATCTTTAACCCTCAACTGGTAGCATACATTTTGGTAACGTAAGTGATATCACGGCGTCCGTCTGACCCCAGATATTTACTATTTAAATAAGTTTCATTAACTGTCACTGCTTATTGAATTTGATTTCCTTAAAAATATTGATGCGAATAAAACGCTGAGTCTTTCCATCATCATCATTGGCCATCTCCAGTTGCCCGGGTGAGGTGTACGAACCCCCTCCAACTTTGTCTGTCCATGAACCACTGTTCTCTCACAATCAGGGCTAGGAGGTTTACGACGTATCCTCTTTTAACTGGTTCACAACAGGCATTGCTAACTTTTACAGAAAAACTTATCATAGTACCCACATTGTATATTCGCTTATAGTACCAGTATCAGTATAGTATAGTATCAGTTGGACTGTACACCTCTACGGTCCTCGCTTTACTCCTTAACTGTTGAAGTAAGATATAGTCCTACCCCAGCATGTAAAAATACTGAATAGAATAAAGAAATAGCAACCGGCGGTATTATTGTGTAAACAGAAGAATTCTGAAACAGCGTTTTCCAGTTTGCCAACAATTAGAAAAACTGAAGCTGTAAGCTCTTCAATTAGAGAATTTTCCTACATGAGTTGAAGCAGTCTGTTAGGAGAAGAGGACGGAACAGTCTGTCTATCGCTGTGCTCCGCAACTCGCGAGGGGAGGCAGGATGGGGTGGGCGGTGAAGAGGGAGAGGGGGTGTTCGGCGCCGGGCAGGCGACCTGAGTGCAAAACCGGACACCTGGGGACGATCACGTGAGTGGCTATGTCCGTCCTTGTCGCGGCCACCATAGAGAGAGAGAGAGAGTTTGACCACGCAACAGGCACAGAGCGCAACCCTCGCGAGGTTCGGGTCATGCACGCTAATGCAAGAGAGAGAGAGAGAGACCATGCACTTCCTACCAATATGTCACTCACTCACTCACTCTGGTTCCCTTTGTCCTCGCTCGGCCTCGCGCTCGCCGGAAACGGTGATATGGATTCATAGGCACCAAAACAACATCCCACCGCCAGCACAATAAAAAAAGAAAATGAAAACAAAAATGAACGCTTCACGATCGGAAGGTTCGTCATCACGGGCAGGTACATGAGAGAACAGGCCGACATACTTTAAATGGTCCGGCTACTTGGTTGAATGGTCTCCACGTCAGAGGGCTCCGGGTTCGAATCCCAGCCGGGCTGGTATCGTTAACTCCTCCATCTCCCTCTATGGCCCGTATTCAGTAACGCGAGTAACAGCATTTAAGTTGGTTTATAGTACTCGTCGCGTAAGGCAGTAAAAGGCAAATATTGTCGCTTTTTTTTAATGGCTCACACTGCTGCCAACTTGACTAGTTACATATTAAAATCATGATACATAACCATCTACAAACTAACCTCAGTAATTGAGGTTCCCTTACCCAAGTAAATGATAATAAATAATCAATAAAGATATTCTTAATTAAGTCGGTATTCTGGCTAAATGACGAATTAAGGAAATAAACACCCTCCTCTCTCATCCTCACTCAATTTAATGCTATATATTTCTGCCTTTATTTTGATATACATTACTATAACCGTATTCTTCGGGGTTTGCCTTGTGTAAATAATTCAGCTCCCTTCTTGACATCTGCTGTTATTTGTCGGACTGAAGAGAAACCACGCAGTAATAACACACACAAGCAAATACTGTATATTACATGCACATATGCCGTAAGTCAACAAGAATAAACAAAGACTAAGCGTGCTAACCGTACCAAAGCGTGAAAAGACTAGGTTAGGTTAAGTTAGGTTGATTACGAAATTTCCTTCCATTTGAACTGAACTGACTTTTTAGAAGGATGATAATAATAATAATAATAATAATAATAATAATAATAATAATAATAATAATAATAATAATAATTTCGTGTGGCTATTTCTAGCCGGGTGCAGCCCTTGTAAGGCAGACCCTCCGAAGAGGGTGGGCGTGGCATCTGCCACGTGTAGGTAACTGCGTGTTATTGTGGTGGAGGATAGTGTTATATGTGGTGTGTGAGTTGCAGGAATGTTGGGAACAGTACCAACACCCAATCCCCGAGCCATCGCAATTAACCAATGAAGGTTAAAATCCCCGACCCGGCCGGGAATCGAACTCGGGACTCTCTAAACTTAAGGCCAGTACGCTGACTATTCAGCCAACGAGTCGGTCATTTTTATAAGGAGGTAATGTTGCTTTTCTTTTCGGGGGAAGTACTTGCAGATTTTTACAAGTTGCTTTACGTCGCACCGACACAGATAGGTCTTATGGCGACGATGGGATAGGAAATGCCTAGGAATGGGAATGAAGCGGCTGTGGCCTTAATTAATTAATTAATCTGTCTGGTGTAAAAATGGGAAACCACGGAAAACCATCTTCAGGGCTGCCGAGAGTGGGGTTCGAGCCCACTATCTCCCGAATACTGGATACTGGCCGCACTTAAGCGACTGCAGCTATCGAGCTCGGTAATTCAGATTGAAACGAAAACTTAGTTTTGGTAAACCAAGATAATAAAATCTGTGGTGAATACGGGCCTAAGACGGTCAGGATCTTCCCTGTAAGCCTCTCTTCATTCATTCTGAGAAGCCTATAAAACACATCTCTTATTTTCACTGATTCCAGAATACAGGGAAATTGAAGGTACTGGTCCTCCTTCCCAGTTTTATCCCCAACCAAATGTCTCATGGTCGAGGACACTGCCCTTGAGGCGGTAGAAGTGCGATCCCTCACTGAGTCCGAGGAAGAAATCGAACCTGAACCGTAAACTAGATACGTGAACGAATCGTATTCATGAAATTTCATTATAATTTTTGTCGTAAATGGAAGATAATAATTGCTTTTATGCAAATTAAGATTAAAATTAGCGGTAAATTAATAAATACCAATATTACTAGAGAAATATAAAATACATACATACCGTACGACTATGAATTCTACAACATCACTACGCTTCAGTAGGTATGTCTTTTGTTCATTTAACATTTTTATGTGTTCACTCTTTGTTCACTTAACTTCTCTGAACACCTTTGCTTCATGTTACTCGGCGGAACGTTTTGTTGACTTGTGCCCATAACTCATTAATTAATATAATTACTGGTCCAGGGATCATGCTATTTTTCTTTCAACAAAAATATTTTTGTGTTACTTACGGTATACTTTTCACCTCCACTTTTTTCCATTTGAACCGGTTTTTTGTTTTGTTGCCAAAACGTCATATCTGTATGTCTTAGGCTGCACACTTAAATTGTTAATTAACAGATTTAAGTTGAAACTTCGAAAAACGTAACTGAAATATGTACTGTATTTAAAGAACAGTTTTTTTTTTTTTTTTTTTGGATTGGGACTGCCAGGAATTTCATTGACTTTCCCTTGAAGAATAGGTCCATTGATTGGCACATTATTTATTTTCGAAAACAATAAGTAAATAACACCACCTGGGCGACTGCCCTAAATACAGATCAATAGTGACTGATTTATTATTTGTTCTTTGCCTCTAAAACCATCTAAGTAAAGATTCTGCAATACCTTTGTGCTCAGATATTTTGACACGCTTGATTTTTAAATAACTTGTTCGAAAAGAGACTGTATTTCCTCTCTCTCCTTCCAAATGGTAAAAATAATTCAGTGTGATACACACAATTCCTTCACGATGCTGACACTTGTTTTCCCATTTTCTAATCGCACTATTGTGTGTGATTTTTCTTCAATATTGAACACCTTCCTTTTATTTTGCGACATCTTTCAGGCGATACTTGCCTTCATTTAGCAGACAGACTGATTTACAACCTCCAATAATAAGCGTCACACTGCTGACAGCAATCCGCAAATACTTAATCATCATCATTTCCCCTTATCCAGCTTCTACCGGGTCGGGGTATTTATGGCACCCCTCCATCTTCCTCTTTCCTTCCACCAATCATCTTCCACGATCTTGTCCCAGTCTAAATTTCGTCTTATGCTCCTCTTCACTGATTCAGTCCACCTTGTTCTAGGTCTTCCTCTTGCTCTCTTGCCCTCGCACTTTGCCTCCAGCATCTGTCTTGGAATTCTATTCTCCTCCATCCTCTTTACATGTCCAAACCAGCTTATTCTTTTCAACTCTCTCATTTAGCTTTCCCATCCCAACTTCCTTCCTAACATCTTCATTTCTCACTCTGTCTTTCCTTGTCTTTCCTATCATACTTCTGAGGAATTTCATCTCACTGGCTTGAATTCTACTCTCTTGCCTGCTAGTCAAGTCCAAGTCTCAGCTACATAAGTCAGTACATTTTGTACATTATCTCTTTACTTTTCCTTTGTACTTTCTTTGCTCCAAACAAGTTTTCTTACACTCTAGTAGAATGCATTACCCTGTTGTACACTCCTGCTAATGTCCATGTCCTCCCTAGCATTTTGTATTAATTCAGAAGTACTCTGACTTCCAATTTTCACAGTGCCCTTTCCTGGCCTTCCCCTCTCGACATCACCATAGTCTTGCTTTTCTCTGTACTGATTTTCATGCAATACTTCTCTCTTTTTTTTTTTTTCATTCAGCACATCTAGTTGTTGTTGTACTTCTTTGCTGTCCTTTCCCCAGACCACAACATCATGTGCAAATAGCAGTATCTTCATATCTTTATCTCCATAGGCTTCCTTTTTTTTAATTCGTTAGGGCCATCTATGGACCACGGTGCTTGTGTTTTAGCTGTTTCTTGAAGTCATCGTCGTTGTTTGCCACAATTGGTGTTCTTAGCGGCTGGTTTGGCAGCTGTTTTCTTGTTGGTACCTCGAGCTTTCCTGATGGCCCAGTAGTCCTTCATTTTCCGGCTAAATTCAATCTTACGTTCCTCAGACCATTTCCTGGTCTCGTCTTTTGGTCTGTGGGTAACTTCTGTGAGGGATGTTACAAAGGATTTAGTTTTAAGAGTTGTATGATAGTTACTCCGATCAGCTATGTCGTTTTGATTTATGTGGAGTTCCGAAAGGTCCTTCTCCACTTGCTTCATCCACACGAACCCAGTAGCTTTGCCCTTGTTAGCAGCCTTGAAGATCCTATGAGATAATCTATTTGAGTCCATTCTGGATAGGTGTCCGTAAAAAGCCAGTCGCCTTCTTCTGATGGCATCTATGAGATTTTCTTGGTGTTTATATAGCTCACGATTTGGTTGATACCATCGGCTTCCATCTGGTAAAATTCTTGGTCCCACTATCCGTCTCAGGAACTTTCTTTCTTGTACCTCGAGGGCTCTTAGTGGGGTCTTCTTAGTTAAATATAGACACTCTGCTGCATAGAGGACTGACGGTCTGATTACTGCATTGTAGTGTCTTAGTTTGACATTCATCGACAGATTTTTTGAAGCATACAGCTTTCTACAGGCATGGTAAGCCTTATCTAGTTTGAGTCTCCTGTGTTCAAGAGCCATTGTTTCGCTGAGGTCCTCTGAGAACCATTCCCCAAGGTACTTTACACTTTTGACTCTCTTGATGTAGATATTATCACTGACTCTCATCTTTCCAGGGGCATCTTTGATGTTAGTAACAAACTCGGTCTTTCCTATGTTGATCAAAAGACCCGTTTTAGCCGCTATTGAGTGCAGTGTTTGGAGCTGAGTAGTAGCCTCCTGTATGTCATTTGCCAATAAAGTCAGATCGTCTGCAAAGGCTAGGCATGGTATCCTCAGGTTGTCTGCTTTAATCCCCATCCGTAATCCAGTGTTCTCTGGAAGGAATCTCATCCACTCTCTAATTATCTTTTCCAGAACGCAGTTAAATAATATACATGAGATGCCATCTCCTTGTCTCACCCCTGTTTTAATGGCGAAACTCTCCGAGAGTTGTCCTCTAAACTTTACTCTGGCTGTGGTATTGTGCAAGGTTGCTTGCACCAGCCTGTTGATCTTGTCGTTAAGTCCTAGTTCTCTTAATGTATTGTAAAGAGTAATTCTATCTACTGAGTCGTATGCTTTCTGGAAGTCGACAAATATAGCTACCCATTGTCGAGCTCTTGATTTGCTGTATTGAAGGATGGTCTTCAGATTTTGTATCTGCTCGGTACAGGACCTCGATGCTCTGAACCCTGCTTGATATTCTCCTAACTCTTTATCCAACTGTCTTGTGACATGGCGTTCCAGAATCTTGGAAAATATCTTATAGGTAACAGCAAGGAGTGATATTCCTCTGTAGTTACTGGGATCTGTTTTGCTTCCCTTCTTGTGGATTGGATGGATAATGGCTGACGTCCAATCATCTGGGAGCCTCTCACTAGTCCATATGTCCAGAATTACTTTATGTATGCTCCTGAAGGTGTGTTCTCCGGCATGTTTTAGCATTTCTGCTACTATCCCGTCTTCTCCAGAAGCTTTATTGTTCTTGAGTAATTTAATTACATCTCTGACTTCTTCATACGTTGGAGGAGGGATAAACTCAGTATTGGGGTTAGTTGGTTCTGTAACTTGGAGACGTTCAATAGGTTCTTCTGCATTTAAGAGTCCTTTGAAGTAGTTAGCTAGGGTCTTGGTACAATCGCTGTCATTAAGACACAGCGATCCATCTGGTCTCTGGAGATGTAAAGCAGGGGAAGCGAATTGGGTTGTTTGTTGCTTGAGGCCCTTGTATAGATCTCTAGAGTTGTTCCTTACAAAATCCTCCTCTGCTTGCTTAATCAGTTCCTGGTTGTGCTTCCTCTTGGCCCCTCTTATGATGCTCGACGTAGTTTTCCTCTGTGCAATGAAGGCTTGTAAATTAGCTTCGTTCTTATGTACATTCCATTTGATCCACGCTAGCCGCCTAGCTTCTATAGCTTTATCACATTCGCTGGACCACCACGGATGCTTGTTCCCTTTAGGTCTATTGGGGATTGTTTCCTGAGCCGCTACTGTTATGGCATCCCTAAGTTGATCCCATTTTGTAGATGTGTTAATCCTGTTGGTATTATTATTTCGTATGGCAAAACAAGGATACATTATAAATACATATAAATACATATAAATAAGTATGTAATTTACAGGCCAGCATTCAAAACTTAATGTCGAGACTTTTCAGCCAGTCCACTGCTTCTGTAGAGGCACTATGTAATTCTTGAACAGATCCATTGACTTCCTTTTGGGCAGTCCATAACAACGTGCTGGATGGTCTGAGGCACATTATCACAGTCGCAGAATGGGTCTTCAGATTTCCCCCACTTGTGAAGCCAGAATTTACACCTTCCATGGTTTGTCCTGATTCTGTTTAGAGATGTCCATTCCCTTCTCGGTAGGTTGAAACCAGGAGTAGCTCTACAAGGATGGTGGATTAAACCCAGGTGATCAGGATTTGAAGAGGTCCATTCTTCGTGCCAGATTTCATCATCATCAAAATGTGTTTCCAGGAGCTTCTCGCCTAACTTCCATGATGGATTTCTGGACTTTAATCTCTTCGGTTTCTGAGGGTTGCAGTCCTGATGTAAGGGCAGTTGAGGATTACTGCGACATTTCTGCCATTCTCTTACAAGAGCCAGTTCTCTTCGTATGTGAGGGGGATGGAAGTTGGATAAAACAGGTAACCATTTTAGGGGTGTCGATTTGATGGTGCCTGATATTGTCCTCATGGTATCATTCAGTTGTGTGAAGTATATACACTGTTAAGCCACACAGGGCAGCAGTATTCTGCAACTGAATAGATCAAGGCAAGAGCTGATGTTCGTAGTACTGTCGCGTTTGCTCCCCATCCTGTCCCACTGAGCTTGTGTAAAATGTTGTTCCTTGTTTTTATCTTGGCTGCAGTGTTAGAGAGGTGTTGCTTGTATGAAAGTGTCCGATCCATTGTGACGCCCAGATACGTTGAATATGGGTTTACTTAAGTAACAAAAATCAACACTGGACGTTACAGCAGATACATTACTCCGAAAATGTTATCAAAATGCGTCGTATTACACGATATGTCGTAATAAGCGATTTTTAAATACAGTGTTTATATAGGATTTAGACGGGACCGTTAGATTTCGCCGTTATACACCCCTGTGGGTGGGGGCGGTTGAATAACACCCACGGTATCCCCTGCCTGTCGTAAGAGGCGACTAAAAGGGGCTTCAGGGTCTCTCAACTTGGGAGTGTGGGTTAGCAACCACGGAGCTCTTACAGTAACTGAGTCCTGGCATTTATTCCACTTACTTGTGCCAGGCTACTCACTTTCATGTATCCTATCCGACCTTCCTTGGTTAACTCTTGTTCTTTTCCGACTCCGACGGTTTGAGTTGCGTTTCCGAAGCCTAGGGAGTCTTTCATTTCCACGCTTTTCGTGGCCGTTCCTTTTCTTCGGACCTCTTCCATTTTTTCCCTCTGATTGGTGTTGGAGTGGCGAAGTTAGGGCTTGAGGCCCTCTCTTACACTTAACCACATTCTACTCAAAATCTTAAGATACTTAATATAAGCCTAGTTAAAACTACAAACAATTAATAGAAATGAAAACGATTTAAATAAATTACTAACTTCCTCTAACTTACTTACTTCCTCTTAAAACAATAATCACCACCACCACCACAGTAGCTTAAACTTTCAGCAAGCTGTTTACAATGAAATGGCGTATGCCTTTTAGTGCCGGGAGAGTCCGAGGACAAGTTCGACTCGCCAGATGCGGGTCTTTTGATTTCACTCCCTTAGGCGACCTGCGCGTCGTGATGAGGATGAAATGATAATGAAGACGACGCATACACCCAGCCCCCGTGCCAGCGAAATTAACCAACTGAGGTTAAAATTACCGACCTTGCCGTGAATCGAACCCGGGACCCCTGTGACCAAAGGCCAGCACGCTAACCATTTAGCCATGGAGCTGGACTTTACAAACAGTAATAGGAAGAGTATAAGAAAAAGTAATCGGGGCGAATTACAGTTATATGAAAAATAGTTTACTCAATTTCAAATTACTTTTCCAACAAGTAATCAGCAAAATTACAATTATTTTACAGAACGCTAGTCTTCAGGATACCACTGACACCGAGCGAGTTGTGCATGCGGTTAGGGACGCTCCATGGTTTCCCATGTTCACACCAGACTGTACCTTAAGACCTATCTGTGTCGCTGCGACGTAAAAGAAATTGTGGTGCAGTGGTTAGCGTGGTTAGCTGCCACTCCCGGAGGCCCGGGTTCGATTCCCGGCTCTGCCACGACATTTGAAAAGTGGTACGAGGGCTGGGACGGGGTCCACTCATCCTCGGGAGGTAAACTGAGTAGAGGTGGGTTCGATTCCCACCTCAGCCATCCTGGAAGTGGTTTTCCGTGGTTTCCTACTTCTACTCCAGGCAAATGCCGGGATGGTACCTAACATAAGGCCACGGCCACTTCCTACGCTCTTCCTTGTCTATCACTTCTATTCTTCCCATCCCCCCGCAAGGCCCCTGTTCAGCATAGCAGGTGAGGCCGCCTGGGCGAGGTACTGATCATCCTCCCCAGTTGTATCCCCCGACCCAATGTCTCACGCTCCAGGACACTACCCTTGAGGCGGTAGAGGTGGGATCCCTCGCTGAGTCCGAGGGAAAAACCGACCTTGGAGTGTAAACAGAGAAAGAAAGAAAGAAAGAAAGAAAGAAAGAAAGAAAGAAAGAAAGAAAGAAAGAAAAATAACACTTCACGTACTCTAATTCTCGAAGTTCTGTTTTCTAGAAATTTAGCCACCCATTCAATCATTTTTTTTTTGTCTAGTCCAATAGCCCTCATTTTCGCCAGTACCGGTAATTTCCCATGACTTACCCTCAGCGCTATGGAGAGAAAAAAACATCTGCCGAAAAATGATTTTGAAAAAAATATGTAGACGTAGATGAACAAATGTTGCATAGGAGAAAAAAAAATAGAAAGTAAATAAGTATACCGGTGTTTTTTTCTTTTTTTTTTTTCTTTATGGAGTCCAAGTAGTATGCAGATCTCGAATTTCCAATCACTGGGAAGTATTTTCAGCCTCCGCAAGTAGTTGCAGATTGGCGGTTCGGCTGTAACAGTGTGCTGTCGTGCGGCGCAAGGAACAAGCGAGGAGAGTGCTGTGTTAGCAGCTTGCATGTCGAAGACAATAGCCAATTTATTCAACTGTAAACACAGCAATCAGCAGCAGGCGCACTCGCACCTTGTTTCAATCAGGTGTTCATTCTTCTCCGACATCTCACGCTACAATTTACACTCTTCTGACTGCTATTGTTATGGCTGCAGTTTGGATGTTTACGCACTCAACGTTGTCAAAATGTGTAAAACTAGCTGTACTTAACGGGATAATTATCTAACATGTGTAAAGTTATCTTACTCCGCAGTACTTCTCCGCCAATACTGAGGCAAGCTGTTTAGTCGGGACGCAGCAGTAATCTATCAGAGATGAGTGACAGCAGAAGAGACACATCACATCACATCACAACAATGGTCAATATAATGTTATTGTTGATCAGTTTTATGAGCTTTCGATATTGTAGGCCTTCACATTCAGTTTTCTTCCGACTCTGAGAAATTAGGGCATCTAATGTAAAGGGGTGCCTTTGCTGGCGGGACCTAGTGTTTACAGTGCACTATGTGTTCTGGTATAGGCTAAAGCAATTTTGTTACTTTCATTGATCTGTCTCTGTCTTATACTTTGCTTTGAAAATATGAAAATGACTGAGGTATGAACGATGTTAGTAATGAATGCCATTCCTTCTGCAGCCAGTCCCTGCTATGAATGGTGTGAAAATGTTGCTCATAAGGTCGGTTGGTGCATGCATTTCAGTGGGCTTGGCAGACTGCTATGTAATAGCAACTTCTGGCTCAGCGATTAAAGCAACGGGAAACTACCTCACTCCTCATTTCCCTAGTACCGGGCGAGTTGGCCGTGCTGTTAGGTTCGCGCAGCTGTGAGCTTGCATCTGGTAGATACTGGGTTCGAACCCTACTGTCGGCAGTCCTAGTTTCCCATTTTCACACCAGGCAAATGCTGGGGCTGTACCTTAATTAAGGCCACGGCCACTTCCTTCCCGCTCCTAGGCCTTTCCTATCCCATCGTCGCCATAAGACCTATCTGTGTCGGTGCGACGTAAAGCAACTAGCAATAGCCAATAAAGATACATTCACTCGAGCAACACACGCTTGCTGTTCCAGAACATACATTATCATACATTATGAACAGTCTGAGGTACAGTACCCCATAGCTTTCACAAACATATAACACCAAGCCGCCACAAGTGATACAATACCAGGTGTCTAAGCACTCCACAGTTGTAGGTTAGTACCACACTTCACATTCCACAAACAAAATAAAACCACATTCCACCAAAGTTACATCTTCTCCACCAAAGTTTGAAGTTCAGTCATTCTCGCCGTTTGATCACATGCCTATATAGACATCAGCTTCCCCCTTCTTCTCATACGATCCTGGCCATCCAATCACGAGTAGATCCTCTTGTCAAAACCACGCCGGATCTCATGGCGTATCACTCGTAAGGCCATAATTGGCGTATGGTTTCAGTGTATGGGACTCTCACCAGCACTACTTAATTTGAGAAGTGAGAAAAAAATCCGAAGGAAAGTAGCATTTGTTCTGGGCAATTTCCAACAAAAGATCACCCACCCCGCGTCAAATACCATGGCCTACCAAGCGACCGCTGCTCTTCCCGGAGGCCTGTAGATTACGTGTCGTGGGGTCGGTACGACGAGTCCTCTCGGCCATTATTCTTGGCTTTCTAGACCGAGACCGCCATCCCACAGTCAGATGGCTTCTCAATTGTAATCACGTACGCTGAGTGGACCTCACATCTAGGTAAAGATACCTGACCCGGCCAGGTTCGAACCCGGGGCCTCCGCGGGGCCGGCTAACAAAAGAACTGTGTTACGAACATTCTGGAAACTTAAGAGTTGGGAAGACTTGGGAGAAAGGAGAAGAGTTGCTCGACCACGCGGTACGTGGAGAGATGGTATGAACGACGTTAGTAAACGAATTAAGATAAAGCTGAAATTCAAGAGGACAGATTGGGGCAAATATTCGTTTATACAAGAGAAATTAGGGACTGGAATAATTTGCCAAGGGAGATGTTCAATAAATTACCAAATTCCATTGAAATTATTTAAGAAAAGACTAGGTTAGCAGCTGATCGGGCGGCAGTCCTGAATGCGGATCAATGGTGATTAATCGATCGATCGTAGTGTGATTGTTCTGTATGTGCGCTCTCGCTTAAAAGCCTTACTTTGCTTCAACATGTCCCTTGCGTTGTCGCTATTGTGTTGCTCTTTCGAGTGTGAAGATCTCGTGCAAGCGCGTGCCTCTACTTCCACTACAGAAAATCGGTGGCCCATTTATTTATTTATTTATTTATTTATTTATTTATTTATTTATTTATTTATTTATTTATTTAGTGAGTTATTTTTGAGATAAGACAGTACATTAGGTCGCAGAACTTAATTCACGTCAAGTCACTGTGACAAAATTCTTCAGGTGCCCTCACTCGCACATAAAGACATGACTTGGGGGCAAGCGTACTCACGACAGATGTCCATTAAGCACGAATCAATTACAACCCCTACTACGTCTTCTTCAAACTGACCAGTGAAAATTCATATATTGTAAGCAGACCCACACAATTCCAAACAGAGGTACACTTCCACGAAATGTCCATTTTCTCTGAAGACGGGGATATTCGCACATTCCAGCTCCCTTCGCCCGCTATTCCTAGCAGTATCTGCCCATGACTAAAGGATGAATATAGAAGATATTTTCTGGCCTTAAGGCTGTGGTTTAACTGGGTTCGTGGCCCACAACGTTTTACTGGACACTATGCCCAGAAGTTTCAAGGGTTCGCTTTCTTTGAAGGTCAGTAGAGAAGTACAGAGATTTGTGACCGATGTGGTGGTGGTGATGATTATTACGTACATCGAGGAGAAGTACAGTAAAACTATGTAGGCTAAGTCATTTTCTACAACATTTCTTCTGAACCACGGAACCCAGCGGTGAGAGGCCGGCGCGCTGCGGTCTAAGCCACGGAGGCTCTGCACAATTAAGAATACGGGACATAAGTTTTAATTTTGAAGGCACATTATCTTTCCAACTGAAGCAATACGTTACTGGGACGAAATCCTTAAAACATGGGACGGTGGTGCTTCTGACTATTGTTTTAATCCTCTCTTGAAAACAACCACCGTAGACACAAAAATGTTGATTAACGAACGGAGAAGGCCTAGAAATACTCACTACCGATCGATTTAACATTATGCTTATTTGGTCGGTGGATGCAGAGTGGGTCTCGGCCCACAAGTGGCCACGGCTCTACGCCTCTGCATTCGGGAGACGGGACAGGGCTGGATCTCACGTCTGGCCCCAACCGTCGGCTGTCCTTAGAATGGGTTCCCGTGCGTTTCCATTCTGCTGCACTAAGGCGAATGCCGGGACATTTCCTAGTATAAGGCACGGCCGCCAACCCCCTCCCCTTCTCCGAGCATCTCCTTCACTGTAACAAATCTCCCGGCCTGAGAGACAGCGTTACCGTCTAGGAGGCCCGCCTCACCCCTTCAGGGAGGAATTAAAACGTGTTAATTGTAGTAGTATGCTTATTTCGGGGTCATGGGATTATTAGTGCGCTTATGACTAGTTATTTTTGGATGCTCTTGAGTTCTGCTATTACCTTTTCCTTTCTTTCCTGTGAAGGAGGTTTGCGAGATTTAACAACCTTTGGTAGAGGAGACCACGAGCTTACCATTTTACAAAATTTAGGGTGGTCCGAGACATCAGTATCAGAAATACCACCGGAAATTAATTTTTCTTTCTTTCTTTCTTTCTTTCTTTCTTTCTTTCCTTTTTTTTTTCATTTTTTAATTGAGCCACATGCTTTCAGTCTTGTAGCTTTTGATGAGTGAGAAGATTTTCGTTGTCCATTCTCAGAAGGAGCCCGTAAATCTTCAGCCGCCTACGTCGCTAGTGTTAGCCGTTTCCAACTGTTGGTACAGTTCAGAGTTCGCTTTCGGTCAGTAGATTCCACCCGGGAGCACTCTTGACCCATGATTTTCCGGAGGATACATCTTCCGACTTTTTCCAGGTCTTCCATGATGCCCTTCCTGTTCATCAGTAAGGTCTCCGCAGCATATAAGAACTGCAAATTGCTTTACGTCGCACCGACACAAATAAGTTAGGTCTTATGGGGATGATGGAACAAGAAAAGGCTGACTGCGCTCGATAGCTGCAGTCGCTTAAGTGCGGCCAGTATCCAGTAATCGGGAGATAGTGGGTTCGAACCCCACTGTCGGCAGCCCTGAAGATGGTTTTCCGTGGTTTGCCATTTTCACACCAGGCAAATGCCGGGGCTGTACCCCCGCTTCCTTCCACTTCCTAGGTCTTTCCTATCCCAACGTCGCCATAAGACATATCTGTGTCGGTGCGACGTAAAACAAATAGCAACAAAAAAAAAAGGAAAAAAAAAGAGCTAGGAATGGGAAGGAAGCAGCCGTGGCCTTAATTAAGGTGCAGCCCCAGCATTTGCTTAGTGTGAGACTGGGAAACCACGGAAAACCATCTTCAGGGCTGCCGACAGTGCGGTTCGAACCCACTATTGACCGGATGCAAGCTCACAGCCGCGTGCCCCTAACCGCACAACATATTTTGGCGTTCTTTGAAATACACTTCTTGTTGTAACGGCTTTTTTAGACAGTTGGTATGCTGCGTTGAGTTTGGCACACCTAAGAACGAGGTTCCGGCTCTACCATTGGGGTGAACCCATTCGGCGAGATACCGGAATCGATTACTTTTCCAATCTTTCCACAGATTGTCGTCAAAGGGGCTTTCCCGGGGTGCTTACTCTCCAAGTACTTGGTCTTTTCGTATGATATTTGTAGTCCTGTCTTCACCGCTGTCTCGTGTACGGATTGAACTGTAACTGCGGCATCCTTGGAGTTGTTGGTTAGGCAGGCTCCTGATCTCCATCTTCCTTTTTCCGGCTCCAATAATAACCGGTTTGATTCCGAGATTGCTCAGTGTAAGTTCCCAGGTCCTTATGACTTTGTCGAGCACCAAACTGAAGAGAATAGACGAGAGGGATCATGGGATTTTCATACACACAGTAGCTGTCAAGTATTCTGTATTACCAGGTTCAATCATATGTAGCGAGAAGGGAAATAAAATCCTGATAGAGTCCCTGGATCTCGTGGATGATGCGCAGAAAATTCAAGCGGCTCCAGGTGCTGAACGACAAACTGTACGGGCAAAAGAAAAACAATGTGTGCACGTTCTTACTGATAATGGGGACTTTTATCAGTTAAAATATACAGTAAAACTTGCTCACTGCGGAATCGCAAGGGACTAAAATTGTTTTTCTAATTAGACAAGTTTCCGCACTACACAAAACACGGATTTTTTGGCCTTACAACACCAATCACCAGTGTTGTGAACAAAAGCAAACACTTGTACAAACATGAACTTATTTTTATTGATTCACTACTACTACTACTACTAAAACGTTTTCATTCCTCCCCTGAAGGCGAGAGGCGGGCCTCTTAGACGGTAACACCGTCTCTGAGACCGGGAGATTTGTTGCGGTGAAGGAGATGCACGGAGAAGGTGAGGGGGTGCCCTATACTAAGAACTGTCCCGGCATTCGCCTTATTAGTGTAGGAGAATGGAAAACCTCAGGAAACCATTCTCAGGACAGCCGACGGTTGGGGCCAACCGTGAGGTCCAGCCCTGTCCCGTCTCCCGAATGCAGAGGCGTAGAGCCGTGGCCACATCTCCTCTGCTCGGTTGGCCGGTCGGAGTGCAGAGCTGTTGGACATGGCCAACTCCGCCTCTACCGACCTCTTGATTCACCAATTTACAAGTATTCATTCACTTTAAATTGCACTGAAACTAAAGGTTGTTCTCGCTGGTGATCATGAAAATTAACTATGTACATTATTTACAAAATGATGTTTATCAGTGGGAATGACTTGTCTGTTCCTGAGCGTGCTTTAAGTCACAATGATATTCTCGTTGCCAGAACACAATAATATTAAGGGAAGCCCCATCGTAAAACACATTAAATCAAGAGTAAGGAATTAAGTCCTTCTGGACAATGTATAATGGGACATAGAATATGTCACGAGAATGCTGAAAGCAAAGGAGGCTACAGTATACACCAGAAGACACCTCAGATGAAACAAAATTAAACAAAAAATCCAGGACCCACACATCCTCTTCACACTCACAAAATCGAATATTTTCAGCACCAGAAAGGGCACGAAGATCGGAACACATTAAAAAGTACTGAGAGGACCGCAAGGCCCGAACAGTCCCTTCCAAGAGACTTGGGTGATGGACTGACTAAAGTGATCCTATGCGGTCATAAAATTGAAAGAATAATAATAAGAAGGAAGACTTATACTGGTTTGGATAATACCTATTTGCCCGCCAATTCTGCACATTTTTAGTGCCAAACGGTCGGTTTGTAACCTTAAGGTCAGAAGTGAACAAAAATTAGCCAAGAGAGGTCAGACAATGGTAGTGGTGATTATTGTTAACAGACGAAGTATAACTGGGTAATCATCCTCTATTAACACTAATCATGGGGGGAAAAATGAAAGGGTCCGACACTTCGGAAAATGAAAATATCGGCCAAAGAAAGAAAAGGGTCAGGAAGGGCGTGAAAATGAAACACTCCCTCGGCCTCGAATGCTCTAATACCGCCGGCGTCGGAAAAGAACAAGAGTTGACCAAGGTGGGTCGGACAGGATAGGTGAAAGTGAGAAGCCTGGCACAAATAAGATGAAGCAATGACTGCGTTCATGGGGGTAAAAGTTGCTAGGTGTTAATATGAGGAAAAATCTTCATTGGGGTAATCACATAAATGGGATTGTAAATAAAGGGTACAGATTTCTGCACATGGTTATGAGGGTATTTAGGAGTTATAGTAACGATGTAAAGGAGAGAGCATATAAGTCTACCGTAACACCACTGGAACCAGATGGTTCCAGTGTATGGGACCTTCACGAGGATTGCTTGATTCGGGAACTGGGAAAAAAATACAGAGGAAAGCAACTCGATTTGTTCTGGGTGATTTCCGACAAAATAGTAGCGTTACGAAAATGTTGCAAAGTTTGGACTGGGAAGACTTGGAAGAAAGGAGACAATGTGTGCGGCTAAATGGTATGTTTGGAGCGGTTAAGCTGTCAGTGAAGAGATGGCGTGGAATGACATTAGAAGACTAATAAGTCTGAGTGGTATTTTTAAAAGTAGGAAAGATCACATTATGAAGATAAAGGCGAATTCAAGAGGACAAATTGGGGCAAATATTTGTTTATAGAAAGAGGAGTTAAGCATTGGAATAATTTACCAAAGGAGATGTTCAATATATTTTCAAATTCTTTGCAATGATTTAAGAAAAGACTTGGTAAACAAGAGATAAGGAGTCTGCAGATCAGTGGTGACTGACTGATGGATTGCAAGACTCTAGTTGCTTTACGTCGCACCGACACAGATAGGTCTTATGGCGACGATGGGACAGGGAAGGCCTAGGAGTGGGAAGGAAGCGGCCGTGGCCTTAATTAAGGTACAGCCCCAGCATTTGCCTGGTGTGAAAATGGGAAACCACGGAAAACCATTTTCAGGGCTACCGACAGTGGGGTTCGAATCTACTATCTCCCGAATACTGGATACTGGCCGCACTTAAGCGACTGCAGCTATCGAGCTCGGTGATTGCAAGACTCAGATGAGACACTGTAGGTACCTCTGGATGCAAACCCATTCTCCCAAATTATGAGTACGTGACAGATCTTTATTGCGAGTAATGAGCACGGAATGTCCACGCCAAAATACAGAGAGAGAACAACAGAGGAACAATATTCTGTCTGGACTTTCAATTCCGCCCCTTTTGTCTATCAAAAGAGCGCTAACAGCAAGCGATTAAAATAGGTGATATCTCGTTCCAGTGCAAAATGGCGCGCTCGCATAGTTGCCTTCGTTTTTAATCACGCTGTTTATGCATTGCAGCTCTACTACAACAGGATTCTCATTTAACCACACTAATGGCCCAATACGTAAAACACACAGGAAATATGCTAACGATAGTTTCCAGAAAGACAATACTGTAAGTGAAACCCTTCGGGACTGCCAATATGTAATACGTCATTTTCTATGGCGGTAGAGGTAGGATCCCTCGCTGAGTCCGAGGGAAAAGCCAACCCTGGAGGGTAATCAGATTAAGAAAGAAGAAAGAAAGTCATTTTCTAACGATAGTAAATCCATACAGGAGTTGTGTTTCTTTTTAAATTCATCACCTCAGTACCATCGCAGGGTTGTCTTCATAAGTAAAATCTGAAAGCCCTGATAGTCGTATAAAGTCAGAAATCAAGCAAGCTCGTCGTTTTACGTGAATATTGATATCATAATCATAGAAACCTGTCTTTCTGTTTTAGAAATCCCACATTCATTGGCCGGGATTCGAACCACATCAGCCTTGGTAGTCATTCTAAAAACAAGAAGTAGGAATGGAAAATTATCAGAAAAATATACGGCTCAGCGCAATAAAATGGCACGTGGATCAGGATGATAATAATAATAATAATAATAATAATAATAATAATAATAATAATAATAATAATAATAATAATAATAATAATAATAATAATTGTACCGTGAGGTTCATATCTATGCCGCACATTTAAATCTTGCGCCTAAAATAACTCCTCTACTGGGGGAACCGTGAACTTGAAACTAGAACTACTTAAACCTTTACTCAGAAGATGTCACTACAGAAATCTGATGAAATTTTGTTATTCTGGAGTTTCCTGTACTGTGTGAATTTATATTTGTTTTGTTTGCCCTTCATCAAGAAGTTTGGACTTTCTTTAACAGATGTCACTGCTAAAAAAACTATGGCCATGCACCCTGGTGCGAAGTGAATGAACTTTTTTTTGAAGAAGTTTTGTATTCATAAGTTTTTTTACTAATTGATGTTCATTTATTTTTGGGTTGGCAATATTTATATTTGCTTTCCGCCAGTTTTGAATCTAGCCAATCCCTAATTTCTGTAATTAATTTTCCGCCTATCACAGGCTTCTTCCTCGATTTCGAGTGTAACTTTTAAATTCACCAATAAAGTGAGAGGGTGTGGCTGGCTTATTCATGAAAGGTCTCGAATTTTCCCCGAGGGTTTATAAACTGCGGATTTTCTTGTCTCTTGGCCATTTGATCGACATCTAACCTAGTGCGTGTGTCAAGCATGAGGTAGGAGGCGCCTCTTTCATCAGGCAGCAGTTCTTCAGCAAGGTAATGGCCATCTAACATCTTACTTCTTTGCTAGCTCCGCAGTTAAACCCGAGGGAGAGGTCCGAAACTTTAACTATGTAAAGTACTTTTCTGGAAATGTAACTTCTGCCGGCTAATGTAAAAACTTCATAAATCTTTAACTGTAAATCTGGGATAGAGAGTGATGTACCCTCTCGAGCTTGCCTTCATATTGGTTTGAGGTGACTACGTTTTGTAACTGGTTTTCTGCCTTTCCGTAAAGTCTTAACGAGTCACCTCCATAGTTTAGGAATAGCCCCTGTTTCATCGGCCTAGTGCCCCTTAGGTTTTAAGAATGCATATTTAGGAGTGCAAGTACACGCCTCCATTCAATTTGTGTTTCGGGCCATTTACTTAACCTGTTTCTTTCCGCAACGGCCCAATAGGATGGGTACAAGATACCCCTGTTTCAAATTGGTAATAGTGCCTTGTAAGGCCTGTGATTAGTAGCTTTTCATGTAATGTTGCCTTGAGTAGGCTTGGGAGAACTGAGAGCACGTTAGCTCTTTTCAAGTGTTGTAAAAGTGACTCTGGGAGGCTAGATAGTGTGTGTTGGGAGCAAGCGCTCCATGTATTGAGGGATTTCTGCCCTTGTGTAAATTTGTGGTCTCTGTAAATTTGAGCTGGAAACTCAAAAATTGTAAAACTAGGGGCTTGTAGCCCAAGAGAGTTAAAGTACTGTAATCTTGGATTTTTCTATTTTGTTATTGTTATCTCACTAAGTGAGAATTTGTTAACTTATTGTTTTTCAAAAATATAACCTTCCATTTCAGTTTCAAATTCTTTCTTGACATTGTAGTTAGACCCATTCACCCCGGCACCTTCTTTCACCTCTGCGTTCCGCGGATATCCCCATAATAATAATAATAATAATAATAATAATAATAATAATAATAATAATAATAATAATAATAATAATAATAATAATAACACTTCACCTTCGGGGAGCTGACGGAAAGCTGAAAATGAACAATGAAGAGTGCACCACAGTTCTAGCAGAGTATTTCAACAATCTTCTAAATTCAAAGGAACCAAAGAAGAAACTGCATTTCGAACCTCAGAATGTTACTAAGTCGGACTCTCTCCCACCAACAAAGGGGAAGATCCAGAAAGCCATTTCAGAATTGAAATGTAACAAAGCAGCGGGCGAGGATGGAATCATAGCAGAGCTCTGGAAATACGCTGATGAGGAGTCAATCCAAAGTATCCATGAAATCATATCTAATATCTGGGTGACAGAAGCGTTACCTAGCGACTGGACCTCAGCTATCATCCACCCGTTACACAAAAAAGGCGACAAGTCAGATCTCAACAACTACAGAGGGATTTCCCTTGTATCTGTGACGTACTAGATACTCTCCAAAGTATTACTCACAAGAGTAGAGGCTCAACTAGACTCCTGCATCGGAGAGTACCAGGCTGGGTTTCGCAAGTCAAGGTCATGCGCCGAACAAATCCTGAACCTCAAAACCGTAATCACTTACAAAAACCTAAGCGCCTCACCCTACGTAGCAACACTTGTTGACTTTCAGAAGGCCTACGATTCCAGGCACTTGCTGAACTGGGACTAGATAAGAAAACCTTAAATCTAGTGAAAGCAACTCTTACCAACACTACAGCCAGAATCAAATTCAGAGGGGAACTGTCCCAGAGCTTTCAGATCAAAACAGGTGTTTAAACAAGGGGATGGCCTATCTCCAATCCTCTTTAACTGCCTTCTCGAAAAAGTCATTCGTGAGTGGACGAAAATGCTAAAGGATGACTCTGGATTGAGAATAGGCTACAAGAAAGACAAGTTAACAGTCAACTGTTTAGCCTTCGCAGACGACCTTATACTCCTGGCATCCAGTGTGGAGGAAGCTATCCATCAACTATCCTCTCTCGACCCCATAGCAGCTAAAGTAGGGCTGAAGATCGCCATCAACAAAACACAGTTTATCACCAACATCAAAGATGCACCCAAATCAATCCCACTGGGGGACAAAACAGTACAAAGGACTAACTCCTTCAAATACCTAGGAGAATGGATAACCCCAAACATGAATGAAGATCAGGCCATAAACAGCAAATGCATCAAACTAGGAAGCGCGTACCACCTATGTAAGAATATGTACAAATCCAAACGCCCTCCCTTAACCTCAAAATCAGGCATTACACTACTGTAGTGAGACCGTCAGCACTATACGCCTCAGAACGCCTAAACATGGTAAGAAAAGGGCAACTTAGAAAACTGGAGCTGAATGAAAGGAAGATCTTGAGAAAAATCATGGGCCCTATTAAAGAAGAAGGCAAGTACAGAATCAGGCACAACAACGAACTGTACCAACAATTGGAGAGCATTACAACATCTATGAGGAAGAGGAGATTGAACTTCTATGGTCATGTCATGAGAATGGACAATCAGAGGCTCACCTCCAGAATTTACCACACCATCTCTAGAGGGAAAGCGACTAATGCCAAGTGGGCAAGGTTCGTCAGAAAAGACCTTCAAGAACTGGACATTGCTCCCAGTGAAATTTATGACAGGAATAGGTGCAGAACGTTGATCAAAACATCAAACTCTTTCCAGCCACTAACAGAAAAAAAACAGTACGTCCGGGAGGAGGTGTGAAATGGACTCAGGAGCGAAAAGACATTCCCAGTGCAAGAATGAAGGAGTACTGGTCAAAGAAGAAAGCTGCTAGAGATAAGAACCACGTGGTCCATAGCAGGCCCAAACGGAACTTAAGATGATGATAATAATAATAATAATAATAATAATAATAATAATAATAATAATAATAATAATAATAATAATGGCGTCTGGCCTCCGGAAAGTCCTAGTGTAGGTCTTTTGATCTGACGCCTGTAGCCGACCTGCGCGTCGTGATGAGGATGGAATGATGATGAAGACGACACATACACCCAGTCCCCGTGCTAGGGGAATTAACCAATTATGGATAAAATTCCCAACCCTGCCGGGAATCGAACCCGGGAACCCTGTGACCAAAGGCCAGCACGCTAACCATTTAGCCATGGAGCCGGTAATAATGTTATAGGTTTTATGTCCCACAAACTAGGCCTACTTTTACAGTTTTCGTAGAAGCCGAGGTGTCGAATTTTGTCCCGTGGGTGTTCTTTTTACGTGCCGGTAGATCTACCGACACGGGGCCGACATACAGTACATTAGCACCCTCAAATATCACCGGACTGAGCTAGGATCGTACCTGCAAATTTGGGCTCAGAGAGCCAACGCCTTAACCATCTGAGACACTCAGCCCGACAAGACAAGAACTGCAGACTGAATAATATCGTACGCAAGAGACGGTTGAAATTCTACGGACATACCTACAGAATGAACAACAACAACAAACTCATCGAAAGATTATATATTATAACTAGCAGTTATCCGCTCGGGTGGATTTCGTAATTTGATAAAAATTATCGTTCCTCGGTACTCCACTGGTGCATTATCTGAAAATCCCTAAAGTATAAAAACTCACCGAAACCTTGAGTTTTATTTACCCCAGAAACTCTTTGTTAACCCCGTTTGACGTATTGCCTTTTGGGGCTAAGATGACCAGACTACCGGCAGAGCTTACTCTGGAAAATGTGAGAAGCAATCCTCTCTCAAGTCGAAAACAAAACAAAATAAGCTTTTCTTTATTTTTAAAGAAGATTCCAAATACATATTTCCACGTCTATAACATGCTCAGATTTTGGGATATAAGTATCCGCATAACAAGAATTCAGCCCCTTTATAAGTCCTCCTACCTCTCTCCACCTAAGAGGATTTTGCAAAAACAAAAAAATGCATGTTTCATTGCTTTTAAAAAAGATTCAAAATACAAATTTTTACCTCTGTAACGTGTCAAGTTTTTGAGATAAAGTCATTTGAAAAACTCTCCCATTTTTCATTTCCCCCCCCCCCAAGTTGTTTTCCGAAAAAAATACGTTATTTTTCATTTTTAGCGGAGATTCTATGTACCATTTTTTAACGTCTGTAACATCTTCCATTTTTTGAGATATAACTATCATCATAAAAAAAATTAAAACCCTTTGTCAGTTATTTTACCGCCCCCCCCCCCTTACGTGGATTTTCCCGAAAAACGTATTAGTTTAAAGGAGATTCCAAATAGCCGTGCGGTTAGGAGCGTGCAACTGTGAGCTCGCATCCGGGAGATAGTGGGTTCGAATCACACTGTCGGCACCCCTGAAGATGGTTTTCCGTGGTTTCCCATTTTCACACCCTTAATTAAGGCCACGGCCGCTTCCCTCACATTCCTAGGCCTTTCCTGTACCATCGTCGCCATAAGGCCTATCTGTATCGGTGCGACGTAAAGCAAGTAGCAAATAAAAAATCCAAATATCAATTTTTTCAGTTCTTTAAACTGTTTAAGTTTTTACGATATAGATATACTCATTTTAAAAACTCACCCCCCTCTTTTCACCTGCTTCATTCAAATCTTAAAGGCAAGGCCTTGTCGTTGCAACCACATTTGTCTCTCATCTGCTAAGCGTTTCAGATCAACATACTTTTTCAAATTCAGCCTGTCCATCATGGAATCCAGATATTTCTTCCTCGGTCTTCCTCTTCCCTTCTTACCCAGAAATTTTCCTTCCATCAGAGTCGTGAGGAATGTGTTATGTCGAAGTGTGTGGCCAAGGAATTTGGTTTTCCTCTTTTCTACAGTGTTGATCAATTCCCTTGTTTCGTTTATTTCCTTAAGGACCCTATTATTTGACTTTTTCTCTGTCCAACTAATTTTCAGCATCCTCTGCCATATTCACATTTCCATTGCTTCCAGGCGTTTTATATCCTGTTTTGCTAAGACCCATGTTTCACAACCATACAACAAAACACTCCACACAAACATTTTGGCAAATTTTTATTAATTTTAATGTTAATGTTCCTGCTTGTCAAAAGCACCTGCTTAGCGACGGAATATCCGAAAATCCTCTTTTTTTTTGCTAGTTGCTTTACGTCGCACTGACACAGATAGGTCTTATGGCGACGATGGGACAGGGAAGGGCTGGGGGTGGGAAGGAAGCGGCCGTGGCCTTAATTAAGGTACAGCCCAAGCATTTGCCTGGTGTGAAAATGGGAAACCACGGAAAACCATCTTCAACCGACAGTGGGGTTCGAACCTACTATCTCCCGAATACTGGATACTGGCCGCATTTAAGCGACTGCAGCTATCGAGCTCGGTAATCCTCTTTTAATGAGCACCTACACTGAGTGGTTAAGTGTAAGAGAGGGCCAAGACCCCTAACTTCGCCACCTACAAAGGCATAATATAAATAAATAAATAAATAAATAAATAAATAAATAAATAAATAAATAAATAAATAAATAAATAAATAAATAAATAAATAAATAAATGTATTCCCAAAGTTTAATTCCTTTATGTCCAATAGTTTTGGCTCGGCGATGATGAATCAGTCAGTCAGTCAGTCAGTCAGTGCATGTTATTTGATACATTTATAATCTCACAGAATACCATCCGCGGTATCCCCTTACTATCCGAAGAGGCGACTAAAAGGGCCCCAGGGGCTCTCATCTTGGGAGCCTGCTTGCTAACTACAGTGCCCTAGCTGAGCCTGGTATTGTTGCTAATTACCTCATAGAAACCAAGATGAAATAAACATCGCGGAAGGCATAGTAAGAAATCGTAGAATTTTGGAACATTGGTACCTAAGGTAGATTATTAAAATCAATCAAAGGCATTCATGTTGACAATTGTGCTGCAGTGAGAATCGATGGTAGAATGAGTTATTGTTTCAGGGTTCTTACAGGGGTTAGACAAGACTGTAATCTTTCACCTTTGCTGTTCGTAGCTTACATGGATCATCTGCTGAAAGGTATAAAATGGCAAGGAGGGATTCAGTCAGGTGGAAATGTAGTAAGGAGTTTGGCCTATGCTCACGACTTGATCTTAATGGCAGACTGTGCCGAAAGCCTGCAGTCTAATATCTTGGAACTTGAAAATAGGTGCAATGAGTATGGTATGAAAATTAGCCTTTCGAAGACTCAACTGATGTTATTAGGTAAGAAATTCAACAGAATTGAATGTCAGATTGGTGATACAAAGCTAGAACAAGTCGATAATTTCAAGTATTTAGGTTGTGTGTTCTCCCAGGATGGTAATATAGTAAGTGAGATTGAATCAAGGTGTAGTGAAGCTAATGCAGTGAGCTCGCAGTTGCGATCAACAGTATTCTGTAAGAAGGAAGTCAGCTCCCAGACGAAACTATCTTTACATTGGTCTGTTTTCAGACCAACTTTGCTTTACGGGAGCGAAAGCTGGGTGGACTCAGGATATCTTATTCATAAGACATGAAAGTAGCAAGAATGATTGCTGGTACAAACAGGTGGGAACAATGGCAGGAGGGTACTCGGAATGAGGAGATAAAGGCTAATTTAGGAATGAACTCGATGGATGAAGCTGTACGCATAAACCGGCTTCGGTGGTGGGGCCATGTGAGGCGAATGGAGGAGGATAGGTTACCTAGGAGAATAATGGACTCTGTTATGGAGGGTAAGAGAAGTAGAAGTACACCAAGACGACGAAGGTTAGACTCAGTTTCTAACGATTTAAGAGGTATAGAACTTAATGAGGCCAGAACACTACAGTAGTTGCAAATCGAGGATTGTGGCGACGTTTAGTAAATTCACAGAGGCTTGCAGACTGAACGCTGAAAGGCTTAACAGTCTCTAATGATTATGTATGTATATGCACAAATGTATGGAGAAACCTAAATTTAAAAAAAGAAATTCGGTAAGAAATGGTCAGAGGTGAAGGCACGAAACAACAAAGCGAATTCACGAGAGATTTTGGGAAGCTATGAAGGTCTCCGTGGCTCAGAGGGCAGCGCGCTGCCCTTCTCAACGCTGGGTTCGGTAGTGATTTGTGCTGGACAAAGCGGAGACGGGACAGGCTTATCTCCGGGAACTCCGGTTTTCCCTGTCATCTTTCATTCCAACAACATTCTCCAGTATTATTTTATTTAATCTGTCAGCCATTTAATCATTGCCCCAGAATAGTGCGACAGGCTTCGACAGCCGGCACAATTCCTATCCTCGCCGCTAGATGGGACTTCGCTCATTCTATTCCTGACGCGGTCGAATGACTGGAAACAGGCCGGGGATTCACAAGAAGGCCATCAAGACAACTAACTTAACAAGTTCCGACGCTCTCTTTGAATGAGCAAAAGGAAGAAATAGAAGAAGTGCCACAAATACTGTTGTAGTTTTCAGAGACTCCAAGGTGCCTGATTGCCCTTACACAGGAGTCCTTTGCGTGCCTACCGGCACGAGGTTGGCGTATTCCAAATAAAATTGATTTAAACCTATTTTGAAATGAAATGGCTTTTAGTGCCGGGAGTGTCCGAGGACAAGTTCGGCTCGCCAGATGCAGGTCTTTCGATTTGACTCCCGTAGGCGACCTGCGCGTCGTGATGAGGATGAAATGATGATGAAGACGACACATACACCCAGCCCACATGCCAGCGAAATTAACCAATTAAGGTTAAAATTCCCGATCCTGCCGGGAATCGAACCCGGGACCCCTGTGACCAAAGGCCAGCACGCTAACCATTTAGCCATGGAGCCGGACTAAACCGATTTTAATTTTCATCTATAGAAAAGTATGCCGAGCCTCCAATTCCAGCATCTCGCGCCCCACTGTTTGAGGAACCTAATATGACTTCCTATTTTCCTAGTGTTCCCTCGTCAGTTATGAAAGTGCTTGCTCCCGCCTGTAGCTAGGAAGATAAGAAGCTTCAATAACATCATATCCCCAGGCTGACTCATTAGCCAGGATTTTCCCAGTTCGTCTTCAATTGAAATCCAGAGCTGACAGTCTTTGTTCCTTTCATCTGTTCGTTCAGTACACCTTGTCCTTACCCTCAGCGAGTCACATCACTGAAGCGCTCATATTCTGGCTTGTCTTTTTTAAAATACATCTCTTACATCAGAGGCATCCAGTTACCAATAACTGCCTCCTTTACAGGAGCATGTTCACCCGAGTTCCAAACTGCCATTCCAAGCTTAAAGAACGTATCTCAAGAACTACAAACGTTTGAAAAATGATACGTTTCCTGAATTACAAACCACATCTCGCTTTAAATCAAAGCTTAAGCGTTTTTCATCACTTTCTAAATAATAATAGTAATAATAATAATAATAATAATAATAATAATAATGGCTTTACGTTCCGCTAACTACTTTAACAGTTTTCGGAGACGCTGAGGTACCGGAATTTAGTCCCGCAGGAGTTCTTTTATGTGCCAGTAAATCTATCGACAAGTGGCTGACGTATTTGAGCACCTTCAAATACCACTGGACTGAGCCAGGATCGAGCCTGCCAAGTTGGTGTCAGAAGGTCAGCGCCTCAACCGTCTGAGCCGCTCAGTCCGGCCTTTCTAAATGAGATACAGATACTTTACAAAGGCAGGCCCTAATATGCAGAAATGCCTGAACATTGTATGTATGTTCGGTCTTCAGCCCTAAGGCTGGTTGGATCCTCAACAGCTCCACCATCAGCTGGCATACATGGCCTATGAAGTAGTTTCCCGTTGCTTTCCTCGCCGAGCCAGAAGTTGCTATTACATATCAGTCTGCCAAGCCCACTGAAATGCTTGCAGCAACCGATCGTATGAGCAACATTTTTACACCATTCATAGCAGGGACTGGCTGCATAAGGATTGGCACCTCAGTCACTTTCATATTGTCAAAGCCAAGGATAAGACAGAGACAGATCAATGAAAGTAACAAAATTGCTCTAGCCTATACCAGAAGACATAGTGCACTGTAAACAATAGGTCCTGCCAGCAAAGGCATATGTAGATATTTCTTTCTTTCTTTCTTTCTTTCTTTCTTTCTTTCTTTCTTTCTTTCTTTCTTAATCCGTTTTCCCTCCAGGGTTGGTTTTCCCCGGACTCAGTGTGGAATCCCACCTCTACCGTCTCAAGGACAGTGTTCTGGAGCATGCGACTTTGGGTCGGGGTGATAAAACTGGGGAGAAGGACCAGTACCCCCGCCCAAGCGGCCTCATCTGCTATGGTGAACAGGGGCCTTGTAGGGCGATGGGAAGATTGGGAGCGATAGACAAGGGAGAGGGAAGAAAGTGGCCGTGGCTTTAAGTTAGGTACCATCCCTGCATTTGCCTGGAGGAGAAGTGGAAAAACACTTCCAGGATGGCTGAGGAGGGAATAGAACCTCCCGAGGCTGAGTGGATCCCGTTCCAGCCCTCGTACCACTTTTCTAATTTCGTGGCAGAGCCAGGAATTGAATCCGAGCCCCTGGGGGTGGCAGTCTATCACACTAACCACTACACCACAGAGGCAGACCCTAGACATTACTATAGAAAAAACTGTACTTCCGTATTTCATTTTCTGACGATCTGTAAACCACTTCTGAATGTGTTCTCGAAACGAGATAAAACGCGAAAATTACAATAAAATGCGAAATCGATGCTTTTTCAATAAACGGCTAATATTAACGGAGAAACTTGCAATTCTTGTTTTTGGACCCCTTAATAGTGCTACGCCACTGTCCTTAAGATTATGCAAACCCTATTAATACTTATGTTAATGTACGAACTTTAAAATACTGGAAATGTATTTTCTTTCCTTTTCTTTCTTTCTTTCTTTCTTTCTTAATTCGTTTACCCTCCAGGGTTGGCTTTTTCTATCGGGCTCAGCGAGGAATCCCACCTCTACCGCCACAAGGACAGGGACTTTGGGTCGGGGATGAAACTGGACAGGAGGACCAGTACCTCGCCCAGGCTGAACAGCGGCCTTGTGGGGAGATGGGAAGATTGGAAGGGACAGGCAAGGAAGAGGGAAGGAAGCGGCCGTGGCTTTAAGTTAGGTACCATCCCGGCATTTGCCTGAAGAAGTGGGAAATCACTTCGAGGGTGGCTGAGGAGGGAATCGATCCCCCTCTATTCAGTTTACGTCCCGAGGCTGAGTGGACCCCGTTCCAGCCCTCCTACCACTTTTCAAATTTCGTGGCAAGGACGGGAGTCGAACCCGACTCTCCCGAGAGGGTGGGGGCTGGGTGTAATCGCACTAAGCGCTAAACCACAGAGGCGGATGGAAATATATTTACGAGTTAATTTATTGGGATATAGCACTCGTACTATAGATCTTCATTATTGTTGTCCCTTTCAGCATTCAGTCTGCAAGCCTCTGTGAATTTACTTAACGCCGCTACAATCCTCTACTTGCAACTAGTTCTGAGGCATCGTTTAGTTCTATACCTCTTATCTTTAAATCATTAGAAACTCAGTCTAACCATCGTCGTCTTCGTCTCGCTTTCTCTTACCCTGTCCTCGTCCATTCGCCTCGCATGATGCCACCAGCGGAGCCGCTTCATCAATGAAGTTCATTCGTTACGTAGCCTATATCTCCCTCATTCCGAGTACCCTCCTTCCATTGTTCCACCTGTTTGTGCCAGCTATCATTCCCGCTACTTTCATGTCTCTATCGGGTTGCATTCGGGAGATAGTGGGTGCTAACATCACTGTCGGCAGCCCTGAAGATGGTTATCCGTGGTTCCCCATTTTTCACGCCAGACAAATGCTGGAGTTGTACCTTTATTAAGGCCACGGCCGCTACCCGTGTCGTCTCAAAACTCACGAGTCTCAAAACTCACGAGTCCCAAAACTCACGAATTCCAGGAAGAGGATTAGTAAGAATAGGTTTCTCTACCTGGGCCAGTCTCAGAACTCACGAGCAGGGCCAGTTCTTCTGTGAATGGATAAAAAATGTCCACTCTATTAGTGATGGGTTAATGGAATACTTTTAATAATCGAATAAATTCCATCCGATTATTGAAATTATCGAATGAGTTTCAAATATCATTCAGTTATATCGCACAGAATAATCGGATGCGTCATGAGTATTTTTTTTCTTTTCGGTTTAAGTGTGAAATAAGCGAATAGATGAACTCTTACAAAAAATAGAAACACGCCTTTTTTTTTCCAAATGAATCTTCACGTGTTGAAACTAAATGAGTTAATTAACTGCCTTGATCTTCAACGTCTCTAAATAAAATTCCTTATCCAAGTAAACGCCGCCTTCTGGCTGCATAATGGAGCTAAGCCCCAGTACTACCACCTGACAGTTTCTTTTAACTAGCAGCGAGCAATATACCTACTTTACTTTTATGTCGTCCGACTGCATGCCTAAAGTGATGGCATGCTAGCCTTTGGTCCAAGGGGTCCAGAGTTCGATTTCCGGTTGTGTCGGAGATTTTAACTTTCATTAGTTAATTCCTATGGTTCGGGGACTGGGATTCGTGCCGTCCTCAGCATTATACTTCATCTTAGGTAGAGCCTCATCCTCACAGATGTGCAGGTCACTTATACGGGGTCAACTCTAAAGAGCTGCACCAGACCCCCCACCGGAGGCCACACGTCATTATTATAAATTTATGTTAAAGGTAAAAAGTGCATTATATTAGCTTTAAAACAACAGAATAATAATAATAATAATAATAATAATAATAATAATAATAATAATAATAATAATAATAATAATAATAATAATAATAATAATAATAATAATGCACCTCGGTCTCTTTCATTCACCAGCCATTATTTTTCCCTGTGGGTTGGGGTAACAGAGTAACATCCACAGAATCCCCTGCCTGTCGTAAGGGAAGCGTGAGTCACCGCGCACCTCGTCCCTCCTGCGGTCTTCGCAAGCACCTTCTGTCCGGATTCGTGAATTTTGAGACTCATTAGAATGTTTATTTTAGCTACCAGTTTGTAGTCGTGAGTTTTGAGACGTAACCCCGCTACCCTCACAATCATAATCTTTTCTCATGCTTGTGTCACCGAAAACCGCACCAACATTTTATTATCTCGGTTTACCAAAACTAAGTTTTCGTTCCAATCCGAATTTGAAACTTAAATTTTTCTTACTGACGCACGGAAAACAAATGACTACATGCTGCTGCCACTATCGGAATGTAAACAAGTTTTTAATTACATTCGTTGTTTGCAAATATTTGATAATACAATGTGTCCACTATCAACAGAAACGAAGCAAAAAGCCTAATACGACGTTCCAACTGAAGGGGGCAGAAAGCGTTAACATCATACAGAATAAGAAAACAAGTTATAGCCCTACACACTGTATATTTCACTCAAAAAATAAGGCAATATTCCTTAATTCGTCATTAAAAATCACAAGATATAAACTAATAATAATGTTATTTGCTTTACGTCCCACTAACTACTTTTTCACGGTTTTCGGAGAAGCCGAGGTGCCGGAATTTAGTCCCGCAGGAGTTCTTTTTACATGCCAGTAAATCTACCGACACGAGGTTGACGTATTTGAGCACCGGACTGAGCCAGGATCGAACCTGCCAAGTTGGTGTCAGAAGGCCAGCGCCTCAACCGTCTGAGCCACTCAGCCCGTCAAGACATAAACTACAATCGAGAATTTATTTTAGACCTATCTATGTGTTTGGAATTTCAGGTTATGTTCGATCATGGATAACACTGAACAGTGTCCAAGCTTTAGATAACCTAAAACGTGTTTCAAAATTAGTCTTCAAAGTATATAGCGCATTATTTTTATACATCTAGGACTTTTCTTGCATAATGTTTGTCATATTCCTAGTTGTTGTGATTTTTTCTTTCAGTTAAATATTCCAGCCGCCTACGACCTGCCATCTTAGATTTCCCACTTTACCGGCCAACCGATCTCCGGTAAAATTTTAAACCGAGATAATACCCGTTATCCAAGATAATGTTGTTGGTGAATACAAGCTTCAACTGTAATCTCGGTTTTCTTGGCTTTAAATCAAGATAAAAGCTTTTACTCGCGTTGGTGAATTCGGCCTCATTCGTTTAAGTTTCCGAAGGAATCTTATACCTGTTACACTTCAAGGCCAGTAATAGGTCAGTGAGATGGACAGTAGGCATTCTAGGCAATGGCATGATGATAAACGAGGTTAAAAGTCAGGTTGTGAGTTTCACTAATAGGAAAAGTCCTTTCAGTTTTAATTACTGCGTTGATGGGGTGAAAGTTCCTTATAGGGATCATTGTAAGTACCTAGGCGTTAATATAATGAAAGATCTTCAGTGGAGTAATCACATAAATATGATTGTAAATAAAGGTAACAGATCTCTGCACATGGTTATGCGGGTTTTAGGGGTTGTAGTAAGGATGTAAAGGAGAGGGCATATAAGTCTCTGGTAAGACCCCACCTAGAGTATGGTTCTAGTGTATGGGATCCTCACCAGGATTACTTGATTCAAGAAATAGAAAAAATCCAAAGAAAAGCAGCTCGATTTGTTCTAGGTGATTTATGACAAGTCCGCCTCTATGGTGTAGTGGTTAGTGTAATTAGCTGCCACGCCTGGAGGCCCGGGTTCGATTACCAGCCCTGCAACGAAATTTGAAAAGTCGTACGAGGGCTAAAACGGGGTCCACTCAGCCTCGGGAGGTCAACTGAGTAGATGTGGGTTCGATTCCCACCTCAGCCATCCTGGGAGTGGTTTTCCGTGGTTTCCCACTTCTCCTCCAGGCAAATGCCGGGATGGTACCTAACTTAAGGCCACGCCGCTTCCTTCCCTCTTCTTTGTCTATCCCTTCCAACCTTCCCATCCCCCACCAAGGCCCCTGTTCAGCATAGCTAATGAGGCCGTCTGGGCGAGGTACTTGTCATCCTCCCCAGTTGTATACCCAGGCCCGATGTCTGAGGCCCAGGACACTGCCGTTGGGGCGGTAGAGGTGGGATCCATCGCTGAGTCCGAGGGAAAAACCAACCGTGGAGGTTAAGCAGATAAAGATTATTATTATTATTATTATTATTATTATTATTATTATTATTATTATTATTATTATTATTATTATTATTATGCTATTTGTCTTCCGTCGCACCGACACAGAAAGAAAGAAAGAAAGAAAGAAAGAAAGAAAGAAAGAAAGAAAGAAATAATGATTTCTGACAAAAGAGTAGTGTTACAAAAATGTTGCAAAGTTTGGGCTGGGAAGACTTGGGAGAAAGGAGACAAGCTGTTCGACTAAGTGGTATGTTCTTCCGAGCTGTCAGTGAAGAGATCGCGTGGAATGACATCAGTAGACGACTAAGTTTGAGTGGTGTCTTTAAAAGTAGGAAAGATCACAATATGAAGATCAAGCTGGAATTCAAGAGGACAAATCGGGGCAAATATTCGTTTATAGGAAGGAGAGTTAGGGATTGGAATAACTTACCAAGGAAGATGTTCAATAAATTTCCAATTTCTTTGCAGTCATTTAAGAAAAGGCTAGGAAAACAACAGACAAGGAATCTGCCACCTGGGCAACTGCCCTAAATGCAGATCAGTATTGATTGATTGAATACTCGAATTACGCACAGCAGTAGTTTTAAAGTTTCGTGGAGAAGGCTCGACTCCGGTGGTATGTCATGCGACGGAACGATAATTCAGCAGTAATAACTACGATGGAGACCGCCGAAACGGTGGATGGACAAGCGTGCTGTGGCCCTCAACCTTCGAGACTTCTTTGACAGGGCCAAATGGCGAAAATGTAGCCGAACAGCGAACCCTATTCGACGGAAATTTTGAATTCCTAAGCTTAATTATGGTTAATCTGGATAAGGGAAAATAAAGTGTTAGTAAGAAAAACTTTATAATACATGGACTAATCGTGTAAAGGCTCAGAAACACAAAAAGGAAATATCATGAAGCGATCTTCAAATACTTAAGAATAACGGTAGGGTGCTCGCCTGGTGGCCAAGGTCGTTAAAGCGTTGAAGTCTCAACGGTCTGACACCGTGGTTAGCCGGTTCAAATCCCGTTGGTCGAAACAATTTTCACCATCAGAATGTTGGCCGGCAGGGTAGGTGAGGTGGCGGTATACAATTTCTAATCACTGGAGTGCGAGCATATGATGCTGTTGATGGTCGGATGGGGACGTTAAGCCTTGAGTAGACCCCTTGATGTTATTCGACAGGAATGGGCTACGTGCCAACACGGGGTTTCACCCTCTCCCTACCTCATCATCATCCCACGTCAAGACGCGCAGAACATGTCCTCGGACACTCCCGACACTAAAAGTCATAAACAAAAACATAAATACGGTAGGGTAAAATTCTCGAAAGGTCCCGCACACCGGCTACTCAACACGACCACCGGTGATATTTAAATGTTCAGAAACATACTTGAACAAAGTGTAACTTCTTTCGTAGGGTGATCAATCAACCAATCAATCAATCAATCAATCAATCAATCAATCAATCAATCAATCAATCAATCAATCAATCAATCAATCAATCAATCACTACTGATCTGCATTTAGGGCAGTCGCCCAGGTGGCAGATTCCTTATCTGTTGCTCTCCTAGCCTTTCCTTAAATGATTTCAAAGAAATTGGAAATTTATTGAACATCTTCCTTGGTGAGTTTTTCTAATCCCTAACTCCTTTTCTTATAAACGAATATTTGCCGCAATTTGTTCTCTTGAATTCCAAAATTATCTTTATATTGTGATCTTTACTACTTTTAAAGGCACCACTGAAACTTATTCGTCTACTGATGTCATTCCACGCCACCTCTCCGCTGACAGGTCGGAACATACCACAGCTCGTCTCCTTTCTCCCAGTTCTTCCCAGCCCAAACTTTGCAACATTTTTGTAACTCTACTCTTTTTTCAGAAATCATCCAAAACAAATCGAGCTGCTTTTCTTTGGATTTTTTTCCAGTTCTTGAATTAAGTATTCTTGGTGAGGGTCCCATACACTGGAACCATATTCTAGTTACGGTCTTACCAGAGATTTATATGCCCGACCGAAGGGGACATGAATATACATACCTGAAATAAGTCTAACTGAAGCGAGGCCAATAAGTTGGCATACTTCGTCATAATTTTGCTGCCTGCCCTGACATTTTACAAGTAGGCGGACTTGTTGTAGCTTCCTACTCCTTAGACACATACTCTTCTTCTTCTTCTTATCCTCCTTAATCCGTCTTTTTCGTCGGACTCTGCGAGGGATCTCACATCTACCACCTCAAGAACAGAGTCCTGGAACGTGAGACTTTGGGTCGGTGGTTAAAACTGAGGAGGAGGATCGGTACCTCGTCCAGGCGGCCTCACCTGCTGTGTTGAGCAGGGACTTTTTTTTAATGCTATATGCACCATATGTGAGGAACCTGCGCGTATTTTGCAAAGGGCGGAAGTGCAAAGTGTTGAATGTGAGGAAAGGAACGTTAAGGACGACACAAACACCCAGTCCCCATGTCAGGGATATTCATCATTTACAATTAAAAACCCCTGACCCGGCCGGAAATCGAACCCGAGGCTCCTACTCCGCGGGGGGCCGGACAAGCAGGGGCCTTGTGGGGGGATGGAGAAGATCGGAAGGTGTAAACTTTCTGTGTTATGAAAAACATCGAAGAAAACTTGGAATTTGTGCTGTTCCGAGCGACAGCCCACGCGCACTAGTTAAAGATCCGTCGTTATTCACCATTCAAAGAACAGAAGAATAAAAAATATATATCTTCAGGGCAGAATGGTCTGGTATGTCATGGAATACGAGACACAAGTTAATATTTCATCACGGATGTTTTTTTCTTTTCTTGCTTTTTTGACCGGGGACAGGCTTGATCAAAACCTTATAGAAGGCCGTGATCTCTACAACATGCATTATTGAAACAAGCGGGTCCCAATGACAGTTGTAAGAAAAGAAAAGAAAAGAAAAGAAAAGCAAAGAAAAAGAAAAATATAACAACAGTCCAGCGTCGTAAAGTTATCGTATTGTTATCTGAAATGAAATGTCGTATGGCTTTTAATGCCGGGATATCCCAGGAAGGGTTCGGCTCGCCAGGTGCAGGTCTTTCTATTTGACACCCGTAGGTGACCTGCGCGTCGTGATGAGGATGAAATGATGATGAAGACAACACATACACCCAGCCCCCGTGCCATTGGAATTAACCAATTAAGGTTAAAATCCCCGACCCGGCCGGGAATCGAACCCGGGACCCTCTGAACCGAAGGCCAGTACGCTGACCGTTCAGCCAACGAGTCGGACGTATTGTTATCTGGATCTCGTGCAAAGAAGGCGTCCACTGCTTGCTAAACTGTTTGTGAGAGAGAGATGCCGCCCGCAACTTCAATGCTCCCGCTTCTTCATCTTTCTTGAAGATGCTCGCTAGCTCATTCAATTCAGCAACAGCCGAATGAACGTTCGTCTTTAAAACCATAAAATATGGCCTGTCTACCTACCTTCTTTCTCTCTCTCCCGCGTGCGTAAATGGTTGTGAATGAAACACGGCATGCGGTGATCGATTCAAAATAAAACACTACGTTGAAACAGTACAGGCAGTTTGAAATAAACTTCGGCACAATACTAACAAATATAATGAATGTTTCAGTCAATAAACGGATTTAATAATTCTTTTAACGGAGAATGAAACAAAGATATATTCTATCTTGTAATTAAATACAGGCTTGTACTTAACCATTAAAGTATACGAATTAGAACTATTTATATTGACTACAGTGGGCCTTTCAACAGTATGAAGTACTGTATCATCAAGGCTTCTGAGTAAATGCCGTGTGAATAGTTTCAAAACTTCCTGATTTTTAAAAACATCAATCTGACGATTATGTTATCTAGCTACTTGGCTGAATGGTCGGCGTACTGGCCTTCGATTCAGAGGGCCACGGGTTCGATTCTCGGCCGGGCCAGGGACTTTAACTGAAATTCGTGTTCGTCTTAACGCCCTGTGGGTGGGGGCGATAGAATAACACCCACGGTATCAACTGTATGTCGTAAGAGGCGATTAAAAGGTGCCCCAAGGGCTCAACTTGCGAGCGTGGGTTGGCGACCACAGGGTCCTTAGCTGAGCTCTGTCATTGCTTCCACTTACTTGTGCCAGGCTTCTCACTTTCATCAACCCTATCCGGTCCCTTGATCAACTCTTGTTATTTTCCGAGCCCAACGATACCGGTATTAAGTTTCCGAGGCCTAGGCACTCTTTTATTTTTAACACCCTTCGTGGCCCTTGACTTTCTTTGGCCGATACCTTCATTCTTCGAAGTGTCGGATCCCTTCTATTTTTTTTCTTTCAGATTAGTGTTATATAGAGGATGGTTGCCCAGTTGTACTTCCTCATAAAACAATAATCACCACCACCAACATTATTCGTCTTAATACTCTTTTCTACATCTGCATATACAACACATCACAGTGCGAACACCACAGAAACACGCAACAGTGAACACAACCCTCTAGAGCCAATTGGCGTCAGGAAGGGCTACATGCCATAAAACTGGATCAAATTCACATCGACCCCCAAATACTTGCGAAAAGATCAAGGAAAAAAAGGATCAGCTGAGTGTGTCCCAAAGACATATCTTAAAACCGAGCGAATTTGCTGTGCGATTCGGTCGCGTGCCTGTGAGCTTGCATTTGGGAGAAGGTGGATTCGAATCCCACCGTCGGCAGCCCTGAATTTTCCGTGGTTTCCAATTTTCACACTAGGCAAAGGTTGGGGCGCTGTATCTTTATTAAGACCACGGCCGCTACCTTCCCACTCCCAGCCATCGTCACCATATGACCTATCTATGTCGGTGCGAAAATAAATAAATAAATAAATAAATAAATAAATAAATAAATAAATAAATAAATAAATAAATAAATAAATAAATAAATAAATAAATAAATAAATAAATAAATAAATAAATAAATAAATAAATCAATAAATAAATAAATGGAAGCAATATTCGACTCAGTCGATTACCAAAGAAGTGTCCGCGCGTGTTAACACCCTGTAGCTATGGAGCCAAGCCCTGCATTCGTGAGATAGTGGGTTCGAACTCCACCATCGGTTGTCCTGACAAGAATGGTTTCCTGTGGTTTCCTATTTTGACTTCGAGACAAATGCCGGGACAGTTCGTACTCGTAGGCCACAGCACATTCCTTCCAACTCTTTACCAAATTCCATTCACCGTCATTCATTTCATTTTTCATCAGCTGGTTGGCGTCAGGAAGGGCATCCGGCCGTAAAAACATGCTATATAATTTCATTTCTCCGCATCCACGATCCCGTATTAGGAAACGTGAATAAGTGGTAGACATGCATGCATTTTCGGAAATGTCACAGCTCTTATGATTTCTCTTATGATTAGTACCGTACAACTGGAATCTGATAATCCCGTCGTTTTCCTCCTTAAAACAATAATTATATCAACCATGAGTTCGATACTCAGGCGTTTCTTAGGACCAATTGTAGGAAAGTTAAATTATTATTATTATTATTATTATTATTATTATTATTATTATTATTATTATTATTATTATTATCATTATTATTATTATCGGACGAGTTGACTGTGCGGTTAGGGACGCGCAGCTATGAGCTTGCGTCCGGGAGATAGTGGGTTCGAATCCCACTGTCGGCAGCCCTGAAGATGTTTTTCCGTAGTTTCCCATTTTCACATCAGGAAAATGCTGGGACTGTACCTTAGGTAAGACCACGGCCGCTTCCTTCCAACTCCTAGGCCTTACCTATCCCATCGTCACCGTAAGACCTAACCTATCTGTGTCGGTGTAACGTAAAGCAAATTGTTAAAAATTCTTCTTCTTCTTCGTATTATTATTATTATTATTATTATTATTATTATTATTATTATTATTATTACATAAAATGCAGACTAGCACAAGCGAGGAAGGCTTTTCTTAAGAAAATAAATTTGCTCACTTCGAACATTGATATAGGAATTAGTAAGACGTTTGCGGAGACTTTGGTCTGAAGCGTGGCATTGTATGGAAGTGAAACATAGACGATAACGAGCACAGAAGGAAAGGGAATTGAAGCTTTTGAAATGCGGTGTTACAGAAGAATGCTAAAGGTGAGATGGGTAGATCCAATCACAAATGAAGAGATACTGAATCGAATTGGTGAGAGAAGAACGATTTGGCAAAATTTGTCTAAAAGAAGAGAGGGGTAGACCAAGGTGTGAATATGGCAAACAGATTAGAGCAGATGTAGGATGTATTTACGTAGAAATGAAAAGGTTAGCACATGATAGGGTGGTATGGAAAGTGGATTTATGACCGAAACAACATTATTATTATTACTATTATTATTATTATTATTATTATTATTATTATTATTATTATTATTATTATTATTTTATCGATTTTGGCCAGCTGTGGACCACGTAAATAACTCCTCGTGATTTAAACTTTCTTTGGCGCCAGTACTCCTTCATCCTCCTGCTTGCTGCTTCTTTTCTTTCAGCCGTCCATTGTTGTTTCTTCTTGGTCGCTGTTTCTGGCTCTAGGAAACCCTTAAATGAGTGTAGCTTTTTTTCTGAAGGTGGTTCTATTGCGGATGTCTTGATGTGTGATGTTCATTTCTTGCAAATCCTTCTTCGTGTTAACAAACCATTTTTCATAAGAGCTGCCTTTCCTATTGGGCTTATTGAAGTGGTTAAAGATTTTCTTGGAAAGTCTGTCATCAGGCATTCTTGAAATATGTCCAAAAAAATTAACTCTTCGCTTTCGAATGACATCTGAAATCCTATTATTATTATTATTATTATTATTATTATTATTATTATTATTATTATTATTATTATTATTATTATTATTAGATACCTTCACTATTCGAAAGATCGGACCTCTTCTTTTTTTCTCTTTTAATTGGAGTCATTAAGGTGTATATCTCATTAAAATAATTATCATCCCATCCCTACAAGAATAATAAAGACCGAGCTCGATAGCTGCAGTCGCTTAAGTGCGGCCAGTATCCAGTATTCGGGAGACAGTAGGTTCGAACCCCACTGTCGGCAGCCCTGAAGATGGTTTTCCGTGGTTTTCCATTTTCACACCAGGCAAATGCTGGGGCTGTAACTTAATTAAGGACACGGCCGCTTCCTTCCCACTCCTAACCCTTTCCTGTCCCATCGTCGCCATAAGACCTATCTGTGTCGGTGCGACGTAAATAATAATAATAATAATAATAATAATAATAATAACAATAATAATAATGTAGTGGTTTCGTCACCCTCAGCAAGTCTCACCGAGCACTTGGGTTATTATAATCCACACGCGTTGTGACTTGTCGTGTTCAGAAAATTCCGAACTTTACTTGGCTACTTTTAGTTTGAAGATGCCTCTTGTTTTAAGGGAGGAAAACAATGATATACTCCTTGCTTTCAGTGGATAATTCATGCATGCAGACGTACACTTCTACTTGCCGTTGAGAGCACATCCTTCTTTGATTTCATTATTCAATACAGGTGGCTTCTATCTCACAGCTTGCGACACATGTCTATTGCTAACTGGGTCCCTGTAGAGACCTACAAGAGTTAGTAAAAATGCAATCGATTAGACACCTGACGACAGCGATTCCCATTTGACGTTCCACGTAACAGCATAACATATTTTAAGAATATCATAAAAGTAAACCATCTGCCTCTGTACTGTAGTGGCTAGCGTGATTAGCTACCTACCCCGGAGGCCAGGGTTCGATTCCTGCCTCTGCCACGAAATTTGAAAAGTGGCACGAGGGCTGGAACGGGGTTCACTCAGCCTCGAGACGACAACTGAGTAGAGGTGGGTTCGATTCACACTTCAGCCAACCTTGAAGTGGTTTTCCGTGGTTTCCGAGGGCAGGCAAATGCCGGGATGGTACCTAACTTAAGGCCGCTTCCTTTCCTCTTCTTTGTATATCCCTTCCGATCTTCCCATCTCCTCCCCCCCAAGAGGCCCCTGTTCAGCATAGCAGGTGAGCCCGCCTGGGTGAGGTACTCCTCCCCAGTTGTATCTCCCGACCACCAAAGTCTCGCGCTCCAGGGCACTGCTCTTGAGGAGATATAGTGCGACGTTAAAAAATAAAACAGCTTAATGTGTAAATTACTAATCACTAAGATTTGGGTATTCAGGAAAAGACATAGTTCTTTCCTGAGCTTAATTTACCCGAAATCTGAAAAATAAGGGTGAATGACGGGGCTTTGAACCCGTTTCAAGCAATTTTATATTGCATATAAGTGCATCTTACGGCCAAGTATATTGTTTTGGTCATATTTCACTTATTTTAGTGATATAAAAAACCAAACCCCATGGCACTACAGCCCTTGAAGGGCCTTGGCCTACCAAGCGACCGCTGCTCACCCCGAAGACCTGCAGATTACGAGGTGTCGTGTGGTCAGCACGACGAATCCTCTCGGCCGTTATTCTTGGGACCGCTATCTCACCGTCAGATAGCTCCTCAATTCTAATCACGTAGGCTGAGTGGACCTCGAACCAGCCCTCAGGTTCAGGTAAAAATCCCTGACCTGGCCGGGAATCGAACTCGGGGCCTCCGGGTAAGAGGCACGCACGCTACCCCTACACCACAGGGCCGACTTTTTAGTGATATAAGGTCACATATATCTTGTGAAAAACGACGCCTCAACTTCAAAACTGCTCAAAATATAACCAAATGTTACCTGCGTGGAGTTTCAAACACTGTAATAGATATATTTTCTTTCTTTCCGCGAAGAAAGATAGGCGGCGAGGTTTAAAAGGCATAATTCCGAGAAAGAGATGCACGGACGTACGCCAACAGATACTAGAAAGCACACTAATGCTTCGTTTTTTAAATTTAAGAAAACCGAGTGAGAACTGCGCCTTAAGGCTATGATAATGAATGAATGAATAACGTTTTAACGTACTGTAGCTCTGTCAGTTAACATGATTAAATATGTGTGCAGTATTCATCGCTAATTATTTTTTTTGGAACTTCAGACGTATACTGTTATTAACTCACTAATACTTGGCTACCTATCCCCGAAACTGCTTACGTTATTTTACCTTTCTTTAGGGCATATTTTGTTAAGTCATAAATTTTCGAATCCTATCAATCACGCACCCTGGCACCTTCTCAAGTGAATAAAGAGAAGTGCAACGACGTTCGGTCAAGTTGCCTCACTCAGCTAGTGCAATGCACCGGGGCTATTCCCATTTCATTGCAACACACCAGAGCGAGAGTTAAAAATAGGCGCGCGTTGCCGCTGCTCCAGACTGTACATGCAGTCAGCTGAGGCCGCATAACAAAGAAACACGTGGGTGAGCCACCAGTATCATTTCGAACGCGGCAGGAATTGTAACGACTGCGTAACAGCATAACAAGTTTTCTCCTGTATGGCATTGTTTTTAAATCACAGTCAGTGCTAAACTGAATCATTTAAAACATCCCATTTTAATAAAACATTACGAGGGCTTGATGTAAAGAAGTCGCGAAGAAATACATTTATATATCGGTAGCAATTAACTTAAATGAATAATTTATTTGCTGTCAAAATGTTTCAGAAGACTGATAATTACGAAATAATTACGAGAGGAAATAAAGAAGAGTTCCATTGTAATGTCGATTATGAATAAGACTCCACTGAGAGTAAGATACCGAGGTTCAAATGTTTTTGAGAAAGGTGTACCTGTGAGAAATTTATACAATAGGCTACCATCCGCTCATTTTTTGAGCGAATGCACATATATTCAGACTTACGCCTACGTCACGGATGGTTTCAATGTTAATAAAGTCTCATGCGAAACAGCACTGATTGTTTTATGCAATACTTTCGAGCGGGAATCGATTCAGAAATGTACGGTAATTTTCTTTTTCAGTTGACTCTGTATAGCATTCGTGAAAACGCAGACAAAGGAAAAATACGTATTTCTTTCATGACAATGGAAATGATACCGAAAAACAAAATGTTTCTCACTTCTTCACAGTTAAAACTTCGTAAGATGACCCATAAATGACAAATTTTCTGTTACGAGTTAGATGAGGGATATCTGAAACATTAATTAAACGTTAGTTGAAAAGTTGTGCGAGTAAGGACATTTGAATGTCGCGACGAGAAGGGGAGGTAAACAAAAAAAAAAAAAAAAAGATGGCAAGACTTGAAAACAGGTTGTGTGGGGAGCTGTTTCTCTCACCCTCATGCTGATGAGAGCGTGGGCATGCAAGCAAGCAAGCAACACACATACACGTATAGAGCAGCTGCCATCTTCTCTCTGTCTCTCTTCACGTTGCTTGGTAACGGGCCCGCTTCACCGCACCGCAGAGCAGCAGCTACCCCTCCCCGACCCCTTCCCCCTCTCGCGGCCGCGGGCGGACAGCGAATGTCCACCCAACCCAGGCCTGCCTCCCTGCCTGGCCAGCAGAACCGTGCGACCGAAAGCCGAACACGCACATCGTATGTACCGTGCTAGGCTAGGGGGGTTATTGATCGTACAAAGGACCTTCCCTTTCCTTCCGCTGTCTTCACACTCCGCCAACCAGTCACCTAACTGACCAGTCCGCCAAACGTAGTGTACAGTGAGTGATGTGCTGGCGCAATATTTCAGCAGAATAGGGAGAAGAGAGAGGGAGAGAAAAACTGAAGACTAATCACCTCAACGAGCACGCAGTTTTCCACTTTTCAAATATCCGCCCGGCCTCCGCCGCGCGCAACTCGGCGAGCCGAAGTTGTCAACTTTTTGGCGTGTTTTTACTTCTGGTCGTGTGTTAGCGAGCGCGCTGCTATACTACAAGTTTTTAATAACTTCGCACAGACACACACGAGTGAAAGTGTGCGTAGTAAAAAGTGTTGTGATTGGTCGTTGTTTCGCGCCAATACCATCCTCGGTGGGTGGAGCTATCATCAGATTTATTCGCAGTATTTTTGAATCAACAAAACAGAGTGACAGCGAGGTGCTTTAAAGTGTTCATTTGGATTATAAAGATAACAGTTTTTGTTCGCAGTGTTTTTGTGTTTGCGCTACGTGAGTGATGGCCTCGACAAAGTGTATGCTGCCAGCTAAGAGACCAATAAGACAGTTATCAGTGAGAGAGAAGTTGTTAGCCATTCAGCGAGTGCACAATGGGGAGTCAAAAGCGTCTGTCGCTAGAGATATCGGCGTGCCGGAATCTACACTCAGGGGGTGGTGTAAGAGTGAAGATAAGTTACGAAATGTCGCCCGATCGTGTGGTACCCCGGAATCGCAGCATTCCGAGGACAAAACGGAGGTCAGTGCCGGTGAAATAATAGACTGCGGTCCATCAGATCACAAGCGAATGCGAACTGCAGAAGAAAATATAATCATCAATAATAACAATAAGTTGACGCTACCACCACCACCACAACAACAACAACAACAACCACCACCTCCTCCAACAATAGCTCCTCCACCACCCCCTCCTCCTCCGCCACCACCACCTGCAGAATTAGACGAGGCTCTGTGGTACTTGATAAAACAACAGCAACAGCAAGTGGGTTTGCCGGTAAATGCTCCAGGTAATGTGGGTAAGGAAGTTAATGGGGACGGTAGCAGCTGGTTTTGGCGCTGGTACAAACGCTACGGCTTTTCCCACTATCCTGCAGATCCGTTTGCCGACAAAACCAAGATGATCGGTGATAATACTGGACTTCAGAAGTACTCAAACGGTTATCCGAACAATAACCCTTTGGCTCTGAAAGCCCGTTCTGCTCTGGACAGTGTGCTGTTGAACGCGAGGGACAATAACAGCAATGTGACTACCACCACGACGACGACCACGGCGAGCCCGAAAGTCGAGGACTCGGACGATGACGAGGAGGATGAACCCCCAGCAACTGCCGCGGAAGCAGTCAGCCACGGGGAGAAGTTCCTTAGGTGGCTAGAATGTTGTTCGGATCCAAGTGTGACCGCTATGCAGATCTTACAGTTTCGATACCTTCTGAACAACGTGCGGGCCTGTGCCGACCGAAAGGCGAAACAGATCAAGACGAAGACACGATCCAGGCGAAAGTAAGACATTTACGGTGTTCATCATTGTACCATTTGTTACCATAATAATTATAATGTAAGTAGTATTTCATAAAACTATAAGCTATACAAATTCAGTTTCATCTCCCTTGCATAAAGCCCGAGCTTAAAAAAATACTATTAGATATTTTTAAAGTTTTGTTTCCGACGTTATTCTATGTTATGTCAATTCGAAGTGTGTAAACAGATCTCTAAATGTGTTTAATGACAGTGGGCCTAATTAAATGATATCACTCTATTTTTACGAGGTTAAATGTCGGCAGTTTCTTCCCGAAAATAAAAAAGAGGAAAATTGACTTCCGAAAAATTATAGAAAATATGCATCTTAATTCTTTTAGGAGTAGATTTATGTGTCTAAATCATGCTGATATTTTGCTCGTAATTATTTTAATAATTCCAAACCGGAAAGCAATGCGGTTGTTTTGTAAAACCAGTTGAATCATTACTTCTGCTGGTATCTGTTGTAATATTTAAATATCAATTATTATACCACTTTTTAATTTCTCATAACCTGTATCAAGATTTCCATAGTGAATTGCAATGTTAACTGCCATTCCTATGTACTAGCCAAGAGAGTTGTCGTACAAGTTTGTGATAGTATTCTAACAGACACTGCATTCAAGTATAGGTTTTAATTATCACTCTTATAAAACTGACACGTAAATAGGCAGTATTGAGTTTTCAATGCATTGTGTAGGTCATGGTTTAGGCTATAACAAAGTGAACAAATGGGCAGATGGTAAATGCATAGGCTAGTAACCTAATAATACATTTGAAGTGTGAAATAACTTTATCCCTTACATTACAGATTCATAGTACTATTGCTGGTAAAAAGAAATGTTAGCACATTTTATATTCTCAAGAAGCATTCAAAACAGAATCGATAGTAACCCCCTGTACCTTGTGTCTTTTTTTTTTTTCAAGTTGCTTTACGTCGCTCCAACACAGATAGGTCTTATGGCGACGATGGAAGAGCAAAAGGCTAGGAATGGGAAGTAAGCAGCTGTGGCCTTAATTAAGGTACAGCTCCAGCATTTGCCTGGTGTGAAAATGGGAAACCACAGAAAACCATCTTTTGGGCTGCCGACAGTGGGGTTCGAACCCACTATCTCCCGAAATCTGAATACTGGCCACACTTAAGCAACTGCAGCTATCGAGCTCAGTTTTTGTCATTTTGTTTCATTTATGAAAGCAGTAATGTTACCTATTAGCAAATATTATTAACGTTACACAGGGAATACTGGCAATCCTTAGATTAATAGTAGCTTTGGTAACGCATATTGAGTTTAAAGTTTTGGTGCCTTTTTTTAAATTTCTTTAAATATTTTTTTTATTGGCCTATAGTTGCCATCAAGTGTAAGATGCACATTTTGTATGCTCAATTTTAATAATTCTGTTGTGCTTCAGTACTGTTTTTAATGACCTGTTCCTTCGTCAATCTTGATCATTCTCTTAGTTGGCATGTTACATTGGAGTTTACCAAGCTCGACAGCTGCAGTCGCTTAACTGCGACCAGTATCCACTAGATAGTGGGTTCGAACCCCCCTGTTGGCAGCCCTGAAGATGGTTTTTCGTGGTTTCCCATTTTCACATCAGGCAAATGCTGGGGCTGTACCTTAATTAAGGCCATAGCCGCTTCCTTCCCAATCCTAGCCCTTTCCTGTCCCATCGTCACCATAAGACCTATCTGTGTCGGTGCAATGTAAAGCAACTTGTAATAATAATAATTAACACTGGAGTTTCTCCCCCCCCCTCCCCCCCTCCGTCCACCAGAGCAGCTTATTGGTATGGAATATAAAAAACAACGGCATTCTTAACGGTTCCATGGATGTCAGAGTTCTTTTGTTTCAGCCTTGCGATGCCAAGGCAGCTATGTGCAGTATTTCTAGCATTTCATACTGTAAATTGTCATGCTTTGTCACAGGATAATAGAAATTGTGTGATATTAATACCTAGAGAGCAGTGCTGGTTCTTTACAAGAAGTCTGGGGCTGCAGCCCTCTCTCAAATTTTTCAGAAAAAATATGTCCAGTACCATATTTTTAGAAAATTATGTTCATTTCTTAAGGATGAAATATATTACATATCATTTTATCTTCAGCAAAACGTCGATAGGTAATTTTGTCAAGCGAATAGATAGAGAAACAAGCCTTCACACATTACTGTGATTACAGATTTGGAGTCCTTACTGACTTTACTAATGTAGGTATTATGATTTGGTGTGGGATTTGCAAGTACTTTTTCTTGCCAAGTTTGTCTGTCAGTTGTTCGATGTGTCTGCAGGTTTGTTTGGCATTTTTGTTCCTATTCAGGACTATAGCCTCACCAATCGCAGTTCTTCTGTTGCCCTCAGCCCCTGACCACTGTACTTCTGCTTCCCAAGTTTCACCGCCTGGCCTTTGTTCCATTTTGTTTGGCGTCAGCTCTTTTAGTGTGAATTAGCCAATTCTTCCTATCTTGGTTTATTACTGGACTTCATTGAGCTTCCCGTAGGTCTTTGTTTATTATGGACATCCAAATTTGACGAGGTCTTCCTGGGCCTCTTGGTTGAGTTCCCTACCCCCATTAACGTCTGGACCATATGGTCTTCTGAGCTTGTCGCGACATGGTCCTACTGTCTAAGCCTGGCCTTGGAATGTTTGTCAACATATGACCTATTACAGACTATGAATCTCATGTTAAATCTGTATTGACGGTTGAACTTCTTACAAAACTATACCAAAATTATTTTGTAAGAAAAACAATGGACCTAACTTTGAAACTTCCATGAATCAAATTTTTCCTTGCTTTGTCCAACATCATGACTCCGCTGGTCCATCTCAGCAGCATCTTCCTTATCCATACAGTCAAACACTCTGCACTAGCCTATACAATATGGCCGGTAATATAGCTGTTTCACAGAAATTCCGCTATTGCTTAATACTCCAGACAGGTCTCTCAGTTTGATCTACTCATAGTTTATGCATCGGTATCACTGGTTCTACCTTTGGAGATGACTAATTCTTGATATTTAAAATCTTCAACTTCTCTGAGTGGGTACATACATGGACATTCTTTTATTTATGCAGGGGATTGTCATTCGCCTGGTCGCCAGCACTGCAAGCTTGTCTCCCGCCAGGCACTTTGCGGTAATGTGCTTTGCAGTCTGCTGAGAGCTTTATCAGCGTAAGGGTCAATTTAGTCAAGTGTTCACGTGTTTAATGCTCGGTGTGTTGTTCCAATGCCATTTTCACTACTGAGGATATGTATAGGCCTATACTTAATACCTTCATAAAGTACACGAAAACTTTTGCGAAAACACTCCATGACTCGGTGCTGGGCGCATTACGGCAGAGTGCTTGGCAGGAGACAGGCTCGTAGCACAGGCAACCGTGTGAGTAACAATCCCTTGAATAGTTAAAAGAATGTCTCTGTGTGTTACTTTCGTTAGGAGTATTAGTAAAGTTAACACCACACGTAGGCTTATGTCACCTGCCTGCTGATTTTCAGACCACCTGCTTCTACAGTCACTATCTGTTGATCCCATACCGCTAGACGAAAGCGAAATAGCTGAAATACACACTACAGAATTCCCTCGTAGCGCTACATAATATTTGTCTTACAGCTTTATATTCGGTACTGTTGAGCATTTTCATTCCAAAAGAAATTGCTGGTACTGTGTGAAAGCATTTAAATAGAGGAGGACATTTTGTAAGACATTAAAATCTAACTGTAAAATAACATATACCAAATGGACTTAACAAATAATTTGACGAAATCTCCACAAGTAATTTGAGGGCAGACTGTTATGAATACACAGTGAAATGATGCTGAAACTAAGTTACCATAACATTTCTCAAGACAAGTGTATAAAGCCTTACAGATTCTAGTGAACTATACTTAGTTCATTGGATTTAAACTTCTTGTTTGCTCTCAGCATTTCTTCAAGCTCTGTAATTTTTCAAGGTCTTTTTGAAGCATATCATTACATAGGTGCGCATTCCTATTGAAGTACCTACCAGTACCACTGCCTCCACATTTGATAACAAATGTTGACTATCTCACTGACTAATTAAAATTTATTACAAAGATACATTTTTAACAATGTATAATGTTTTAGAAATATCACAATTTAGAGGCTACATTAAAAATTGTAAAGCGTGTAGTAGCACAGTATAGTCATAAATAAGTCCGCAACATTTTGTATCTCTAGATATAATAGTTCACATGATTTGTACCTAATAGTGAAGGAAAAAACCCAAAAAATGGAGTTTTGGGGGGAAGTACAGTAAAAAAGCATGTATTACTCACCTATCTCATAACAAGGCTTCGTATTTTTCATAATGTCTTTGTGATTTGTATAAGAATACATATAAATTAATATTGTATATTCTTGGTTTTAAACATCAGGGAAAAACCACAAAATTTTGGTTGTATTCACAACCATCTGCCTTTAAAATGGTGTTTCGACTGAATGAAACTGATTGCACATCAGATCTCTGTTATTTCTTTGTTCTATTTTGTTTTTGCCCCCAAATTGCAAAATTTGGAATTTACCAGGTTATTGAATAAACATTTAGTTAACAAATAAGCTGCAATACTTGCTACACAAACTTGTATGGCACAGGCATTATTTAAAAAAACAATCTTGGTTTCTTTATAGGTAAGGTTTAATTTTGCAGGCAAATCTGAAGATGATGAAATTTGATGAATATTGTTTAGAACCTCTATTGGCAGTAAACTGTGTGATTCAAAAGGTGACTCGGAAACCGTAACAGCCCATACTTTGGTAGAAATACAATTTCTAAATAGGAACATACACTTTGGGATGAAATGCTGCATCGGGGCAAGCCTGGAAATGCCTGGGACGACACAGAGGACAATTAGTTTTTCCAAAATGCTTTACAATAGAGAACTGATAATCAGTGAAGTGCAGCATTTGTTTGTGCACACAGTGATGTTCGATAGCGAGCGATGTTTACAAAAGTTGCTGGAACTGCTGTCCACCACTTTCCCAGGCTTGCCCTGATGGAGGGGTTTCGTCCTAGACTATACGTTTCAACTTTAAACTAGTACTTCGACCCCTCGATGGGCTTCTTTGGTTTTTGCAGAACATTTTGAATCTCCTGATATTAGTAATTTTATTCCATGAAAATATTCCTGAAAATCTTCAACAAAAAATTGTAATTGAAAATCAATATTTTTTCTCAAAGAAACTTAAACATTCTACAAGAAAACTTCAATGTCCAGTTGCTGGATACTTTATGTAACATTTTATTAAGGGTGTTAGAGTGATATTCATGTAAGGGCCCTCTTAATTTTTCCTTCTTGATGTACGAATTTGCAAGGAGGACAGGAACAGAACCCGGACTGATTCAGATGGCAAGGCTCGACAGACTTGCGTATTAAATCTATAAACCAGTAAGAGACTACGATTTATTTTTGATAAAAAGACTGGAAGTTTGATCTTGATCTTACCAGGACTGTGGGCTTCTCCAGACTCTCGTATTCTATGTGATCGGCGACGAACTCGGCACAGCCTTCCCAAGTGGACAGTTCTGGATAAGATAGTTTCGTTGGCCGAATTGTGGTGCACACCATTTTCTTCATTCCAAAAAATAAAATAATAATAATGTAAAGTTATTGATGAGATGATGTTGCTATATTTATTATGTTATTTTAAATCTTGGTAAAAGAAAAGTATTGTATATAATAATACTAATTATTTCTAGACTCTCTCTCTACCATTGTCATTGAGTGTTTATCGTTATGTTCTTATGTGACGATGTTTCTTGTAAACTGACCACCATTGGGAATATAGCCAGGTAATGGATTTGTCATTCTACTGAAAGTTAGCTGGTAGACCTGTAAATCCTTTGTTAGTTGGATAGAGCTAATGTTCAAGGGGATTGATATATGTTACAACCTACAACGATTGGTCTGTTTTATAACATTTTTAATCTCGGCCCCTACTGCATATATAGTGAAATTTCTCCCTAATGGACACTCCCCAAATACGGACAGATTTGTATGCCCCAACTTGAATTGAAACAATAATTATGAAATCACTTCTTGTTTACGGACACTTTCAGATACCGACATGGACAGCTGTTCGAGAATCCTAAAGCTTGCTTCATCTCTTGACAATGGACAGAACCGGGATTTCGAGACCTAATAGATCTTAAAGAAATTGGGGGGTAGACGTTCCACCTAATCAGTACTTCAATACATTGTATGTGTTTTAAAATGGAAAAATTAGTTTCAAGAACTGTACAGAATATACTGTACTGACAAAAAGACAGCTAGGGTTAACTGTACCTACTAGCACTCCCGTATGGTTTGCTGAAGTCGTAAAATGCTGCCTGACTAATGGGTCTAAAGTTCAGTTAATCAATTTGACACATACATACATACATCATCATTATAGACTGTTATGCCTTTCAGTGTTCAGTCTGCAAGCCTCTGTGAATTTACTAAATGTTGCCATAATCCTCTATTTGCAACTAGTGTTGTGGCCTCATTTAGTTCTATACCTCTTTATCTTTAAATCGTTAGAAACTGAGTCTAACCATCGTCGCCTTGGTCTCCCTCTATTTCTCTTACCCTCCATAACAGAGTCCATTATTCTCCTAGGTAACCTATCCTACTCCATTCGCCTCACATGACCCCACCACGAAAGCCAGTTTATGCATACAGCTTCATCCATTAAGTTCATTCCTGACCTAGTCTTTATCTCCTCATTCCAAGCACCCTCCTACCATTGTTCCCACCTGTTTGTAACAGCAATCTTTCTCGCTACTTTCATGTCTGTTACTTCTAACTTATGAATAAAATATCATCAGTCCACCCAGCTTTCGCTCCCATAAAACAAAGTTAGTCTGAAAACAGACCAATGTACAGATAGTTTCATCCGGGAGCCGACTTCCTTCTTACAGAATACTGTTGATCGCAACAGCGAGCTCACGGCGTTAGCTTTACTGCATCTTGATTCAATCTCACTTTCAGTATTACCATCCTGGGAGAACACACATCTGTAACTATTTTTCTTTTCACTCACTTGTCAGCTGTTTTGTCTCGAGTGCCATATAGAACTGACAGGCTGCGAAAAAGTTAACGAGAGTGCAGAACAAAACTACATGCAGAGTTTGTGCACTTGCAGATAAATTATTGGTAGGAAAGACACAAATAAGTACAATTTTTTACACATTGTTACACATAATGCATCTTCTGAATTTACAGTTGCTTTGGGCAACCTCCCCCCACTTACTAAAGGACACCTTCCTGATGTGGATATATTGTTAAGTCCAATCCATCTCCATGAAGGAGAGCTAACATTGTACAACAGTGTGACTTTCTAAATTATTCTATTTTTATAATGGAATCATATATTTTATAACAAACTGACGGAGGCATTATTAAACTCTCTAGTATTAGTTTCCTTCATAGATAATCCATTTATCAGTATATTTGCATTCTGCTGCTTTAATTATGCTGTTCAAGGCCACAGCTACAAACCTGACTACTTACAGCCATATATTTCCCTGAATTAGTAATTTTAATTTTGTGTGACTTTGATATAACATAATTGGGCCAATTTTTTTCATGCTGATAATTTTTGTCAAGCAACCATCAACCCAAGGCATATCATTCTGGTCAGATTGTAAGGAGAGAAATTATTAAGATATACCACACAGTTTGGAAGTCGTGAGGATATCGGTAACAGATTTGAAAAATGTAGTTCACGGGAAATGAGTAATAAGGTTTTCTCGGACATTCCCTAGCACACTAACCTTTCACTTGATGCAACAATGCAGTGTCCTCCTTTTTAAATTCACAACGTCATTCACTGGAATGTATGGCTACAGTTCCGCTATCAGTCCTAAAATTGTCGAAAAATCAATTCTTTTAGTTGGAAAGTTGCAACATATATACTAATCCCCTTAAAGGAGAACATCTCATGGCAGTTTTCTGTATGAATAAGACACATTTAAAGGAAAAGTAAACCAAAGGATAAGTTAGTTTCCATGTCATGTTACAATGGTTAAGTTTGTGACTTTTTCGCTACACTTCAAATAAACAGATGCGATGGACGTAGGAATGGGGGAATAGATTTATAAAGGTTCATCTTCTGCTTAATCTTTCACATTATTAAGTTTCTATGATTACTGATGTGCAGTGAAATCACTTTCTTTCGTTGCTGAATTTGCACATTTCAGTTAGGCTTTCCCAAATTTACTTGGAGATGGCACATCTAGTCTTGAGACTATATTTTTCATCTAACCAATGTCAATTCAATGTTAATGTCAGCATCCGACATGGCATCAGCATTGCTGACGGATCCTGGGTAGTTTCTTTTCTTTGTCATTTCTAGCAGTTTGCCATCCGAGAGAACAGTATACGCTGTGGTCCAACTTCTTTGGGGTTTGCAAAATTTCACCATATGTACAGCACATTTGTCTTTTTTTTCCGACTGATTCTCAGTTCATTTGTTTCTAGTACTATTCCGTGTACAGCATGGTCCAAGACAAGGCTGACCTCAATTTTTATGTCAAGTCTGTTTGATCTTTAATTCTTTTATGATGTATTATGTCATTTTAATTACTGTTTTAGATGGTAAATGAATTAACCTGGTTGGAGACATTTCAACAGGAATCCTGTCCTGGTAGTTGGTTGTTCTCAAAACTCCAATTGGGTAATTTACTTACGCTCAGGAACAGATGTAAAGTCAGTAAAATTAACTTCAGTTGTCATTACTACATAACTGACATCAACATGTATGTCTGTGCACAGAAAACTATACCATACGTTGCCAGGTGTGATTTTTACAGAACACAGAAAAAAACAAATCTAGAGTTAAAATTAATGTTTAGTTTGCTGAGCCAGTTGAGTTTGATACTGGAAGTAGTGCTGCACAGAAATAAGGCCTTTCCTACCAAACAGAATTTTCAGCTGTCCAAACTTTAAATATTAGTCTCATTACAATATTCTTTTGACTAGAAATCTGATTTGTTTTTACGGCTTAGGAAACTATTCAATGTAACTCTGCAGAAGAACAAGAAATAAGTATTTCCAACTTTTGGTATGGTCTCCTGTGAACATTACACACAATTCAAAGTGGAGGAAAACCTTTCCACTATCACTACAAGTGCTAAAGGAGGACATTCATGTCATTTAACCTGTGATAAGTGTTTGTAATTATTTACAAAGAGATCCTCACAAATTATTTCAGTGTAAAAAAAAAAATGTATGCTGATGTCAAATCAAGCTGGATAAGGTAAAGCAAGAATTCCTTTGTAATGGTTGTTACATTCAAAAAGGAAGAAAGTATATTTTCTCCAATCTGCTTCAATTCAGGGCCAGACTATACAAAACTTATTCTATTACAGTTTTGAGATACTAAATTAAAGCAAATATAACATTTACCCCAGTTGAGGTGTTAAAGGCCGTTTTAAAAATTGGATACAACTTTACTCTGTATACTGCCATATTTCTGTGAATTTTCTAGAAAAATTCTGAATGGGGAAAAAAAAAAGAATTATTGTTGTTGTGATGTACACACTTTCATGTTTATGAAGTTTTCTGTTTTTTTTTAAAAAATGTGTGTTACAAGAATTGTAATAAGCTAACTAGCCTAAATATTATTTAAAATCTTACACAAATTAGCAAACAAGTACATATATTGTACTGTATATACAGTGATCAGTTATTTTCTCAATTACGTTAGCTATTGAGCTAAATTTGTACACAGCATTGTTCAACTTTTAAGTTCAATATTTGGAAAGGGCAGCTTTCCAGTTAATGCTTTAATCATACTCTTCAGTCTTGAATGGTATTTCCTTGCAGGATTTTAAAACAAAGATTGAAACATTGCAATTAAAATAATGTGAAAATCAAAACAGTTGTCTTAGAATATAAAAAAATCATATTTTAACTACTGTACCAATAAAAAAAGATAGTGTGCTAAGATGAAGTCATCTCTCAGGATCACTTTAGCTTGGAAACCATCAGAGTATGGATGCAGTTTGCAGGAGATATAACTTCAACAGTTTTAACAATTATTGTATTATACTACCAAAAACATAAATAAGGTTTTTTGTTGTTGATGTTTCGATCAAACCAGTGTGAAAATGAAGGAGTTGAAAGTTGTGGTCTACAAGTTGAAGGACTTCCAACAGTTTATGTACACATTTTTCTTTTTGTGGAAATGTGATTTAGTATGATTTTTAATTACTTTCATATGATATTTATGTTTCAAAGTTAACACACATCCCTGGTCACGCGCCTCATTTAAAAGTTGCTGGGATATCACTATAAACAATTAAAATAAACAAAAGGCAGATAAAACTACCACAGCAATGTGCTCCAGTCTAAATGGATCTGTTAAGATTGTCAACCGAAAATGTTGTGTATTAATTAATCCTATCAACAAACACTTAACGTACATACTTTCTAAAACTACTAAACATATAGAATTTTATGCTGTCCTTGTAAATAAGTATAAATTATTAGTATTTTAGATTAAAAACATTATTGCTCAGTATTTTTATTTCTATGTAAACAACATTTCTATTTTTATTTCTCAGTAATTTAGAAGAATGTTAATAAGCAAAGGATCTTTCGTAAAGGAGTAATTAAACTGTCCTGATATCAGGTAATTTTAATTTGATGTGCATAGCATTTCAAATAAATGGGTTTTACGATGAAGATTTTTCTCGAAAGAAATATTTAGTTTGTTATTTGTTTATGATCTAAACATTTTTACCAGCTCAAATTTTGGTGGCAAAATTCCATTACCTGCATTTATTCCTTGTTCGTTCTTTATGATTTTATGACTGGGTGCTTGTTATGTAGTATATAGAATAATGCTCTTCAATGACAAATGTTGTAAGGACAGAAATGGAACTTGATGTTGGGCTGTTTCAAATTACATTTGTCCATAGTTAGGTAGAAATTTTCATATTCTGACAAGTTGCTAGTTTCTTTGTGAACAGCGCTGTAATAATCATAAACAGTTTTGCTTGGTTTTTTGATAGGTTGGTTCTTTGCCTAGTGTCAAGACAACTTCTTAGTCGACTTCATGAGGCAAAGTGAATCTCACCCCGTCAAATTAGCTGTATTAAAATTTCTTGAAATTTGGATTGTGGAGTTTACGGGTCCAGATTCCACCCCGTACATCACAGAGCCCGAACAGGATGAAATAGTGCACAGTAATGAATACAAGAACTTTGAATATCATCATAAAAATTACTCTCTTGTCGGAAATATCATGGCATTTTCCCTATGTTTAAAGGTCCTAATTCATTTTTCTGAAAGCCCATAATTTTGTAATGAGAATTTTCCAGTATAAGTAGAGAAGAAGAAATTAGGAGCAATTACAATGAAATTTAATCAGTAAGTGAAATATAAAATTGATTAAGGATTTAAGTCAATAAGAGTATTTACATTTTTTTCAACATTTTAGAATTAATCACTTTTTTTTGTTTTTGTTTTGTTTATTATAAGCTGATGTAGCCTGTTCATACAATCAAGTTTTCTGCTTTCAACTTTATGCATTTCACCTACATTTCATACTGATGGAGCACAGCCGATTCTGCAGTGAGAGCCACTTCTTATTTGGCCTTTCCTCAGTGCAAAGTGTGCTGGTATGGATTCAGCAATCACCCTGTTCTTGTTGAAGTCCACCTAAAGCACTGTATAGATTTGGGTGATCCTTACTCAAAACTGTTTGAATTTTGTTGTGCCAGCCTTCATTTTCGTTCTGCACATGTTTTGCAGTACGACCTCATATTGGTTCCATAATGAAACTTACTCCTTAACAAATTTTATGATTTAATTTAAATTGTTGAATACATTTCAGTGCAATTACTCCTAATTTCTTTTCGCATCTACAGGGTACATACGATCACAGTAATCGTAAATTTCAGCCGTTTATTCCTGATCATACCTCATCTCTTCAAACGATAATTAAAAAGACTAATTGTTAGGATATATTTTAGCAGTGGGGATTTAATAAAATTGACTGGAAACACATTCCTCAGCTAAGTATCTGATCAAGGCACAGTATTTGGGAATTGGAGACTGGGTTTACAGCATTTTGAAATATTTGCCGAGCCCAAACCACTTGCATCATTTAAGTCTCCTCTCACAAGGGGACATTCCCTACTCGTCACCACCAATTTCACTCAAATTTATAGAACATGGAGGGCTTGGCTAGAAATGAAAGTACCCAAAGAGGGAACTCCAGATGGCCAAGCATATAGAAAATAAAAATGTTGACGTGGCTCACGCACCGTATAAGCCACTTACATTAGTACGCACGCCGAACAGTAGTTGGCATAGCGGTAAGAGCTTGGACTAGTGATTCGATTCCCCGTGTGGAAAATATTTTTCTCAATTTTTATATTATTCATTTGTTATGCAAAAGGCATATAGCACGTCATTTTTTTTAATGAGCACACAATTGTAGAAAATTTGGAGTTGCGAACTTTCCGGTGAGTTCAAACAGGAATTCTTCTTTTTTCTCCTTTATTGGCTATCTCCCCTCCTTGGGGAAAGTGCCATAAATGTGAATAGTCGTTTTGCTGTAAATTCGTTTTCACCTGACAAGTGAAGGTTGCTCCTGGCGGCTGTACACAAACAATAGATTCTTGGCGCAGGTAGACAATGACAATGAAATCCCAATTTTTTACCTTTTCTATGCCTTTTGCGTATAAATAAACAAAATGGTCCGTCTCTGTGGTGTAGTGGTTAGTGTGATTAGCTGCCACCCCCGGAGGCCCGGGTTCGATTCCCGGCTCTGCCACGAAATTTGAAAAGTGGTACGAGGGCTGGAACGGAGTCCACTCAGCCTCGGGAGGTCAACTGAGTAAAGGTGGGTTCGATTCCCACCTCAGTCATCCTGGAAGTGATTTTCCATGGTTTCCCACTTCCCCTCCAGGCAAATGACGGAATGGTACCTAACTTAAGGCCCTGTTCAGCATAGCAGGTGAGGCCACTTGGGCGAGGTACTGGTCATCCTCCCCAGTTGTATCCCCCGACCCAGAGTCTGAAGCTCCAGGACACTGCCCTTGATGCAGTAGAGGTGGTATCCCTCGCCGAGTCCAAGGGAAAAACCGACCCTGGAGGGTAAGCAGATTAAGAAGAAGAAGAATAAATAAAATGAATTATTCACCTCTTTGCGTAATTGGAAAATGAATAATATAAATTTTGACAGAAAAAATCAGTCTCCACATGGAGAGTCGAACCCACGACCATCGAATTACCAGTCCGAGCTCTTACCGCTACGCCAACAACTGCTCGACGTGCTCACTAACGTAAGTGGCTTATACGGTGCGAGAGCCGCGTCAACATTTTTTATTTTTATTTTCTATACGCTTGGCCATCTGGAGTTCCCACTTCGGGTACCTTCATTTCTAGCCAATATAAAAATTCTATAAATTTGAGCGAAATCGGTGGTGACGAGTAGGTAATTCCCCCTTGTCAGTTGGAGTGCAATCTATCTGCTAGAGACAGCATCTAATGGACACTTCTTCAAAAGTGATAGTTTATGTGTATTTTTTCATTTATATATATTTTAAATGTTAATTTCTAAAAGGGAAAGTTCTATTCTTGGAAGCAATAACAAAAGCCCTTTCCTGAATCAAATCTTGACAAGATCTCAAATTTGATGAGTGAGAGATAGTCCTAGATGTGGAACTGGTGTTCCCTTCGATCTCAGGGGTGACTTAGTTAAGTTATTACTTTATATTACCAATGTGTTCTTTGTTTATTTGATTTAGTTTTAAGCTATTTATGTTCCACACAACCTTGTAACTTGGCTGTAATTCATTCCAAATTTGTGAATAAAATAACTTTTTTTTTATAATTGATGCTGTAACTTTGTTTCCTGCCTAACTGGGTTTCAGTGCAATTCCAGGGATCCTAGTTGGAAATAAGTGATTTCTATTTATCATAATTGTATTTCAATCATTTATTTTGAGCATTTTTGGTCACGTTTGGGTGGTTTGGCAGCAGCTGTAGCTATGCATTTACAGTATTCAGTAGAAAAAGAGAAAATCCTTTTCATTGAGTTGTTTGCTTTCACATAAATAATAATGTTATTTGCTTTATGTCCCACTAACTACTTTTACAGTTTTCAGAGATGCCGAGGTGCCAGAATTTTTTCCCACAGGAGTCCTTTTACATGCCAGTAAATCTACAGACACGAGGATGATGTATCTGAGCACCTTCAAATACCACCGGACTGAGGCAGGATCGAACCTGCCAAGTTGTGGTCAGAAGGCCAGCACCTCAACAGTCTGAGCCACTAAGCCTGGTTTTCACATAAATAAGCTTCATTTAACATTATTAACAGGAGTTTGAAGAACATTGTCTTCAATCTTGCACACACAAGCCTTCCATCTGGCACATTTGTTGTCTGGCCCCATGGTGAACAAGAACTATCCATCTTTTTCAATCTTGAACTGGTTACATCCAAACCATGGAGAGTGAGCGTGGAGGATGTTTGCTGTTCGTGGATGGTTTTTGTTTCTAGGAAATCTGATGGAACTTTAGGTCATTCGGTTTACCATAAACCCATCCCTTCATGGGTCCTCTCACCAAAAGCGTTGTGCTTACACCATTATCAGCCGAGCAAGGGAGGTTAGAGAGAAGGATAAGTTAAACGGTGAACTTGAATTTCTTACAAGAACATTCCTGAGCAATGGTTAGACAGTGAAACAGATTGAAGAAATGCTACATCCTAAGCCAAAAGACAAGATTGTCCTTCATATAATAATTTTGTGTGGCTATTTCTAGCCGGGTGCAGTCCTTCGATGAGGGTGGGTGGCATCTGCCATGTGTAGGTAATTGCATGTTATTGTGGTGGAGGATAGTGTTATGTGTGGTGGTTTTTTTTTTTTTGCTAGTTGCTTTACGTCGCACCGACACAGATAGGTCTTATGGCAACAATGGGACAGGAAAGGCCTAGGAACAGGAAGGAAGCAGCCGTACCGAGCTCGATAGCTGCAGTCTCTTAAGTGCAGCCAGTATCCAGTATTCGGGAGATAGTAGGTTCGAACCCCACTGTCGGCATGGTTTTCCATGGCCGTTTCCTTCCCACTCCTAGCCCTTTCCTGTCCCATCGTCGCCATAAGACCTATCTATGTCTGTGCGACGTAAAGTAACTAGAAAAAAAAAAGCAGCCATGGCCTTAATTAAGGTACAGCCCCAGAATTTGCCTGGCGTGAAAATCGGAAACCACGGAAAACCATCTTCAGGGCTGCCGGCAGTGGGGTCACAGCCATTTCCTTCCCACCTCTAGCCTTTTCCTGTTCCATCGTTGCCATAAGACCTATCTAATGGTGTGACGTAAAGTAAATTGTAAGAAGAAGTCCGCTGTGATGGAGCATGCCATAGATAATGACCATCAAATCTTTTATTTTTATGTAATATCTGTCATTTGTGAGGCAATAGAAATTGCTCAAAACCTGAATAATTTTAACAAAGAGGATGGCTATACAGAGCGGTCAGAAACAACGTGAACAGAGTATATGAGCGTTGGTCATACTGATAAGTATGACAGATAAGTAATTTGAAAAAATAATGTCGATATATCTTGTCGTCATTTTATCAACTGCTGCCAATCAGACAGCTTTGCGGGCAAATTCAAATAGGCTTTACAAGGCGGTGTTGCTGAATCTGCACATGGTTTGGTTGGGCTTGCACTTAAGTGTCATGGGAGAGAAATATGACATTGTGAAACCATCAACTTTCTGAATTTACAGATTGTCACTGTGGACAACTAATACAATATGGATTATAGTCCTACATTTTTATAACTTTATAGTCTGTGAAAATACATTGTATAGTGCTCAGTATTGCCAACTGTAGAGGTGGGATTTTACAATTCCCAATGAACTACAGATTACATTAAGTACAATGTGAAAATGAAAATCCACAGCCTGTTTCCAATCATTCGACCAGGTCAAGAATGGAATGAATGAAGCCCCCACCCAGCGATGAGGATAGGAATTGTGCCAGCTACCGAAGCCTGTTGCACTCCTCTGGGGCAATGATTAATGAATGACAGTTGAAATGAAACATAACAGAGAAAACCGGAGTACCCGCAAAAAGCGTGTCCCGCCTCTGCTTTGTCCAGCACAAAACTCGCATGGAGTGACCGGGATTTGAACCACGGAACCCAGCGGTGTGAGGCCGGCTCGCTGCCGCCTTAGCCACGGAGGGTCTTGTACAATGTCTTGTATTCCATTTTTTTGGCAAGCCAAGCTTCTTCCAGAACTTCATGAAGAATGCTGGTACTGTACCGCGTTGTTTTAAGAGAACGTACAGTGGGCAACCATACTCTATATAACACTAATGAGAGGGAAAAAATGGAAGGGATCCGACACTACAAAAAATTAAAGGTATCAGCCAAAGAAAGAAGTGTGTGAAAATGAGAGACTCCCTAGGCCTTGAATGCTCCAGTACCATTGGGGTCGGAAAAAAACAAGAGTTGACTAAGCGAGGTCGGACAGGATAGAGGAAAGCAAGGAGCCTGGCACAAGTAAGTGGAAGCAATGCCAGGACTCAGCTAAGGGCACCATTGTCACCAACCCATGCTCCCGAGTTCAGAGCTCCTGGGGTCTCTTTTTATTTGACTCTTACAACAGGCAGAGGATACCGTGTTATTCTACTGCCCCCACCCACAGGGGGTAGATGCTGAGGTGCTGGAATTTAGTCCCGCATACGTGCTAGTAAGGCTACCAACGCGAGGCAGACGTATTTTTGCACCTTCAAATACACTGGACTGAGCCAGCATCAAACCAGCCAAGTTGGGGTCAGAAGGCCAGCGCTTCAAGTCTGAGTCACTCAGTCTGGCCCACGTCAATCTCATGTAGAGGGTATTTATTGTAGTAGGGGACTGCTGGAATTTAATCGTTCTTTTTTCTCACCATCTATTTCTTCTGGTTGGCCTTTATAATGCTCAAACCTGATGGTTGTGTTTATTCAGAAACATGATACGAAAATCATAATAATAATAAATAATTACACAAGAATTTAGAGCAACAAATTTTGCAGTAGTGGTTTTTAATTTAAAAAGGACCATATATAGTCAATTTTTGGATCATATTTAGTTATTTCGTAATTATAATGGTGATATTTGCTTGCTGATTTGGAAGATATTTATGTCAACATCTGAGCCTTACTGATTTTTACAAGTTGGCTACCAACGGTATGTCAGGACTTCCTAAACTCATATTTGGCTGATCTTATTTGGTGTACCCCCTGTGGGTGGAGGATGCAGACGAAGAATACACCCACAGTATCCCCTGCCTGTCGCAAGGGGCGACCAAGGGATGATTGCATTAGAACCATGAAACTACTTCTGATTAGTTCCACCATGCGGGGAACACCATGGTTCGCTTTTACCACTATGTTAGGTACTAAATAGGTTTGTGATTAATAGCATGCAGGAGCACCGTGCGGTCATCCCTCCACTCAGAGTGAACTGTCGGCTTTTAAATACCTGTGATTAGTACCACTACATAAGCGACACCATGATTCTGGCTTGCCTATGATTAGTACCCACTACATGAGGAACACCACGGGATAGTACGAGTCCCTGTGTTTAGTACACTTACGTGATGAACACCATAGGTTTGCATTGCCTGTAAAACGCCGCAATGTGCGAAACACCATAGGTCTGTATTACATGAGCGAATTTCATTACCTGTGAGTAGTACCATAATGTGTGGAATATCACAAGTCTACGCTACTTTTGATTAGTACCGCACTATGACAAATACCATGGTTCTACTTTCCTAGTGATAAGTACCATTATGAGGGGCTGATGACTTGGATTTTGGACCCCTTTAGACTGCAAGCATCATCGATTCAGTCTTATGCTTTAGAAGCAGTCCCTTGGTCAGTAATACTATTGTTTTACGTCCGTTTCTGTGAACATGAGGCACTGCGGGTCGGATCCACTGATTGTTTTAAATTCATATCCATTCATTCATTCTTCGTCCTCACATTTTGCATTCTCGTCAGTGGAGGATTTGGGACTTTATACCTAGATGTTAGGCCCCTTTAAACAACAAGCACCATCATCTTATTCGGTGTACTAGAGGTGAATGTGATTGCTAAAGAAAAGCAAATCTTAAGGAAAATTGAAAATTTGTAATCAACATCCTTAAGTGTTTGTTTAGAGTAGGGATGGAAAATGAGGGTGAATGACTCAGGTGGTGGTTGTGATTATTGCTTTAAAAGGAAATACAACTAGGCAACCATCCTCTATATAACACTAATCAGAGAAAAAAAAATGGAAGGGATCCGACACTTCGAAAAAGAAGGTATCGGCCAAAGGAAGACGAGGGCCATGAAGGGCGTGGAAATGAAAGACTCTCTAGACCTTGATACCCAATACCATCGTGGTCAGAAAAGAACAAGAGTTGACCAAGGGAGGTCGGACAGAATAGATGAAAGTGAAGATCCTGTCACAAGTAAGTGGAAGCAATGCTAGGACTCAGCTATGGGCTCCGTTGTCGCCAATCCATGCTCCCTCAGAGCCCCTGCGGCCCCTTTTAGTTGTCTCTTATGTCAGGTAGGGGATACCGTGGGTGTTATTCTACCGTCCCCACCCACAGGGAAGGGGGGGGGGGTGAATACTCAGGACACTCACGAATTTCTCAATGTCTCGAAACACGTCTTCCGAGCCTCTCGGGAAGAGTAAATGCACTTCCAACATCACGTGGTACAATGAGAGTGATAACTAGGCAGCGGCTTTTAGGCAAATGCCTTTTTTCCCCCTTAATATAAACATGTTTCGCCTTTTAAATGTACATGTTTCACAAATGTTTAAGTCTATATAAAACAGTTTTAATGTTAGCACCTATTTTCTACTCTAAGGCTGTTTTTAGTGCCTAATGTCCAATTTAACATACACTTAGAATCAGTAGGGTAGCCAGGATCAGCCGATGGAGGGGTTGTAGTTACAAAATGATGGTAGAACACAATGAAGGTGCTTGCATGACTTGTCATTATAAAGACGTTGACACAAGTGAATTACAGATCTGTTAGTTCTACAATTATGTCTCTGAATGTTTATTTAGTTATCAGGTGTATGCATAAGTCTTTTCCAGTTTCACTAATATTACACAGCGTATGATTTTGACACATACGTCAGTTTGTTCGTCTTACATTAACCTACCAACACACACAAGTTGAGTCCGTCAAACACTAGCGTCTGTGTTGTATCGTTCAGTGATCATGTAGACGTTTGTGTGTGAAAAGAACATTTGCAGCAAGCCTGGCTTTTCTCATTTAATCAAAAGGAAAGGGCTGTGGAAAGTCATCGTTTGCTGGTAGAAACATATGGTGAACACGCTCCATTGATTAGAACATGTGAGACATGGTTTCGACAATTTAAACATGGCGATTTCAATGTGAAAGACAGTGTGTGCTCTGGTAGACCACAAAATTGCAAAGACTCTTGAAGCCCGGCAAAACCGTTAATGCACAACACTATCACCAACAAAGGATTAATTTAAAGCACAAATTGATCGAAAGACGACCGGACTGGGCCAGAAGACATGGCAAAGTGATTTTGTTACACAACAATGCACCGTATCACACAGCAAAACCAGTGAAAGACACCTCGAAATTACTTGGATGGGACATCCTTCTGCACCTGCCGTACTGCCCTGACCTGGCATTATCTGACTACCACTCTTCGCATCAATAGGACACGCGCTCACAGGCCAGCACTTCAGCAATTTCAAGGAAGTTAGAAAACAGCTCGACGAATGGTTTGTTGCAAAAAACAAGCAGTTTTTGTGGCATGGTATTCATTACTTACCTGAAAGATGGGCAAAGTGTGTAGAAGCCAATGGCCAATATTTTGAATAAATAAAAAATGAATTTCCCTTGAAAATTACGCGTTTTCTTTCCCAGGAAAAAAAAAAAAAAACAAAAACGGCAAAAACTTATGCATTCACCTGGTTTTGTTTGTCAGTTTCTGTTTATTTTTGTAAAAATTCCATGGGAGGGGTCTAAACCCCCCCCAGTAACCCTACCTGGTTATACCCCTGCTTAGAATCTGCTAATTGGTCCGCATTACATGTCTTGGAATAGCAGAAATTATAGGCGAACTTGAAGCAGCTGAACCATCTGACATCTCAGACTTAAGAGTCAATATTTTTATCAGACTGCCAGAAGATGGAGGAGAAACAGATGTATGTTCTGGTGATGAAGTCTGTGGAGGTCCTGACAGAATTAAATTGTGCTCAACTTCAAGCTGAAGCAGAGGTAGTGACGCGTGTACCACTAAATGATTGCTTCATCCCAGAAGATGCTCTGGAATTCAGTGATCACATTGTTTCGGTGTCTGGATGTGGACAAGGTAACAGCGTGATTTGGATTAAAGTTGTGGTAATGAGGTAGCAAGATCATACTCTTTCAGTTGGGAAATATGTGATATCACCAGGCGAGCTGGCCGTGCAGTTAGGGGCACGCGGCTGTGAGCCTGCATCTGGGAGACAGTGGGTTTGAACCCCATTGTCGGCAGCCCTGAAGATGGTTTTCCGTGGTTTCTTATTTTCACACCAGGGGCGGTACCTTAATTAAGGCCACGGCTGCTTCTTTCCCACTCCTAGGCCTTTCCCATCCCTTCATCGCCATAAGACGTATCTGTGTCGGTGCGATGTAAAGCCAATTAAAAAAAAAGTGATATTAAATTTTCTGTCACTTCACCATCTAACTTTTGTCAACCTGATAAAATAAATTTTATGGCTTGCTCACTAGACGCAGATACTGTTCTTCAAGTACTGAAATATCTTGTCGGCTATGCCTCTTACACAAGTAATTCACACTTTCAGTTAACTTTAGAAAGATGTATTGTTTTCTTGGCATAATCATTCTACGTATACAGTATATGTACCCACTTCCACGCAGAAGGATGTTATTACATCTGATATGATTTATGTGGCAAAAACTCAATTACAGCCAAATGGCTTCTTAGAAATGCATTGAAATAAGGTACCCAATAATAATCATAGTAATTTTACAAATTCTACTAGTTCATACAGTTCTGATAATGATGACGTCAGAAATGAACTTGTTCAAAAACAGCATGCGAGGGAATAGGTTTGAAGAGATACAGATTTCGTTGTGGTGATTGATGATAATTATTGTTCTAAGAGGAAGTACAACTGGGCGAACATCCTTTATTAACACTGATCAGAGTGAAAAAAGGCAATGGATTCCACACTTTGAAAAATGAAGGTATGGGTAAAAAAAAAAGACAAGGGCCACAAAGGGCCAAGGCCTCCATACCTAATACTGTTGGGGCCGGAAAAGGACAGGAGTTGACCAAGGGAGGAGTCTGACATAAGTGGAAGCAATGCCAGGACTCAGCTAGCTCTGTGATCGCCAACCCACGTTCCCAACTTAAGAGCCTCTGGGGCACAAATCTCTTCATGTTTGTGACCGTTACCTTCCCACAGGTAATAAAATGGGAAAATTGAGAAATTTCATGGAGCATCTAAATAAATTCTTCCTAAGAAATGTTCCTAATGAAGCCAACATTTCTCTTGGTAAGTCTATGATCCTCTATTTTGGCCGCCATGGATTTTTGCCACATAAATCGTATCAGATGTAATAACATCCACTCACTCATTGTCCAGAACACGGAGTGAAACTCGAGATGCTAGGTGGGAAGACCATGCGTAACTGTTTCGAGGAACTACGCTGCTGTATGTATTACCACCAGTAAGCCTAATACAAAACACTTCAAGTAACTAGAGAATATCTGTAACCAACCTGCCAGTAACAGGACAGGAATATCAGTACTGCCACTAAACTGTTACAAAAGTATCGCTCGCGCCTGCGCAGGAGTGCACGCTTAAAGCGAGCTGCTATGCTTCCTAATACCTGTTAGCCAATCAGAACCTCCCTACCCTTCCCTTGGTTTCGCTGAGACAGTTACTTTTGTATTAGGGTCTCCGGGGGAACATATATCTGGAAGAGCTTACCAATATGGATTGGGATACAGTATCATGTTACGATATGTAACTCCCATCTCTATAGCAGAGGAAAAATCACCATGGCCATTTACTAATATGTCAACAACCCATGCACCATTGCAAAATTTATTGTAAAAAAACCTGTGAAAGCATGATTTAGGTGTAATGCTCCTCTTCATGACACTTGTTTTGCAATTCAGCATGAGTGAATCTGAACTCCAGTGTTGGTTATGCGATCAAATGTTCTATGAAAAATATAACCTTATAATGAAAGGGAACAATTACCCTTATTGCGGTGATAATGTTCATACCATATACACTGAGTGGCCAAAAGTCACAGGAAGACACTGAATGTGATGTTAATAACGAGTTGCTCCTCTGCGAGCCCTCAAAACGGCAGCAATATGGCAAGCGCATCGACTCAACAAGGTGTTGGAATTGTTCTGGAGGGATCTGGACTCGCGCATCTTGCACTGCTACCCACAATTGGTCTGGTGTAGTTGGTGTTCATGGAGTGTACACCAGCATCGACTAAGAACGGGAGGGGGGTCTGGAGGGCCAGTCCTTGGTCATAACTTCACTGGAGTGCTCCTCCAACCACCTGCGTGTTAGCACAGACCGGTGACATGGCACATTGTCCTGTTGAAACATGACATCTCCATCAGGGTACTCCAGGGCCAGAAAGAGATACAGATGGTCTCAAAGAATGTCCACATAATGTGCACCTGTCAGCACTCCCTGCAGCTGGACAATGGGGCCTAATTGCGACCAAACCAGAACTGAGCCACCTCCTGCCTGGACACAACCTTGTTGACAAGCAGGAACCATAGCATCATGGGGCATACATCACACTCTCATGCGCCCATCAGCTTGATGTAATTGAAACCACACCACACGCCGCCATTTATCCATGTTCCATTGCCGATGTTCACGGGCCCATGCACGTCGTTGAGCTCTGTGTCGAGGTGTCAGCAAAGGGACACGAGTTGGTCATCGGCTGATGAAGCCAATGCGATGCAGTTGCCTCCTTACAGTCCTGGTACAAATGGGTTCCTGATTCCCAACATTCAACTGGGTGGTGATCTGACTCACAGTAGCCCGTTGAGAACCCAGTATGGTTCTGCGGAGGCGACGTGATGTCCGTTCGTTAAACACCTGGGGTCTTCCCGTGCGGCGGTTTACATGGGTGGTAATGTTTTCTCTGGGATATTAAAGATCCACCCCCGACACTGTTGACCTCGGAAACCCATATTTGCATGTAATCTCTTCAATGCTATGACCCACGTGCCGATGATCATCCCACGTTCAAAGTCTGTTAACTTGTGATGTGTTGCCATCTTCATGACACTGGTGTTTGTGACAGACTGCTCAGCTATGCTGCAACTAGCCGCAACGTCAGGGGTCATACACAGGACATTTTCTAATGGGACACCCCTTCCCATGACTTTTGGCCACTCAGTGTATATTTATCGTATGGCTGTTTTTTAGTGCCAGGAGTGTCCAGCCCATGTTTGACTTGCCTGGTGCAGCCCTTGTGAGGCAGGCCCTCCAGTGAGAATGGGCAGCATCTGCTGTATATGTGAACTGTGGTTTTTTTTGTAGTGGAGGATAGTGTTGTGTGCGAGTTGCAGAAATGTTGGAACAGTACAAATACCCAGTCCTTGAGCCAGGAGAAATAACCATTTAAGGTTAAAATCTCCGACTCAGGCAGACATCAAACCCGGGGCCCTCTGAACCGGAGGTGACTAGGCTGACTATTCAGCCAAAAAGCTGGACTTCACATCGTAGATATATACATTATGTTCGTAAAAATAAATTGTCGTCTGGTAAAAGAAATTCTAAGTATTCTCATGAAGTGTTTAGTGGGTCCTTAGAGTTAATTCATGTGTTTATACAGGACTCATGAGTGAAATAGTTTTAATGACAACGAAAACCGAAAAAATTACTTCTCGTAATCAACACAAAATATACTTAATCAAAAGAATGATCTTTTATTCAGGACTAGTTTTGGCCCCTTTCATGGGGCTATCTTCAGCTTTATAAATAAACTTATAATATAAATAAGCACACATTAAAAAACTTACCGTATTTAATTTGTATTGTAACTTTATTTATAAAGCTTTAAGGCCCAATGAAAGGGACCGAAACTAGTCCTGAATCTATCTATATACCGTATATAAAGTTCCTTATACAAATTCCTACCATTGCACCAATCTGAACCAAATTTTGTATACTTACCTTTTAGGACCCTGTGGGTAACTCCATCTACAAGAAATGTTCACATCCCTCTCCTTTCCCTAAATTTAGGCCTTTTGGCTCATTAACATAGGCTAAATATAGAATTTATCATACGAAGATGAGACAAAGCACATTTTAAGCCTCACGACGCAAAGAACAAAACTCAGCGAGGCCCTAGGGGCCCCAAAAACCATGTTTTATGGGCCTAAAACTAACCATTACAGAGATGTAGTCATCACACTATCCCGTTCTAGGAATCGGAAGAAGAAATGACCAGCCCTATCCATGGCATCATCAGCTCAAGAATTCTACAATTGAATACAGGCCTGGTGTTCGAAGTAGCACATGCGTAAATGTACGCTAGGCCAAGGAGAGATTCTGCTACACATGTCTGCCCGGAAAAAACAATGTGGGGGTAAGCCACTCCTAGGGATGGAGGTGGGGATAGAGTGGCGTAAAAAAATAATCAAAAGTGTCGAATCCATAAGTTCCCGGGTTGCTCAGATGAATAGTGACAGTCCAGATGTCGTTTAAGTCCAAGATCAACCCCATCAGCATGGGGGGGTGAGAAGGGTTGAGAAAGAAAATATACAAAATAACCGAGATTACAGATGAATGTGTGTATGTTTCAGCATAGCTCTCAACTAACATAGTACGCATACGGCTTACTACCTGAAAACATGGCTATGGGGGCAGAATGCCCATAACTCTGTGACACTCTGGATGCCGTTTAAGTTATAGTTTAGCCCCAGTCGGAATGGAAGTTGAGAAGGGGTGAACAAGAATGTCCAAAATGGCTGAGATTATGGATATATGAGTTATATTTCAGCATAGCTGTCAACTAAAGTTGGTGAACACATGACTTATCTGGAAAAAAAATTGTGTGGGGTAAGACACTTCTAGTGGAGAGGATGACATTAAAAATAATCGAAAATGACAAACATTACTGTCAAATCCATGGTTTTCGGGATAAGTGCCTGGGCAGCGCCGGGTAATATAGCTAGTAAAATATAATGCTTTTAAGTATATTTTGTGTTGATTAGGAAGAGAAATTTTTTTCAATTTTCAATGTCATAGTAAATCAACAAGGATATGAAAGTAATAAATTACGTGAAATAGCTTTAGTTCACATTTCCCTTATCAAAACGTAGATGGATGTATTTTGAACGTATTTTAAGAAGTAATGGGATGCCATGCCCCAATACCTGAAGCACTCCATATACGCACTTGTAGTTGACATTTCTCACTCCAATGGCTGTATAGAGTACGAGTGAGAGAACTTTCTTTAGTGCGGATTATTCATCGGACCAGCCATCCATGACGCTGCCTGAACAGAACTCTTCCACTTCCCAGTAGATTGTGTGAACAGATGTCTATCAGTGGTTACAAGGTATACTGCTGGGTGTTGCCCTAGGCAGGGCCACCCAAGAGTGGGCACATGTCAGATTGGAAGGGGGGGGCTGGAAGCTTAATGGATTGAATATATTATTTCAATCCCAATAAATGAAGTTTGCATACAATATTTACCCTGATATTTCAACCCTCTTAGTTTCTCTTTTTTAACTCTATGATTGTTTCCATTCTTCTTTGACAATTTAAATTCAGATGACTGCCAGATCAGCTGTTTTTGGTTCAGCCAGTACTGCTTTCAGCTGTTATCATTCTATTTTGGAGGAAAGATAGTGTTTAATTTTTGTGACTGTAAAAGTGAGAAAATTCAAGATGCTACTGATACTGAACATATAATGGCGCATCAATATGCCATTAGAAGTGAATATCTTCTTCAGAATCTTCAATGGGACAGGGGAAAATATTCAGGATGCCGTACTCAGACTTATTTAGTTACCAGGGTAGCTACCCAAATTTTACCCCTTTAATCACAAAACATCAGAATGAAACATCTTCACTTTTCCTAATTAGCATGAGAGAAACATCTGTGCAAACCTGCAGCTCTTCGTGGAATGTGCGAGGATTAAATATTACACTTAAGGGAGTTATCCCTATTTCACCTCCTTAATTTCAAAATACCAGAATAAAACCACCTCACTTTCCTTATTTAGCTTATAAGAAATACCTGTGCCAAGTTTCAGCCCTCTAGCTTTGTGGGAAGTGTGAGTCAGTCAGGGTTTTTTGCTTTTAGACATTATTTCACACTAATATCAAGTAATAATTCTCTTATTTCACTTGTTTTGAACAATTTATTAAATTGTACAACAACGGATCAAATATAAACAAGAATTATTTTTAAAAAATTGACTGCATCAACCGAAAAAATCCACACATATATAGAGATCACTTTTCTACATAGTGTCCTGCCTTTGATACACCTTTTCTCCATTGGATTGGCAAGTTTTTGATGCCTTCCTGATTGAAAGAAGAGGGACATGAGTGGAGTCAGTTGCACAACAACTCTTCTACACTTGCATCATCATCAAATCACTGTCCTCCTAGGTCTTATTTAAGTGGTCCAAACAAATGGTAGTCGCAGGGTGTTCCAGAGGGGTCCAAAGAGATTTTACAGGTTTTACATGTAGGCTCTTTCTCTTTTCTACCTATGTGGTTTTTCCCTGACCCTTCAATACCCCACCTTAACACTATCCAACCAACACAAACGCGCCTGGTAACATGTCTGACATAGAAACAGGCAGATACTCCATGTATCATTTCCCACTCTTCCCTGCTATCTCTTTCTTCTTAGAAATAATAGCATGTCGGAGGCTATGTAGATTGAGTCGATGGTCACGCGGGGGGAGCGGCCTTCGGGGGCGCCCGGAAAACAAAAACACCAGCTAAACGCCCGCGCAGTCCCAGAAAACGGTTGCAAGCACCTTTCCGGCAGATGGGCATTTTGGCCTCGACCGGACTTGCTTCGTCTCTACTCCATGCTTGCTTGCTTTGATTGTGGCGTGTAATGATGCACCCAAGTTTCATCACAAGTCACATTATGACACAAGAAATCCTCTCCTTCCTCCTTGTAGAGACGCAGGAGTCCTTGACAAACTTCCTGTCGTAAAGCTTTTTGTTCCTGGTTGTGGAGACGAGGATTCCATCCAGCAGACAATTTTCTGAATTGGAGTTAATCTCGGATGATGGTTTGAACATTTCCATAACTTATTCCTACGGCAAAAACAATCTGCAAAATTTTTATTCGTCGATCTTCACAATAATATCATGAATGGCAACAATGTTGTCTGCAGTGATGCTTATCTGCAGTCTCCTTTCATGAGGTTCATTTTCCACAGCTTCTCTTCCTGCCACAAATTTTTTTTAGCTCACTCACACACTTAAATCTGCGAAAGTGTTCCTTCCTCAAACTGTGCGCGGAGCCGCCTCCAAATTTTGAAAGGTTTCGTGCCCTCTTTTGCGAGAAATTTGATAATGATGCATTGCACAACAGACATGTGCACCTCTTGCTCACTCATGGTGTCCTGAAGTAACCCAGCTCTCCACTGTAGTCCCCTTCTCCAGACACCCCTACCAACATCCTGGCAAAGACCCACCTCGGAACTATTACTAACAGCAGCGGTACATTCAAATTCCCGTTTATATTTGATCTGCCTTCGTATTTCTGAAAAAGAAAACATACATTCTTACATTTTCACCCAATATTGTACAAATTTTATTTGGTCATTTGTGATGAAGTTGGGAAAAAGGGAGCAACATCTTTATTTGTTAGGGGGCCCAGAATGTATGCGAACAGTCTTGGCCCTGGAGCATGTATTACAAGCATTTGCCTTTTACGTTCCACTGATAGTAGGGAGATCTACCTGAGCTCCCACCTTCTGTACTGGATAAACTAGATTATTTTAATCTGTCATACGTTACCTGAATTCCACATTCATTTTCTGCAGCCAGAAGGAGTGGTTTCCGGTCAGCATATATGAAGTTAAATTGTCTGCGGAAGTTTTCTGCATACAGGAGTAATAGCTTTTCCTTGTCGGTGTTTGTGTAGTATGAGGTAGGATAATTTTTCCGTCTAAAATTGAATAGCAATAAGAGAATTGTAACAAAAGCTTTGTATGAGCAGGCAGTGAGTTCCAAGACACCTACAGTGATCTAGACAACAAAGGAAGGTGCTGTGCAGAGGTGAAGAAACAAACTATGTGAGGTTCCGTGCAGGCACTTTCCGTTTAAGTGATAAAATTAAACTCATACAAATATACACCATCTGATCAAAAGTATTTTGAACCTGTTCTCTCCTCAGATATACTGTCTAGTGGAGGACATTAATAAGAAGTAACCCCCCCTCCCTTGGCCCTTTTTTACAGCTCAACCTCTGCGGGAGAGACTCTGTGAAAGGAATCGGAACGTTTCCGAGGTTAGTGGCAGACCATTCTTTCCGCACTGCTCTAGCAAGAGCAGTTAGTGATGTGCGTCATTGGGTTCTGGAGCAAAGTCGCCACTCTGGTTCGTGCCACCCGAGAGGTATTTGATAAGACTGAGGTCAGAGCTCTTGGCTGCCAAGTCCATTTCCAGAACCTTACTGTCCACAAACCACTCACAAACAGATCCCACATTATGGCAGGGGCATTATCATGCTGAAAGACACATCTCCAAACTGATCTTCAACTACTGACGACATGTCCTTCCATTCTGTAGTATGACGAGAGGACTAAATTCCTTCCATGAACCCTCCGCCCCAATCACCTCACCTCTGTTAACACTGTACAAATGGCTTGTATCTTTCAAAATCCTCCCATCTGACTACCTAACGGTAAAGTGTGATTCAACACTCCAAAATAACGCATCTTCTGTTGTCCATGGCCTACCACAGACTGCAGTTGTTAATGTTTGCCAGCAAAACGTATATGGGCATGTGCCTGAGCCGTAGGCTGATGACATACAGGGCGCTTTTTGCCAAGTTGGCGCATGTTCCTATTGTATCATGTGGGAGAAACGGACACAGCGGTGCTCGTCGACAAGCGGCAGATTTGCCGACTCGGCCTGTCGTTTGCTGGCGGTGCAGCAAGCGTTTTGAAGACTTTGTGCGCGCTCTACAGCCATAGATTGAATTCAGCTGAATTTACACGGCATCACTGGTAAGTATCAATTCATACATTATTAAATTACTCCTCTCTATGTCAGTTTTGGCGTGGTACAGCAGTCATGTTTTTTTTCTTCTGTATTGTGGTCTGAAAATTGTAGTTTGTCTCGCCTCATCTAAGATCACACTTGCTCGTGCGTTTTGTCACAGTCGGCAAAAACCGCCCTGTGTATCAGTCGCTGCTCCGTGTGTCATCAGCCTTAAACTCCAATCCTCATATCTCCTAGCGCACAGCCTTGGTGCTAGCTGCATAATTAGCGGCACTGCAACTCAGTGAGTGGCTGCATGGTTTGGGTTACATAGATGTAGGTTTGCATTCGGGAAATAGTGGGTTTGAATCCCACTGGCGGCAGCCCTGACGATAGGTCTTCCATGTTTTCTCATTTTCACACCAGGCAAATGCTGAGGCTGTACCTCCATTAAGGCCACAGCTGCTTCCTTCCCACTCCAACCCCTTTCCTATCCCATCGTTGCCACGCGACGTAAAGCAAATTGTAGGAATAAAATGGCACTGCGGCATTCAAGGTTGATGATTTTATGCGACTTTCCTGCTCCAACTTCTTCAGTGCTCAGCAGTCCCTATCGGTCAACACACTTGACCTACCCGGCTGTAATAATGTGGTGGTTGCATCTTCCTGTTACTTCACAATCACGTTCCCAACAGTTGACTTGGGCAACTCGAGAAGGGCAGAAATGTTTCTGACTAATTGCTTATTCATGTGGCAACTAATCATCATTCCATGTTAGAAGTCACTGAGCTCTGTTGCTTCACCGATTCTGCAGGTATCTCGTAGCAATGAACAACACTGAGCCCCCAGCTACCTTTCATAGCAGCAGTGGCAATCATAGTTCATGGCTCTAGTTCACATATATAGAGGGTTGTTAGGATACTTTTGTTCAGTGCGTGTATATATATTGTAACTGTATACATCATGTTCTCAAACAAGTGCAAATAATCAGGGGGAGGTTAGTACTCCTCAAAACAACACAAAAAGTCAGTATGAATATATGTCCTATGGTTGATCCTTTACAAGTTACGGACTTTGCAACTTTGTACGGGAAGTATTGGTAACAGTCTTACTTGGCACATCCAATGTTGAGTAGCTGTCACCATGTTGGTATACTGCATTCTAATACAAGAAGTGTCCAAAATGTCCACTATGCACCTGAACGTGTCACCTAATTGATTGTTGGACACGTTCAAACAATAGAGGCGTCACACGTATTCTATGGTAACCTTATTCCACATGCTGGTGAACTGCTGCAATGTCTATATCCAAACTTAATCCTGAATACGAATAGTCCTCTCCATTCCAGCTAATAACTAAAATAGCTGCAGGTTGTAAACAATCGTCTCTAGGGCATATGTTCAAAGGGACGTTTTGGGGTGTACTACCCACCCCCTGATTACTTCCAACATATTTCAGAAGACTCTGTATAGCTCATATATAATCAAGTGCTCAAGATAGACGGCTCTAGTTCCTACTGCAGTGATTATTTCTGAACAAGAAAGTATTGATAACATACACTGTTACTGTGTCTTGAATGCTAACTTCCTGGTGCGATGCCATTTCCAAAATGGCCAATGCTTGAGAGTATCAAAATATTTCAAACTTTATTCTAACTACAGGGGTGATGATTGTTGGTTTACACGGAGAAACAATGTAATTAATACACAGAAAGATAGGGACTGAGTGAGTTGGCTACACAGTTCAGGTCACATAGCTGTCAGCTTACATTCAAGGGGTGGTGGATTCGAACCCCCTGAAGATGGTTGTCCATTTTCGCATCAGGCAAATGCTGGGGCTGTACTTAATTATGGCCATGGCTGCTACCTTCGCATCCTTTCACTGCCAAAGTGTCATGATCTGGATCAGTGGTAGAGCGTTGAATCTCCGGTTCCCACCAAGATAGTGGGTTCAAATCTGGCAAAGGTATTTGGATTTTTCAAAGGGGGTGAGTCCATTTGACACTCCATGTTGTACAATGTCAGCTTGTAAAAGATCTCTGGTAACATATTTGTTGTTCACCCGACAAAATTAATTAAAACTCAGCCATAGACACCCAAGAGAGATATGGTTTACTCTGCCATCTAGTGGGCCTAGAGTAAAACGGAATGACAGAATTGATGAGCAAGTGCGATGATGGTGATGCTTGTTGTTTAAAGGGGCCTAACATTTATGTCATCGATCCCTAATGGTATGTAATGTCAATTTAAAAGTCCAAAATTCATCCACTGACCAGAATTCAAAATTTGATCTTGAAGAATAAATGGATGAATATGAATTTAAAATAATCAGCAGATCCAACTCACAATACTGAAAGTTAAAAATAATTCCAAAATCGATCCACTGACCAGAATTCTAAAAGACGACGACGAACAATGATTAGGAACTTAAAACAATCAGTGGATCTGACCCGCAATGCCCCACCTTCCCAGAAACTATCTTAAAACCTATTAGTGCATAGCGTCCGAAAAATCGGACGTCATAAATTTTTTAAAAAATATTTATGCATGGTTTTAAGCCTGTGATACTTTCTTGTGCTTCAGAAAGGCTGTAGCTAACAAGAACCAATAATATATCATTATTTATCCTTACCGTTCATTGTTGAATCACACTTATTGCGATCATGGCGGCAAGATAGTACAGAGTTTTGTGCAACAGTCGAGATTTTTATTTATGAATTAACAAATATTTCCAATAATTGTAAACTTTGGTATGAACCATATTGTTAATACTCCTATAAATCTACTGACACATAAAGATGTCTATTATGTCTTATTACTGACGTGACAGAGGCTTGTAAATATAGCTGTCCTGAAAATCGGACGCTATGCACAGGGAGTCCTACTGTCTCAGACATTTGTATTCTCTTACTAGTTTGATGGTGAGTGAAATATTGGAAGTTTTGGAGGAAGAACAGACATTTGAAGAGGAGCAGCACATCAAACCTCCTGATGACGGGTGTGAAACGGTTGATGATAAGGACGGATGAATACAAGAGTAATCTAAATTACGTTGGTAGCCTAGAAACCTACTTCAGAGTACATGTGAAGGGCAAATTGCTTCAACAAAACATGAAGAAGGGAAGGCTAGGTCCAATGGTACCGGTAGTCAAAATATTACTGAAAGTTTACAGATGGAACGGAAAAACCAGAAAAACGTGTAAATGGAAGTTGTCATACGAAAATAAAGAGTCATACTTAAGATTGGACCAGTACCCCTGTTTCCGATATCCCTGATAGAAAATTCAAAAACATTAGTAGGTCAAACAGCAACACAAAAGAAGCAACTCAAAGTGGACAAGATCACAATCTACATCTCATTTGGTGACTGACTGTTTTACTGTCTCCCCCCCCATCAGACGATGCACACAATTGTGAAATTCGGCTAAACTTCTTTCTCTGCCAGTGGCTATGGGATACCTTTCCAAGTGTGTACAACAATCTAAAATGAAAGGCTGAAATAATTTGGACTTGGAGGAAGTGTAGTGCTACCTCTCATTGATGCAGGTGGAAGTGAAGCAAAAAACATGGGGCATACAATATTCTTTGACAACTTCTTTACAAATGGAAATTCTAAGTTCCCATGGAGGGAATTAGATATTTTTCCACCGATAGAGCATATGAAAAATCTGATAAAAAATTAGATGCATACACCCCAGCGTCAGTGGGTAGGGTCTGACACATCCCACTCTGACGAGTCTAGTGTCAGACCTAAGACAAAACGCTGGTTAATAGAGCAAACAACTGAAAAGCCAATATCTAATTTTTGATCAGAACTTCTTTACATTCCTGAAATAGGCAAGACATCTGGCTTCAAGGGAAATAAGTGCAACACGGACATTTCAAGAAAACCAGACACGAAAAAGAAGAAGGGGATCATACGACTGCAGGAGTTTTGGTGGTGCGTTGCTGGTGCACTGGAATGACAACAGTGTTGTATGAACTACACACAGATGGAGATACGCGGTGCATCAAGGTGGTCCAGCACAAAAAAGTGTGCAAAGTGTCTGTACCACAATGAAAGCTGTTCAATTCCTACAGTGGCACCCGAAGAGTGGATCAGCTTGACCAGTTTGAACTTTACCCAAAATGCTTCTGTGGATAGCATAATCAGTAAATACATAACCATACATAGAGTTTACAGTATTGTGATAAGTCTTTAGTGGAAATTGTAGATCTACTTTACAGTGCAAATTGGATAAGGTAATCCAACTCTATAACACTGCCTAGCTTGCAACATTATTGTACAATATAATGCTGAGTAACTAATGTTGTTGTACTGAATGCATAGCGTCTGATATATCGGACAGTCTATGTAAATAAAACTATCACTTGTATGAACTTTCTGATTGTTGGAACGTGTTTCTGCAATTATTAAGAGTGGATATGTGTAGATAAATTGAAATAAAACACAACAAATTAACTTTATGCACTAATGGGTTAAAACAATAGCTTAAACTAACCAAGGAACTGCTTCCAAAGCACAATCCTGAATTGATGATGCTTGTTGTCTAAAGGGGTCCAAAATCCAGGTCAATGTCCCCTCATAATGGTACTTATCGCTAGTAAAGTAGAACCATGGTATTTCTCATGTTGTGGTACTAGACTCGTGGTGTTCCACACATTATGGTACTACTCACAAGTATTGTACGTCGCAGAGGTAACGCAGACCTACGCTGTTTCTCACATAATGGAGTCACTCATAAACAATGCAAACCCATGGTGTTCCCCACAAAGGCTCACATAGTGGGTACTAAGCACAGGCAACGCAGACCCAAGTTGTCGTTCATATAGTGGTACTAATCACAGGCAACATAAGCCCGTGGTGTTCGGCATATAGTGGTACTAATCACGGGTGCCGGTATTCCCGTGGTGTTCCTCACATAGTGGGTACTAATCACAGGCAACACAAACCCAAGGTGTCGTTCATATAGTGGTACTAATCACAGGCAACGCCCAGACCCGTGGTGTTTCTCACATAACGGTACTAATCACAGGCAACGTAAACCCGTGGTGTTCCGCACATAGTGGTACCAATCACAGGTACTGTAAACCCACAGTAAACCGCTCTCTGCTGCTAATCACAAACCTATTGTGTACCTAACATAGTGGTACTACTCACAAGTACAGGCGACCCATGGTGTGCCCCGCATGATTGTACTAATGACAAGCAGTTTCATGGTTCTAATTCCATGATCCCTTGGTCGCCTCTTACGGCAGGCAGGGAATATTGTGGGTGTATTCTTCACCTGTGTCCCCAACCCCGCAGGGGGATGAGCAAACAGCCAGGTACTTGCGCACAGTAGTTGAGGTCATATGGATATTATTGCTTAACACTTTATGTGTGCGTTAGTGCAACATTAAACCATTAGCAAAAAAAGAAAAAGGATCAGTGACAAGCAGGTCAGCAATGGAAATATCAAAAACAAGATATAAACAAAAGTAAAAAAAAAAAAAAAAAAAATGAGGACAAGGACTCTCTCCAAATCTTCATACACTGCTGTTTTCAAATAGCTGGGCTCTCTCCTGTCTTTCATTCTATAGCCTACACTTCTCACATCAAGACTGACAATCTGACAAGATGGCCCTCAACGAGTGTCGAAGTCTGCCCTCCTGAAGCTGGGGAGTAGGAATGAGTTCCTTGGAGGCTGAGAAGAAATAAATTTAGAACTAGGATTGACTCACTCTCTGTGGATATTGTCTTAGTCCCTACATCTACAATTACCAGTTCATAGTGAATCCTTAATTCTATTTAAAATTCAAGGAGGGGATATTCCACCTAATCAATACAATATTCATTATAAGTAGGTCATATAACTCGTCTTGATATGCATTTTGTACTGCCCATTTAATAAGAAGTTTGTTACGGTATCCCGCAGCTCGTAGTCAGAATTCATCCGTTCTGATGCCATCATGCCGTCTGTTTGGTAAAAATCTATCCATACATTCACTTTTTTTTATCCTGCAGTTCCTGATGTAAAGCTTGGTATTGTGTCGTAGAAGGCAATGGTATTTTAAATCGCAGTTCCTCTATATAGTAGAACGGTTGTCTTGTGAGCTCATAGGTTAGTCTCGAAGGAGCATTTTTTGCCAGGCAGAGAACTTTTTAAGATACATGGCCTTCACTCTTCCTAGTGTAGCTAGGTTACCCTTCAATAGGTGTTCACAAATAATGTCTAAGGTGTTTGTCATGATAGGGTCTGTTTGTACTTAGACTTTTTTCTCTTAGCAGCAAGTTATTAGGAACACTCTGCCATCTGTTGAATATATTTGGAAGCTGGGAAAGGTTAGAGAATCAAAGAGTATCTATCAGGGAATAGTATTCTTCCAGGATCAGAGGAAGTGTATACTCTCTGGCTTGACATGTAGTATTCAAACATGGCGGCATGGAATGACATTACTACGGATCAGAAAATTATTGAAAGTGTTAGTTGTTTAGCAATGTGCTAAGTACAGAATGTGTTGCGGGTTAGGGTAAGCCTTTGCCTGCAATTATTGGAGTGAACATTTCATGATTTGATTTTATGATTACCCAAATATGGCTGAAGTTAGAGACCTATTAATGTCCCATAATTCACCGGAAGGTAATTCCGGAAAGAACAAAACAGAAATGAAGCAAATCGGTCCAGTAGAATGGACGGACATATTTATTTGCCAAAGTTGTTTTTAGTAAACTCTTTAAATATACGGTATATATTATATTTTATATTAAGACACAGGACTAGTTTTGGTCCTATGAATGGGCCATCCTTAGCTGAATACATTGTTGTTGTTTGAGTGATCAGTCCTTAGACTGGTTTGATGCAGCTCTCCATGTCACCCTATCCTGTGCTAAACTTTTCATTTCTACATAACTGCTGCATTCTACATTTGCTCTAATCTGCCTGTCATATTCATTCCTAGGTCTACCTCTACCGTTCTTACTTCCTACACTTCCCTCAGAAACAAACTGCACAAGTCCTGGGTGTCTTAAGATGGGTCCTATCATTCTATCTCTTCTTCAATCGATCTCCTTTTACGAATTTGATTCAGTAGCTGAATACATACATAGCCTTAAATACTAAAATAGCACTCTTCAATAATTAAAAGACTGCACACTTACTTAATGGTAAAATGAGGATTTTAAAGACAATAACAGGGATACAATCCCTTAATTATTGAAGAGACCTATTTTATTATTTCAGACTATGTATGTATTCAACGGAGGATGGCCCATTCATAGGGCCGAAACTAGTTTTGTGTCTTAATATAAAATATAATTGTATTTTAAAAGAATATTGTATTGATCAGGTGGAACATCCCCTCTTTGAATTTTAAATATAATGAAGGAATCATCAATAAGGATAACATAAAACTGACATTATACGAGAACTCACAGTGAAATCGCTGACCTACAGTATAGCAGGTTCAAATCAAGGAACACACCTCTACGCATAGCTCAGAGACTAGCAGCAGAGAACTTTAATTTAATTAATCAGTGGTCATTCAACTAGAACTCGTTTGCTGCTCCAAAATTATGTGGTATGCACTCTATCGCTACGGAGGGCTATAATTTCGTGTGGCTAATACTAGCCGAGTGCAGCCCTTGTAAGGCAGACCCTCCGAAGAGGGTGGGTGGCATCTGCCATGTGTAGGTAACTGCGTGTTATTGTGGTGGAGGATAGTGTTATGTGTGAGTTGCAGGGATGTTCGGGACAGCACAAACACCCAGCCCCTGGGCCACTGGAATTAACCAATGAAGGTTAAAATCCCCGACCCGGCCAGGAATCGAACTGGGACCCTCTGAACCAAAGGCCAGTACACTGACCATTCAGCCAACGAGTCGGACATGGAGGGCTATGGGCTAGGCTAAATACCGTAGAATTCATACCAGCCATAGTGTATGCGCAGATGTGATCCACAAGTGAAACAAGTTGTCAACTCCTGAGTGTGGTTGTGAGGCTGGGAGACAGACTATCAAACATTGAGACGGTCCGTTCCAAAACTCGTCTTATCCACCGTAAGTGATTTTTCAGGAAAAGCAAAAAACCTGTAATTTTTGTAATATCACTTGTTTAAATGTATTATGACGCGTTCAAGTCCAATGTCATAGGGTTGTCTTGCTGAAGAATTATAAATATAATTAGTAGAACGTCAATAAATTACATTTGTATTTTGGATAAGACGAGTTTTGGAGCATACAAAAAAATCAAAATATATTACCTCACACAACTTATTTTAAAACAAGAAAAATGAAAGAATTGAGAATATAATGTAATAAAACTCACCAGTACACTAATATACCTTTTTGCTACCAGTATAATGATATTCACTAATAAATTAAACACAGTAGTGTGATTTATCATATTTACATCCTATTCATAGTATTTGGAGAGAATTCTTCCTTTATAGGTTACACTGCACTCACAATAGAAGTAACCTGAACAATAAAACATCACTTTGTTGTTAATCAAACTCTCAAATCTGATCCCTCCTCTTGAAATCCATCACAAAGAACTTCTGTTTCTTCAACAAGATTGTTTTCGTCTACAGAAATTGAGTGAACAGATTCTTATAAAAAGAAAGCAACTCATTCCTTTCCCAATCCATTCCAAAATGCTTTTCAAGCAAACGTTTTACGTCCTTTACGTTGGCAGGATTCAAGTTTACTCCTGGCAATAATTCAGGTGGCATTAGCATATCTCACAGGCGTTTTCCCTTTATCATTACCGATTTTCCTAAACTGATGTCTGAGTTGTAATGAGGTTCTCCTCTAAGGGCGACATTTCCCAGCGAGTCTTTGCTAATAACAAATCGTTTCACTGAAGAAAATTTAAAGTGCCAAGATGCAGGTTTTTTCATCATATTTTCAGCAACCATTTTCCAATTGTTCACCGAGCAGTCTCTGCCAAACTTGAAGACTTCAGCATGTTTGCTAGAGATGTCTTCATATTCTGCTGGATTACAGATTATAAGGCATTTCCGTATCTCTCTCTCGACTTGAGCAAATACCCTGTCAGAGAGCAGAAATGAGTGGCCTGTCATAGGAAAGACCAATTCAACACTTTCTATATCAGGCGGAGCTGTGTGTGTCAAGAAATATGAGCACATTGCAATCGTTGTAGAATTGCGGTTCTGTCCTCCGCAGCCATCCGCACAAAGTCGTATAGTTGTGAAGTTTGACAAATCAGTTTGTGATAACCGATGGTAAACTGCAGATGACGTTTCATTAGACCCCTTCTTGAATTCATGCTCCATCCATGTGTATGTAAAAACATTCTCCTTTGTCAACTTGGTATGTGAGGTACCCCTCACAATGGTAAAATTATAGGTGTGCAACTGGCGACTGTAATAGGCAATTTGATCTGGAACTTTTGGATTCACAAGATTCTTTTGGCAGTCAAATGAAAATATTGCCATGCTGCCCCTTTCTTCTTGGAGCTTTCTGAAAAAAGCTGCAGCCCTTAGTTTGTGTACTCTATCATTCTTCAGTGATACATTCGAACTTTGAAGTTTAATTTTCTCTTTGAGCTCTATGCACTTTGAGCAAGCGTCAGTAACTGGTGTTCCGAATCCTATGTTGTAGCAACGCGTAAAAATTTCACGGAAAAACCACCGCTTCACCCTGAGTTCTTCAGGCGATTTGTTTTATACATTTTGTAAAGCTTAGCGATGCTTAAATTTCCGGGTAGATACTGTCTGACCAGTGACTTTCCGTGGCAATAGTGACTTGCACAACACTGCAAACTTTCAATGAAATGTTTCACGGAGTGCCTCTTTTCAGTGTACTCTGGTTTGATTCTACCTCCTTCCCTCTTTTCTGTTAAGTGGTGGGGTCCTGTGAGGCGAATGCAGGAGGATAGGTTACAGAAGAGAATGATCGACTCTGTTATGGAGGGTAAGAGAAACAGAGGGAGACCAATAAAAAAAGAAGAAAAAACATACTGCCTACCAATATACGAGTATTTATTGACATTATAAATTTTCCGGTGACTCATTCGTGGTTGCCAGCGTTTCGCCCCAGTGTGCTAAGTTGGGCTCATCATTTGGTAAACAGCATACCTACCAAGACGCATGGCTAGTGCACACCGTGGAGGCCACTGCGTAGGCTACTTGGAGCCACCGGCAGTGCCAATGCACTATGAGAGACTGTGTCTTATTTTCAAAAATTGATGCCTGCCTGGCCAAGTAGCCTACGCAGTGGCCTCCACAGTATGCACTAGCCATGCATCTTGGTAGGTGTGCTATTTACCAACCAATGAGCCCAACTTAGCACACTGGGGCCAAACGCTTAAAACCAGGAATGAGTTAGCTGGAAAATTTATAATGTTCAATAATGGACCAACTATATTGGTATTATAAATTTACTCATTCGGGACAAATATTTCAGGTTCCTTATGGAAATCAACATCTATATCATCTGATGGCCAGGCAGGCATCAATTTTTGAAAATAAGACAAAGTCTCTCATAGTGCATTAGTCCAGATGCACTCATTTTTGTCAGTAGTCTCTCATGATCCACGGGTCAATCGCGATACAATCCATTTGACCTTCTGAAACCAAGATATCTGCTATACCTTGCTGGAATCCTACAAACTGAACTTCAGTGGAACTACCTTTCCTAAACCTGAACTGTCTTTTATTGAACCAGTTATTAATTTTGCAAACATGTCTAATATAATCGAAAGAATGCTTTCTCAAAGCTTACAAGCAATGCATGTCAAACTGACTGGCCTGTCATTTTCAGCTTTATGTCCATCACCCTTTCCTTTATACACAGGGGCTACTATAGAAACTCTCCATTCATTTGGTATAATTCCTTCATGCAAACAATAATCAAACAAGTACTTCAGAGATTCTTATGAAGTGGAGTATTTGCTCAGAAAGTTGAGTATACCGGCATACTAAATACTCATGTTTATTCTCCATCCATTTTGTAATTCACAGACCATGGAATGATGCTTAATGTTGTAAATTTAAGTAATTTCTTCATTGCATATTTTAATAATAACGGATCTTCCTTGAAATTTAAATATATTAATATTCAATGTAATAAACTACGTTTATGTTCATAACTTTACATTCATTTATTTATATATTACTGCTAAGACAACTTGCCTTCTTTAAGGTAGATAATGTTCTTATCTATATGTATCATTGAAAACTGAAGATCGGCAGCCCTCCGCTTGAAGTCCAAACTGTGTCTACACTCCCCGCCAAGTATGCCTATACACTAAGGGTACAACAAAGGTTGTGTCGTATGAATCGAAGACACCGAAAGAGGTACAGTAGCATTTAAACATGAGTTTAGCTAATGTTGTCTACTTACGTTTATGCATAACAACACGGCTCTTTGATTTATAGTTATTTTCTAACTGTTGGGTTTGATTCAGTGTCGCTAACCAGGCAGTTTAGAGACCCTACTTGCCAATACGTCATTTTACAGCTACTGTTAATCTGGCACGTTGGCACTACATAGTAGGCCTAATGGTTTTTTCGTGACTTGCGAGATTTATGTATTGCCATTGTTGCATTTTGAAAATCACTAGTGTTACATTTGCGGGTATAAGTAAAGCATATTTTCTGTTTTCTGTAGAATTATAAATCTGTTTGAGCAATACAAGGTAAGTTAGAATTGTGACATGTTCGAATAATGTATTTAATAACGTAGTTGGTGTGAAATGACAAATGAATTATTTTAATAACACCGTTTAATTTTGTCCAATTCGTATGTACAGTTTTCAATTAGGATCTGTAAGAAGCAAGAAAAATCTGCAAGAACTGCTCCAAAAAGAAAAGCAACATTACCTCCTATATAAAGATCAGGTTAGTTCTTGAGATTGTACCTTTCAGCTCACCAAATACTCTTGATATGGAGGTGGTGTAGCATAAACTCATATTTTGAACATTCTGAGAGTAAAGTGGTGGTATGAATGAGTATATGCTCCCTTTGGACGAGTATAGCTGACAGTTCTGAGGCATGTGCGTATGTAGAGTACTCAGCCCGGAGGCTGGTTTGTACCTCAACATCTCCACTATCAGCCGCCGTAGGTGGCCCAGGTGTCACCGACAAGGCGTACTAAGGAAACGAGGAGTGAAGTAGTTTCCCCGTTTCTTTCCTCACTAAGCCAGAAGTTGCTGTTACACATCAGTTTGCCAAGCCCACTGAAATGCCCGCACCAACTGACCCTATGAGCAACATTTTCAGAGCACTCATAGCAGGGACTGGCTGTATAAGGAATGGCATTACTAGCATCACTCATACCTCGGTCACTTTCATAGTGTCAAAGCCAAGGATGAGACTGAGACAGATCAATGAAAGTAACAAATTTGTTCTAGCCCATACCAAAAGACATAAGTGCACTGTAAACACTAGGTCTTGCCAGCAAAGGCATTTCTGAGACATATCTACTGATTTGCTGCTCTTGAGAGAGAGAGAGGGAGGGAGTGAACCATGTTCCTATATTATTCGTGTGTGTTATTGTTTTGGCTTTTTTTTTTTAAAATCAGAAAGGCCAGGGCAATTAACATTTATTATTTCCCTACAAAGCTGGAATATCCTTATTTTCATGAATGACTCCTCCTCTGACTTCCTGTTTCCCGTCTGCGACTTCAGTGGTGTCAAGCGAGAGCTCATTTGAGGATGGAGTGGAGGTACAGCCACAGTATTTGCCTGGAGTGAAAATGGAGAAACCATGAAAAATCATCTTTAGACCTGCCAATATCGGACCATTTATATTGGTATTATAATGTCCAATAACGGACCATTTATATTGGTATTTGGTTCCTCCTTTGGAGTCTTGCTCATCATTTTTCACCAACCGATGTAAGTTGTTCTTTCTTAGAGGAGTGCGGACTAGCTCTGCTTGACAAGAGTGGCAGAAGTGACTCCCCTATTTGTAGGCGAAAGTTGTATAAAACAATTTTGGGATTTCCAAGCCTGATATTGTGCATGTTGTAGGTTATAAGTAGAAAGCAGATGATCATTAATTGAATGATGCGGACAAAAATATTTTTGTACCAGCGAAGGGTTTTCCTTTTGAAAGGATAGGACATCTTGAGTTGGTCACACCAATCAGTCCCTTTCATGTGTGCATAATATTGCACTATTGGCAAAAGTTTTACTTTTTTGTGACAGTGACCGTTGTGTTCTCAAATTGCAAGGGTTCAAGCCCACTATCTCCCGAATATGGCTGCACTTAAGCGACTACAGCTATCGATTTCGGTCCAAATTAAAGTACTCGTCACGTAAGGCTGTACATTAAAAAACATATATCACTGCCCTATTCTTTTTGCCATACTTATGCCGTTTCCCCTTTATATAGGCCTACTGCTTGAAAATCAAGCGACCCCGCCGACGTACCATAGCTTCATCAATGGACAGTTCTCGTGAAGCTATTTGTCCTAAAAATATCAGATCATTTGTTAAGTTTTATATCATTATTTCATTTTCAGCTTTTGGGGGTGGGAATGTATAATTTACATAGCAGTGAACGTGTCAAAAGAAAATTAACGAAGACAGGAAATTAAGAGATAAACAAAATTGTGTGGGACTGGTTTGAGATCAAAGAAGTTTACCATTTTCAGGCTCATGCTTCAACAGAAAGCAAAGGAAGTTGCTGAAAAATTAACGGATGACTGAAAAATTTACAAAAGAGGCTCTCTGTTGTTTTTATGAGTGTTTGTTAGTGAAGAGACCGTGATTGAATGGTCTGTCAAATTATCGTACTTGACAGAGGGCTACCAGCCAACTATGATGAGACAGGATTATTCTTTCAAGCACTACCAGATAAAACGCTGTGCTTAAAAACTGACAGGTGTTCTGGCAGGAAACTTTTGCAAAAATGGCTGACAGTTTTGTTGCGTGCGAAGATGGAAAAAACCCTAGTTCTACAGGAAATGCACAAAAATCAAGGTGTATTAAAAACATTAATCAGCTTCCTGTTTTGTGGAAATTGAATGGATGATGGCTGCGATAATGGAGGAATGGCTGACAAGCTTTCATGAAAGAATGAAGAAAGGAAACAGATATGTCCTGCTGTTTCTCGACAATCTTGTACATCATTCACATCTTGAGCTATCCAATGTAAAGTTAGTGTGGTGTCCGCCCAACACAAGTGTTAAGGAACCAATGGACCAGGGAGTCATAAACTGCGTGAAGATAAATCATATCAAAAAAGTCTTTGGATCTCTCATTGCTAACATGGAATCAGCAACTTCTGCCAGCAGTTAGACCCAGTCTATTTCTGCGCTTGATGCTACTGTCTGGATTGCAGAAGCAATCAAACATGTTCCACCATGCGCAGTACAATCTTGCTTTATGAAATCAAATTTCTGCTGTATGAATGGTGAAGAATTAGCCACTGCTGATGACTTTGAGAATCTTCAGGAAACACTTGACCTAGTCAACTTCCATAACGTAAGAATCAAGGACTACCTACGCGACCACAGATGTGGATATTGAAACTGAAGCTAACCTTAAAGGCATTGATCAATTAATCACTGATTATTAGAGCCTAGAAGTTAGGCCAAATGCCTTTTTTTATCTATTGGATATATCAAAATGTCACATAGAGACAAACATGTTTCCCTATGTTTGGGAACGGTAGGACCAGTTATTATTTTGCCTTTTTTAGCTTTCATAGCCTATTTAATAGTTTAATGCCTTTTTTAAGTTGTTGTGGGTATTTTCTATTGTATTTTATGCATTAAAATTAATCAATAGACAGACAAAATATAATTCCAAAGTAGTGTATTAATTCTTCTTGTTCTTTTTCTACAGCTTTTCCCACACCTGTGGGGTCACGGATGTGAACTGTGTCGCACTTGTGGATTTGGCCTTGTTTTACAGCCCTTCCTGATGCCAACCCTATATAAAAGCAAAGTCATCTCCGTACAGGCCATGAAGGCCCTTGGAGGGGTGGAATGTAAAGGCTTCCATTATCCGTAACCTCGTCACTTGATGGGGTAGAGTGGTTAGCTCTACGCCCGGCCGCCTCTGCCCCCAGGAATTAACCTGGTATTCATTTTTGGTGTAGGTTGAGTGAACCTCAGGGCCATGTGCACCTCCAGAAGTGGAAATCTATTTATTTATAAGGTTCAACCTTTTTCAATACAAATTATGTGTAGAGTAGATGTTATTTACAACATTTATTTAATAGGGGACCGGTTTCGACATTTTGAATGTCATCATCAGCCATAAACACATTATCCGTATCAGTTCAATACGGAAACAATAATGCAGCTTATGTCTCAGAAGAATCAATCAGAGGCGATTGAAATCCCCGACCCGACCGAGAATCGAACTCGGGACCCTCAGAACCAAAGGCCTTGACGCTGACCATTCAACCAATGAGTCGGACCCAATGTAGTGTATTAATAATAAAGAATAAATACTATTTCTTTAACAGATAAAAAGGAACATTTAGGCTACACAAACAATATTTTCCTATTACACAAAACTCTACCGAAAACACCACAAGCCAAATTGTCGAGAGCGTTGCCACATCCCGTCCTTGCTTCGAAAAATTAAGTGCTGGTGGTGATTATTGTTTTAAGAGGATGAACAACTTGGTAAGCATCCTCCACTAACACTAATCAGAAGGAAAATGGAAGAGGTCCGACAATTTGAAAAATGAAGGTATCGGCAAAACGAAAAGCGTGAAAATAAAAGACTCCCTAGGGCTCGCAAATCTAATACCGCCGGGGTCTGAAAAGAAAAAGGGCTGGCCAAAGGATATCAGACAGGAAAGGTAAGAGCGAGGAACCTGACACAAGTGGAAATAACGCCAGACTCAGCTAGGGGAACCATGGTCGCCAACCCACATTCTCAAGTTCGGAGGCCCTGGTCCCCCTTTTAGTCGCCTCCTCTTACGACAGATAGGGTGTAGGCTACCATTGATGTTATTCTACCATCCCCACCCACAGTGGGGTGTAAGATTAAGTACTAAAATGTGATGCAGATGTGTGTTATGTAGCTTAAATTAAAGCATCTTAATTATTTTAGTGCCCATTTTTGTCATTATAAATGCCTATTTTAATTATATTACTGCCTGTTTCGGAAATGTTAAGTGCTTTTTGGCCTGCCTATTTTAGCAAAAATAAATGCCTGAACTTCTGGGCTCTACTGATTAACAAATGGATGAAGAAATATGGGAGCAAGAGTTGAACGATCAAGTTTCACAAGAGCATCATTCAAAATCGAACGTTAACACCTACTGTGATACCTGAGAGATCTAAAAGATTACCCCCCCCCAACTAGGAATGATTCAGAGATTTTTCAACTATGTGTGGAGTGAGAATGGTAGCAGAGAGCTGGGCCTTTAAACCCATTAATATGAAAAACATACTAGACAAATATTGGAAAAAGTGAAACATCATACCGTACCTTTAAGTTTGCATTTATAGTGAAAGAAAAGTTGTACCTGGGCATAGTGTGGGGTACGCAAGATGTTTTGGTATTAAAAAGCAATATAAAATTATTTATGTACCAGAATATAACTAATGTATTGTGACATACAATGAACCAACTTTCAAGGATTTATCACCTGCAATATGCATCACACGTTTATCAAGAAGAACCTGTCCTAAACAGAAACCTGTCCACAACGGAAAATGTTTTACGATCCCGTGCAATTCCGTTATGGACAAGTTCGATTGTATATGAAAATTAAGGAACCCATTACTCAGTACAGTAATTCGAAACAAACTCTGATTATTAATAATAATTGCAAACCGACTGACGAGACTAACGTACGGCATCAAGCGTGAGCGCACTTACTTTTCAAAATCAGGCATTGCATCTTCCGGCCAAGACAACTTAATAAGTCCCAGTTCATAAGCCATTTCTTTAATATGTCTCTCAGTTACTTCTTCCTTTTCTATTTCTAACATGGACTCTTCAATGTCCAAACTGGATTCCTCAGAATCTAACTGCGCACTAGCGGTAAGGCTTCTAATACTAGTACTAAAACTAGCACTGGCGCTTGGGCTAAGGCCAGGGCTACCGGCAAGTAGTCTGGATGCATGCTTTTTACCCTTCCTTCGACGAGGAACAATTTCCTCAGCAGTGGGTTCTTCGCCCTCAATTGCCTCGGAAGGTGGTTCGCCACCCTCACCGCCCTCAACTGCCTCGGTAGGTGGTTCGGCACCCTCACCGCCCTCAACTGCCTCGGTAGGTGGTTCGGCACCTTCACCGCCCTCGACTGCCTCGGCAGGTGGTTCGCCACCATCACCAAGATCGTCAACCGGCGCGGCGGCGGAAGGAGGTTCGTCTGGTTTTGTAGTATCCTCTTCAGCCGCTTGCGGAGTAGATGTAACATCCTCGTCAGTTGCCTCGGAAAAGGGCTCATCTCCTTCCTGTATGACGGCCAAATTACCTTCATTACTCATTCTGAACTTCACTCTAAAACACAAGCACCTTTGAACATACTACCATTCTTCAGCGATCGTATTCACACAATGTTGTTTACTAAAGCTACCTTCATTTGTTCACGAACGTATTTATTATCACAGTGTTGCCAAAGCATGAGAACTAACACAGCTTTGAATAAGGATCATGCAAGACAAAAGATAATAACATATTTATTTGAAGGTAACGAGTTTTTAAATGTCTTCCAACATTAAAATGATATTCATTACAGTAAACTGATGATCTAAAATCTCGAGTGCTTCCCATTCCGCCCTAAAGGCCGATTTCATATCTTTTGGTATCATAGCTATTGCTGAAGTTTGTTGCGGAAACAGTCCAACTTGTACAGTATCGCTTACTTCACCAAATAGCATCGCATATATCGGAGGAAGTCCAAAAATATTTAAGAAGAACCAAGATGCAGAGGACACCCAAGCGGCATCAAGCGATTCCAGATGAATGTCCTTTTGAAGCATAGGTTTGAAGCGTAACGTGAGAGGAAATGGTACTTTCGTAGTAAGAAATCCCGAAAACATTTCGTCGATCCATCCCCCTATGAAAATTGTTGACAAGACATTCATGAGATTGTGTTTCATCATATCTATCATTAGATTCGGGTCAGCCATTGGATTCCGAGGAACCGTATTTCGTTCCTGTGAAATAAGATAGCCAGTGCGTTCGTTATTAAAATAGTGGCGTCGCATTTGAAATGATTGCTTTTGAATGAAATGCCCGTTTTTCCGTAATAAGCGAGCCCGTATTAAAGCCTGGCTGTCAAAGAACTGCTGAGAGTCAACTACATTGTCTGGCAAGAGGTTCAGAAGGTAATACCTCAAGATGCCGAGCAAAAAAGTTATCATGACAATAGGTAAAAGGACACACAGTCTTATATCAGGATCAAGTAACAACTCTGGCATCTCGTCTCGCGCACCACGATAGTAACGATAGTTAACCTATATAATCACACACGCAATGAATTAATAGTTGGCAACAATGAAAATATCCAATCCGATCCAATCAATGGACATCATCTTCGAAAAATCCTAGTTAGTTGTTCTGAGAATATTTACTATAAGGTAACCTCCCGTGATGTACGGCATGTTTTTTCACGATGATAGATCTTCCTATTATCTGTCCACGCTGTTCAATGTTCAAATATTTAGACCAGGTTCAATGAGACACTATTTTGGTATTTCCTATAGAATTGGAGTCCCGTGACACACCATTTATCACAGAATATCATGCACAAGGATCATATAAGAACTTCGAAAAACTCAGTTTATCCTGTCAACGGCATATACCCAAATTCGGCCATGGCCGGACTATGCCATTCCATGACGCATGTCTTGACCAGAGCCACCTATAATACGTAGATGGGAGAAAAAATATTTTAGTAAATCGCCATTTATGTGCCAATGGTTTCAGTGTTAACACAGTGTCGTTTTGTTCAGGTATTAATTCTCTCTTCGTAAGTGCTTTTGTTGTTATTTGTAGAAATAATACGAGCTGAAATTAAAATATTTAAATCACCTCAGGAGCTCACAACTCGAGTGTCGAGTGCGATTACGAGACTCCATCTGAATCTGGCACTGATTACCTTTCGGGCAGATTCTTTATTCTCACTATTCTTATCTGACCTCCCTTGGTCAATTCTTATCTTCTTTTATCACCTCAACGTCCGGCTCCATGGCTAAATGGTTAGCGTGCTAGCGGGTTCGATTCCCGGCAGGGTCGGGAATTTTAACCATAATTGATTAATTCCGCTGGCGCCGGGCCTGGCACGTCGTCTTCATCATCATTTCATTCTCATCATGACGCGCAGGTCGCCTACGGAGTCAAATCATTAGACCTGCATCAGGCGAGCCGAACTTACTCACGGACACTCCCCGCACGAAAAGCCATACGCCACGTTATTATCACCTCGACGATATCGGTTTTCGAGTGGTTTCATTTTCATTCCCTTGATGAACCAGTGGCGTTCAGATACCCTTCCGCATGGTTGGAATCATAGAAAAAATTATGTTATTCGAGGTTAAATGGTACCTGAAGCAACAAAGAGGAGAGATCCTTCCTTTATGCCTGCCAGGAACTCTCTAACTCGCCCCAAGAAGTATTCTTACTTATATAGAAGAATTAAAGGTGAGGCAGTGAAAATATGCAAAATGTGACCATTTTTTGTTTCTATTCATGATGAAGATATTGTGGTCGCCGGGAAGGTTTGGTGCAGGTCTTTCTAGTTGACGCCCATGGGTCATGGGTCACCTCCGCATCTGAGTATGTGGTGATGATAATGAGGTAGAGAGAGGGTGAAACCATGAAACACGGAGTTGGAACGTAGCCTACACCTGTCAAAATAACACTAGGGGGTCTCCTCAAGGCTTGACGACTCCATCCAGTGGATGAATCACCATCAACGGTGTCAAATGTCCTTACTTCATATAAACACTGGAGAGGTTTAGCATTGAATCCAGTTTTTTGGCACCCAATCCACTGATAGGGTTTTTTTCTTTAAAAAAATTGGCTTTACATCACACAGACACAGATAGGTCTTATGGTGATGATGGGATAGGAAAGGGCTAGGAGTGGGAAGGACACGGCCGTGGCATTAATTAAGGTACAGCCTCAGCATTTGCCTGGTGTAAAAATTGGAAACCACGGAAAACCATCTTCATGGCTGCCGACAGTGGGGTTCGAATCCATTATCTCCTGAATGCAAGCTCACAGCTGCACAGCCAACTCACTCGGTGATAGGAAATTGTAGCCTATACCACCACCTCTACGTTCTGAAGGTGAAACTTTTTTTCCACCTACGGGACTCAAACCAGCTAACCTTGGTGGTGTCAGACCACAAAGACTTGACGCTTTAACAGTCATAGCCACCAGGCTGGTTTCTGTTGGTATTGGCCGGCAGCAGTGAAGGTTCGTTATTTCCGAATTTCTGATGGAACTTGCATCTATGTGGCTCTGTGTTAGTAAGCTTAGTGCATTGTGACATTGTCCGATTCGCTCCATCTTGAATCTCTAAACTACCATATCTTTTGCAGGAAAGTTACTAAAGCTTTACCCATGAGCCTGCCCCTACTTTCTTTTTTTCTTTGAAAGGTCCCACCTCTTCCTGTCTCACTTGTGTTTAGAGTTAAGAAGGGATGGTTTTGTAGGCTTATCCCCTTGTGGGTGGGGGAGGTATGACATCCACGGTATCCCTTACTTGTTGTAAGAGGCGACTAAAACGGGTCGCCGGGGTCTCTGAACTTGGGAGCGTGGGTTGGCTACCACGTGGCCCTCAGCTGAGCCCTGGCATTACTTCCGGCAGGTTCCTAACTTTCATCTATCCTATCCGACCTCCATTGGTCGACTCTTGTTTTCTAACCCTGACGGTATTAGAACACTCACAGCCTAGGGAGACTTTCATTTCCACACCCTTTGTGACCCTTATCTTTCTTTGGCCGATATCTTCATTTTTCAAAGTGTTGGATCCCTTCCATTTTTTCTCTCTGATTAATGTTGTATAGAGGATGGTTGCATAGTCGTACTTCCTCTTAAAACAATAATCACCACCACCACCACCGCCTTTATAGACTTAGATGTACTTCCCGTTAAAATAATATCACAGAGTGAGTTGGCTGCACATGTAGCTGTTCGTCTGTATTTGGGAGATGGTAGGTTCTAATCCCACTATTGGCAGCTCTGAAGATGATTTTTCCATGGTTTCCTATTTTCACCACCATGAAAATGTTTGAGCTGTACCTTAACCCTAGAGGTGGTGGTGGTGGTGATTATTGTTTTAAGAGGAAGTACAACTAGGCAACCATCCTCTATTTAACACTAATCAGAGGGAAAATATGGAAGGGGTCCAACACTTCGAAAAATGAAGATATCGGCCAAAGGAAGACAAGGGCCACGAAGGGCATGAAAATGAAAGACTCCCTAGCCCTCGCAAACCTAATAGCGTCGGGGTCAGATAAGAACAAGAGTTGACTAAGAGAGGTCCGATAGGAGAGATGAAAGTGAGGAGCCTGGCACAAGTAAGTGGAAGCAATGCCAGGACTCAGCCGAGGGCCCCGTGGTCGCCAACCCACGCTCCAAAGTTCAGAGCCCCTGGGGCCCCTTTTAGTCGCCTCTTACGACAGGCAGGGGATACCGTGGGTGTTATTCTACCGCCCCCACCCACAGGGGGAACCTTAACCCTAGAACACTAACTGTCTTTTACCACGCATTATTACTAACTCCCTACCTATATCCGTAGAGTAGGTGCTTCCTACTAGGTGGCCTGCCCCCCCACCTTCAGGGGAGGAATGGCAACTTGAATTGACAGATGGATAGCTTCCACATTATGTACTAGCCATGCATCTTTGGTGATGTGCTTTTTACCAAGTGACAAACCCAAATTTTCACTGGGACGAAACGCTGGCAACAGCAATGAGTTGGCCTGAAAATTTATAATGTCCAATAATGGACCCATTATATTGGTATTATTACTGACCCTTCGTAAATTTGACAACTCCAGTTTACAATTGTTACATTTTCCATGTAACAGCTAATATATGGCAAGATTTTAGAGTCATTAAATCTAACATGAATCAAAATACTGTACATAGATATTAAATCATTTAATTCTTTTGTTTATTAAATATAGCAAACCTGACACACAGAAAATATTGCATGAACACATTTTATAAGAACTTAATTTTATTGTACAACATATTGAAATAAACCCATAAAACTATGAATATGGGATTTTTAGAGCACAAAAAAAAAAAACCCTATCATGAAAATAAATAAAATAAGTGTAAATATAAAACAGGTATAAAGACATATTTTACGAGGTCAACTGCAAGAATTTCCCTATAGTTCTATTTTTTTTTTTTTTTTTTTTTACATCCCTCACAAAAGCGTCCTCTAACAATATTCGTTTCTTGATAAATATTATATTGCTATCAATATCAGAATTTTCTGGTTATCATCTTTAGAGGACTCAGATAACAACGGGTGAAGTGACATATCACAAACACTAATTTTGCTTACTCCTTCATGACTTGGATGCTCTTTCTCATCTTCGTAATTCAAACATGCATTACTATTGGCAGCTATTGAACACTATCATCTTCCACGAAGCCGCTTCTTCATTCCTTGCCTCATCTTCTTCATCTTCATCTGATTCGTACAATAATCGGTCTTTTTCTTGATCACCAATAATTTTATCTGGTATTTCTGCTAGCCATTTAAAGCCTCCGTGGCTCAAGTGCCAGCATGCCAGTCTCTCACCGCTGGGTTCCATGGTTCAAGTCTGGGTCACTCCATGTGAGATCTATATTGGACAAAGCGGAGGAAGGACAGGTTTTCCTCCAGGTGCTTCGGCTTTCTCTGTCATCTTTCATTCCAGGGACACTCTCCAATATCATTTCATTTCATCTGTCAGTCATTAATCATTGCCCCAGAGGAGTGCGACAGCTGGCACAAATCCTAACCTTGCCGCTAGATAGCGGATTCATTAATTCCATTCTTCCTGACATGGTCAAATGACTGGAAACAGGCCGAGGATTTTTTTCATTTTTTCATTTTCATTTTGGTAGTCATTTGCGATCTTCTGATTTCTCTTCTACAGGGCCCCATGATAACAGACACAGAGTTGATAGCGACATAGAAACAATACGTGCATACTTAAGAAATAGTAAGTGACTGTTTAAATTGTAATAATAATGTACGTACCTTTAAGTCAAAATTAAAAACAAATTTGCTGCGAGATACCATAAATTCTTTCTATATTGCACTATCACCAACCGTTCATTATTATGATGACATCCGCCCAATTATCAGAGAAATGAACAAAGATATCACCAATCGCAAACGCCAGTCAACAACTCGTCGAGAAATTCAGCTACACAAAATGGCAGCAGGCACGAATGCCAATAAACTATACTGTATGACTATCTATCATAAGCCTTGGCCCTTTCTTACATTACCATAAAATCCCTTTCTCTAGTTGATAATCTTCAGAGTCAGATCTCTTTCTTTTCTTTTGTGATCAGAGTTAGGAGATGATTATTTCAAACTTCAATTTAAGACAGTGGCAATTATTTGTTATAGGATGTAAGAGTCATCCTACACTTCATATTTTATTGACATAACTGTACTGTTATAATTAGAGAAGGAAATGACAATTCTGCATTATTGAAAAGCACTTGAAGAAGAGAATTATGACATGAAACTCGTGGCACTGGTACTACCCTAGTTTGAACATAGATGAATGGCGATGGACGAATGAGACGAGTGCCTAGTTCCAGGGATATGTCCCTAATTATCTTCAAGCAGGAATTCCAGGACTTCGATGGAAATTGGCGGAAACCTTGAAGATATGGGAGCTCCATCTTCCCCATCCCAACAAGAACCCCAGCATAGCCGATCAGCAATCGCGTCGTAATATGGTGGCAATCCTGCATGACTGTATGACGCATCACTACCACATCAAGCTATCTCGAAAACCTGACCAGGGTAAAGTCATCTGAACCTCGTCCTTAAGCATGTCATCAAACCATTTCATGCAGAATGGGAAATACACGAGGTTCGCTGATGGGAATTTGACATAATAAGCCGGTTGGTAGCGGAAATGATGACCTTGCTTTGTCTTCAGCATTGTCATGCTTAAGGCGGGCTGTACAAATAGGGGAGGAGGTGGGTGGAGGTGGTAGATTAACACCAACGGTATCCCCTGCCCATTGTAAGAGGAGACTAAAAGGAACCCCAGGAGCTCTGAATTTTTGAGCCTGTGTTGGCGATCCTGAGACCTTTAGCTGAGTCCTAGCATTGCTTCCACTTACTTGTGCCAGGCTCCTCATTTTCACCTATCCTATCCGACCCCCCTTGGTTAACTCTTGTTCTTTTCCAACCCCGATGCTATTATACCATTCGACGGCTAGGGAGTCTTTAATTTTCATGCCCTTCATGGCCATTGCCTTTCTTTGGCCGATATCTTCATTTTTCGAAGTTTTGGATCCCTTCTATTTTTTCTCTCTGATTAGTGTTGATAGAAGATAGTTGGCTAGTTGTACTTCCTCTTGAAACAATAATCACCACCACCAAGACCACCAGAGAAGGAGGAGAGAAACATAGAGGCACATAGCTGCAATATGTCAGAAGAGGATGTGACTGTGCATTCGACAGCCTGTTTTTTTTTCCAACTTGTAAAGGAGTGCGTGTGAAGGAAAATTCATGTATTTCGTGTGAGTTAGAATGATAAAAATGGCTTGTAATGCAAGAATATCAAAAGGTGGCAAAAGTGCAGTAAATAAACCTTGTGGCTGTGAAACTGAAGAATGAATGAAATGTAAATCTTTTAGTTTGTTACACTACCAAGAAGAAAGGGAACTAATTACTAATGGACAACCTACACTACCATTAACCAATTTCATTCATTTTCGTAAAACTTGCAGTAAAACATACCATTTTTTTGTGTCCAAGTATACAGGAATATTAAGTGGGTGTAGATATTTAAATTTACTGTCTTGTCAGACACATTTACTGATCAGAAACCAAAATAAATATTTGGAATAATGAAAATGTGGGGGATTTTAAGATGCTTAAGCATCATCAACAAACAAAGGAACAAATTGTTTCCCTCGTACTAAAAGAATCTGAAAAGTCAGGCATATTGTTTCATTTCCGTGTATATAATACAGGAGTCCGGCAACTATTTATTTTTTTCCACACAAATGCGGGATCTATCAGACAAATGGAAATTTACAGATGGAAGTGGGGAGCGAAATGTGCTGTCAGATGTATTCATAATGGTGAGTAGCTTCACTAGGATACAAAGCGAGGAAATTGACAGCCATGAAATAATTCTTTTTTTTACAATTTGCTTTACATCACATCGGCACACACAGGTCTTATGGTGACGATGGGATAGGAAAGACCTAGGACTGCGAAGGAAGCGACTGTGGCCTGAATTAAAGTACAGCCTGGTTTGAAAACGGGAAGCCATGGAAAACTATCTTCAGGGCTGCCGACGGTGGGGTTCGAACACACTATCTCCTGAATGCAAGTTGATAGTTGTGTGACCCAAACTGCGCAGCCACTTGCTGTGTTGAGATGAAATCCTTGTACCATTTTGTTGTAAGTCATGGGGACTAGCAGCAGAGCCTGGACTGGACGGTGAGTGACGTCTCTGTGTTTGGGCCTCACTACTTGCCGCACAGATGGTGGTGGTAATTATTGTTTTACAAGTAGGCAACCATCCTCTATACAGCACTAATCAGAGAGAAAAAATGGAAGGGACCCAACACTTTGAAAAATGAAGATATCAGCCAAAGAAAGACAAGGGCCACGAATAGCACGAAAATGAAAGACTCCCTAGGTCTCGAGTGCTCTAATACCGTCGGGTTGGAAAAGAACAAGATTTGATCAAGGGAGGTCAGATAGGATAGATGAAAGTGAGGAGCCTGGCAGAAGTAAGTGGAAGCAATGCCAGGACTCAGCTAAGGGCCCCGTGGTTGCCAGCCCACACTCCTAAATTGAGAATCCCCGAGCTCCTATTAGTCACCTCATACAGCAGGCAAGGGATACTATGGGTGCTATTCCACCACCCCCACCCACAGGGGGACGGTCGCTAAGAACTACTCCTATCTGAGGAAGAGAGGTTGGCTAGACAGTTGGAGAAATGAAATTTAAGAGGATAAGAACACAAGGGTAGAAATAGTAATGAAGAATAAATGGCACAGACATGTGTCAGGCAACTTGGAGTACACTTCGTTATTCTGGCCCTACACTGAGGCCAATCGAGCATGGGTAACCCTGAGCTGGCCCAGCCCTTGGGATCAACAAGCATACAAGCCCCCACACCGACGTCAAGGTCTTAGTGCCCCTAGAGGGGGACTTGCCGCACAGTGAACCAGCTGGGAGAGAACCAGGTGCGCTTCTGCCATTTGCTATTTCCATCGCCCTGCTTCCTTATTGGAGTCTTCCGGCGTTATGAAAAGCATCCGGACGGTGTGCCAAGAGTGTTGGGTTTAGAGAGGACTCTGGAGGCATCTCATTTCCTGAAACATTCGGATGAGGCGGGCCCAGATACATAAGACAGACCGTACGAGAATGAAGTAGTTCAGTTTGGTCCAGTGTGTGAGTGTGCAGTTGTACTCTTTCAGTGAGCAAATGCAGTCAGTCCGAGTGTGACAGTTCAAAGTTCAGGAGGCAGCCTGTGGAGTACTCATTGTGCCAGTCCGTCATAGAGAAGTCGAGTCTCTCGGGCCAGGCGTTTGGTCGTAAACGTCGGGTTCTGGAATGGCGTGGGAGAGATTGACTGGGTATTGGCACGGGACAGTGAACGAAGTCAATTGTAAGGGGTGAGTGGACAGCAGGCCTCCTACTGAACTGTGAGACTGTCGTGCGCATGCTGTCAACTGTGAGAGCGGCACCGAGAGAAACTGTGGGTCTGGGTCAGCTGAAGAAGACCGAGTGTGACTTAGTGTGACCAAACAATGAGAGAGCGCAAACTGTATATGTTGTGGTCCTGGTATGCCTGTGTTAGTTTTAAGATTAAGTTAAGAGTTACTGGTTGTTGTGCGACAACACTAGTGATGGGCAATGATCTCGCTCGAGATCGATACTCTGATGCTGCATCCCAGTAAGGAGCATAAACTTGATAGTATAACGTTCTCACATGGAAACGTGTGTGCCGACAAATCTTGTTAAAAGCCCGGAAAAGTGCTGCATGTTCAACTATGAACTCCTCAATACCATTAACAAACGTGAAAACATAACGCCAGTATTTTAAATGGTTCACGGACATCTTAGCTGAATAACCCTGTATAGGCCTATTTGTTAATAACTGTAGATGGGATGAACCTTGCAATTGTTGTCAACAGGGTAGATTCTTGTGATGAAGACCAGGCCAGAGGTGTTCTCTGTGATGATTCCACATCAGTGACATGCGTTTGTAAGTGCTGGATCATCCCAGAAGAATTTCTGCTTCTACTTCTATTGAACAAATAACACAGCGGATTGTACTATGTGGCACCTCTTCAAAATCATGTCCACGACTTAAGTTACATTTTGGACATTGCCTTAAAGTTGTGCACAATTACACATTGCACCATCATATACCAAAGTATAACTAATTTTGCTCTGAATACTTTATAACATACATACATCTTCATTATAGACTGTTATGCCTTTCAGCGTTCAGTCTACAAGCCTGTGTGAATTTACCACACACTGCCACAATCCTCTGCAACTAGTTCTGTAGCCTCGCATAGTTCTACACATATTTTTTTTAAATCGTTACAAACCGAGTCCATCATAGTCTTGGTCTCCCTCTACTTCTCTTACCCTCCATAACATAGTCCCATCATTCTCTTATGTAACCTATCCTCCTGCATTCGCCTCACAGGACCCCACCACTGAAGCTGGTTTATGCGTACAGCTTCATCCATCAAGTTCATTCCTAACTTACCCTTTAAGTCCTCATTCTGTGTACTCTCCTACCATTGTTCACACCTGCTTGTACCAGCAATCATTCTCATTACTTTCATGTCTCTTACTTCTAACTTATGAATAAGTTATCCTGAGTCCACCCAGCTTTCACTCCCGTAAAGCAAAGTTGGTCTGAAAACAGACCGATGTAAAGATAGTTTAGTCTGGGAGCCGACTTTCTTCTAGCAGAATACTACTGATCGCAACCATGAGCTTACTGCATTAGCTTTACTGGACCTTGATTCAATCTCACTCACTATATTACCATCCTGGGAGAACACATCCTAAATACTTGAAATTATCTATCTGTTCCAGCATTGTATTCCCAACCTGACATTCATTTCTCTTAGATTTCTTACCTACCGACATCAATTTAGTCTTGGAAATGCTAATTTTCATACCATACTCATTGCACATACTTTTCAAGTTCAAAGATATTAGACTGCAGGCTTTCGGCATGATGCTTACTACATTTCCACCTAAGTGAATTCCTCCTTGCCACTTTATACCTTTTAGCAGATAACATTTATTTCCTTTGTCACCAAATTAACACAAGCACTGGTGAAATGGATACTGAATGTGGGGTCTGATAAATTATGAGTGTTAACGACATACACCTACAGTAGCCGTCAGTTTCTGTACTTGGCCTACTAATTCGTGTACTTACCGCTGCATACAATGCCAGAATGCGTATCCTTTATAATTATGTTATACTGTGTCAATAAGGACCTCGGTAGAAGTGAACGTCCTTGTTGTTTGTTGACATGTATGTACAGGGTGGAGGAAGCCGGAGGTTGGCTAGTCGCTTACTAGGCACAAACATTCAGCTCTGTCTACCTGTAGGCCTATGACATGCTGCTCGCTGGACAACGCTCTCGAGATTTTGTAACATTTCTTGCGAGAAACCGGTGCTTCCACTAGTCTCGAGAAATCTCGAAACCCAATCTCGGACTGTTCGCAACTAGCCAACATGGAACAGTATGTATTATAATGTGATGGAATCAGGACAAATTTGTTTCACTATAGCCAAATATTTATTATTTCCCTATATTCAGAGTGATGATGGTGCTTGTTTTTTAAAGGGGCCTAACATCTAGGTCATCGGCACCTAATGGTATGAAATGTAATGACAAATTAAAAGTCCAAAATCCTCCATTGATCAGAATTCAAAACATGAGAACAAAGAATGAATGGATGGATATAAATTTAAAACAATCAGTGGATCCGACCCACAATACCTCACATTAACAAAAACTGACATGAAAGAATAGTATTACTGACCAAGGGACTGCATCTATAGCATCATACTGAATCAATTATGCTCTTAGTCTAAAGGGGTCCAATATCCAAGTCATTGGCCCCTCATAATGGTACTTATCACTAGGAAAGTAGAACAGTGGTATTTGTCATGTTACGGTAACTAATCAAAAGTAGCGTAGACTCGCGGCATTCCACACAGTATGATATTACTCGCAGGTAATGAAGTTCGCACATGGAATAGAGACCTATGGTGTTTTGCACATTGCGGCACCATTTACAGGCAACGCAAACCTATGGTGTTCATCACGTACATGTAGTAACCACAGGGACCCGCACTATCCTGTGGCGTTCCTCATAAAGTGGATACTAATCATAGGCAAGCCAGAACTATAGTGTCGCTCTTAAAGTGGTACTAAATCACAAGTAGTTTCATGGTTCTAACACAATCATCTCTTGGTCACCCCTTACGATAGACAGGGGATACTGTGGGTGCATTCTTCGTCTGTGTCCCCCACCCCAGGTGGGTGTGTGTTTGATCTGCGAGAGGTATTTTATTTCCCTCAAGTCCGCCGGCAAGCCGATTAGGACCACCCTATCTGCCACCTGGGAGTATCACCTCTCCCCCAGGTATGCCAGCGTTATATCCAGAGTTGACTATCACTAATTCAATTGCTAATCATTATCGTAAGAGGCAACAAAAGAGGCCCTGGGGGCTCTAATCTTGGGAGTGTGATTTGGCGAGCGCGGGGTCCTTAGTAGAGTTCCGCTTACTTGTGCCAGGCTCCTAACTTTTATCTATCCTATCAAATCCCTGTTGGTCAACTCTTATTCTTTTCCAACAATTTTTCAATTCTTTATTTCTATTTTTCCCTCCTTTACCTGAGAATGTGGCTTGCTATCGACAGTCAGAACGGGAAGGGAAGGGAAGGGAAGGGAAGGGAAGGGAAGGAAAAGAAAACAAGAACAACTCAAATTTTATTTATATTTGATATCAGCCCCAGAAATGTACATATGTTTATACGAGGTGCTTACAAACCTTTATCCCAAGAAATAGAATATACAGTACTTTATTTTACATACATACCCATCATCATTCATAAATAACATTGCATCAATAAAGTGTAGTACCAAAAATACTGTTCTTACAACATCAAAATAAGATGTTTTAAAAGAAAGAAGAACCCAATTCAATGTCCACACTTTTCTTGCATCCTTAATCATAGCACTGACAAATAATACAGTTCATTTAATTTCACCGGCAATACTGAGTTTCTTTAAGAAGGACTAGAATAAGCTTTTTGTATAAAGTAATAATCTCATTCAGACTTGTGTCGTATTACAACGAGAGTGCTGTCTTGGTAGCGAAGTATCAGCTTTTTGACCAGTGTTTCTCTCAACGAGTACCAAAGAAAATATTTAGTAAGGCGTAAGACCACTGTGCTTTGGAATAAGTCAAGTTTTGGTTAACATGGTACTGAATGCTGTGTTTTCAATATTTTAAAATAGCTTGTCAATATCGAGTTAACTGAATGGACTTTATTTTTTTCCGGTAGTGAAAATCATGTAAGATTTGAACCTTACAAAAATGATGATGATGATTATATCTATTTACAAACATGGGTATAAGGAAAGTAATAATTCAGTGATGAATACCAATTCTCTTACAGCCACACAAAGTAACTCTTCTTTCCTTCAATTAATGAAGGAATTTACGACATTTGCTGGTAGAAAATTGTGCTATTAAAGTCTGAGCAAAGTTTGGGCAAGTGAAAACGGTGCCTGCTCTGGTAGGGTCCTCACAACAAGCTGCAATTTACTGAGGAAAGAAATCTTCGAAGTTAATTGTCAGCAAATTACAAAAAGAGATTTCTATAATAATAATAATAATAATAATAATAATAATAATAATAATAATAATAATAATAATAATAATAATAATAACAACATTGGAGAAAAATAATAACTTCTGGGCTACAACACTGTAGTCGCCTTTTAACAAGCATCAACATTCACATGGAATAATAATGGTCATATCCATGGCTCCAAGTAATAACATCATAGGTCCAAGGATAGCCAAAATAAGTTTACAATCATCATCAAAGTCTACTTCAGTATTTTTCACCTGTATAAAAATCATATCTCCTGTGCCCCAAAACTTAGAAGCAATAATAGATTTCAACACTGTCTCCTAAGAGAATGATAGCACAAATAAAATTGTAACTGTAAAGTTACGATGTTAATACTTGGAGCTACCAACCTCCTGAGAGTGGGGAAGGGCAGTAGAATAACGTCCACGGTATCCCCTGTCTTTCGTAAGAGGAGACTAACGGGGCCGCAGGGGCTATTAACCTGAGAGCATAGGTTGGCGACCACGGGGCCCTAAGCTGAGACCTGGCATTCGTCATCCACTTGCTTATGACAGGCTCCTCACTTTCATCTATCTTTTCCAACCTTTGTTGGCCACCTCTTCTTCTTTTCCGACCTCAATGGTATTAGAGCATTCGAGGCCTGTCATAGCCTTTTGTATTTCTTTGACCGATACCTTCCATTCCAGTTTTTCCCTCTGATTAATTGATGATGGTTGGCAAATTATACTTCCTCTTGAAATAATAATCACCACCATCACCAGCTCAGCAACCATGTTTCAGACCTTGCGTGGTTGGGGGCAGTCGAATACATCCATGGCATACCATGCCTACCATACGGGGGGCCGGGGGATCTCAACTTGCTGATGACTGTAGCTAGTGTTGCCAGATGTACGGTTTTGCCCGGAGCAATGCGTTTTTTCCTCATTTTGTTCCATGTACGGTGCACCCTTTAAACCGTTCCATTTCTTAAAATATCGTCGTTTAGACAATAGTATAGTATCGAAAAAGTGAGCGGTTATGATCAAAATATTCTGTATTCTGACCAATTATCAGTCATCACAGATGAGAACAGCGCCTCTAGCAGTGTGCTAGCGATGCTAGTGGGCATGTAGAACATGAGTCTCTTCCATTTTATTCTTGAGTTGCATTGTGAGCAGGCGCAGGACGTGTGCGGTAAACAAGAAATTGCTTTTGTATAGTGTGTTATGTAAATGACAGCTACGTTAACCACATGGAATATTTTGAGTGATAACCATAATGGATAAATTTATAAATAAACGAGTAAGGGAAGAGATCAATGAAGTTGAAGAGAAACACACAAAGAAGAAAAGGAGGTTGCAGCAGTATCGTTCCGTCTGGGAAAAAGATTTCCCAGAATTACAGCACGTCGTGGGTAATAAGTACAAAGCAAAATGCAGAGTGTGTACTGGAATACCTGGAGAAGGCTTTTTTGTTAGTCATGGTGGAATAACGGATGTACAGTAACATTTCAACAATTCTTCGCATAAGGAGAGGCAGAATTCAGCACGGCATGCAACTGTATTGAAAAGCTACTTTCAGAAAAATTCTTTTGAGTTAGAAAAGGTAAGTCAACATTTTCCTTGTAAGAGATGGGCCAGCATACATTTTTTTAAATGAGTAGACTCTAATGTAGGCCTATTTCTTTTCAAAAGAGTGCATCGGAACTTACTTGTATACCTTGCTGTAAAACACCACCTAAGTTATGCCAGCACAGACTGCAATGTCAAACTTCTGTCAGAATTATTTCTGGATTCTTCCTTAGCAAATAAAATATCTTATGGGAAGACAAAGTGTGAGGCTCTAGTGAAAGCTGTATTAGATCCATATAGTGTGGAACGTGAAACAAAACAATGAAGAGAACATGTCTTCTTTGGTGTGGTGTTTGATGCTTCAAATAAAGGCAACCAAACATGTTTCCCAATAGCTGTGAGGTATTTCGACAAAAAACAAGGCATTTGTAATAGAATTATAGACTTCTATGGAGATGTGGACAAAAGTGCTACAAATGTCTCAACAAATTTATAACAGAATTTCAGAACATGGTTTAATGTTGTCCTAGATTTTAAGCTATACTGCTGACAACACAAATTCTAATTTTGGGAAAAAAATTCTGTAGATGTACACCTAAAGGCAGAAAATCCAACCTTGGTTAAGTCTAATTGTTGTGCACATGTTGTTCACAATTCATGTAAAGCTGGGATGAATTCTATGTCAATTGATATTGAAATGTTGATAAAAGTATTCAATTACTTTTCAAATTCAGCAAAAAAAGAGTTTCACACTTAAAAGAATTCTTTCAGTTTCTTGATATTGAATACACTAATTTGTTAAGACATGTACCAACAAGATGGCTTTCTATAAAGCCTGCTCTTGAAAGAGTGCTGAGAAACCTCCCAGCTATAGTATCTTATTTTTGAAGTGTCCAGTATTCATCAAGAAATATTTGTTAGGTGCCTCAGAATCAGATTCTGGTAAGCAAATACTTCTAGTAGAATTGTATCCATATATTTCATTACATTTAGCAGCTGTTTTCCATAAGGCAGTTCTTAGTCTTGAAAAGAGTGATCTGACAGACTGTGAGGTATATACTGTTTTGAAAATTCAACTGGAACAGAGAATGGAGGAATCCATTTTGGGTTACAAAGTGACTTGCACATTAAATAAATTGAATTGTTTACTGGGGAAGTTGAGGTCTGTGAAAATGATTTTATACATGTCTATGACGTTTGTGTTAATTGTCTATGTAATGGTTTGATTTTAGTGATGATCCTAATGTTTTGTTTTCACCGATGAATTGTATAATTCTAGAAAACTCACTTCGGTTCAGCAAGATTTAAAAGTTAGTGGAGACACTAGGTTTACAGGAAAAGGGATGTGTGTTCAGAACTTGTACGAATAGTCAGTTTGTTTTCTGGTGAGAGTGGTGCTGGTGAAAAGCTAAAACTAGCTCTCCTAAGTGAAACAATACCAGATAGGTGGCTATATATCACCGATTTAATTGACCCAGAAAAACTCAAGAACATTTTGATGGTACTTAAGTTTGTCTTAAGTGTTATTTCCATTGAATGCATACACTGAAATAGTATTTTCAGTAATGGCAATAATAATAATAATAATAATAATAATAATAATAATAATAATAATAATAATAATAATAATAATAATAATGGCGTATGGCCTCCGGAGAGGCCTGGTGCAAGTCTTTTTCTAGTGGACGGCCTATTAGGTGACCTGCATGTCTGTGAAGATGAGGGCCCTACCTAGGATGATTTCTAATGTTGAATACGCCACACACACCCAGCCCCCGAGCCATTGGAATTAACCAATTAAGGTTAAAATCGCCGACCCGGCCGGGAACCAAAGACCAGTACGCTGACCATTCAGCCAATGAGCCGGACTGGTAATGGCAATAAAATGGAGAGATGACAGAAAAAGATGCTCAGTAGATTTAGTAACAATAAACTTCTTGTGTACTTCAACTATGATGAGAATTGTACGGTTTTGTTGAATAAGAAACGGTTGCATCTTCAAATGACAAGTACGTGTGAAGTGTTCATTTAAATGTAAAGACTAATGCATTATTTGTAATAAATTAAGTACCTACATAATTTCACTCTTAATCGTGGCTATGGTGCCGTAATTTAGCGCAATATGGTAAGGAAATGGAAGGGTTCCTTATTTGCCATCCGGAAATCTGGCAACCCTAACCGTAGCCAAACCTGGCATTGCTTCCGCTTACTTTGTCAGACTCCTTAACTTCATCCTTCCTATCCGTCCTCCCTCGGTCATCTCTTTCGACTTTAGTGAGGCCTAGAGAGTCTTCAGTTTTCACGCCCTTGTCTTTCTTTGGCCAATGCCTCCATTCTTCGAAGTGTCGGACCCCTTGCATTTACCCACTGGTTAGTGTTAACAGAGGAAGTTTGCCTACTTGCACTTCCTGTTAAAACAGTCACCACCACCTTCTGAAGTGGTGCCATCTAAACAGCCTGCCTATCAATTTTGACATTGTGATTGTCCTATGACTGAGTTAATGACAGAGTGCTCCAAAGTACGGATAAAATTTGCTAACTTGGTGTCATGAGTAGAGCGCATTACCACGGATCCACAGAGGCAGCTGTTGAAATGGAACGGAACTATAAACTTGACTATATTAATGGCCTATAGTTTATTTTTTGTATAGTATTGACAAGGCAGACCATATTATCTCATTTTTTTTTAGTGTTATGAGATTGTCACAAATGGAACTGTGCTCTTTTTATATTTTTTATAGAGGTACAAATGTTCTCTGCTCAGTCGAGAATTCTGGAGAAATGATACTGGGCCACACAAATGCCCATTTCCAAATACTGGCAACCAGATAAGCGCAGGCTTTCATTGTGATTGAAGCGACTGAAATGCTTCTCCATTTCATTCATTCTCGATATAAACAATAGATTTCTCAGGTTGGCCCATAAGGCTGTGATGCTTGTGCTCCTTCCTTTTAGTGTTAATAACATGCTACGCAATTCTTATACACATTCATCTTCCTGCGAGAGTAAGGAATATGGAAAACACCCCAAACTGATTCTTAGATAAAGTTGATATTGTAGTAGTGGCCCTTAGATAAAGCTGATTTTTATTGCACTCGTGGATTTAACTGATAAGGGCAGAATTGGCTGCCTTCATTTTTCAAAGTGTCGGATTCCTTCCATTTTTTTTCTCTCTGCTAGACTATTCCTTATTCCTGAGGAATACAATACTCCACGACACTTTGTGAAACACCTCAATGCTCATCTTTCTCGTCCTTTCCTGTAAGCAGAACTGACTCGCATCATGATGGAGCTCTTCCCCGAGGTCTTCTTCCAGAAATCTGACCAGATATTATAAGGTTCTCCGTATTTTCTCTTCCTCTACAGGAAATGTTAACTGCAGTTTTCACTGAAGACTCTTCTTGACATATCTGTTCTATGTTCTGGCCATGAAATATTCTCTGTTGGTGCGGGCAGTAGAATAACACCCACGGTATTCCCTGCCTGTCGCAAGGGACGACTAAAACGGGCCCCTAGGTCAACTCTTGTTCTTTTCCGACCCCAGCGGTATTAGAGCATTCGAGGCTTAGGGAGTCTCTCATTGTCATGACCTTCGTGGCCCTTTTCTTTCTTCGGCCAATACCTTCATTTTTCAAAGTGTCAGATTTCTTCCATTTTCTCACTCTGATTAGTGTTATAAAGATGGTTGCCTGGTATTTAAAACAATCATCACCACCACCAGCACTTCTGGCCATGAAATTCATAGTATTTGTCTCGCAACACCACATTTTGAATGAGACTATTTTGTTTTTTTGTCATATGTGCTGACAGTCCATGCTTTAGCTTTCTTCTTCTCTTAGGCTGCTGTCTCCATATGAAGGCTGTCGATTCAATTGATTATGATTACTTGCAAAATAGTGGCTCGGAAGATTTCAACATAATTTGTTATCGTTCACCTCTCATGATGTGAGCTTTTGCTTCTTGATGGTTCTTAATTACATTTTTCTTATTTAACATGTTTAGGACTTTCTCATTCGTCTTCCTTTCTATCCAGGATATTCGAAGCATTCTTCGTTAGATTTTGAAAGCTTGAATCCACCTCCCCAGCAAAGGGCTGATCATCCAGCCTTCGAAACCATATGGAAGGACAGGAAAAACATATTATTTCAACATCCAAACTGGAAGCTGAAGACTGAAATCTCTACTCGTGAATAGGGCCCTGTACTGTTGAATAAATTTCTGGCTTGCCCAATCCTGGATAAGATTTTGTTCTTGGGATTGCAATGTTCATACACTATAGTCTCAAGATATTTCAAGAATGATACACAAGAACCTTGTTTATCCAGATTAAGTGGGACCGGAACTGATCCAGATTATAAAAAATCTGGATAATCCAGGGAAAAAAAAGCAAATACAGTACATGTACAGTGACACCTTTTTTCAATTGTACAAAAAAATATAAGAACATTTTTCTTACATTTATGACTGTTTTATGCACTAAAATAATGTGCGAGCCTTTTCTGTTTTACATTTGTATAGCGTTTGCACGCAGCACGATCACGAAGACATTTTACTAACAACAGTTGTGCCGGCGTGTTTTCAGTCTGGGATTCTAAATAAGCCATCAGTTTGTCCAGCTGCATTTTTGCCTCTCCATGAGTCATTGTTTCTTATAATGGAGCGCTGCTTTCATTTTCGAATTAACCATCATTCTTGTCATTACATGCCAAGGAACAAGAGGCAATAATTTATTCATTTGTCATTACAGTCATTTTGAACCAGCCATTGATGTCGTTCACATCCGGAAATGCGTGCAAATGTGTCAAGGAACTTGGAAGAGTCCAGGGTTTCCCATTCTCAATTCCAGGCGAATGCCAGGACAGTACCTTTGATAGACCACGGCCGACTTACTTCCAATCCTTAACTTTTTTTTTCCTATTTGCTTTACGTCGCTCCGACACAGATATGTCTTACAGCAACGATGGAATAGAAAGGCCTACGAATGGGAAGGAAGCGGCCGTGGCCTTAAGGTACAGCCCCGGCATTTGCCTGGTGTGAAAAAGGGAAACCACGGAAAACTATCTTCAGAGCTGCCGACAGTGGGGCTTGAACCCACTATCTCCCGATTACTGGATACCGGCCGCACTTAAGCGACTGCAGCTATCGAGCTCGGTCAATCCTAAACTATCCTTGGCGGAAAAGACATTCAAGAAGAATCGACCCCGTCAAAGAAATATTGTACAAGTAAAAATAAATTTTTATTATTTTCGATCCAGATTAATGAGGGCCGGATAAACAAGGTTCTTGTGTACTTGCTGACCAATAAATTGTGTTCTTGATGTGCAAGGAGGCCTGTTCAGGTGTTTTTGGAAATATAATCAGCTTGGTTTTACAATATTCAAGAGCAGATCAAATGCTGCATTGATCCTTACAATGTTTTTAAACATAATTTGAAGGTTAGTAATGCTCTATATAGGAAGTTGTAGGAACAAATGGATTAGCTGCATCTTCAATGAGATGGATACGGAGCAGTTTTTCTAGATGAGACTAAGTTGGGATATTGCTTTCTTTGCTATTGCAACTCTGTGCCTGGCCTCTCTGGTACAATTTCCGTTACTGGCGACTGTTCTTACACAGTTCACGTCAACAAACTGCCAGATCAGCCACTGACAATGCCCTGAAGGACAAGAGGAATCAGCATCTAAGAAGAGGTATATGGCTATCTAATGCTGACAGCAAGCAACAGGTAGCCGTCACTGCAATGAAGCCAGCATGAGAAAGTCTATGCCTCCAGGGAGTGCACCAAGGAGCCAACTATCTATTTCTTTTGAGAAAAATACCTGGCTTAATGATGTGAGCCACAGGGATCATTTTTTGCCAACTTGTGTAAATTGTTTTGACTTGCTAAAGCCTTCATAAATAAATAAGAAAGAAAAAGAGCTAACCACAATCAAGGAATGAAAGCTTAGGTACATCACGAGAGGTGAACGATATAAACTTCTCTAACTCATCGAGAGGAAAACTGAAGGACAGCGATCTGTGGGAAGACAAATACATTCCTGGCTTAAAGATTTGTGCTCCTGGTACGACAAACTTCTGTTGAAATCTTTCGAGCGACTGTTTCATTAGTTATCATAATCAACTAAATTAAACCTTCTTAGGAAGACTGCTTCTTAAGAAGTTTTTTTTTGCTATTTGCTTCACATCGTACCGACACAGATAGGTCTTATGGCGACAATGGATAGGAAAGGCCTAGGAATGGGAAGAAAGCGGCTGTGGCCTTCAGTAAGGTACAGCCCCAGCATTTGCCTGGTGTGAAAATGGGAAATCATGCGTGCCTCTAACCACACAGCCAACTCGTCTGGTGCTTCCTAAGAAGTAAGCCTTCATAAACACATTTGGCAGAACAGCATTTGAAGGTTCAATTTGCATATTTACGAACCATGCTTAGGGCAGAATTTTTAAGGTACAGTTTCTAACCAACATGTAATCTAGTTTTACATAATGTAGTAACTAACTGCACGTTTTCCTAGTCTTTGGCAACCTGCAAATACAGTGGACAGATTTAAAAACAAAACAAAGAAACTTACTGTACATTTTAAGAAAGAATCTCTGAGTCCAACTTGTGAAGGTGAAAAATGCTTTTTGATATCCCCTGTTTTATCGACCAGGACCACAACCATACAATATTAGTCACAGTTAGCGTTCACTCCTTGCAGCTAAAGTTTGAGTACTAACCATTTCTGTCTTCTGGCGACAATCCATATTTTTAATGTGAAGATATCCAAAGAATTTCCTTCTCACAGACAAAAATTTCCTCTGATCAACATGATAAAAAATATCCTTGGCAGTTTAAAATAGTGGTTCGTTGAAAAAATAAGCATAGCATATGGCTATCTCAACAGCTTTTTTAAAAATTAATTTTTGATGTTACGGTTCCTCTTCACGTATTTTCTAAATTTAAGGTGTATTGAATAAGTTTCGACACACTAAACCACCTTTTGGTAATAAATGAACAAGTCGAAACTGAAAGAAAAAGGGCTTCCATTATAACAAAGAATATAAATAACAGGTTTTTTTAATTAGAAATGACTGGTCATTCTTCTTGCAGTGGCATTTTTAATTGACTTTTTTTTTTTTTGCTCTGGTCAAAAAGCTGATGTATAGACAATGGCACTGATATATAACATGTTCATGGTAATAACAGAAATCATACATAATATGCATTCTCTTAACAAAGATAATGGCACAAACAAAGAAAACAAGACAATGTTATGCAGAATATAAGTCGTAAGGAAGCTATAATACAGAGGGACGGCCAACCTATGTAGCCTATTGAGACAGTATACTTTACTAGTGTTGTTAGTAGTAGTAGTAGTAGTAGTAGTAGTAGTAGTAGTAGCAGCAGCAGCAGCAGCAGCAGGCAAAAACCCACTCCTCTTGTTCCAAAGTTTTTGACAACTTTCTTCTTCCTGGACTTTACCAAATTCCTTGGGATTGGCTCTACATGGGGATAAGCCTAGTTTTACAGCCAGATGCCCTTCTTGACCACTATCCAAAGTGAAGGGATGCAATCATTATTGAAAATAACGAATGAACAGTCAGTAGGGGACCAAGCTCGCCCCCTCGTTGGTCACCAACCGCCAAGAAGACTGTTCAAATCAAGGAAAAGCTTTGTGCGCACAACAACAATGCTCACGTAGCCAGGACACAGCTATGACAATCCAACATGCCATCAGAGTGGATGAAGGCCAAAGAAAGCCTTCTGGCAGGCCACGAAACCAATGGGAAATCTGGTGATCACTCAACAGACTTCCGAGTGGTGTGGGGAGATTTAGAGTGAATTTAAGTAAATTGGGATACCTACATGGATTCAGATCTCTGCAAGTGTGGGAAGAGGCAGACAATGTTACATCTGTGTACCTGCAAACTGTGTCCATACTCTTGCACAATGCAAGAGTTAATGGTAGGCTGTGATAATGCTATGAAAGTGTTCTCCTGTGGGTGGGGGCGTAGAATAACACCCACAGTATCCCCTTTCGACTGTAAGAGGCGATTAAAAGGGGCCCCAGGGGATCTTAACTTGGAAGCGTGGGTTGGCGACCACGGGGCCCTCAACTGAGTCCTGGCATTCTTTCCACTTACTTGTGCCAGGCTCCTCACTTTCGTCTATCCTATCCAACCTCCCTTGATCAACTCTTGTTCTTTTGCGACCCTGATGGTATTAGAACACTCGAGGCCTAGGGAGACTTTCATTTTCACGCCCTTTGTGGCCCTGTCTTTCTTGGCCAATACCTTCATTTTTTTTAGGTCGGATCCTTTCCATTTTCTTTCTCTGATTAGTGCTATACAGATGATGGTTGCCTAGTTGTACTTCCTCTTAAAACAATAATCACCACCACCACCTGCTCTGAAAGTGGCCCATTTCTGGGCAAAGATCATCTAATCTGAGAGATTTCATTTATTTATTTTTCAATTTATAATTGTAACATTCCTTTATAACTGTACATTATTGCTTCTGACTCAAGTCAAATTGCAAATTTCTGTGATGGTTATTCGTATGGTGTGCTGCATGAAAAAGGAGATGTGTATAAAAACAAAACCAACACCAGCTCCCGAGCCACAGGATTTAACCAGATGCGGCTGAAATCTCGGCCCGGGTGGGGATCAAAGCTGGGGCGCTCTAAGCCTACACTGACCATTAAGCCAAGGTTCGTTTTACATCACACCAACTACTTTTATGGTTTCCGGAGATGCCGAGGTGCTAGGAGCTCTCTTCCGTGCGAGATGGAGTGCAACATAGTCCAGCTTCCTTCCGCAACAATACACACAACAGGACAAAAAAAATGACAATGATGCTGTCCATGAAACACCTGTATCTTTAGCACAGTCAAACCAGCATACCTCTGCTTAAGACTGCACGATATGTTCAGTCAAAAGAATTTAAATCCTACCAGGAATTTCTGATAGAATTTTGCGAAGTCTTTGTAAATTATATTAACCAGCACACCGGACTTCCACCTCGTTCCTAACTTGAAGTCTTAGCACTTTTTTGCTTCCATTTCAAAACTCCGTGGCACTACAGCTTGGATAGAATAATCGAGTGCTGCTCAGCCCAAAGGCTTGCAGACAGATGTCATCACCTCCCACCACACAATGAGCCATCTGGTGACGAATGAGAGTACCACTTACAATAAACCAAGGGTAAATCATTCTTAAATTCAAACTTTCATTATCAGAGACGTCTTCCTTGTAAACACAAGAGATTTTCTTTGGAAGATGTGGAGCAGCAAAGTTCACTGCTAAACGTATAGGATTTCACCTTGTTGCTTGACACGCCAAAAGCCTCTTATTATGATGTTTATAATTATGGTAAATAAATAAATAAATAAATAAATAAATAAATAAATAAATAAATAAATAAATAAATAAATAAATAAATAAATAAATAAAAAAATAAATAAATAAAAAAATAAATAAATAAAAAAATAAATAAATAAATAAATAAATAAATAAATAAATAAATAAATAAATAAATAAATAAATAAATAAATAAATAAATAAATAAATAAATAAATAAATAAATAAATAAATAAATAAATAAATAAATAAATAAATAAATAAATAAATAAATAAATAAAACAAACCACTTGATTCAGCATGGCCGTGCAAGAAACAAACTCCCCTCACTTGTTCTTTACAAAGATACGAACCAATTACTTGGTTAATCTTTGTAAAGAACATTTGTCGCTGCCGGGACAAAACCTATGTGAAATATTTTAGCTTAGAACTTTGGCCGGTAAGGTTCAGTCATCTAAGGTGCAATACTGTGTGCATATTTCAAGGCATTCTTGCTCTTAATAATGTGCTGCGGATCAGTATATATCCAAAAATATCATCACATAGGAGGTTTTGTCCCAGCAACGACGATTTGTCAATCAGTCGCGTCTTTCAGAATATGAATAGAGCACGATCTTCAGCTCCTAATAAGAGATATGCTGAGATATGCTGTTCATTGCAAACCTGAAGTGTGATAGTCAACTTACACTACGCAAAGCATTTACGAGCCTAGCAGTTAATAAAATTACTGGTGCGGAGAGTTGTGATACAGAACATTAAGTACAACTGACAGTATACTGCCTCAACAAGCTCAATATTCCCATAACCTAACAGATTCAAGATATGGAATTTTATACAAGGCATCAGTTTTCTAACCTATCAATAGTGGGAGTTGTTAGCTAATTGCTGCCGGCCACAACAAGGTGGTTAGTGGTTAACCGTCAGGTGACAACATTACGTGTTTTTCACAACACAGTGAGGCAACTTAGTTTCATATGAAATATATGCAGAATGTATATTAACAGTGGAGTAAGTCTCAATTATCCGAGTCTTCATTATCCAATCCTGATCAAAAATAAATCAAAATTTGATCATGTTTCTGTCAGCACAAAACAACTGAATTGTTTTGAGGCTCGAGTCATTTGCCAATAACAGTCATCCAGCTGTTGTTTTGCAGTTTGATTTGTCATTACTGCAGTCACCATGTTGGCTATTGGTCAAATGAGTGAAAAAAAAAAGAAAGAAAACGCAAGAGTTCGTATAATTCCATGTGATAAATTTCATCTTTGGTTCCGTATTAGTTAAATTTTTTTAGAAGAATTCACATAAATATTTGTTCACCTACTCAATACAATAAAATATACTCCATTTAAATTCAATGGGTTGCACAAACATGATGTCTGAAAGACATGTTTCGACCTATGTTACAGTCATCTTCAGCTTATCGTACAGGAGATAAGAAACAGTATGCACATATGAATAAAACTAACGAGAAAGAAAGAATTTTCCAGTATACAATAAAAGCTCAATTTTATAAGGAAGAAGGTTTAAAACATTTAACATAGTTTTACAATATTGCTGTGTTTAATATATTTTATTGTATTGAATAGTTAATTTTAACCTGATTTGTTCAGCTATTTAGTTTTTCAGTAACCATCTGCATCATCCGAGGTAGTCCTGGTCCGCTTGGATAATTGAGACTAGTGTGTTCAGAATGTTTAAGGATGTACCGTTGCCACCGCAGCAGGGAATAACAAACGCGTGACATACGAAATAACACAGTCGCATCCCCAGTGCTATGTGTACTATTTTAGCCACATACCAGCCCTCTTGCCACTATTAAATCTCTGGAAGCACTGGGAATCGAACATGAGCTTATGAGGATGGCAGGTAAGGAGGTGGATGTACAGAAAGATAAGAACAGGAATAGCAGCATGTAATAAAATAAACAAAATGACAGGTGAGTATGGGAGGAGGAAGAAATAGACAATAGGCTCTCTCCTTATCAATCCAAATTGCTCAACATTCATTTCTTCTCAGCCTCCGACGAGCTTGTTTCTTTTCTTGTGTTTATTCAGCTCTCTTCTTATCCTACACTTCCTGCATCAAAATTGAAGATCTCTCAATATGGCTCCTCAGTGAGTGTTGAAGCCTCCCCTCCCAATGAAGTTGGGATGAAGAAATGAGCTTGTCAGGGGACAAGAAGAAACAGGTGAAAAGAGAGCTTCCCGTACAAGCCCCATTCACAAGCTACTTGTAGAATTGGGAGTTCCACCTTTACAGGCACCAGATATTCCAGATGTATGCTGCGAAAATTTGTGAAATGCCACTACATCCAAGTTATCAATGCATCTTTAGTACCCAATACCACCAGAGGTACAAAACCAGCCAAATGCCACATGCCTGGTTGGAATTTGAACTGATAGTTTGTGTTGTGAATTAGATGTGGCTACCGGCGGCTGTCTTGAGCAGATCCATAGCGAAGTACCTCCGTGGCTAGTTCTACAGCTGGATATGCACAAGATCTACTCCAGGGGCCCAAGGTGAATATGAATGCTGCTGTTAATCAGAGGTATTTCCGGGACTTCGTTCACCAGTAGCCGACCGTACGACATATCTTCACGGATGGTTCTAGGATTGGAGAAAACACCCTGTGGGTGAGGGCGGTAGAATGACACCCACATTGTTCCCTGCCTGATCTAATAGGCGACTAAAAGGGGCTCCAGGGAATCTGAACTTGGGGGGGGGAGGGGGAGAGGGAGAGAGAGAGAGAGAGAGAGAGAGAGAGAGAGAGAGAGAGAGAGAGAGAGAGAGAGAGAGAGAGAGAGAGAGAGAGAGGGAGCGCGCGCGAGAGCATGGGTTGGCAACCATGGGGCCCTTAGCTGAGTCCTGGCACTGCTTCCACCTACTTGTGCCAGGCTCCTCACTTTCATCTATCCTATCCAACCTCCCTTGGTCAACTTTTATTCTTTTCTGACCGCAACGGTATTAGAGTTTTCGAGGCCTAGGGAGTCTTTCATTTTCACACACTTTGTGGCCCTTGTCTTTCTTTGGCCGATACCTTCAATTTTCAAAGTGTCAGATCCCTTTTTTCTTCTCTCTTTGATTAGTCTTATATAGAGGATGGTTGCCTAGTTGTACTTCCTCTTAAAACAATAATCACCACCACCCCCAGATTCAAGAAATGTGGGATGTTCTTTCATCTCTGATAATATCAGCACAAAGATCTTGCTTGTTAGTGTCTGCAGCATGTAAACTGTGGAGCTTTTCACCATATTAGAAGCTCTGCTGTTTGCAGGGGTGAAGAGAGAAACCACTTTATTGTGTGCACCGATTCGTTAAGTTCTCTGCACTCCATTGATCCCTCTGTGGGTGAGGGCGGTAGAATAACACCCATGGTGCCCCTGCCTGTCGTAAGAGGCGACCAAAAGGGGCCCCAGGGGCTCTGAACTTTGGAGCGTGGGTTGGTGACCACGGGGTCCTTAGCTGAGTCCTGGCATTGCTTCCACTTACTTGTGCCAGGCTCCTCAATTTCATCTATCCTATCTGACCTCACTTGGTCAACTCTTGTTCTTTTCTGACCCCGACGCTATTAGGTTTGCGAGGGCTAGGAAGTCTTTCATTTTCACGCCCTTCGTGGCCCTTGTCTTTCTTTGGCCGATACTTTCATTTTTCGAAGTGTCGGACCCCTTCCATTTTTCTCTCTGATTAGTGTTATATAGAGGATGATTGCCCAGTTGTACTTCCTCTTAAAACAATAATCACCAACACCACCTGCAGTCCATTGACATCTGTTTTCCCACAACACCCACTGGTACAGCAGATTCATTACCTTTTAGCCAAGTTGTGTGATGCTGGCACCAAAATCACTTCTGCGTGGCTTCCAAGTCACATTGGGATTAGCAGGAAATGAACCTGCGGACGAAGCAGCAGAAGATGTACTTTTACCTCCCAGAACTGTGAATGTACCTGCTAAGGATATTTGCTAAGTTGAACCATCTTGGCGTCCTGGGAATCGGAGTGGCTAGCTATCCAAACTCCCAGCAAGCTGAGAGCAATTAAGAAGACAACTACCATGTGGTGGTCCTCTTTCTGGCCTTCACGGAGATAGGCAATAGTATTGTGTAGGCTAAGGATAGATTATGGCCGATATAAGCACTTGTATCTCCTAAAAACGGAATACCCTCCAGTGTGTTCTTGTGGTGCCGACTTCACCGTGGCTCACATCCTCACAGAGTGCGCCGATCTCTGTGGCCTAAGACGGAACCTCGGCCTGAAGGAAACACTCAAACTCATGCTAGCCGATGACACGACTACTGCTGATCTCGTCATTCGCTTTTATGTGTCAGAGTGGATTAATCAAGGGTACGTAAATTTCAAGTGTTCTGTTACTCAGGGAACTTACATTCCCTTCTGATGAGTTTGTGACTTTTTCAGCTTAATTATATAATTTTTATTTTTACTTCATTTTCAAATTCCTCTACTGAACAAATAGTTTAGTTTTATTATTAATTTATTTTGTACGTAATTTGTTCAGAGAGGATCGTTACCTAGTTGTACTTCCTCTTAAAACAAAAATCACCACAACAATCACTTCGTCTCTCCTCTTTCCACTGCTCTCACTTTGAATGGTGAACTGTCATTATGTTTATCCTATTATGTATTCTTATTCAAGGTTTCATCTTTATATGACTTTATAACATCTTTGTCAGACAATGATGCAGTGTGCATCTTGGCTGCCAAAACTCAACTGGGATGATGCATGTGGGGTTAAATCAATTTTTCATTGTGGCCTAACTGATGTAAAGGAACTTTGGTTAATGCTAAGAACTGTGCTATGGGTGGAGCAAGGTTGGGTGCTTTGTTGAGGATGAGGCCTAAGACGGGTCTAGAATAGGTAACACAAATGCTCGGCCCTAATTCTGCTCCTTGCAAATTCCAGGAAGGCACCTATGAATGTAGTGACCTCCCAGAGTATTAATGATTCTTCCTGAAACACCCAGCATGGATGACATATGTAACAACTCTGAAAGAGACGAACATTCACTTCTGCCTCAAACACAGAGTTAGAAAACTGATACACCTTCATCTGTATCCATATCTTGAACATCTTACACCACCAGACAATTAAGTACTTCAAGCTGGAGATCAGAATACAGTTAAAACTAGATATCACTTTTCAATGTCTCAAATGTTAAACTTTAAAAAAGTTAATAACAATATCTCTTTACAAGAAACTTACTGGAACAGGTGAGCCTTATCTCAGCAATACTAATGTTCTCTAGCTAATTCTAGGCAAGCCAAAAGCAATCTCTTGTGATGTGGAATGTGATCTTCACAGGTTGTTCTTGTTGCTATTTTAGCTCCTACATGAACAACAATCCTTCTAGATTAAAATAGTCTCAGGATGGAGAAAAGGATAGGTTAAAAAGAGACCTACAGAGGTTCGACTTCAATGTCGAAAGGGAGAATTATTAACCCATTCACCTCAGATGACAAGGCAGGCTGCTGCATTTGGGTGGTATTATGCACCACTTAAACAAGCACCAAAAATGATTAAAAAAAAATAATATATATATATATATATTGCTCCCGCTGGTAGGTAAAGGTGTAAACTTTATACAGTATAACACACAAAATTCCCTTGAAAAACAGGAAAAGAATAAAAATGTCCACCTTAGTCAATACAATTCTTGTAATAAAATTAAGCATATGCAAATAAAATGTCCGACCCAGCCAGGAATCGAACCTGGAGCCACCTGAAATGGCTGCCTCTGCACTGACTATTCAGCCAAGGAGACAACACAATGAATTCCTTCGTAATTTTATAATTTACGGTACTGTGGTATTTACGGTTTTCAACATCTACACAAACCCCGCGGAGCGAGTGGCCATGCGGTTGGGAGTGCACAGCTGTCAGCTTGCATACGGGAGATAGTGTGTTCTAACGCCACTGTCGGCGGCCCTGAAGTGGTTTTCCGTGGTTTCTCATTTTCACATCAGACAAAGGCTGGGTTATCACTATCAGTTGCCGTCCTCGGTGGCGTGGGTTCGATTCCCGGTACTGCCAGAAATTTAATAATGGCAGGAGGACTGTTATATGTGGTTGAAATGGCACACGCAGCTCACCTCCATTGGGGGTGTGCCTGAAAAGAGCTGTATCACCTCAGGATGGGGACACGAGTTTACTTTCCTTAATTAAGGCTATGGCTGCTTTCTTTCCAGTACCAGCCCCTTCCTATCCCATCATCGCCATAAGACCTACTTTATCTGTGTGCGTGCGACATAAAGCCTTGTAAAAAAAACCCAAAAAAAACCCATTTTTTTCAAAATTTCCTCTCCTAAAATTAGGGTTACTCGATAGTGGGGATTATTCGCGTGTACTGTACTCATTCTGAATAGTCATTTCTGGCGTGTATAAATCCTCTGAATGGTAAATTAAAAGAATAGTACGTAAATATTCCTTCTGTGCAATGATCTGGGATAAGTTTTGTTTTAATGTGTACCGCAGTGCAAGGCAAGAGATTTAAACAAGATTTAAATTAGGTTTCTGAGAAAATTCAGTGGCCTCTTAAATGTGCGGCGAATGGGTTAAATTTCTGGTGGGGATGACTCAGGTTTTACAAGACTCAACATTTTATCAACCTCCGTAAACATCAGCTCGAAAATAAAGAGAAATTAGATAACTCAGAGAATGAAGGTATTAGCTAAACAAAGACCATAAGGCAGTGGAATGTACACCTAGGGTAATACACGTAATACTGTTGGGGAGAGAATGGTGTACGAGGAAGCAATGCCACACACAGCTGGATTTTTGCAGTAGCATGTTCATCCTCATCATCATCATATACTAAAGGTCATTGTAGTCACATCTGACGATCTTCTGCTATCCTCTTCATGTTGCTATGCGAGTTTACCGATGAAGTTCCTGATGTACGACATCCTCGGTCGTCCCCAGTATTTTACCTTCAGTGATGGTTTGGAGAAAAGAGTCATGTCTCAGTACGTGCCCAAGGAACTTTGTTTTCCTCCTCTTTAAAGATAAAAAATTTCATGATGTTCCGTATTGAACTGTATCACAATTAAATTGAAATAAAAAATAACTTGGTTCAACCTATTCAATACAAGAAAATAAGAAATGTAGTGTTACATTCTTCATTCATTATAAGCAGAAGCGGTACCGGTTTCGACCACCAATCTGGGTCATCATCAGCCGAATAAAAATAGGAAAACAAGGAATTAAAGGATGAGTCTTTCACAAAAACCATTGAAGAAGCAATACAAGATAATGGGGATCAGCACTGCGCGATTTTAAATCATAAAATCTAGAAGAAGTAGGAGGTTAGTCACTTATATGAAGTAAGGCGCAATCTTCTGAAGAGTAGCACAACACAAGCGATGTTCGGCACTGTGCCTCAAAATGTTTACGAGAAGAGGTGAAAAGTTAAGTGAGCCAGCCTGCATATACTACCAGGCCAAAGTCACAACACAGTTTAATAAATATGAAGTCCCAAAATTGTGTAGAAGTCGAAGACGAGTCGCTTGATTGAAGCAAGATGGTAGCTCCTGAAGATCAGCGCAGTGTACTCAATGTCCAGCACTGCGCTTTCCAATGCCGATGAAACTCTGTGAATAGCTTAATGATCAAGCCTGTAATTGTTTCGGTTGCGAAAATATATATAATATAATTGAAGTATGTAACAAGGATCTTGTAGATTCTTTAGAACAGTTGACGAAAAAAAACCAATTGCATTGTCTTTGTATTTTTATTCGGCTGATTTATGACCCAGATTGGTGGTCGAAACCGGTACCGCTTCCGCTTATAATTTATTAAGAATGTAACACTACATTTCTTATTTACTTGTATTGAATAGGTTCAACCAAGTTATTTGTTATTTCAATTTAATTCCTCCTGTTTATCACGATAAAGTAGTACGTTATACTTCATAATTTCAGAGTATCTGATAGGGGCTTAAAATAAATAAAAAAGATAAAAGAAACTAGTGAAGCCCATACTTGTGATTCTCCTGCCTATTGTAACAGGTAACTCAACTTGGAAGCAGCAGTTGGCAACCTCTAGAACCCTAGCTAGCATTCAGGAGATAGTGGGTTTGAACCCCACTGTCGCCAACCCTGAAGATAGTTTTCCATGGTTTCCCATTTTAACACTAGGCTGTACCTCAATTAAGGCCACGAACACTTCCTTCCCACTCCTAGCCCTTTGATGATGATAATAATAATAATAATAATAATAATAATAATAATAATAATTTTTCCACATAGTTTCCTGCTTTGGAAATACATTTGTCCCAGAGTATGTTAACTGGTGACACCATCAACATGTTGTTTCATTTAACATTGTGTCCACTCTTAATAAAACATGTTAAACTTGATTTTCTTCATTTATGTACAGGTAGTTCATCATATCAGTTTGTGGTAATACATTTAGGTGCTGTCTAGTATTTTCAAACAAGGACAATGGACTCAAATGAAGAGGATTTGGCCTTTGTTATTGCCACGGTTGCTTCTTGTTATGATTTAGAAATGCAGTTTTATTAGGCACATTTCCTCCCCTCATCCTGCTCACTGCTTCAAAAGCAAACCACTTTGAAGTATAAACTTTGTCCACTGCCGCCCCAGACTTCCGACTTTTCGCAATTTCTAGCGGAGGGACGCTATTTTCTTTGGATGCACTCGCGAGACAATTTCGAGTTCCTGAAAACTGTCGGCTTTCTTCGCTTTATCTCTGTATTCCTTTGATGAGACATCCCACAAAGAAGGCCTTTGTATTATATCATTAATTAAGTCCTGAGTAATCTCCTTGCTCCGCTACATTTCTGACCATAAATTTTAGTATAGTGCAGAGAGAACGACTCGTGTGCGCGTACTGTATTTGTAGCTTATAACAAAGAGAATGAGTGTTGCGGAGTGATGCAACTATAATCCTACTTCATGAGAAGCACGTCATTTGTATCGTTTAGGTCAATGGTTTAGGTTATCTGTTGGCATGAGGCATGAAAACAGCACGGAAGTTGCCGAAGCTGTGCCGAAATCTCAAGAACAACGAATTGAGTCGACGTGTTTTCCACTTGGAGCGGAAAACACGCCAACATGTTAAAAGTGTTAACCTCAATATTCTGAGTTAACATGCAAAGTCAATTGGAAGACACAATCACAATATACATGTCAATTGTAACATGTTAAATTTGACATGTTGGTGTTAAATATTAATCAGTGGAGACCGGCCTTAAGGAAGATGATCAAGTGTACTCCAGTGCATTTCCTGTAGCTTGGAGACAGTTAGAGCTTCAGTCTAGTGCTGCACATTGTCGTGGAGGAGGATGACCTGTCGAATCGGTTGGTCTCGTCTTTTGCGGCGATGTGCAACCCTCGCATTGTTCAACAGCACGCAGTAGTAAGCAGCACTGATTGTGCGTCGCTCATACACGTAGATCGTCGTCAGTTATGTCTTTAACCGCACTAATGTTTTCGTCTGTGAAGCTGGTCCGAGGCTGGCAATCGTGTTGCTGATTTTCCACACGTTCTCGTGCTTCCTTGAACCTTTCATGCCAGGTAAACACAAGCGTCCTTGACAATGTTTGATCACCAAACTGTGTAGTCAATCTCTGGCAAATTTCCGCTGCCGTAACTCCTTCACGAGCAAGAAATTTTATAATTTTGAGTTGTGCACTGGAGGAGTGCACCTGTTGCTCCAACATCGCGAGCGTTACTAACGAAACGGCGGGAAATTTCTAACTGCAAGTTCTCCCCACTCCTAACGGTATCGCCTAAGCACAGTAGAAGCGTGGGGCAAGTCCTACCAACTGTTGATGTTCAGGAAAAAATCCCGTTTATATTTGATTGACTTTCGTAATAATAATAATAATAATAATAATAATAATAATACAGAAAGAAAGGAAACCAAGAATTAAAGATTTCAGGTAACATCCGGAAGAGGAGAGCCGTGTTCTTTGGACATATCTACAGAATGAACCCAGGAGGACTGACTAATGATATAATAAGATTTTTTGAGATCAGGAAAACTACAGTGCGCTGATACCAGGAAGTGAAGAAGGACCTGGAAGAATTGGGAATACAAGGAATGGAAATCAGCAACAGGGATGCTTACAAGTCGAGGATCAAGGTGACAAAGAGGTTTCAAGAAAAAGTTAGTTCCTGTACCCAAGCGCCGTGGACAGAAGAAAGGAGGAGATTGAGAGTGAAAGGATGAAGGAGAACTAGTCGAGGATTAAAGGCCGGAAACAGACGAAACTGAATTCGAATTAACGTGGTCTGTAGTTGGCCAAAACAAAAGAATAATAATAATAATAATAATAATAATAATAATAATAATAATAATAATAATATGGGCGCAGGTACTGAGCGCAGGTATTTTGATTAACTCCATGAAGGCTGCCTGCATTTCAATTTCGATTTTTACTGTAAAGATGGCAGAGGAAAGATCTCTCTCAAATTTTAATTAATTAATTCTGTAGGACAAACACTAAATGTGTCGCAAAAGATGTTTTATGCAAGACGATGCCGAAATATAAATATTATATGCCAGAAAATTGAATCTTGAGTTCAGATTTTCATTATGATGCAGGTTCTCCACCAATCAGAGTTCAGATTTTCATTATGACACAACTGTTTGACCAATCAGGTAAGGATAGCATCGCACCTGCGCTCAATGCACTAGCTTCGCACTTGTTTCCAAAATCAAACATGTCGGACACATACATTAACATCAATGCACCTTCTACTTCCAATATTCCACAACCACACGGCACATTCCTGCAAGCTCACTTCACCCACTGTACAATTTGTATTTGAAATAATGCTAGGTTATGATAGCCTTCTATCAAAGCTTTGAAAACATACGACATTGTGAAGATCTCTGATCCACTCATGGAAAATCAATAATCCAGTGCGTGCGCTCAACTGCCGAGCGACATCCCAACGGAAATGGATGAATATTTAAAAAACAGAGTTATAATTATCGTCGAGCATAAACAGTTGTGTGCAACTAGCCTATAATGGTAAATAAGAGACTCGTATGAAAATTATAAAACGAGCAAAGCGAGTTTTATAAACATACTCGTGTGTTAATTATTGTCATTATAGGCTTGTCTCATAACGTACTATTACAAGCCAACATCGTATAACATGGAATCCTAATGGAATTTTTCTATTTTTCTCCTCTTCTCAGGGTTGAATCTGCGATATTGGGATCCATAGGCCGACACTACCACTTACAGTATTAGGTGTGCGATACCAAAGCTGTCCTCCACTGTCACACCCTTTGTGGCCCTACACTTTGTTCTACTGATACCTTCATTCTTTGAATTGTTGGACATCCTCATTTTTCTCTCCTTATCAGATTTAAGATGGAATGGTTGCCTATTTGTACTTCCTCTCAAAACAATGACGACCATCAGTACCTGTGAGTAACATTATGAAAATGTTTTAAGACACATTACCAAGTACACTGAAGAGCAATTGGATTAATGAACACTTGTCAATAGGATTGAGGTCAGGTGACCTTGGAGGCTAGCCAACACTTGGAATGCTGTCAAGAGGGACCCTTCTCCAACCAATTATGGGAAGCTGTGCAGCGACTGTGAATTGGTATGACACCCCAACACTTCCAATGTCTTGTGGAGTCCACACCACGCTGTTACACACTACTAGCCAAGTATCACTCATTCAACTGCTCATCAATGCATGCGACGCATGTGAGTTAAGTGCTTGCTCCTCCTCTACCAGACGGTTACACACATACTGAAAATATCTGATGATCAAAATTAGTTCAAACTTTCATATTAATCAGTGAGCAATTAATTTTCTTATTTTTATGGGCAACATTATAACTATTTCATTGTTGTTGATCTAGTCCATCACATTTTCCTTTTGAAGCAGTAGCAAGAGATTGCAAAACTGGAGAAAGCAAGCAGCTAACTCATATAGCATAAAAAAATAAGATGAACATTTCTGAACCCTCATTTTCAAGAATACTGGAAATCATGGTTACAACAATCTTTCAAGTTATTCTTAATAACAACACAGAACTAAAAAAATTAGGAGACAGAATACTGTTGCAGAGATCTACAGAATGAATAAGCCTGACTACAAGACAGAGGTAAAAGGTGACGGCTCATGCTGCAGCCTGCCAATGCAATTGGATTTCAATTTAAAAGCACACATATTTCATCTCAAAATGAAGACTCTGGCGTTCAAAAATAAATTCCATAGAAACTATTATACTCACAACATAGATTTCAAAATGCAATTTAAAATGGGACAGCAAATCTTAATCCCCACCCTCCTTTTTTAGGTAATAAATTAAAAAAATAGTTTAAAACTAGCAACACGCCCCAAGATTTCCTTGTAGACGAATAATAATAATAATAATAATAATGTTATTTGCTTTACGTCTCACTAACTACTTTTTAAGGTCTTCGGAGACGCCGAGGTGCCGGAATTTAGTTCCGCAGGAGTTCTTTTACATGCCAGTAAATCTACCGACACGGGGCTGTCGTATTTGAGCACCTTCAAACACCACCGGACTGAGCCAGGATCGAACCTGCCAAGTTGGGGTTAGAAGGCCAGCGCCTTAACCGTCTGAGCCACTCAGCCTGGCTCCTTGTAGACGACATTAGTTGTTTTCGTCCTGGCTTGTGTATATAGCTCAGTGCAAATTTTTCCTGGTACCTTGCTCTTGACTCCACATAGCATAATAGTTAACCTTCGATGTTAGGCCCCTTCGAGAAATTACTTTGACAGAAAAAGTGAAAGAGGAGAGGCCAGTTGGGAGGCCAAGGAATAGATGGATAGACACAGTGAAATCAGAGGCCAGCAAGAGGAATGTCAAGTGGAAGGACATAGAGGAACAGAAACTATACTTTGACAGGAAGAAATGGCGAGTTCATGTACAGCACTCCTGGGAAATTGGAACTGAAAAATGATGATGATGATGACGACGAGGCTGTCTCCCTATGAAGCTTGGCGATCCAATCGATTATGTTTACTCGCGGAACAGCGGTTCGAAAGATCTGCATACAAGTTCGTCCATACCATTCAATCAATCGTAAGTTGGAAATGTGTTCTGTCGATAGAGAGTAAGTTGTCATTCAACAATATGATAATTGTATAATATGCTTTTTATGCAATGTTGACTAGTAAAAAATAAATAAATATAATTTAAAATCACCTAAGAAGTTCTTTTTTGCTGAATTCCCCATAAATTGGTGGCTTGTCTGGGATTACATGTAGAACTGACCAAGATGCTTAAGACGACACAAGTTTAAGACATTGTTGGCCATGAGAAATAAAGTTTGTTTGTGTTTTCTTGTTTATAACATCAGTTTGTGAGATTTGAACATCTGAACATAACCACGTGGTCGTTGCCTGAAAAGGTAACCTATCCTCACTTTTTGTGGACACTTAATGTGGAAACACTAACACAAATTCAATCATTACAGGTAAGTTGAAGTCAGCCTCACATGCTGCAGTTTTAACTCAGATCTCTAGAAATTGGGCAGTATTTGGAAAAATGGGAAACCACTGATGATGATGATGTGTTTTAATAACTTCTACTGTAATTAGAAGACCTCATTATAAACCTAATTTCAATTTTATTTAAGGATTTTAAGTACAACTAGGAGCTGTACCCCTCACTGACAAGACTATTACTTAGTATGTGCACGATTACATTTTTATCGAGCCCTCATGCTGTTCCTGAGATTCTGGGGCACGTCAGCAGCTTGTCATCAGTCATGACTTACTCCCTTCCTGGTTCTTTCTGGCCCTTTACAGCTTAATCTTGTTTTGTTGGCATTACTGCTGCTCTTACCTAAACTTGATCTCTTCCTTCCATTGCTCTATAATATCCAAGTTGTCTCCTTCCGCCTTTCCCACACCTGTGGAGTCACGGGTTCGAATTGTGCCACATATGAGGATTTGGCCCTATTTAACGGCCGGATGCCCTTCCTGACGCCAACGTATGTGGAGTAGCGATATCTCAAACCAGTTCATTCGTATGAACTATTTCACCCATTCATACTCTTTACCGTGAATCGTTCAAATGAAGTAGTGAGGCCTGACGAAGCTGCTCTCTATGTATTTGCTATGTAATTTAGCTGTGACTTCGTTTACAGTGTCTCTCTCACTCAATAAAGCTTCATAATACTTAATAATATTACCAACAGATGGCAGAGCTTTGTAATTATGGACATCCTATGGCTTACCCGCTTATGGCATCTAGATGATGTTTGATAGAAAATATGTGTAAGAACACAGCTGACAGGCAGGATGGGCCTGGGAGTGAAGGAGTAAAGAGTGACGTAGATAGTGGAGGGGGGGGAGAGAACGAGTGAGCGACAGACGAATCAAATGAGCTGTGAATGTTATACAGTACGAAGTGAAGTGTTTGAACTACCAGTTCATTGAAATTGAGTAGTTAGTTCACACTTCTTAGAAGTGAAGCGTTCATTTTGAACGACTCATTCACGAGCTACCCATGTGGCGGGATGAGCATTTTTCCTGTCTAACATAAGAACATTAGCACATAAATGGAAAGTTTGTTCAATTATATTTGGTGTTCTACGAAAATTATTGTTGTCTACTAATCTTGACAATTTCATTAACCCTAGAACTGGCAACTGTTGAATATTCAACATGTTCGTATTTCATCACGTAATTTCCTCAATTCTTCAACAGGTGTCATGATAGTCTATATTTTGTCATTCTCGATGTCAACAGCAGCCCTGAGTTCAGTTTCATTCACAGTTACAACCTCTTTGGGCACAAATTCATAGAAATAAATGAATGCAGTTTTCTGACCCAAGCTCCATTGCTGCAGTGTTTGAAACAAACCATGGGGATCTGATTTGCTATTCTATTACATTTTATTTTGTAGTTTATACATATTATTTGATTGATTATATGAATTTTTAGTACAGTGTGTGTCTAATTGTGCCATCATCATGATGGAAAATGAGTGACAAAGAATGGCAAAATTTGTTAGAAGATGAAAGTGACGGATCTGACTTTGAGGATATTGAGAATGAACCAACAGATTCTGAGTCGGATTTGGAATTTGTACCAGGTATTTCTTCCCATCAAATATCAGAAAGTGAAAGTGATGACGAGCCTCCCGTACCAGAACACATCGCAACAAAATGGTCTAAGGTCACGCCTCCTGAGCAAGGCATGCTAATACATTTTCCCTAATGTTTTCAAGAATATATCTCTCAGAGTCATGAAACATTTGCTAGTGCATTACAAGTACATTATTGACAATCTGTATATCTCAGTTTGTTTGTGACATGTTTCAGTTTTGTGCAAATATGATCAAAAGTTTTATTATTATTATTATTATTATTATTATTATTATTATTCTGAATTTGGGAATTCCTCTTTTTGAACAGTCTGCACATTTTTCTAGTCAACGTATTTATGTAATATGTCAACATGACAATCCTCAGTGTATTAGCTTTATGTAGATATATAAAACTTGGTAAATTTATTTCATACCCCATGGATATTTTGTACTTTATTTAGACAAATAAAAGATGCCATCACAAGATTGCCAGTTCTGGGGTTACGACATGTAGTCAAAACTGCCTTGTTATTTTTTCTTCCTTCAAAAAGTACAGCTTCAAATATTAAACTCAAAATATACACCTGTCACAATCAATTAGATCATTTGGACAATCCTACAGTAAAATTAGCCATATGCATCTAATCGCCAACTGATCCGTTCATCTCTCCACTTTGGGGTACACTGATACTGGTTGGTGGTTTTGAATAACCTGATGTCTTTTCTTCTCGTCTTGTAGCAACTTCTAGTTTTATTATCTCTTGTGCTTCTTTTGTGTTCCTATATTTCAAAAGAACTTTGCATTTCCATTTTTATTGAATTTCTAATACAGGTAAATGTTTAAAAAAAAACCCTTTCCAAACTCTGCTTTATTTAAAATCTCTATTTTTATAAGCAGAGTTATCAATAAATGCACCAAAAATTATTGTTACAAATTTTCTGAATCAAATTTGAAGTCTTGCCATGCCCAGATTCACTAGTGCCAAGTTTAGATGTACTGGCTCAAGGTGAGAGAGCTTTTTGTAGAACAATCATTGTTTCCCATATTCAGTCAATTTGGAGGAATAGCCATCAAACATGTGCCAAGTTCTGCAGCAGCTGGGCCTCCTTTAACTCCACATAACGAGCAGCTTCAAGCAATGTCTCCAGATTCAAGGCTCTACTTAATGTTGGATGCAGGATCCCGCCTTGTCTTCACTCCTTCACGGTTCAGAAGTTAAGGAAAGGTCATATTTCTTTCCTGACTGCCTTTTATCCAAAATCTGAAAAAGAACTGTAAAAGATGGTTCTTTCACCTGGTTTAAAGCAATTTGATGTTGCATATAAATGTATATTTCGGCTATTTTTATTGTTTGGGTCATATTTTTCTTATTTTAGTGATATAAGGTCATATTTGGTTATAATTTCAGCTGAGGAGTTTTTAACAAGGTACGTGTTATCTGCATCGAGTTTGAAACAGAGGATTGTCAAATAGTGCAGTAGATATATTTTTCTCTCTTTTGCCATAACAGATAGGTAGCACGTTTATAAGACCTGATTCCAAGGAGGAGCTGCTGTAAGGATGTCTGTTAGCACATCTTTATGGCCAGGAGAGATTACGACACGATACATGTGAGCTCACGGAACGTGATTATAGTGTGTTTCCACTTTTGAATCTCTCGAGTAGAAGCAATTAGCAAACAAGTAAATTCTGTGTTATCTCTCGCCCAGTTCTTCCTTGAAGGGTCCAGTTACAGCTCTCTTCCCCTTTCACTACCACCAAATTTCAACAGATTGGCCTCAATAAACTTCCTGTCAGGCAATGTCTTCTAACTTACGCCGACAGATACAATACTGCATCTCAAGGCTAGGACGATAATAATAATATAATTTGCTTTACATCCCACTAACTACTTTTTCAGTTTGCAGAGAAGCCGAAGTGCCGGGATTTAGTCCTGCAGGAGTTCTTTAACGTGCCAGTAAATCTCCCGACACGAGGCTGACATATTTGAGCACCTTCAAATACCACCGGGCTGAGCCAGGATTGAACCTGCCAAGTTGGGGTCAGAAGGCCAGCGCCTCAACCGTCTGAACCACTCAGCTCGGCACTGGGATACTAAATGAATGTTGAAAGTTTTAGTGTACTGTAGCTCTCTGTCAGTTTGTATGACTAAATGTGTCCGGTATATTATCCCTGATCACGTTTTGGTACTTAAGACATTTAATGTCAGTAGGACTCTTAATACTTGCTATCTATCCCTAAAATTCATGTTATATTTTATCGTATTTTAGGTCATATTTTGTACTTCTTTAGATCATAAACTTCCGAACCCTAATAATCACACAAACAAAATATTACATTAACTCTTCTTTGTTCTCTTACAGTTCACCTAAAAAAAAAAAGAGCCATTATACTGTTTCAAATAACAAACTACGTGACACATGACATGTATAAAGATCGACTGAACTATGTTAATGTACAAGTTTTTTAACATTTGAGTATTTATGATGATCAAAAGTATTACCTCTGAATAAGCCTTTAAAAAAGCCTAAATAAATAATTATTAAACTGTACTGACTGGCTGTAGAATATTTACTTTGAATTAAGTTTGAACATGACTTTCTTTTTCAATTAAGAAGATGGCATCCCAAGAACAAGTCTTCAGTATGAGATTAAACATGAATGATTTTATAAGTGAAAAAAATAAAAATAAATAAAAGTAAAAAAATTACTAAGTGCACTGGCAGGCTACAATTTCAGCCAACAAGACAGAGAAAAAGATATATTATAAAATTAAAAGCAGGTGGACGTACTGTCAGAGAATTAGAACCAAACACAATAACATGGTCACCATGTATGTTTATTGCTCCGGGGTGGGAGTTCGTACGGGAAACATGAGCATCTTGGCTCGGAGGAAGGACAGGTCGGGCAGTGAGTCCAGGATCCGCTGCGCCTCGGGGCCCAGTTCGGCGCGAAGCTCCGATTGCTCCGGCGATGGTCTGCTGCCTGCCGCTAGGATCCTTTGTACAAGCGGGTCTGGCTGTGGTTGGCCTTCCGCTGAGATGCCCACATCTTTCTCCAAGCCTTGGTTCAGAAGCAATACATTAGTAAGGAAAAGAAGAATAAGAAGAGGAAGAACAACAACAACAAGAGAATTTCAATAGTGAATAACACGTTTTATATTCCTTGAAACAAACACACAAGAACAAGTGGATTTTCAAACTCTTTAAGTTTTAAAGTTTCTTAGGATCTTACCATTGTTTTAGACACCCAAAATAATGAAGAACATGCATGCTATACACAAACAGCAATTAGTCTACAAGGCCCTGTGTAAGAACTAAACAGGCTAATATTCCTCTATTTGCAGAGGTTTCCAATTGCCTCCAAACCTTGGAATAATTAAATATGTACTTTAACAAACATCTCCTAGGTTTTCTTCTGCTTCTCTTACCTCTTACAGTCAATTCCATTACTTTCCTAAGCAGAGGTGCCAACTTTTTAAGTGGGTTATTAGTAAATTCCCCCATCTGCAAACCCTCAAAAATTTTCGAGTCAAATCGAAAGCATGCTCTTCCCCTATTCGATTGCGCTTCCAACAGCAATCTATTCTTAAGTATATCATATTTCACAATAAAATTTGCACAGTCTGTGATAAATTCTTTGTTGCTTGTTTCACACTTAACAGTTGCTTTTTAGTGCAGGTTTTCTTGAAGCATCCTCTCCCCCTGTGATGGCATTTTAGTCTTCTGAACCATAAGCAATTCCATTGTAGATGTGCTTAATGTAGGTCTGCATCCCATCTGATTTTTCCTATCAACACTGAAAATTCTTTCTGTGGAGAGTTACTGACAGGTGCACTTAATACTGCAAATACAACATTGCTTAAGGTTTTATAGTGGAGAAGAGCAGAATAGATTCACAATGAAATTCATAATGTTCTCGGGTAGCAGAAGGAAGCGACGATCGAGTAAGCATAGTTGCAGACTCAGAAGCATTGAAACGAGGAGGGTTCAGCAGTAATGCTCCAAAAGTATGATACAATTTTCTTCTTTTTCGTAGAAAATTATGTTTTCATGATATCACTCATCCGTAACAATTTCCCATTTGACCGCAATGCCGCAATCGTGAGGTGAAATCCGTAATAGTTATGGACAATCCATAATATTTGGCACCTCTGCCTAGATAACAACAAGCAGAGAAACGGAAATTTCAGTAATTGAGGCATGGAAAACTGGGTTATTCTACACTTCTCACATCAACACGGTCAAATGCTGATAGCCACCCTCCTGATGAAACATAAACGTGTGCCAGAAGACTGGGAAAAGGGAACAATAACAGTCTTTAAAAAGGGGAACAAAGAAGTGTGTGATAACTATAGAGGAATCCCACTCTTATCACAAGTGGCAAAAATACTGGAAAGAATATTAAAAAAAGAGAATAAGAAGAAAGGTAAGGAGAGTTGCAAGAGGATCAGTTAAAATTTAGAAGTGGAAGATCTATAGTGGACCGAATTTTCACATGAAGCAATTGGGAAAATGTAAAGGATCTGGTCATGACATTTATAGATCTAAAAAAGGCATATGATACTGTTCCCAGGGGTGTGGAAAACCGTGGTCAAAAAGAGACTGGGTACACAAATTGTAGACACGGTGCAAGCAATGTACAAAAACTGTGCCAGCAGCATACAGACTGTGTGTGGAGATAGACAGGCGAGTGTGCTGTCGCCTTTTTTGTTTCTAATGGTTATGGATGAAATTGTAAAAGAGACAAAGGAAGGGAGATGAAGTTATTACTATTTGCAGATGATATTGTGGTGTGGGGAACAAACAGCACAGGAGTACAAGAACAACTTGATGCACTCAACAGGAACACTGAAAAGTATGTTATGAAAAATGATAATATTAAGAGGAGAAAAGCAAGGGAAAGGCATTGTTAAAATCGGTATTCAAAGCCTTGAAACAGTAGACAGTTTCAAATACTTAGGGAGTGAATTACAAAGGGCACTAGGAAAGTTTTGCAATGTGAGTGAACGCTTTAGACTTTTTCAAAATAATTTCCACCACTCAATACACTTCTCCATACATTGAAACCAGTCACCGAACCAACTCTGCCACTTTTCTTCGCTTACATTTTCACACTCTTGATCCCATGCTGCCAGAAGCTCCTCATCGGATGCAAAACGCCGCCCTTTCAGCTTCATCTTCACTTCTGGGAAGAATGCAAAGTCACATGGGGCAAGATCAGGAATGTATGGAGGGTGATCAAGCACAGTCAACCCTGATCTGGCAAGAAAATACACTGTTACATTAGCACGATGTGCTGGAGCATTGTCGTGATGCAAGAGCCAAGTGCTGAGCCGGGAGCTGCTTGAGAGTCTGGATGACCTGAGGCAGACAAGTCTCACTGTACCACTTCGCAGTAACTGTTCTTTGTGTTTCTAGCACAACTCGAGTCAGGATGCCCCGTTTAGTGAAAAATACTGCAATCATCCTTTTCTTCACTGACCTTGACTTTCGCACAGTCACATGAGTACCCCCCATCTTCAAACAGCCACACCTTGTTCTGGGATTTTGTTGGGACATCGTACTAATAAAGCCAAGTTTCGTCACCTGTAACGATGCTATTGACGTTACGCGAAGTCCTGTTTTTCAAACTGTTTTAGCATTTTTTGGCACCATTTCACTCGATGTGCCCTTTGTTCCTCTGAAAGTGAATGGAGCACCCAAAGGGAACAAACCTTTCTAACATGGAGATGGTCATGTAGAATTGAATGAATAGCTGGTGCAGGGATGTGGAAGGTCTCTTCTACCTGCCGATGTGTCAACTGCCTCTCTTGCTGCAACATTTTCCGCACAGCTTCAATGTTTTCCTTGGTCACTGATTCAGACGGTCGCCCAGAACGAGGATCGTCTTCAACCCCAAAATTTCCCCTCTGGAACTCTTTGTACCAGCGGAAAATTGTTGTCCGATGTTGACAGTCTTTCTCCAGCATAGGAGTCATTTCCTCCAGGCACTGGTCAACAGTTAATCCATGATCAAAACTGTAGTGGATAATTGCGCAGTATTCACGTTTAGACCACACCGACATCTTAACAACTTGCTTTCAATACCACTGCTTGGTAACAGCTGGTGTGAAGGTTGTGCCTTGCTGTCTTCTAGACCAGTTTCCACCTGTATTTTCATCCCTCACCATAACAGGGGTGTCCAGCCAACCGTTTTTGCGTATTGCAAAACTTTCCTAGTGCCCTTTGTAATGCAGAATACAAGGCTGGACATGGAGGGCAATGCATTCTACCAGAGTGTAAGAAACCTTGTCTGGAATAAGGAAGTGTAAAGAGGTAATGTACAAAATGTATTATGCACCCGTATTGAGACCTGGACAATGATAACTAGGGAGGAGAGGAGAATTCACGTCAGCGAAATGACATACATAAGAAATACGATAGGAACAACAGATTGAGAAACGAAGATGTAAGAAAGGAGGTCAGAATGGAGAACCTAAATGCGAGAACTGATAGGAGTAAACGAAGATGGTTTGGACATGTAAAGAGGATGGAGGAGAAAAGAATGCCAAAACAGATGATGAAGATGAAGTTTGAGGGAAAGACAGCAAGAAGGAGATTTGGAACAAGGTGGGTCAATTAAATAAAGAGAAGTGCAAGAAGAAGAAGAAGCCTGGACTGGGACAAAATGATGGAAGAGGAACGGTGGAAGGAGAGAGGAAGGTGGAAAAGTGCCACAGATACCCTGACCTTGCAGGAGGTGGATGATAATGATGACGATGATGATAACGATGAGATTTGAAGTAAAAAGTGTGTCGTAGACTTTGCAAAGGTTAAGGGCCAGTGGCACAAACCCTCAGAGAGTTATCTGTTTATTTTTGGTGAAGATAAACTTCCTGATGTTTGAATGAAATCTGTGACCCTATACCTGTAGTTCAGCAGGGGATCAGGAGTAAAGGCTGGTCATTCACAGAGGTTTGCAGACTGTACGTTGAAAGTCAAGAATAAAAACTAATGGGCAATACTAAATAATGCTCTGAAGGAGATAGGGTGAAGCCACACCACAACCTTTGACGGAAAATGAGCATAAAGAAATAATGGCTGCCAGCACACAAACATTCATTCACAACAGCAAAATACTTGGCATGCAGATGTGAACTGATATGATGTAACTTAACCTTGATCACAACCTTTTAAAACAAGAATAGCATGAATTTTCATACAGGCTACAACTTGTTTGTGGAGAAGATCATTTGTATGAAGACGTGGAGATTGTCCTTGTGCCCTCCTCTTTCTGTTGCTCCCTCCTCACACACTGACTTGCCATTATGTTCCTCCTATTATGTGTTCCTATATGATTTGATCAGACCAGGTATCAAAAACTCAGAGTGAAATGCCTTCGGAACCAGTCTGCTCAGTGCTTGGGAGGGATGGGAGCAATTGAGTGAGGAACTGAGGGGGAAGTTCGTTAAGTCATGCGTTCCGAAGTTAGAACTGTCTGCGTGACAGTACAATAGTTAAATAAGTATGAACACACCGATTTTTATACTGAGAAACCTTAGACTGCACAAACATAATGCAAATATGTTGTGCATACAGCTCTTATTAACCCTTTCACTCCGGCGTAGTGAGTACGGTGGCGTGACATGAGCAGCGGGTGGTTCACCGAGACCGCTGTATGGGATATTTGTCTCACTCCGCTCTCCAGTCTGCAGTCGGCTCGTGACGTGAGGAGAGGAAGGCAGAGTTTAAAAGTATTTTATTTGGAATGCATATTCGGTGAAATTCTTATGACTATATTTTTAGCCCTTTTCATCCCCCTCGCTCAGAAGAGTTATGATACTCGTGTTAAAAACAGCTGAAACACACCTGACATGCTAGCATTTTCCACTAAACTTTTCAATCCAGAATTAGCTGCGTCAAACTTATGTTTTATTGGATTCAGGTTCTACTTTTCCACTTTAGTTTTCTGCTCAGTGGTTCAGGCACCTGATCTTCATCTTCACTATCCTCATCTTCAGTCGAATCATCGAAGTAGGCTGACCTTTTAGACGACGACGAAGCGGTAACTGGAGTAAACATGCCTGAAGTAGAAGGTGTGATTAAAGTTGTTCTATCACCAGAATCAGGTAACAAAACACTATCATCATCATCTTCTTCAAAGTCACAACCCAAGATGATGGCAAGAGGTTCCACCACCGTATATCTTTCCTCCATCATCAGGCCTTTCACAATTTAAAGCGACTGAAAGCTAAGTCAAGAAGCACAAGCACGTCAGCACAGGGGAGCAACTAGGCATGAAGTGAGTAGCATACCGGACACATTGCTTTCGTCTTCGAACTGGTTACTCCTGTCATCTGGTGATCATAGCCGTAACTATAGACTCCCAAGACAGCCGCGAGAGACCTCCAAAGTTGAACTTCCACAACAGTCTATCATAGTGAAGTGGGAAACAGGCAAAAGACATGCGACTGCTACAGCAGTCAACCGGAGTGAAAGGGTTAATAATGAAGATTTGTAATCTCAAAGTAGAAAAGTTTTACGTTTGGTATTGATGATAGACAACTGTGGTATGGGGTTGATCCACCTAATCAATTCAAATTTGTTTACTAATTCACTGTATTATTTACATACATATATACACATAGATATGGGGCTCGTTTCAACCCGAGTTGGAGTCATCATCAGCCTTATAAGTTAACCTAGAAATTAAATTGGTATAGTACATAATAAGATGTTGTTTTTACTTTCTGATGAGTGCTGGCCAACTTTGAACACGCTAGCATAAGGGAAGTGAGGGAAAGTGGGAAGGGGGAGATAGAGGTAATGCTTGGTGTGAATGCACAAGTTGAACACAGTCCAAAGGTCACTAATAAACCGTTGTGAACGGTGCATTGAAGTAAGAGGGGGCGGCATATTGAACGTCTACTTTAATCAAACCATTGGGCGTATTTTTCTTTCATTCAGTGTTTCACTCCATTTAAAAAGTTGTGTTTGAAGGAATACACAACCTTGGGGTGGCAGTCTTGCATTTTCGAGCATGTTAAATAATAAAGAAAGTTACTACAACCAACAGACGAGAGAAGAAACAATCTGGCGCATTCCTTGACTGATATGTGTGTCTTAATTACAGTGTGTTCTTGTACAGAGTGTCCAGTTACGGCTGCTTAACAAGCATCCTTGTAAATAATGCACATAGTTAATATTTATGGCCACCAGTGAGTACAACCTTTAATTTCAATGCTATTTAAAGTGAATGAATACTTGTAAATTGGTGAATCAATAAAATTTAAGTTTGTATTTGTACAAGTGTTTGCTTCTGTACATAACACACGGCAGCAGCTTGTGCTCTGGCATAGCGAATATGGCAAATCCTTCAATTCGAAATTTTCTTCAAAAAGAAAGATTTTCTCCGCCAATCTGATTGCATCAAACATCCCTGATATTTCTGTCGGTATAGTTCTGATACACCTGTATATGTCATGTGACATTCCTCACGTCAGTGTTTCCGATAAGCACAGTACAGATCGAACACATACAGGCGACTCCAGTCAAAAGTACTCCACCAATAATGCAGGTAGGTCTAATGAAGGACAACAAAAATTTTAGGTTCAACAGGTTTTGATTGGCTTGGAAAAAAAATAAAAAATAAAAAATTCAAAACTGGTTTTTCAAGAAATCACAACAGCCTCACTACAAGCAGTAAACCAGGTAAGAAAAATGGGCCTGTAGACTGTTACAGCAGGTCTCTAAATATTCTGTCCTTATTTGCACCCCTGTCCTAAGCCTTTAAAACTTAACATCATAGTTCTTGGAATTTTCTCGTTAACGAAAGGCACGCTTCTGAAGCAGAGCTGTGTTTAAATTCTTTGTCCGTGGAGTGCAAGAATTTTCCCAACTCAACACACAGCATTGTTAACTCTCTGTTTTAACTACATAGCCACCGAGAGAGAGCAGCGAGTCTGGACAGAACTGTGTGCAGCTGTGCAACACTGGAGACCTGACAAGCGAGCCGGTTACAGCACCGACACACTTTTGAAGTATTGGTCACAGCAGAGGCGAGTGTAGACAGTCATAAATACGGGTACTGTCCAGAGGCGGTACATCTTAACGTTTGACTTGCTGATCGTTAAGGAGGAAAACTGTCTCGCTGCTGATTCTGGGGTGATACTGTACGATATGTACTCCCATTAAGGAACCAACCTGATAAATCGGCTGTTGCTGACCATGCCTTAACACCTGGTTATAATGTCATGTTCCAAGGAGTGGATCTTCTTGCCCGTATAAAACAATATCGCCCCAGAATCATCAGGGAGGCCGTTGAAATACGTAAACATCCGGACAATTTCAACCGCGATACAAGCTACAACCTCAGTGAATCATGGCTTCCTATTATCAGAACCATCAGAAAGTGATCTTTACTGCTGCCATTCGTTGTCCCTAACATGGGGCTAAAATGGCGTCTCTTATTACATCTTAGGGCATCATTTTAAGTTCTTTGTTGCTTTCTCTTAGCAACCATTGATGCGCCGTGTTTCTGTTTTCTCCCGATGAAGAAAGGCACGGTATCTTTCGAAACGCGCATAGAGTGTGTGTAATTTATTACATGGCACATCTCAAACATATAATACATCATGAATAGTTACATGGGCTGTGAAAATCTAAATGATAATATTATAAAAATAACTGATTTACTGTCACTCATGTCCATTAGATACCATTACTAATGCAATTACGAAAACTAACCCATAAATGATGGGTACTCGAAAGCTAGTTCTATTTAGATTACACAAGGTCATTATTTCTGCGCAATTTCCTACAAAATGCTTGAATGTTATGACACGCTACCTTTAAATTTCAAAATGCTACAGAACTCCGACTATGGAGGCTGTATATACATGATAATTAAATTTCAGATACCTGGTTAAAGTAGTGTGCAGCACCTTGTTTCGCCCTGATGACAGTGGCGATGTGGTGAGACATGAACTCCACACGATACTAGAAGCATTGAGGAGCCATACTGATGCTGTACTGCCTCCCATAATGCAGGGAGATAGTTTGGAACAGGCCCCAGGGCACGCCCATCCCTCTGGACAGCATCCCGGATAAGCTCTATAGGACTGCGGCCAGCTGACCTCGAAGGCCAATAAGAACCCTCATGTCCTTAAGAGTGTTTATTAAACTAGTTGGCCACAATCCGAAAACAATATACCAGCATGTTGTCTTGCTCTAGATACAGATCTCTCACAGTGTGCTGGAGGATAACAAATGGGTGGATATAGTCTGATGTTCGATCCCCGTATTATTACACCTAGCCTACTGTAGAGCCATTTCACTAAAATGCAATTATCTCTAGTTCAACTGATAATCGCTGTACAGTACTGATACTATCAACTCACGCAGGCATTACAAACACAACATGCACTTAATGATCATGCACTCACACATAGCATTCCATGCTACAGCTAGTATTTCTTTTTACGAGGCAAGCAGATATATGCAAGTGGACTGCAACTCACTGGCGAATTCCCAGGCAGCGTCGGAAGCAGAGGAGGAGGAGGAGGTTAAGTTATCAAACGTGTTGAGATAATCCAAGTCGAGGAGGGCCGACTGTGTGCCTGCCCCCACCAGTGAGAGAAAAGAGTTGGTGCCAGTTAGTACACAAACACAAGTGTGAGATATAAAACAAAAACATTTTAACAATGAACTTCCATTGTGGAGGGAGCCCGTCAACAACAGTATCTGGACTAGCTGGGCAAAAAGGTCTGCATTATGCAACATATCCTAAAAGAACAGGACGAGCTGCATTAAAACTCAAGTAGAGGCTTAAAACAAATGTACATATGTTTAACACATTCACGGAGTAAAACTTGGTTAAATCCAACCTGAAGGGTCCAGGAAGAAAATTCAATTAACCAATACCTAGGGGTACCTCTTTGTAGTGAAATTTGTTGCCTAATTCTGCCATTTCTAGAAAGGTATTTTGGCAAGCGTTCCATTCTTAATTTTATTTTTGTCAATAATTTTGCTAAATTTTATTTCCACTTTTCCGGAATAAAATGTAAACCAAAAAATAGTTGATAGCATATTTGCAGTAGAACAACATATTTTATTTGTACATACGTACAAGAAACAATGTGAACTGCATAAACATAGAGGGTCGGTCATACTGATAAATAATTTGAAAAAATTAATTAGACACCTTGTGCTGTTGTTATTTTATCAGTTTCTGAAGTTAGCCAATCAGACCGCTTTGTGAGGCGATGTTGCTAAATCTTAACGTGGCTTAAGACATGAGAAATCAGCATGAAAAACAAAAATTATCTTAGGGGGGGCAGAGTGCCATTTTCCTCCCCCTCCCTCCATATTCCTCCTAGATCAAAAATCCCCTTAAAACATTGAGTTTGGTAGTCTTCGGAGGCTGCTAAGGCATTACATCTGGTGTAGGTTGTAGATGATTTTATATCATGAAATGATATTAGAAAGCGGGCATTCCTTCAGAGAACTACATTTCCCAGTGGAGACTGTTCAGGCGGTACATCTGGTAGTTGAGCTTTTCACATTTCTTATCATGAAATGTATAATATCCAGGATGGTAAGAGGATATTTATTAAGAAAAATGTATTTGTGAAGCAAGTTCTAATATTTTTACTTGTGATCATTTTTGATAGCTTCGTACATAAAACATTCCTTCAAAATATTTACTGTATTTATGAATCAAGCTCTATTTTTCTGTTTACTTGTGAATATTATTGAAAAATCCGTACATACGACTCGTTCAAAAATGTATTTGATAACCAAGCTCTATTACTGTTCTGTTTGTGAATATTGTTATTATATAGGAATGTTTGCATTAATAGTTGGTCCTTGTTTCCCATGCCTCTGTTCATGTTAATCATGTCCCCCCAATAATTAGTCCGCATTGAAGAGCAATATCATGTAAAACAAAAGCTAAGGTTTCCACCTATTCAATATTATTTATGTCTTGTAGAACGGAACTTTGACGCAACTTCTCAACCAGATGATGTGTAAAGAGATTCTATTTTTTAAAAAAGAATTTATTAAATTGATCCACCTATCCAACACTTGCCGTGCTAATATTATTAAAAGTTCGTTTAAAATATTAGGACATGTTTCGGCCTTTAATTTTGGCCATCTTTAGTTCTAATCAAAATTGATATAAATACTTTTTAAAAATTGAAACATCAATTACAAAGATACACTATAAAAACAAACATTAAAAAATGGTCGTTTCTGTTACAATAAAGTGCGTGTCCAATTTTTCTTAAGATGTTGCTCAATGGTTTGTGGTTTTGAGATTGTTGTGGTAAATTCTTCACTGCAAAGCAAATAAAATCCCGTGAAGACGCCATTCTATTATTTCTGATGTGTTATGGTGAATGCTGGTCGTATATAACTGTAAGCAATACACTCGTTTTGGAATGGAGACACTTACATGTGGAACTATGTTGGATTATGTTGTCGATTCAGAACCTCATGAAATGTTGTTAAACTGGGCAAACATCTCAATGTCCTCTTAGGCCCCTTTCACACGATCCACTACTTTCCACGCCACGCCACGCCACGCCACGCCACGCCACGCCTCAGACACACTGTTTTCCTTGCTGTCCACTTCCGGCAACTTCTAGTCCCCACCACATCTTTTGTGTTTCAGTTTGACTTTGGACCAATGACGCGAACGTTATCCTTGGGATTTATATTCTTACAATAAGAAGATTGAGGAGAAAGAAGAGTACTAGGGTTCATTGGGTCCATCCATTGAATTCATATTGCCTAGAATGAGGAGTTCATTGTTTTCCTCTAGATGAACTTACCAGTGATCCACAAAAAGTTCTTTAATTATTTTTGTATGAGTGGGAATTCGCATTTTTTCCCTTTTTTTTTTTTTGCAAGTTGCTTTATGTCGCACCGACACAGATAGGTCTTATGGCGACGATGGGACAGGAAAGGGCTAGAAGTGGAAAGGAAGCAGCAGAGGCCTTATTTAAGGTACAGCCCCCAGCATTTGCCTGGTGTGAAAATGGGAAAGCACAGAAATCCATCTTCAGGGCTGCCGACGGTGGGGCTCGAACCTGCTATCTCCCGAATACTGGATACTGGCGGCACTTAAGCGACTGCAGCTAATAAGCTCGGTAGTGGGAATTCGTTTGATGAATTGTTGTCATTCCTTGAAGCACGTTTACAGTGTCAGGGCAGCAACATGAGAAAATGTATTTTGAGACAAAAACTTCAAACTTGTGGTACGTAACTTGTGGTTGACAGCGGCCTGATGTTGACAAGAGTGGAGGGAGGTGGCGCCACCCGAAGTATCTCGTGTGAATGCTCCAGGCACCTTTCTACACTTCTGGTGGAGTGGAGTCCAGTGGAGTGGAAAGCAGTGGATCGTGTGAAAGGGGCCTTCTATCTTATCAAAATCTCATATCTTCCAGCTCTAGATGTTTATTGTCAAGTGAGATGGTCATGTGCAACTTGCTTACATGACCATCTCACGGAGCCATTATGAAATTTATAAGTTGTAACAGATCATGTGTTGTAAACAAGATTGTGAATTTTTTATCTTCAAGTTTTTTTTTACGAGAGAACTCAATTTTTAACACTCATTTATAGTATATATTTATGTCTTTGGCTAGTTAATTTTACGGTTCTCAATGGAGGTCAAAACTGGTACAATAATGTTTTAAGCATTTACATTATTAACTAAAAGTGAACTGAATAGGTTGAATCCTTCCTTTTCTCTACTTAAATTGCACAGGCTTTATTTAATAAAGGGAAATGAGCCACAAAAACCTATGGTCACTGACTATGAGAAAAATTCAAATTATTCACTAATTTAAATTTTTAAAATTCAAATCAGCCAAGCTCAACTGTATAATAATATACAGAGCAATTTGTTTGGGATGTCAGAAAAATAAATACAGGGTGGGGCAGAGTGGACTCCCTAGTTTCAATAAATCACTGAAGAGCGTGCACGTGAGTAAGCGGAGTGGGAGTAGTAGCATTTGGTGGGGGGAAAGACGCCATTTTAGTAGTCACCATGCCGTGGACTGGCGAGCATCGTGGTTTTGTAGTCAAAACGTTTTTTAAAAATAACGATAGTGTGGTGGCGACGCAGAGGGCATTTCGTAGGAGGTTTGGTAGCAAAATTTTCATTACTGGGCAGCTGAAAACCCACGCAATCTTCACCAAAGACCTCTTCATTCACCAAAAGTGACTGTGTGATGTGCTGTGTCCTCCATAGGCATTATTGGCCCCTACTTTTTTGAATCGGAAGATGCAACCGTTACTGTGAACGCTGTGCGCTATTGTGAGATGTTGGAGAACTTTTTCTTCCCCAAAATGGAAGAGTATGGTGAGGAAATGGAAATGGAAGCCTTTTGGTTTCAACAGGATGGTGCCACGGCTCATACCACCCGTCGCTCTCGCCAACTTCTGCAAGAACAGTTTCCCGGCCGCGTGATCTCATTACGAGGGGATGTTTCATGGCCCCCTCGATCTCCCGATTTAAGCCCATGCGATTATTTTCTGTGGGGTTACCTCAAATCTGAGGTTTATAAAGTTCGACCAAGGACCGTGGATGCCCTTAAGGAAGCAATTGCTGATGTCATCGCTGCAATAACGCCAGATATGCTGCGCAGAGTTTTTTAAAACTTTATTGAACGGCTGAATATGTGCGTCGCTCGTCAAGGTCGTCACCTGGACGATATCATATTTAGAACCAAATGAAAAAAAATGGCATTGTATGTAGATTTCAGAAATAAAAAGCTTTTGTAATAATCTAGAATGGTTTTTATACAGTTAACCCATCAAATCAGGGAGCCCACTTTGCCCCACCCTGTATGTACAGAACACACACAAATATATATATGACATTGTAACTTTGTATACTTCCATAAAATGTCACAAGGGTTGTGTGATAGTCTAGTTCTCCACACGTCATGATGGCAGACTTGGTAAACTTCATATCTGCCAGACAGTTATAAAACGTAGCCTTGAGGTTTTCTGGCGTGACTGTGCCAAGACTTCTGCAAATTTTGTTGCTGATCTTGGAGATCCATTGGTTTTTCGGCACACACACATGCATGTACGGACAAACGTACACCCCCTGTTATGCAGGAGGAGAGGAGGGGTTAGTGGGTGGGTCTCAAATGGACTTTTGCCTGCCCTTCAAAAATCCAACTAACTCTGCTGGGTTTGAACCAGCTATCTTGGGATCCAGAAGCAGATATATTCCCCACTGATCCAATAATAATAATAATTTAAGTGAAGCTGACAGAGAGCCTACAGTTGATCTAGAACAGCCAAAATGAAAATGTGAAAGAGAGGATGAAAGTGACTGGACATAGGTGGCAGGGGAATAAAGTTCAACCATTTATGTGTAACAGAGGGGGGGGGGTGTGTGTGTGTGTGTGTGTGTGTGTGTGTGTGTGTGTGTGTGTGTGTGTGTGTGTGTGTGTGTGTGTGTGTGTGTGTGTGTGTGTGTGTGTGTGTGTGTGTGTGTGTGTGTGTGTGTGTGTGTGTGTGTGTGTGTGTGTGTGTGTGTGTGTGTGTGTGTGTGTGTGTGTGTGTGTGTGTGTGTGTGTGTGTGTGTGTGTGTGTGTGTGTGTGTGTGTGTGTGTGTGTGTGTGTGTGTGTGTGTGTGTGTGTGTGTGTGTGTGTGTGTGTGTGTGTGTGTGTGTGTGTGTGTGTGTGTGTGTGTGTGTGTGTGTGTGTGTGGGGCCAAAAACCAATAGATCTGCAAGACCAGCAACAAAAATTGCAGGAGTGTTTGCACAAATTAATTAATTAATTAATTAATTAATTAATTTATTCATTCATTAACCAGAAACTGTGATATTGATGATGATGATGATGAAATGGCGTATGGCTTTTAGTGCCGGGATATACCAGGACGGGTTTGGCTCGCCAGGTGCAGATCTTTCTATTTGACACTCGTAGGTGACCTGCGCGTCGTGATGTGGATGAAATGATGATGAAGACAACACATACACCCAGCCCCCGTGCCATTGGAATTAACCAATTAAAGTTAAAATCCCCGACCCGGCCGGGAATCGAACCCGAGACCCTCTGAACCGAAGGCCAGTACGCTGACCGTTCAGCCAACGAGTCGGACACGATGATGATGATGCTTGCCATTTAAAGGGGCCTAACATCTAGGTTAAAAGTAATAAGTTTCATAATGATAGATCCGTATTGAACTGTGATTACAATAGAGTAAAATAATATATTATTATTGGTCCACCTTTTCAATACAAAATGAAAATTACATAGGGACTAGTTTCGACCTAGTAATAGGTCATCATCAGCCTGAAGTAATTTAAAGCGTAAATATCGAAGAAAACATAAACAATGTAAACACAAGTACAGTCTTTTTAAAGGTACATACCATGTGGGAAATTGAGTAGTGATATATTAAAAATAATAACTCTTCCAATTGACGAAGCACTGAGCGGAAGTTATGTAAAGTTCGGTGTGCCGTATATTATAAAAGTCCACTGTGCACTAAATGATGTAATAAAGAAGAATAGTAGGTTGAATGCTGGCTTCTTCTTAGCTGTTGTATATTCGAAGAAGATTACGTCGTATTTTATAAGGTATTGATAGACGTCAAAATACAACATCCATGTTGATGATGACCTATTACTAGGTCGAAACTAGTCCCAATGTAATTTTCATTTTGTATTGAAAAGGTGGACCAATAATAATATATTATTTTACTCTATTGTAACATCTAGGTTATCGGCCCTTAATGGTACGAAATGAGACTAAATGCAATGACAATTTAAACATATTAAATTCATCCGCTGACCAGAATTCAAAACGTGATGATGAAGAATGAATGGCTGAATATGAATTTAAAACAATCAGTGGATCTGACCCACAATGCCTCGCCTTCCCAAAAACTGTATTACTGACCAAGGGATTGCTTCCGAAGCACAATCCTGACTCAATGATGCTTGTTGTTGAAAATCCAGGTCAACAGTCCCTCATAACGGTACTTATCGCTAGTGAAGTGGAACCATGGTATTTCTCAAGTTGTGGTACTAACAGAAAATAGCGTAGACTCATGGTGTTTAACACATTATGGTACTACTCACAAGTATTGTACGTATTTCTCACATAATGGCGCCATTTGTAGGCAACGCAAACCCATGGTGCACCTCACATACGTGTACTGATCACTGGAACTCGTACTATCCCGTGGTGTTCCTCACATAGTGGGTACAAATCAAAGGTACTGGAAACCACAGTGAACCGCTCTTTGCTGGTACTAATCACAAACGTATTGTGTACCTAACATAGTGGTTCTACTCGCAAGTAAAGGCGACTCATGGTGTTCCCCGCATGATGGTACGAATCGCAAGTAGTTTCATGGTTCTAATTCAAACATCCCTTGGGCGCCCCTTACAACAGGCAGGCGATACCATGGGTGTATTCTTCATCTGTGTGCCCCACCCACAGCGGGTAACCAGAAACTGTGAACTGTCTGAAATGCTTAAGAATATGTAGTAGGATAGTCATCTGTTGAAGCTTGGAGTATTTTTGCACTACAACTTTTAACTTACTGTATTGTGCACAAGGTACGGCATGCTGCAAACTTTGGCAGGTGTGAAGTGCCATACTTATACACAACATGCAGCCTCTGCATTATGCTCGCATCCGGGAGATAGTGGGTTCGAATCCCACTGGCCTGAAGATGGTTTTGCATGGTTTCCCATTTTCACACCAGGCAAATGCTGGGGCTGTACCTTAATTAAGGCCATGGCTGCTTCCTTCCAATTCCTAGAACTTTCCTGTCCCATCATCCGAATTTGGCCATCTATGAACCGCACAGAACTTAAGGCTTCTTGACCTTTCTTCTCTTCCCTTCCCAGACCTCTTCTTTCTTTTGCTTCTCATCTTTGTCAAAAATGACCCATTTGGTTTCTCTTCAAATGATCTTAGACTTTTCTTCTCAACTCTCTTCTGTTGTGGATCATCTGCAGTGTAATTTCAACTTCCTCCGCATCCCTCTGGACCTCTTCTAACCACTTGGAGGTGGCCTTTAACCCCATGATGTATTTGAAGATCCTTTTGGTCAGCCATTTGTCTTACTAGGTGTCCGTAGAATGTCAGCATTTGTCCTTTTCTTCCAAGTCCCAAGTCTTCTGCGGTCCCAGAATTTTTCTTGGAATCTTCTTGCAGAATGTGGTTATCAGATACAATGCCTGTATCCCAGGAAGGATGACACTTCTAGCATCATTTGTAAGATTTCATGCAAGATCATATACATGCTTAAAGCAGAGTGGCCATGCGTGACTGAGGCAGCTGTTGTAGCGCAGAGTATAGAGACCCTGTAGTTGTTAAAATGTGTGTCAGACATCCATGGTTCCTCAAGATTTAGTTTCATATCCTCCAAAAGAAAATAGGTTGGAAAACACTGCTTTATATCCCTGTACGTAAATGAGAGAATTGCGTTCAAACACTCCATTTACACTTGAGCACTGACATTTGCTAGAAAATGGTAAGGTTATCAATTGTTCCATAGAACATATTCACAGACATAAATACTCTCTGTTTATAATTTAAAATAAAAAAGAAATAATAAAGAAAATCTGAGTGTATACTTACAATCCAGAGGATTGACTAAACCACTGCTCGTCCAATCAAACTGTGCTGCAGGAACGGCTTCCTGGGAAATGGAAACGTACAAATTGTAAAAGTCTCCATGACAACATTCACTCACAGGACTGAACACTTACGAATGGAAATGGTCCTTTATTTCATGAAGGGCAGCGAATGGATGAACGTAGCACAAACACCTTGTGATCAGTGGTAGTAAATGTATTAAATGAGTTACAGGATTGTGAGTGACTGTAGGGGGACTTAAACAATGTTGTGAGATGGACAGCAGGCTGTGGTATAAGTGTAAATGGGATGAAAAGTCAAGTTGTAAGTTTCACCAAAAGGAAAAGTCCTCTCAGTTTTAATTATTGTGTTGATGGGGTGATAGTTCCTCATGGGGAACATTAAGTACCTAGATGTTAATATAATGAATAATCTTCATTGGGGTAATCATATTAACAAGGTAGTTAAGAAAGGATACAGGTATCTTCACATGGTTATGAGAGTATTTAGGAGTGGTAGTAAAGATGTAAAGGAGAGAGTGTATAAGTCTCTGGTAAGATCCCAACTAGTGTATGGGACCCTCACCAGGACTACTTGATATGAGAACTAGGAAAAATTCAAAGGAAAGTGGCTGGGTCATTCCCGACAAAGGAGTAGTGTTAGTAAAATGTTGCAAACTTTGGGCTGGGAAGACTTGGGAGAAAGGAAACCAGATGCTTAACTATGTGGTATGTTTGCAAGAAATCAGCTTCATTTCCCGTATCAAATCTTATTTACATTGAATCAATAACAGTAAATTTCCATCTTTTTGATACTTATATCTGCTTTAAGCAAATCAATTAATCATTTACAGCACGTTTCGTTCCATTCGGAACACCTTCAGTGGTATTATAATGCTAGAGTGAACATTACAAAGTATGTTTATCTTCTTAAAAACATCTTAATGAGTACCTTGTTTTGCTTAAAATCCATGTGAAATAAAAAAAAATTTAAATAATTAAAATTGATGTGGATGGTTAAATGGGGTGGTGAAATGGGAAGGAAAATGGATTTAGTAATTTTAACCTATTTTAAAACTATATTCTTTTGAACAGATGTTAATAAAATATTTTCTTCCCAGCACTTTTTCTGACTGATGTATAATTTTCTAGTTGTCTATAATAAGAAGTTTTTGAAAAATAATTTTCCTTTGTCACTGTTCTATTTTTTACAAGGATGTTCTCTTCACTTGCTGGGAACAAACATGTTTTAACTTCTGCTCGAATGAATAGATATAGTTTTAAAATAGGTTAAAATGACTAAATCCATTTTCCTTCCCATTTCACCGCCACATTAATTTTAATTTTTAAATTCACATGGATTTTAAGCAAAACAAGGTACTCATTAAGATGTTTTTGAGGAGATAAATATACCTTCTAATTTCACCTAAGCATTGTAATACAGCTGAAGATGTTCCAAATGGAACGAAACATGTACTGTAAATGATTAATAGATTTGCTTAAAGCAGTATCAAAAAGGTGGAAATAATTAGAACTGTAAAACATGACCTTTTTTTTTTGTTTTGTTTTGAAATTGACTGATTTTCAGAACACACAAACAATAAAGATGAATACTGGAAGTTGCAAACACATTATATCCAAAACATATGATACAACTAACCCTTTGGATTTGTATTATGAGGGGTGTCAAAATTTAAAAAATGAGCACATGCTATGATCTGTGCTGCGTGAAAACAAATCACTGAATAAACAGGAATGTTCACTTGTGATATATATCGAAAACAAAAGAAAGTCACCAGTGCAGGGTTGCTAGAACACTTGCTAGTGGTTACGACAGGATGATATTTTTGGTCCAGGCCTCTATGATTCAAGAAACAACAAGTTGCTCAGCATTATGTAAATTTATTTAAGATCACTCATCGTGGCTCTGGCACTAAAAAAGTAAAGCGTAATAGATCTTTAAATCATATTTACAAGCAATCTACGGACATAAAAGCAGTGTTAATTTGTACATTTATATGAACTTCCTAGAGGCCGCTACTGCTGGTTCCCTTCATAGAGGAATTGTGCAAGTGTACTGAAATAAGCGAGACATTAACAAACAACACGCCATCATCACATGGAAATATTCCGCATGATAATAGGATTGAAAAAAATGGTGCATGAGAATTCAGGTAGTGAAAGTGTAAGCACTGTTTAATGAAGTCAGCAAAGTAGAAAGTCATAACTTTCACATGGGTGACGACACTAGTTTTATTTACATCACGCCCGAGGACTTCCACAATTAAAATAATTCTCTCTTACAGTACATTTGGAAAATATTTTCAAACTAACTGCCGCTCAAACACACACTGAAATGAATTAATGAAAACCTACAACCTGTTTTCCAGTCAGTGACCGGATCAGGGATGGAATGAATGAAGCCCCTATCTAGAGGCGACGATAGGAATTGTGCCGGCTGCCAAAGCCTGTCGCACTCCTCCGGGGCAATGATTAATGAAACGAATTGATAGTGGAGAGTGTTGGTGGAATGAAAGATGACAGGAAAAACCAGAGTACCCGGAGAAAAACCTGTCCCGCCTCCACTTTGTCCAGCACAAATCTGACATGGAGTGACCGGGATATGAACCACGGAACCCAGCGGTGAGAGGCTGACGCGCTGCCACTTGAGCCACAGAGGCTTCAAACACACACTCAGCTGACTAAAATAAATAAGAGTTCTGGGTATCCATTTAATTAACGACGGAAAAGGGTTAGGGGAATTAAAGCATTGAATGTCGAGGATCTTGGAGTGGTGTGCCAGCATACAGCGAGCCACCAGGTGACGATACAGCTCCAATGGTAAAACAATCTTAAATTCAAACCCTCATTATTGTTGAAGTCTTCCTCGTGAACAATCGAGTTTTTCTTCTGAAGACACGGAGCAAAGTTCTCTGTGAAACATAAAGAGTTTCACCTTGTTCTCTTGACATGGCATAAGCCCAAAAGGCCATATCGTGTTTGCATTTTGTTTTTTGTAACAATGTTATCATCAGGATCAGGGGAGAGGGACAGAAGGTTGAACTACTGGAGGACAAAAAAAAAAAGCTAAATGTGAGCAAGCAAAAGACAGTGGCAATGAAAATAAGTAGAACATTTGCTTAGTACAACCTCACACTCACGGGATAGAGAAGCTTCAGTTAACTTGGAAGTGTTGCAAGTGCAGAATGTAGTCTGGGCTAAGGGAGTTCCTTTAAGATACAGCAGGCGGTGTTAAAATAATAACTTGGAGAGTTGCGTACGACATCCGCAAATTACAAGCGTGCGAAATGAAGTTTCTAAGACAAGCTATGCAGAAGACGAGAGGGGACAATCAGAAATGAATATATAAGAAGAGAGCTGAACGTGACACAGATGAAATGGTCTGGCAATGTATAGCAAATGTAGGAGACGTGGATTCCCTGGCAGTACTTAAGAGAGGGTGTTCCTAGAAAAAGGCCAGTCGGATGTTTCAGAAGGAGGTGATAGGCTCAAATTAAAGAGGAGCCAGCAATAACAGGGAGACATTGGAAGATACATCGTTCACCCAAGTCCTATCCAGCCCGCTGGGAGAATTCAGAGATGATGACTCAACAGTCAAATTCTAGGGTTTCCAAGAAAAGATTAAGAAGAACTGGTCAGAAGAAAGGAGGAAGCTGCCAGAAAAAAGAATGTTCCAATCCAAAAAAATCTGTTACTTTACGTTGTTATAAGACAGACCTAAACCACCCAGTTATATCCTTAAGAGATCTTTCACAGTCCAATTTCAATAATTTTCAAACCAATGTTCATAGAAATAACAATGTATTGTTCACATAAATATGTCTTATGATTGGGGATCGTTCAAAAATTTGCATAACGTGATGCAACAAAATGTGTGGCGGAAGTGTAACCATAAGGCTGAGTGTTATGGCAGGTTGCCATCTGAAATTACCAGCCGTGGATGAATGGCCATGATCGAGACACATATTTATCATCATTTCATCGACTTTATCATTTCAGAAGCTTCGGTATGCTTCGTCATGGCCACCATTGCTGCCGCTGCAGATGACTATGGAGGGAATTATACTACGGAGTGTAGCAAGCTGCTCTGGCCTACTCACCAGCAGTGACGTCACAGCTGAGCTACTGGCCGCTGCCTACAAGTTCACTCAGGAAGGAGTAGCTGGTAGTGGAATGTGCCGGTCTTCCTCTAGTGTCTCTCTGGAGCCATTAACTATGACCAGAAACAACGAGAACAGTGAACCGAGAGCCTTCCACGGGCTTCTAGTGTCCGATGTATTTCGAAGGGCTGCCTGGCTATATAAGACATGCAAGACTTGTCAGTCAGGAGTTCGGTCCAGTGTATGGGTTTAGTTGTGCTCTGTCTGTGAGCAAAATGCAGCAAGTCTGTGGACGCTGACAGCCTGAGTTCGATGGAACTGAGTGTTCGTTCTGCTGGTCTGTTATCGTGGAATTGTCTCTCGGGGAACGAACGTCGTATTCTGGTGCAGTGTGAGATGTCGACTGGGTATCGGCATGGGGCAGGGAATGAAGTCGATTGAAAAGTGTGAGTGGACAGCATATGACATACTGAACTGTGAGACTGTCGTGTACGGTCTGTGAACTCAGGACTGTGATAGCGGCAGCAAGAGTAACTCTGGGACTGAGTGAGAATCAGTGTAACGAACACTGAGAGAGCGCTAATTAGTGTAATTGTGTGTGATGTGTCGTGAAGTTGTAGTCCTGGTTGTTTACATGTTAGTGTGTAAGAATAAGTAGTTAGTCAACAAATTTTAGAGTTTAATGCTACCAGTTTGTATGTTCATTTATCTGCCTTGCCAACATGTAACAACAGCATCAAAATCATTATAATAATTAACTTTCTGATCATGCTAGGAGTCCAAACATGAGAAAATCCAATGTCAGCATATGGGCGATACTGCCAACAGTTTTCAAAATCATCATGTTTTGCCAGTATCGTTCAACCTAATATTGAATATCATATCAAGATCAAAATTATCGTATGTCCCCGTAAGTATTGTACAGGTTAGCAGTTACAGGAACAAAAAGGTTTTTAATAAGCTTGTATCTTGGAAGTGATCAATAAAAATATAGGGATCGCAAGTAATGGGTACTGTTAAATTATCACTATGTACGAAAATGAACCTGATGTTCTACTTACATCTGTTCCTGTAACAGATGGGATTTCAGGTGGTGGAGGAGTGGCTTCAATGACTGGAGCCTGAACGGCAGAGGAACCCTGTGATGCCCGAACTGGTTCCAGGGGGCTGAAACCAAGGTTAGCCGCAAACCTTGGTACGGACATGTTCCACCGAGGTCCAAACAACTGGAATGGAGAGAGATACTTTAAGGAGAACAAGACGAAGAGGATTGGTTCTATGGTTCTACACCAGTCTGATTACTCTCACACTGTTGTCCCAACAACTAATCTTGCTGTTTCCTGATTTGCAGTGCCAAAGCAGGAAATTTCTGACAGCAAGTGCAGACAGCTTTTAGCTTGAAAAATAGGAAATATACTTACCTGCAACTGCTAGAAAGTGTATGAACATATAGTGAGGGAGAAATTACTTTGCGATTACTATTATAAATCGTGCATGTCACCTGCTATAAAAGGTTCAACTTTGTTCGGTGTATGAGGTACTTGCAGAACGGGTGGAGCTTAGCGAGGAGATGGATTTACTTCAGAAAAATATATACAGTAGAACCTCGATCATTCAAAATCGGTTAATTCAATATCCCACTTATTTCTAAGGAGCTCTCGTTTCCGGAAGCATGAGGTACAGTTTTGTATGTTATTTAAATGGGTTTAATTTGAAATACGGATAATTCATAATTCAAAGAACAATGTCACTCCCATTACCAAAATTCAGATTTTTAATTCAAAGCTGCCTTTACATTTTAAAACAATAGTATTTTACAGAGTAATTTAAATTCAAAATTTATCTGCGTCATGATAGAACATGTCTTCCAGAACGTGCAGGGGTAACTTTCCGCACTTTCACTCACTTCAGTGTGTCTGCAGTGGGCTTTATAATTGCTAAGTTTGAGTGAAATCGTAATTCTTTTGTATTCAGTGTTTTAAGGAATGCCGCAATATCACGTAACAGGCAGTGTGTGGAGAAGCAGAATCCGCAAATAATGGCGATGCCGACAGTTAGTGAAAAGGCGTGGCTCATTATCAATTTGTACGCACCGAACAATATTGTCAATGCCGAGCCCAAACGGTCTTATGGTTTTAAAGGAGAGAAGTGCCAGCCAGGAAACCGTACAAGGGTAGGGGTCACTGTACTGTATTGCAATGCACACATCTTCCCTTTGTCATAGGAAAGTTCGATAAGCCACAATATTTTAAGGGCGTCGGGCACTTTCTGTGCAAGTACAAGACATCTAAAAGAAAAAAGCAAACAGTACAATTATCCAAAAAAATAGATAGTCACACTTTGCTTTGCTTGATACTTTTGAAATTTAGTTGGAGGAATCGAATGGTTGATCCAGTATTTCTTGCTAGAGAGCTCTTAAAACAGCTGTTATGACGTGTTGGATATGTCATTGTATGCGACTGCCACGAGATCGCAGTGATAACTGGATGAAACACTAGCCTACAAGCAACATCTGCTGAACTCCGCACAGAAACTGAAAACACGTTACAATATCATTCATAAGCTTTGTGGAACTACCTGGCGTTCTTCGGCAAGCATTTTATGGTCTTCAGCTTAAGGCTTGGTGTATCAAGTGCTGAGTACTGTGCTCCGGTATAGATGAACAATCATCACACAAGACTCAATGATACCGAATTGTATTCCACTATGCGCATAATAACTGGCACAATTCGATCTACGCCAACACATTGGTTCCCGCTTTTATCTGGAATAATGCCATCTGATTTATACAGATCCACCACTCTCATCAAGGAATTCAATAAAATCTTAAGGAATCCTGATCTACCTCTACATGAGGTGTACAAACTATCAACCAAAACAGATTACGTCCACGCCATCCAACTTTATGTAACGCCTCCGACATGGTTGCTAGAGGCTGCAACCCAACTACGGAGTGGAAAAGACGGTGGGAAGCAGCAATGGAGATGCACCTGCACAGTATGTTCTCAAATGCCAAACTTCCAAGTGGATTCCAGCTACCACGTTAAACATGGACTGATCTGAACAGAATAAGAACAGACCATGGCAGATGCAGAGACATGTTGATTAAATGGAACAAGTTGCCGACACCTGCGCGTAACTGTGGAGCTGCACGACAAACCATACACCACATTGTCAGAGAGTGTGAAACGCGGGCATACACAGGCAGCAAAGTGGATTTTCTGATGGCAACTCCAGAAGCAATATAGTGGATCAATGATTTTGACATTCAGTTGTAAGGAGCCTTTTCTTGTTCATTGTTTTTCTTGATATGTAAATATGTATATAATTTATTTCTGTACTGAACTTGATTGTATGGGCCATACGCTAAATAAAATCCAAAAAATAAAGCATGTGCACAGGGGAGCCAGCATAATTTGTCCTCATCTTTGAATCGTATGTTTTTTCTTTCGTTGTGTGAGGTTATGTTTGTCAGTGATTTATCCAAGTGCATTATATGAACATTGTAGATGCACCTTGTTGGCTGCATTTCGGAAATAGTTTTTTGCATGGCGCCTGAAAGGTTTAAACTGTGAATCAAGATTAATTGCATGCAGTAACGGGCCTTAGAATATTTTGTGACGTGGCAAGAGTTGGCACTTCTGGTGGTTAATTCGAAATCACATAATTCGAAGTCCGATTTTACGTCCCAACGACTTCAAATTAACAAGGTTTTACTCAGTTTCACCACCTAATCAATACACAATATTTAATCTAAAAATATTATTTACGGAGCAAAAGTAGACATGTTTTGGATCTTGGAGCCATCATCAGCACACAGTTAAATAAGATTAAAAGCACATTAGCTTAAGGTTTTGGGAAACAATGTTAACATACATACACTTGAAAGAAAGATCATGAATGCAGACAATTCAAAACAAAATATTGGAGCTCACTGATAAAAAGTTTGTAAAATCACTACAAGATGGCTAAATATATAATATTAAGATTAAATACAAACTTTTGAGCTGCTGCAGGGCATCCATGCATTAATCTCATTTCATAGATCTATATGCTAATGTGCTTTTAATTTTATTTAACACAATGGAGACACCGCTCGTAGAAACTACAGGCATGTTTTCACTATAGCTAAAAAGAGTAGGTGTCATTTCAGTGAGCTGTGACTTCACTACGATACTGTTGAATGCTTCTATAAGCATACAATGTACTAGTTATGAGCATAAGTCAAGAGCTCTTCTTTCAAGGCACTGATATCACAGCCACGTTCCTACATAACCTGGGGCTGCGTCATTGTTGACTCTCAGCTATGAAATGGGCAGGAAAGTATGTATGGTACATGCGGACAGGAAGAGTGTGTGTTCGAGAGGCAGGCTTGTTTGTGTAATTCTTGTGAATATTTAGCATGTCTAATTCAAGTGTACGAAATTTTGACGACGAATCATAATGGATGTTCTTATGGAAGACATGAGTTCTGAAAATTAGGATGAGGATAACAATTACTCAGTAAGTAAACATGATGATTCTGGTGCTCAGGCAAGTAAATGTAGATAATGAGCTAATTTCAAATTGGTGTGAGGTGTAACGTCGTTTTATACCGTTCCCTGAAGTAGGTTCTGTAATACTGTTTTATAAAGCTTCCTAAAAAATGTGGGTGTTTCTCGAGTACAGATGACAACCTGCAGCAACTCAATGCAACCTCGTCATCAAACAACGAACAATGGGAAAGCAACTACCTGGTTGTAAACAACGATACCAGTGCCAATTGACCAATTAGGTTAGAATCTTATTAGTGTGTTTCAGTACGTGTCCAAAATATTAGACAGACTTGGAAATATTAACCGAACTGGCATCCATAGCTGAGTCAGATTTTTTCCCGTTTGTAAAACATTTTCTTCATAAATTTATATTTAAAAATTGCTGCATTATTATGATAATTAAAACTCATTTTTGTGTAGAAGAAAGTGCGATCTTTCTAAATATTCCAAAAGTTGTTATAATCATGGTTTCCCCTAGCATTGAAAAAATTTTAAAAATCATTAATAATCCTGCGATTTCTAGAGGGTAGCACATTCAAATATGGCCGTCTCCTATGTGTTAAGTGTTCATGTGCTGATGATAGCTCTAAGAGTCGAAACATGTCCACTTTTGTTCGATAAATAATATTTTTTAGATTATAATATTGTGTATTGATTAGGTGGTAAAACTATATATGCCGGGCTGAGTGGCTCAGACGGTTAAGGCGCTGGCCTTCTGACCCCAACATGGCAGGTTCGATCCTGGCTCAGTCCGGTGGTATTTGAAGGTGCTCAAATACGACAGCCTCGTGTCGGTAGATTTACTGGCACGTAAAAGAACTCCTGCGGGACTAAATTCCGGCACCTCGGCGTCTCCGAAAACTGTAAAAGAGTAGTTAGTGGGACGTAAAACAAATAACATTATTATTATTAAAACTATATATATTATTTTCTCTCAAGTTATGTTGTCAATACATACCAAAATTTCTTGTAATTGATGGATTCAATCAAATTTGGTAGAAGCAGTTCTTCCATATGTCTTTGGAACTTGATCATTATTTGTAATATACCTAGAGCAGAAGTGCTCTGAGCTGTTTGGAGGCGATAGAAAAAAAAAGAAAGTTAGAATGTAGTCGGAAAGAGTAGCTGAGGGTTTTCAAACATGTTTCCTGGAAATTGTCTCGATACGATACATGGAAAGCCTGTTTCACTGCTAATGGAAATATTAATGGAGAGAAAAAAAAATCCAGTGAAATATTTTCTTAAAATTCTACTTTTTAAAAACAGAACTATACTGCATATCTCAAAAAATATTAAGGTTCTTTTGAAATTTGAAATTCAATTCAATTCTACACACTGCAAATTGTAAAAATCCATGTTCCCATAGCGCTAGCAGCCACGGTTTAGAATCTAGCCACAATGAGAGGATTGCAGCAAGCACAGGAGTTGCGGCAAATGACTGCTGGAGGCGCACTTTGCCCTGGGTCAGCGTACTGTACACACTGACATCTGTCTATATAACCTCGGGATATTATAAACGAGCATTTTTACCTTCCATTAATTTAAAACCAGCATGTTCATTTACATTAAAACAAACTCACATAATGGGATTAAGGAGAAACTGTAATAATAAACACTCCTGTTGCATAAATTATTTCCCTCTCAAAATAATCATTAATAGAGTTCGGAAGTTTATGAACTGAAGAAGTAAAATATATGCAAGCAAATACGCCCTAAAAACTAGTTAAATATGACTGAAAAAAAAAAAAAGGTAAAATATGAGAGAATTCAATGATAATTTGCAAATATATGAGAGTACAGTGCAACCTCAATATCTCAAATCACCTTGGGAGCTAAATTTTATTTCGAGTTATCAAAATTTCAAGATATAGAGAATATGGTTTTTGAACATGTATAGCACATAATTGAATCATTTGTATCTACGGGTTTATACTGAATACATTATTTTTAACAGTATTTAAAAATATATAAAACTATTTTATGGTATCACTTTAATTATAATCCTTATTATAGTAACTTTTTAGAAGACAGGATGCAGTACATACATTAGTGAAAGAAGAAACATACCTCCGTTAACATCTTTGGAAAAAAAAATCTGTTAGTCTCTTCTGCTTGTTACGGTTAACCTTTCTTCCCTTTACGTTGAAACTTCTCGTCAATACCACGCAGCCGATATTCGTAATTGGAGCTTGTCATCCGCAACTTCGGGGGTTGCTTTCGTACGTGACCGGTAATTAATTCACACCCGAGAAACAGTGAGGCTTCCATGTTTTTCCGATCACTACAAGTTTTAGTTTTTCTGTTCCCGTCATAATAGCTCCCAGCGTCATTGTGACACTTTCTTTACTTGTTACTGTTCCTCACAAATCACAAATGCCATATTGCACAGTTACAGGGTTTCTCTGCTACAAGGAAGGAAATGTTTGCTTCGAGAAATCGATAAATTAGTGTAACCGAATTTCAACATACATACATCATCATTATAGACTGTTATGCCTCTCAGCGTTCAGTCTGCAAGCCTCTGTGAATTTACTAAACGTCGCCACAATCCTCGATTCGCAACTAGTGTTGTGGCCTCATTTAGTTCTATACCTCTTACCTTTAAATCGTCTAACCATCGTCGTCTTGGTCTCCCTCTACTTCTCTTACCCTCCATAACAGAGTCCATTATTCTCCTAGGTAACCTATCTTCCTCCATTCGCCTCACATGACCCCACCACCGAAGCCGGTTGATGCGTACAGCTTCATCCATCGAGTTCATTCCTAAATTAGCCTTTATCTCCTCATTCAGAGTACCCTCCTGCCATTGTTCCCACCTGTTTGCACCAGCAATCATTCTTGCTACTTTCATGTCTGTTACTTCTAACTTATGAATAAGATATCCTGAGTCCGCCCAGCTTTCGCTCCCGTAAAGCAAAGTTGGTCTGAAAACAGACCAATGTAAAGATAGTTTCGTCTGGGGGCTGACTTCCTTCTTACAGAATACTGCTGATCGCAACTGCGAGCTCACTGCATTAGCTTTACGACACCTAGATTCAATCTCACTTACTATACTATCATACTGGGAGAACACACAACCTAAATACTTGAAATTATCGACCTGTTCTAGCTTTGTATCACCAATCTGACATTCAATTCTGTTGAATTTCTTACCTACTGACATCAGTTTAGTCTTCGAGAGGCTAATTTTCATACCATACTCATTGCACCTATTTTCAAGTTCCAAGATATTAGACTGCAGGCTTTTGGCACAATCTGCCATTAAGACCAAGTCCTCAGCATAGGCCAGACTGCTTACTACATTTCCACCTAACTGAATCCCACCCTGCCATTTTATACCTTTCAGCAGATGATCCACATAAACTACGAACAGCAAAGGTGAGAGATTACAGCCTTGTCTAACCCCTGTAAGTACCCTGAACCAAGAACTCATTCTACCATCAATTCTCACTGAAGCCCAATTGTCAATATAAATGCCTTTCATTGATTTTAATAATCTACCTTTAATTCCATAGTCCCCCAGTATAGTGAACATCTTTTCCCTCGGTACCCTGTCATATGCTTTCTCTAGATCTACGGAACATAAACACAACTGCCTATTCCTCTCGTAGCATTTTTCAATTACCTGGCGCATACTGATCTTGACAGCCTCTCTGTGGTCTGAAACCACACTGGTTTTCATCCAACTTCCTCTCAATGACTGATCGCACCCTCCCTTCCAAAATGCCAGTGAATTTCAAGTAATAGAGAAATAAATACATGTGAAGAATAGGACAAACAGCAGGGAAATTTAAGTTACTTCAAGGTACTGAAAATTCGAGTACTAGAGGTTCAAGATATCAAGGTTAGACTGTATTACAACATTAAATGTCTTTAAGTACCAAAAAGTGATTAGTGATAATACAGTAGACAGATTAAATCATGCAAACTGACAAAGGTACAGTACGTTAAAATGTATTCACATTAAATCACTTTACTGCCGCTCCCTTAAATTCAGACGCTTTACACAAGAGAATTGTTCTGTCAGAAGATCTCTTCACCAAACTCTTTCACATTATTTCTTCATTTTACATCTTCACTGCACTTCACTTTAGGACTGTAGCACTAGAAGTATAACCTATCTGTTGATTTTTGTTGTTGGTGAAAGGGGAAGAGGGCTGTAACTGGATCCGTCAAGGATGAAATGGGCAAGAGAAAACATGGAATTTCCTTGTTTGCTAATTGGTGCTCAGCTAAATATATCTACTGGAGTGATATCCTCTTCAATGATACATCCTCGGAACCAGGTCTTCTAAACCTGTCCATTCTGGGAAATGAAAGAAAAAATATCTACTACAGTATTTGGAAATCCTGTGTTTAAAACTCGACGTAGACAAAAAAGGCGCTACAAATTAAGCAAAAATGCTCAAAATATAACCAAACATGACCTTATATAATTAAAACGAGCAAAATACGACCAAAAAATGAAGACAGCTCAGATATGCATTCATAATCAATAAAAATTTGCTTTAAACGGGGTCAGGGACACATCATTCACACTTATTTTTCAGATTTCTGGTAAAATAAGGCCAGGAAGGAAATATGACTTTTTCCTTAACATCTGAACCTTCATTAATAATATGAATTATTATAGCAAAATATTTTTATATTCTTGAAAGAGATATGTGGAGACGAAAATCTGCATCTAGTACTGCATTTCATTGCGTAACCATCCCCATCACAAAATGGTTGCATGGCTATTTCTGTTTATCACAACGTTGTTGTTGTTGCCGTTTCTGTTTGGGTTATAAGGGCACAGACTGATTTGATGCAGCTCTCCATGCCGATCAATCCTGTGCTAACCTTTTCATTTCTACAGAACTACTACAACTACTCCAATCTGTTTGTCATATTCATACTTTCACTATCAACAAGGATGACAAGGTCCACCTATTCACTACTGTATAAAATGCGTTAATATTATTTATTACAACAGGACTAGTTTAGATCCTTGTATTGGGTCATCTTCAGCCTTATCAATACACCTTATAATGATAGAAAACTATTTACTTTACCATACGAGGCGTGTTTTTTAAGTAAGTACTGTTTTGGTATAGTAAAAAAGTAACTCAATTTTTTAAACAATTCTTTCTTTAACACGTAAGCCTGTACCTTAAACTACTTCTCAATGTTTTTTTTTTTTTTTTGCTAGTTGCTTTACGTCGCACCGACACAGATAGGTCTTATGGCGACGATGGGATGGGAAAGGCCTATGAGTTGGAAGGAAGCGGCCGTGGCCTTAATTAAGGTACAGCCCCAGCATTTGCCTGGTGTGAAAATGGGAAACCACGGAAAACCATCTTCAGGGCTGCCGACAGTGGAGCTCAAACCCACGATCTCCCGGATGCAAGCTCACAGCCGCGTGCCTCTACGCGCACGGCCAACTCGCCCGGTACTTCTCAATGTTAAGCTCCAAGTATATTAATGCATTTGTCATATCATGAAGTCACTTTCTGAATTCTACCCGCATAGAAATCTGCCGCCTGATGTGCCAACCACTGCCGCGGTCGTTTTAAGGTCATCCTCGTCGCGACGTTGACTTCTTAAATGCTTTTCCAGGCGCAGGAACAAGTGGTAGTCACTAGACACTAGATCATAATTATACGGAGGATGAACAAATTGTCTCCAATCAAATGAAGTGATGAGGTCTTGGGTTCGATTAGCCGCGAGGCCTTTCATTGTCATGAAGCAAAAGAATTCCCCATGTGACCATAAGCCATTTGTTTTGGATTGCACGAGCACAACTTCCAATAATCTAAGCGTACTGACACAATTTCATAAAGTACATTCCTTGAAATTTCAGGCAAGTCATAACTTAATGACGAAAATGTAAAGCATCAGACCTCAGCACTGAGTCTTCAGTATTGACAGGCGTTCGCCCACTACGCTTCTTGTTGTGGAAGTAAGTATGGCCTTCTTTAAAGGCTCTAACCCATTTTCTTAACATTCCTTTGCTAATAGTGTGTTCTCCATACACTTCCCTAATCTACTGTTGAATTTCAACAGCTTTCACGCCTTTTCCACTTTGCAAGCTCACAGCTGCACGCCCCTAACCACATGGCCAACTTGCCCGTTTCACTCCATCTTAACTCATTCCTGGTTGCCAGCGTTTTGCCTCAGTGTGCTAAGTTGGGCTCATCAGTTGTTAGCCATGCGTCTTGGTAGGCATGCTATTTACCAACAGATGAGCCCAACTTAACACACTGGGGTGAAATGCTGGCAACCAGGAACGAGTTAGCTGGAAAATTTTTAATGTCCAATAACGGACCAACTATATTGGTATTACAAATTTACTCAATCGGAACAAATATTTCAGGTTCCCTTTGGGAATCATCATCATTATCATCTGATGGCCAGGCAGGCATCAATTTTTGAAAATGAGACAAAGTCTCTCATAGTGCATTGGCACTGACGGTGGCTCCAAGTAGCCAATGCTGTGGCCTCCATGGTATGCACTAGCCATGCGTCTTGGTAGCTGTGCTATTTATCAACTGATGAGCCCAACTTAGCACACTGGGGCAAAATGCTGGCAACCAGGAATGTAGCTGGAAAATTTATATTGTGCAATAACGGACCAACAATACATTGCACATATGTCCAACACTTTGTGAAAAAGTGTTAGACATATGTGCAAGGACATCGATTTTAACTCACTCAGCTCCAAACACGCCGATCAACATTTTAAAACTGGCGCGCTGGCAGTGTCAAACACGTCAACTGACGTTTAAGTGCATATGTTCAGTAGCTGATTGTTGTAACTTTTTAGAATAATAATAAATAATATCATAAATAAAAATATATAAATAAATAAAATGAATACTTGAAATAAATTAAATTAATCAACATAATTAACCGAAATGTCCGTGGTATGGGTGCCAGAGTTCAACAACATAAAAGTGAAGAAGGAGTTTTCACACTAATCATATAACGTACGATACGTCAAAATCAAAATCAAACAACACGTCACGATATTTTAACGAAAATAGACAACATAAAGACTAAGGGAAGCACGTCGCAAGATTAACGATCTACTTGCAATATCACACAAATTCTACTAAGCATTTATACAATGTTTCCTAGCACGATCACAATCCTTAACATGGACTAAAAGTATGCCATGCAACAGCTCTATGCTGAACAACAGTGTGCCTGATAGATTAAGCTTCATTCCAATGTAGAACAACAAAGTTTTATATCATCAAATACAGACAATGAACCTGATAATACTTTAAAATAATTGTTAACATCATTTTAAGCAACTTTATGTCATTAGTAGACAAACATGGCTGACCATATGATGTAAGGTAAGTACAAAATACAAAACGCCGTATGAATTTACTTGTGCCTCAAAAAAAGCTTTGTCAATTCAGCTATAAGTTTTAGTCTGGAACAGTGAACATTTTAAATCCAAGAACTTTGTATTTTAAACATATATAATCCATGTACAGAATAATAGAGTATACAGTAAGTATTAATTCTCACATCACCTAACTTGACGAATGTTTAAGTCAGGACGAAGAATATTGTAAATTGACAATGCTTTTATTTATACTATGTGACATTCTTATTGTATTAGTGATGTTTTAATTATATGTTATGTTAGCCAGCTGTAATTCTTATGGAAATCGCTGCCCTGATTCCGAAAATGATGCTATTTTTCTCCTATCACGTCTAGTTTTGACGCAATTCGGTGTTTTAGTATCTGCATGAATTCGTAAGATGTAATGTTGAGAGATGTTCTCGCGCAACTTTTTTTAGAATACAATTATGTGATTTGATTTGTTACTGTTTGCATTTTATTATAAATTTTCATTTTGTAGTTGGGGGTTTCCTGGTAAATTCATAACAAACTCCCCCAGATAAGCAATAGACCGCGAGGTATGTAGGATTGAAGATAAGACAGTTGAGCGTTTGTCTTTCATCTTAAACCACTTGAATAAACATACCGTGTTAAAAGCCCCAGCCCTTATGCAATGTTTATGATGGACTGATAAAGCAGTTTCCTTTCAAAGAAAACAGCCTGAAAGTATTATACTCACGAAGATGAACTTGTATTTTGTATGGATGTTTCAAATCTTCTACGTCAATTGGGAGAGAAAGAGTATGATCCTAGTAACTGGCGTGTTTTTATTGACTCTTTGCTTCATAATGCAAATGTTCTGGCAATCATACCACTTGCACACTCCACAAAAATGTCTCAAACATACGAGACCTTAAAGTTAGTGCTTGAAAAAATTGAATATCACGAGCATGGATAGCAAATTTGCGGTGATTTTTGAAGATCATTGGATTGTTGCTGGGACAACAAAAAGGCTATACAAAATGTCCCTGTTTCCTATGCGAATGGGATAGCAGGTCATGGGATAAACACTGGGATACAGTGAATTGGCCAGAAAGGAAACAACTACAACCAGGATCCAAAAATATCTTGAATGTAAGTCTTATTGACCGTGAAAAAATTCTACTTCCACCCTTGCACATCAAATTAGGATTGATAAAACAGTATGTCAAGGCATTAGATAAAAGTAGCCTATGCTTCCAATATTTATCCACTAAATTTCCCTCATTATCAGATGCAAAAATCGAAGAAGGCGTATTTGATGGACCACAGGTTCGTAAACTGATAAAGGATAAAAATTTCAGAGACACGATGACCAAAATTGAGAAAGAGGCATGAAGCGCATTCAAAGATGTAGTGACTAAATTCCTTGGCAACATTAAGGACCCTCAATACAAAGAACTTGTAAGGAAAATGTTGGTAAAGTTTAAGGAACTCTGTTGTAATATGAGCCTTAAGCTTCATTTCTTAGCTTCGCATCTGGATTATTTCCCTCCAAATTTAGGAGCTGTCAGTGAAGAACAAGGTGAAAGGTTTCACCAGGATCTCAAACATTCAAAACGACGCTATCAGGGATGTTGGATGTGAATAAGATGGCCGATTACTGTTGGTCGACTGCACAAGATGACCCTTCTAGAGATCATTCAAGAACTTCAAAAACCCGGAAATTCCATGGAAAACGGGAAAAGACGGAGGTGTGAATCTAACCTCCACATAATGTAAGTAACAAAACTACGTATGTTTAACCATGTAATTTTTATTCAAGGTACTGTTATATTAATTTAAAAGCAACTGTACAGCTGAAACTAAATAGTCGCTTTATGCTTCAGTTTCACGAATTTCAATATACATTAAAAATATAATACAAACCATCTACTTGCTTACAAAGCAGCATTTATGTGCATTTAATGCATGCAAAATATGATTACATTTTGCAAGCTGAAATTTACATTAATATATCAGATTTAATCAATACTAAGTATCAACAATTTTACGTAAGAACAAAATAACATTTTGTAAAATTGCCACTAAACCAGATGTGATACGCCAAAACTATTTTTTTTGTTCTCGAATTCTGCGTTAAGAAATTCATAAAACCCACCTATTTTTGTTTTTACCGTCCAAAAAAAGTTTTTTTTTGCAGGCTAGTGTAATAGATAAATAAAGTATTGATTAGGTGGAAGCTTCAAAAAAATATCTATGAATATCAAAATCAATACGGACATGAAACTAATAGATTATGATAAATCACCAGATGGCTTTAATCTCACGTCATGCCGATTCTGCACTGTTTTATGTTTTGTTTTGAAAGATAATAATAAATAATGTCACTATTTTTACGTCCCACTAACTACTATTGACTGTTTTTGGAGAAGCCGAGGTGCTAGAATTTTGTCCCGCAGGAGTCCTTTTAGGTGCCGGTAAATCTCCTGACACGAGACTGACGTATTTGAGCACCTTCAAATGCCAACGGTCTGAGCCAGGATCGAACCTGCCAAGTCGGGGTTGAAGGCCAGCGTCTCAACCGTTTTGAAAGACTATGAGAAACAAATGACGATCATACGCTACTATTTGGCTACAGAAGCACTTTCATGTTGACACTGAGGTTGCACTGAGCAAAATGGCAGCCAATGTGATTGTTTTTTTTTTCCCTGTAACTAACAGAAAGAACTTAAAACTGGTTGTTGATTAACTTTGGGAGTGTCATATTTTTGAGAGAAATTGTTTGTGAAAATGTCATTTTTTAGAGCAAAATAGTCAATCATTTTTATTTAAAATATTTTATAAAAATCCTTTTTTATGATTAATTCAACATAATGACAATGACTTTTTATTTTTATCAAAATTATGTAGATCAGTCTTTCAGCTTTATAACGATGAATGATAAATTTAAGTTATGATTATGATACGCTTTCAGATAGTATTCTATGCATTGTGGAAAATTACTGCAGCATTTGTCAGATAAACCTGAAGTAGTTCTAGGCAATTCTGTGATTTGGAAATAGCAATCCAAAATGCCGTGTTCAAGATGTACTTTCATGTAACTAGGCAACTCATTGCCTGTTATTTGGAAATAGCAAGCCAAAATGCCATGGTCAAGATGTAGTTTCATGTAACTAGGCAACTCATTGCCTATTATTTGGAAATAGCAAGCCAACATGCCATGTTCGAGATGTACTTTCATTCACAACTAAGTAATTTTTTATTTTCCACCTTGTCAATACACTAGTTGCTCAAGGCAACTTATTGGTTAAAAGTGGCACATGTTTCATATATTATTAACATCTTCAGCCATATAACACTGTTTAGATGAAAAATTCATATATTGACAAAGTATCAATGCTTTGAGAGAAAGTGCCCGTAAAAATAGCATAAGAAGAAAAGTTGATTTTGTGTAATGTACTTTCATGTAACTAGGCAATTCATTGCTGAGAAATCCGTTCATTTTTCACACCAAGTGGAAAAACAAAGAATGGCATGTATCCACTCACGTTACAATAAACATCATACAAATAAATCGCCATTTATGTAAGCATATAGAAAGAATTTGATGAAATTAAGACATAGAAATCTAAAAAATAACAAAACAACCAAAAAAATGAAACTTTTCCCCCATATGTTTTGTGATTTTCTTTATTTTGTTTTGAGTGTTTCTCTCCACAATTTTCTGAATATTTTTGGCATGTCTGTACATTTATTTAAATGTGGTCATCACAACATGCAACCTTCTGGTGGTGCGGATTACAAGAGAGATGCATAACAAACCAGCCACAGCTGTGGCCAATGCCACCTGAATTCGTTGTTTATTGGCATAGGGATGTGGCAACCCCGTCGCAATTAACCTCCCGAGTATTGGCGGGTAAACCGTAAAACTTACTGACAAGAGGAAATGCATGCCAGGTACCAACCACCTAGTGCATAACAAAATATTAACACAAAGATCCATCATAAGCCAAGCAAGCCAGTGGTAGCGTATTAACATCACTTTCAACAATCAAACGAGCCTGGGATCGAATGTATTGGAAAAGGCTCTGTGAACGACCTGCATAAGCAGAAACGTATCTGGAAGAAGAAGAAGACACAGACGTTTATATGTTTAGCTTGACTATCACAGTGTTGCATGCGAGCGGTGTCTGTATTAGCATGGAATTGCATGCGAACGTGAGCACTCTATATTCCGTGGGATGTCACAAACCCATATGGCACTCCACAGCAACCGACTGGCATGCCCTGGTGTTACATGATTATGAATGAGTAGTAGAACACTACAAGTTCAAAATACTCTGCTATGTCATTCTTGTGATAACACTAAAATAGTTCAGTTTTGCAGTTAATGTTTACCTCTCTGATATTAATGTTAGTGCCCAGAGGGGAATACATTGAAATTTTATGATATTAATTTTTTACGTAGTATTCCCTGCCTGGCTACTCATTCCTGCCACCCGGCTGACAACATTTCTGGGGAGAACACAGTATGGTGTTGTAAATTTTCTCTACAGCTACCAAGACCGCATCTTAAAATTTCAACCTGAACATCAATAATAAAACAGCTAATACTTAATGAACTCACTCCGTATATTAAACCAAATTTTTATTGACAGTAATTTTGACACTTGAGAGACAAATTACAAGGGTTGCTGTTAGTACAATGCTCCTCATTCCTTACATGCAGTGCCATGCTCTCTACTTACAATGTTACGCGAATCAATGCCCAGTGCAGAGAGGAGTATCTTGTTAGCTGCCGAGCCGGACCATTGGTAGGACAAGGCATGGCTCGTCTCCACATCCTTGAGTTGGCTCCATACGGGACTGTAACTCTCGAGACGTTCGCAAAGGACGCCTTCTTCCGCGGTCGATGAGTCGGCCGGGCTGGGGAACAGGGTGCACACGACGTTCTGCAGTCGGGACAGCAACTGGAACAAAAGCAACACTTTGACAAAACTTTGCTTGTTTCGTTTCATATAGGTTCAAAAATTATAATGCAATAAAAAACGGCAATACTCTGACCACTGAGTCACACTTAAAATTCTAATTTTTAAATATAAATAATCACTTTTCAAGATTAAAGACAATCGAAAATTAAAAATTGAAGGTGGAAATTTCTGATCAGGTATTTTATTTTTCAGTTATTCTTAATTTTTATATAAGTAGTTTTTGCCTGTGGCTTTGTAAACAAGGGGAATTCATTTTGTGGCCATTCACAGAACTAACGAACATTGGAAACTGGGCCAAAATGAGTTCAATATCATTTTAGCAATGTTCAAACATGTTGGTTTCTGTTGATTTGTAGATAGTTTTTTTTCTTTTTCTTTCTAGTTGTTTTACGTCGCACCGACACAGATAGGTCTTACAGCGACGATGGGACAGGAAATGGCTAGGAGTGGGAAGGAAGCGGCCGTGGCCTTAATTAAGGTACAGCCCCAGCATTTGCCTGGTGTGAAAATGGGAAACCACGGAAAACCATTTTCAGGGCTGCCGACAGTGGGGTTCGAACCTACTATCTCCCGAATACTGGATACTGGCCGCACTTAAGCGACTGCAGCTATCGAGCTCGGTAAAGGATTTGTAGATAGAAGTTGAAGATTTTCAGAAAGCAGAGGTGTAGAAAAACCATGAACCCAGAGAGCATATAACACCATAACAGTACTGGTGACTCCAAGTGTTACAGAATTAAAACCGATGTCTCCAATTGTGAAGCTAGAATAAGATACTTTGGATGGTTCTGGATTCTATGCAGTGAGAATTTTCAAAAATGATGGATATCGTCTTTGCATCATGTATACTATCAACCCATTACAGACTATAAATCTCATGTTAGATCCATATTGACGGTTGAACTTTTTACAAAATTGTACCAAATTATGTTGATTATCCTCCTAGTCAATACTACAATATTTACACCCAATGAAGATGAAACTTTACATGGACAGTAAGATATAATATGTATATCCTCAGTAAGATATATATGTAATGAATTAAAAACATCAGGCACACAATATGAAGTATTTGTTAAAAACATTTTTCCGTAACAAAACTATGAAAATTTAAAAACGTGAGGTGGTGATTGTTAAAACAGTTTTGAGCTGGGGGCCTTTTTGTTTCAATATTTTCATTGTCTGCTGATGTACTTCAATTGATATCTGTACACTGTTGGCTTAATTATTATGTTCAGTCATAAGCTGATACATGTAAGTTGTTATTGAAGTTGAACAGTCTGTTTTCTAATGTTACGTGGCCCGCTTGTATTACTCGTGTTCCCTGACTACGGAGTCCAGATTCGTGAGGAGAGAGCCTATCTATCTGAAGCTGACAGTGTATGAAGATGTGGAGATTGTCCTTGTCCTCACCTCCTATTGGTTGCTCCCAGCTACGTGAATGAATCCTATCAATGAAATTTTATTATGATTTTTGTCTTAAATGGAAGAAAATAATTGCTATTACACAAATTAAGAGTAAAGATAGCGGTAAATTAATAAATACAATTATTACTAGAAAAATATATACATACTTTGCTATTTTACGACTATGAATTCCATTACGTCACAGCACTTCAGTATGTCTTTTGTTCATGTAACACTTTTGTGTGTGAAATCTTTGCTCACATAACTTCTCTGAACTTCTTTGCTTTGCTTTGCTTGATGTTACTTGGTGAAGCGAGTTGTTGACTTGTGCCCAATACTCATCTATATATATATATATATATATATATATATATATAAAATTATTAGTCCACGGATCATGCTGTTTTTCTTTCAAGAAAAATCATTTTTGTGTTATTTACGATATACTTTTCACCTCCACTTTACATGTGAACTGCCCATGATCGTCATGATGGATAAAGAAGTAAGTATAAATAACCACCTAATCGATACTTTATTAATGCCTCAGGCAAAACTGAATAAAATTAAAACTTACAGGACATGTTTCGACCACTTGTTAAAACAGTTTTGAGCTGGGGGCCTTTTTGTTTCAATATTTTCATTGTCCGCTGATGTACTTCAATTGATATCTGTACACTGTTGGCTTAATTATTATGTTCAGTCAAAGGCTGATACAAGTAAGTTGTTATTGAAGTTGGACAGTCTGTTTTCTAATGTTACGTGGCCCGCTTGTATTACTCATGTTCCCTGACTACGGAGTCCAGATTCGTGAGGAGAGAGCCTATCTATCTGAAGCTGACAGTGTATGTGGTCGAAACATGTCCTGTAAGTTTTAATTTTATTCAATTTTGCCTGAGGCATTAATAAAGTATCGATTAGGTGGTTATTTATACTTACTTCTTGATTAAACATCGATACGGTCATGAAATGGACAACTTGTAATGATGGATAAAGATTTAGAGAATTCACAGATATAGCACTTCCAATTGTTGGTGCTAGCCCTGGACCTCAGAAATGAAACAAAAGACAGCACGATGAAGCGACACGCCACAGAAGAGAGTCGTGTCTACAGCGCAATAGTCGCTGTAGTTACGTATCTGTATTTCTCTAGTAATAATTGTATTTATTAATTTACCACTAATTTTACTGTCGATTTGCATGAAAACACTTATTATCCTCCATTTAGGACAAAAATGACAATGAAATTTCATTTATGCGATTCCTTCACATAACCGCTGCTCCCTCTTCGCACTGACCTATCATTGTGTTCATGCTATTATGTGTATTCCTTTCTTATGCCGCCGACTCTTGACTTGATTTGACACTCATTTGTTCCTTGCACACTCATATGGCTGACAATTTACTTTTGGATATTAACGTAGTAAGCAAACAATCAACAACGCTGTTATCATCCTAGATGGAAACTCACCGAAAGGATGTCACATTTCAAGTACCTAGGATGCAGGCCAACACAAGAATTGGACTGGGACACAGAAAGTAAAACCAGAATTGGCGTTAAGGAGTAAGTATGTCACTGTGATGACCAATTCGAAACTAGCTGGCATGTCACGAAATGTTGTGTGCTACCAGTGCTGCTTTCCCGTGTCGAAGAAAGGACACTGAGGGCTTTGATAATGAATCTAGCGCTAGGGTGAATGTATCACAGAATGTTTGTGATCCTGTGGGTAGACTAGTTCACCAATGAGAAGGTACTGTGTTGGGCAGGAAAGAAGCTTCTTTCGATCACATCTTCAACAATGACAAATGCAGTCTGATGTAAGTGATCATAGAAGGAAAACATGGACGGGGGGGAGAAGATTATCCTTGATGCAGAAATTCAACATCCACGAAATGACAACTTTAATATGGGAAACAAAAATGAGAAGTTTACACTCCCTCATGATAGTGAACTTTCTGCGAGAAAAAGGAACAAGAAGGGAAAAAACAAACAACAGGGCTTCCCTATGGGGTAGCTGGAAGTTATATAGAATATCTCAAACATTCAAAGATCAGCAAAAGCAGAAATATTTTCTTTTGGTGCAGGTTTTTGGACAACAATTTTATTGTATTAGATGGAAGATTCACAGATGGGAATAACATTAGAACAGATAAACAAATTGGACCCTCACATAAAATTTACAATAGAGACTGAAACAGACTGCACATGAAATTATCTAGACATATCTGTCACCATGGAAGATAGGAAAACTTAAAAGGGTCCACCTTTTCAATACAAAAATGTTATAGTTTATTTATAACATATATTTGCACTTGGAACTAGTTTCGACGCTGTTTGGCGTCATCATCAGCCAAAATGTGGGAAATAGGCCACCATGTAGACATTTATATTACACAAGGCGTTACATTAAACAATACACATCCTACAAGGAGACAAAAACAGGGACGAATACAGAAACAAATGAATCGTTGAGAAAGCAAAAGTTATACATATTATACATGTGTGGTTAGGGTTGTTTTTAATATGTATAACTTTTGCTTTCTCAACGATTCATTTGTTTCTGTATTCGTCCCTGTTTTTGTCTCCTTGTAGGATGTGTATTGTTTAATGTAACGCCTTGTGTAATATAAATGTCTACATGGTGGCCTATTTCCCACATTTTAGCTGATGATGACGCCAAACAGCGTCGAAACTAGTTCCAAGTGCAAATATATGTTATAAATAAACTATAACATTTTTGTACTGAAAAGGTGGACCCTTTTAAGTTTTCCTATCTTCCATTCTCAGTTCAATATGGACAAAAATGAAATTCTTAGATTTAAATATCTGTCACCAGACATGAAGATCATCTAACGTATAAAATATATAGAAAACCCACACAAACTTCAAATACAATAAAACAAGATTCCACCCATTCCAATGCCCATAGAAAGGCAGCCTACCATAATATGATATACAGAGTCTTTAGTATACCCCTATTTCACAAAGACGTAAAAAAAAAAAAAAAAAAAAAAAAACTTAATATAATCCATGAAATAGCTAAACAAAACGGATATAACAAAGAATCAGTAAATAAAATCATCCAAAAAAATAAAATATCAACCGAAATCAAAATTAATCACAGAAAACAAATAAAAGAAAGACCATGTAATTTTCACTTTTAACAATGCCAGTGTCCATCTCATAACCGACATCTTCATAAGACATAACTTAAGATTAGCTTTTAAAACTTCTTGCAATACTGACACCAATTCTGCACAATACCAAATCCGTCAATGAAAACAACAAATAAAACCACTCATGAGTATACCAAATGAAACGTACTAAATGTGAGGCAAGTTATTTCGGACTCTTCATCTGGTACAATGAACATGTAAACACTGTAAAATACAACCAATTTTCTTCCACAGGACAACACATAGAAGAATACAAACCAAAGACCACAAATTACGAAGGAAGGAACACTCACCATATTACTCCAAAACATGGGGCATTAAACTTAAGACAACCTGACCTCGAGCAGTGCTCGAACTCTATGAAGATTTCAACCCAATTTATTCGTTTCACCAAAATTGGCATTTAAAACATAAAATATGCCTTAATATAGAAATCATAAAAGTGTGTTAATAAAACATCAAGACCAGTGATACTTCACAAACAAACTTTTAGATAATTTTTAGACTCCCTATTAATGCAAGATTTATCACAAAATTGAAATAAGCCATAAAACTTAGAATAAGGAGTGTCTAACACTGTAAGATAGAAATCAAAAGAATGTTAAAGGAACATGAAGACCAGTGACACTTCACAATGTACTATTAGATAATTTTAGACTTTCACAAATCTCATTGACGCATGTTTTATCATAACAATCTATCATTTAAACTTAGAAATAACTCCTCCTAAACTTAGAATAAGTAGTATTTAATAGTGTATGTTATTTTAACAAAAATCAAGGTTCTTCAACAGCTGAAGATGGCCTATTATAGGGCCAAAACTAGTACTAAAAGAATGTTTTAAGTAGGGCTACTTTAATATAAATAAAAGTATTGATTAGGTGGGAAAATCCAGCCTTATAATCGTGATCATTGGAATCATCAATATGGGACATGAAGCTAATGAACTATGAGATCATAGAAGACTGTGGGAGCTTTTAGCACAATAGTAGCCAAGCACAAATCTAAAAAGAAAACTGGTAGGAAGTGGTCCACATAACACAAGATGCAACACACAGAGATTTTGGGAGGATAAGAAGGCGGAAACCATCAGGCCAATGAACAAGTTCAAATGCGTTCTTTGAATGGGCATAACGAAGAAGAAGAAAGAAAGAAAGAAAGAAAGAAAGAAAGAAAGAAAGAAAGAAAGAAGAATACAATAACCGAACGATTCCTATACAAGTGATTCCTATCTCACTCAATGTAACTCAGGTATGGCAACTAGTAATACACATTAATTATAATGATTACCTTACTGTGATCCAGGTCTCCAGACGTACTGAACTCCGCGGTTTCAAAATCGTCGAAGTCGTCATCAGTCTGGTCGAAGGAGGAAGCCGTTGTCTGCATAGTCGTAATGTCTGCCCAGCTCCCAGACTCTGTAGTGGTGGTGGTGGTGGTGGTGGTGGTTGCAGGTCCCTTCGACGACAGCTGATTTTCGGGAAAAAGAGACTGGGTCTCGCCTGCCGCTACAGCTGCCGTCGAGAAGTCAGCAAACTCATCCGGAACAGCTGTCGTCGAGAAGTCGGCAAACTCATCCGGAACAGCTGCCGTCGTAAAATCGGAAAAGTCGTCATCGACGTCTATCTCTGGCAATCTGGAGTCCACTTCCTTGCTTTCCCCTTCCGCATCTGCCACTGCGTTATTTACAGATACTGCCTCTGTGACCGGCACACTTTCAAAACCACCGAAGTCATCTGATTCCGTTTCAGATGGTATTTGCATTGCACCACTGTCTTCGAAATACAATACCGGAGCAGAAAAATGTTTACTAAACTCATCACAAGTATTATCACCAATTTCGGCTGTTTCTTCTTCCGTAACAGGGATACTCTTATCTTCGATAAAAAGAGATTTTTTCTGCTCAATATCACCACTAGAATAACTAAAAAATACTTTATCCTCACTGTTATCATCAATATGACACTCATTCCCAGCTTCATTACTAATGGAATTAAGTACATCTGCACCCGAATTCAATGTATTTCCGTCACTAACCTGCTGAAATCCACTAAAATCATCAAAATCATCAATAACATCATCATTAACAATCTTAGGGGGAGGAGTCCACGAATGGTCACTGCTGTGCCTAATACACTGATCCGCACTTTCTGTTAGTCCAGTGTTTGTGCTATTAATTTCCGGTAAATTATCAGTACCGAGGGAACTATTATTGTCACTTCTAATTTCATTTGAAGGTTCAGGAACTTCTACACAACTATTCGGCAACGTTCTTTTCCCCTCTTCCACGGATCTGACTAACGTCTTGTCGCTTTCGCTGGACTCTTCACGGCTGATGTCGACGTCCAGTCCGATGGGAGACATGCGATCTCCTTCCTCGCCCTGCGGGAGGGGAGACGTTCCCTCGCTGTTCTGACTCGCACTGCACAGCCCCGAGTCTGTGGCCCCTGATACCACAGAATCTTGGCTCGTGTTGTCTTGGTGCATCTCTGGGACGAGCACTTGATCGCTTCCCTTGCCCCCGACCACGACGTCACGCTGTGCGAACACCTCTTCCTCCTCGTCTGTTGTTCCCGGGTCCGAGTCCCGGCAGCAGGTCCCGTTCTGTTTCAGCAAGTCCATCACGACCGGCGATTCCTTCATCCGCACGTGAGACACTGGCTCGTACTCTGAAGGGGCGGTATCCTGCTTCTTTTCTCCTCCCCAGGCCAGTTTATGTATGCTGGAGTTGGACGGCTGAATCACATCTGAAGAGAAAAGAAAAAAAAACCCACTAATTTCATCATTGCTATCACTGTAATAAGAACTACTCTACTTATTGATAGAACAAACAATACTACAATTGATGAATTTCATCTTACTTCCATATCCATGTTAACAAAATATCCAATTCTCAAATGGTAAGATCCACCTATTCAACACTTTATATCATACGTTCAATTATGAGGGAATACATGTTTCGTCTCCTACGGAGACATTTTCAATTCCTTAAAAGATCCAGCATAAAGGACAACACTTAAATTATTACTGCATATACATATGGTTTTTAAAACGATTTAAGTCTTTAGGCTTAATTGTGTCTTGAACACACACTTAGAAATAAAATAATTTTTTAGATACAATCTAACGTTGGATGAAGTTGAAATATAACGGCGATTCAAATCCAGGAATTGTCTATGATGTTAAAATGTTCCATTAAAATAGTGTAAGAAATGTTATTTCTAAGTGTGTGTTCATACAGATTGCAAATTTGGTGCTCAACCACAGCCATCTTGATATAGAAGCCTACTACCAAGAGTTATGACATCATACGCTTAGTGCTAAGTCTTCGTTGTCGCGTATAATTGTTAGACTGCTGATACAATATTTCTGATCATAATCTAGCAAAAGAAATGCAATAATAAGCCTATAAACGCATAACATTGAAGAAGCATTATCAAAAGAAATTGCATACAAATACGGAATATATATGCACTCAACATATGTTGCATAAAAAATATTCGAATGAAGGCTACTCAACTGGACTGTACGATGGTAGTCACTAGGCGAATTGTTCTCTATAAAAATAATGTCATTCATTGTTTTATGCTTGTTCGAGCACATGATGATCATGTTAATTATTTATGAATAAATGTTAAAAACATATTTCCCAAAATATAACAGATCTTAGACACAACACTAATTAATTCTGCACCACACATCCACTCTTGTCACCAAAATTAGCCAGGTTCTTCAACTTTCATTTTCAAAACTTCCCTATGCTTTCCATTGTGTTGTGATATATATGACGACTGTCCAGCATCACCAGTTGAATTTTGGTTTTTCCCTTGGCACAGCTGAAACTAAACCATCTGGTCTTTTCGCCATACTTACCCGAATTATATGATTTTCAGAAAAATCGTAATTAAGTAATTAAACGATAAGCTTTAAAGTACGTTAGGTAATTTATTATAGTTCAGTGGGTTCACGTAACCTATCACATAACCTAGCAATGCTTCCTAAGATCAGGCTGCTCAAATTACAAAGCTGTAGTAGCAAACATATACTATTGCTGAAAACACATCTTTTACTGATGCTTTTTCGTACAGTTATCCCTTGAAAACAGCAACGACCACCTTTAATAATGTTGAAATAACAACAACATGTTAGCAAACTATGAGAATAAGACTCATGCTTCCATATCGAAGCATTACAAGTGTGACGCCATCTGTGTGAACTGTCAAGTGTAGCAGGCCGGAACTACCTATCAAGTTGGCCATGGCTGAACATATAATTAAGCCTAAAAATTTCAATCATTTTAAAAACAATAATATGAGGGTCGGAACTTTAACAGTGGCAACTATTTAATTATGAGATACAAGTTACCAAGTTCTACTGTTCATCAAAATAGTCATTAGCGTTGTGTAACACTCATTGCCAGCGATGTGGAAGTCGAAGGATACCTTTAGCAGCACCTTTTGTGTCGATAGTTCGAATGGAGCGGTCAACTGTCCGACGAATCTCTGGAACAGTTCTGAAGCGAATGCTACGAAGTGGTTCCTTCATATTAGGAATCAAGTCAAAGTCACAAGGGCTTAAGTCTGGGGTGTATGGTGGACAGTACAGCAATTCCCAGCCCCATCAACTGATCAAATCAGCCGCAGCTTGCGCTGTAAATGGCCGAGCGTTGTCGTGCAAAAGGATGTGTGGGTTTTGCAGAAAGTGTCATCGATTCTTTCACAAAGCTGATTGTGTTCCAAAAATGACCAGTAATACTGCGCATTGATGGTCTGCTGTGGAGGAACGTAATGCGTTCCATCACAATCATACATTGCTGGGGTTCTGAGGAACTTTCTATCTTCGCAGCGACCCTTAATGACATCATTCGTTCGATTGGTGTTTCAGTTGTGGCCCGTATGATTCGGTCCAGGTCTCATCCAGTGTAATGATACAACGAAAGAAAGCCTCTCCTTTGCTTTCATTGTGTTCCAAGTGTTACGAGCAGTGTCATATCATAACCATTTCTGCATTTCCGTTAAATCACACGGAACCCATCGTAATGCAATTTTTCTTGTGCCCAGACGTTCCTTCAGAATGTGAGGCACAGTCGTATGCGCTAATCCGGTGTCCTCCACCAGCTCACAAATAGTATGGCATTGATCAGTGTCCAGCAATGCAGCAAGAGTATGCACTTCTTCACTGACATTAGGACAACCTGGCCGACACACGTCTCCCACAATTTGGCATCCCTCACTGAAGGCTTTTGCCCACCGTGCCACTGTTCTGTAAGGCAATGCAGATTCCCTGCGAGCCGTTTGAAGACCTTGATACAGTCGTGCTGTACGACCTGTGGCACATTAAGTCTTTGTCCAACGACGGTGTTCCTGTTTTGAAAACACTACCTTAGACTGCCAGCTAACACGGGGCTCTGGTCCTCAACCAAGTTCGCATGCGTGCGGTGTGGGAAGGGAGAGTCCATGTGCTCTGAGGTATGGTGGGTATGTAACTAACATATTAGGTTCCGTTACATGGCGTCTCTACAGTGGTGCTGCCACTATTAAAGTTCCAACCTTTTTCATTTAAGTGTTGTCCTTGTAATCTCGTGCTGGGTCTTTTAAGGAACTGAAGATCTCTCCATAGGAGACGAAACATGTATTCCCCAATAATAATATATAACTGAATGTATGATATAAAGTGTTGAATAGGTGGATCTTTTCATTTGAGAACTGATAGAAGAAACAATAGGTGGGATTAAGATGGTGACTGGTTTAATAGACCTCATCTTCTCTGATCCCTAGCTGGTGAATGGCAGCAGGGGCTGTGAGATGCTGCTGGACTCCAGAAAATGTGTACAACATGCTTCCATTCCTTGCGATTGGTGGCTACAACTTCAACGAGTGTTGAAGCCTACCCTCCTTACGAAGCTGGGAAGCAGAAACGACTTCGTTGAGGGCTGACAAGATATAAGAATTGAGACTGATGAGAGAACTATCTATCTGAAGATGTGTTCTCTGATGTTTTCATGTTTGTCCTTGGCTCCTCTTTCCATTAACCCTTTATTCACAATCTAACCTGTCATTGTATTTATCCTAATTAGGGATGGTCGATAAATCACAGCCTGCTACTTTGTCACTGCTACATCACATATGCTATCACGGAAGTACCTGTGAAGACAGCGATTTGTGTGGGTAGGCTTACAATAGACAGTATGTCCTAAACAGCCGTCCGGTTTCTTTCTTACTAGAACATCCAAGAAAGGAAGGCATTCACTATGGAGATGGAGTTGGACAGATGCCTTCCTTTCTTGGACGTTGAACCACACCTCGGAACCTTCTTATCTTCAGATACCGCATTTTGTGCGATAACTTACGTCTGTCTGTCATGGCTGCTTGGCATCATGAATGCCTTATCAATGTGTAATGGCAGCTCATGCCATGAGGATTGCCAAAGCATTTCTTTCTATCTTATCTGAATGTTGTGTGATCTTTGATGCTTGTTGTTTAAAGGGGCCTAACATCGAGGTCATCGGCCCCTAATGGTACGAAATGAAATAACATAAATTCAAATTCATCCACTGACTAAAATAAAATAAAAAATGTCATGAAGAATGAATGGACATGAACCCTACAAAAAAATAAAAAACAAACAAACAAACAAACAAACAAACAAACAAACAAAAACAGTGGATCAGACTCAAAAAGAAGGTGGTTAATTAGAGTATTACTGACCAAGGGACCATTTATAAAGCACAATGATCCTTGATGTATGAAGGGGTGCTAAACTCACGTCTAAGGCCCCACAGAATGGTACATGTCGCAAGTAAAGTAGAACCATGGTATTTGTCATTTTGGGGTACTGATCAAAAGTAGCGAAGACTCACGGTGGTCCACACAAGATGGTACTAACAAGTATTGCAATTCGTACAGGGAACGCAGACCTATGGTGTTTCTCACACAATGGCGCCACTCATAGCCAACGCAAACCGGTAATGTTCCTCACCTAGGTGTACTAGTCATGAGCACCGGTATTCCCGTCGTCTTCCTCATATAGTGGGTACCAATCACAGGCAACGCTGACCCACGGTGCCGCTCATATAGCGGTACAACTCACAGGCTACGCCCAGACCCGCGGTGTTGCTCACATGGGTGCAACGCACGGGTACTGGAATCCACCAGGCCAGGCTTTTTACTGCAACTAATCAGAAACCTATTTCGTACCAATTTAGTGATACTATTCGCAAGTACATGCAACCCATGGTGTTCCCCGCATGATGGTACGAATCAAGAGTAGTTTCATGGTTCTAATTCAATCATCCCTTGTAGTGTGTTTGGTCCGCGAGAGGTATTTTATTTCCCTCAAGTCCGCCGGCAAGCTGGTTAGGACCCCCCTATCCGCCACCTGGGACGCGCCACGTGGGAGTATCTTTAAATCTTTGACAGTCTGACGTGGAGACTGTGTTTTGTGATGTACTTCTCGTCTCATACAGAAGGTCTTATGAATGTTTAAATAAATTATTCTGTATGACTCTCAGAGTTTGGAGTCGGAACTATGAATACTTCTTCTCGAGGTAATGTCGTTCCCATCATCCACAGTTTGAAATGATTGTTGCTATCAATGTGCGAACTGTACTGTGCTGATTGATTCTCACCAGAAAAGCATAGTAATTGCAATAACCAAATACACTGTCAAAAATGTATACCAATAAACAGGGTGGAAATTACATCTGTTGTTCAGGTATTGATTTCTGGATAGATTGAAACCCACGGGTGAAGGAAGTCCATTTGGCACTCCACATCATAACATGTCGGCACATAAAAGATCTCCGGTGACACATTCAGTGTTCACCTGGCAAAATTAAATAAAACTCTGCCTTAGGCTAGGTTTACACCAGCAAGTTATTGCAGCAATTTACTCGCACGGAGCAACTTGCCATGCCAATTGCAAGACTAAATTCCTCAGCAAGCCGACTTGAGGTGGTTAGCAATTTCTTGGGCAAGACGCTTGCTAGCAGTGCACAGTGCGTAATTTCAGGAATCTAGCCGGCCAAAAATCGTATCTCGGAAACTAACGGACCGATTTACATAAAATTTAGTATGTAACTGCTATTATTGGAGATAATTATGTGTGTGGTCAATCAAGTACGAAGAACAGACTACTACGCCAGGAATAGAATTAGTAATCTTTGTAATTTTAATCATTTTTCGTTATAGCTTTAAGAAATTAAACAGGTGTTAATAATGGGACATGCTGTTTAGAATATTTAAAAACAGATGCAGGAATACATGTACTTGCCAAACAATTTATTCAATAGATGCAGTTACATCAGAATCGCTATTGTCACTTTCATTATCTCCTTCGGAGGAACAAGATACAGGAGGCTCAGACAGTAAGTTGAGCACTACTCGAGAAAGCGGAATCAACTTTCTCCTCCTTGATTTCCCTAAGTTGGTAATATAGGAGTCCGATGATACAACCAGCCTATGGAAAAGGTCAGTATTTGTGTCTTTCTGTATGGTTTCCTATTATCTTTATTCCTGGTCTCCTGGGCTTCCTCGGAAAGGTGTCCAATAGGTATAATACAGTGCCATGACCCAAGAGTTTGTGCAAAGTTAGAGGCATGTAGTACGATTTGTATATAATTATACAAGTCAGATAACCATTACTAAAAAAGTGTATACAAATTAACAATGCTAGAATGCGTTGTCAGATATTAACATATACAAAATCTTAGGGTTGAAACAATTTTAACCGGGCGAGTTGGCCGTGCGCGTAGAGGCGCGCGGCTGTGAGCTTGCATCCAGGAGATAGTAGGTTCGAATCCCACTATCGGCAGCCCTGAAAATGGTTTTTCGTGGTTTCCCATTTTCACACCAGGCAAATGCTGGGGCTGTACCTTAATTAAGGCCACGGCCGCTTCCTTCCAACTCCTAGGCCTTTCCTATCCCATCGTCGCCATAAGACCTATCTGTGTCGGCGCGACGTAAAGCCCCTAGCAAAAAAAAATATAAATAAATAAATAAAATTTTAAAAATGACACTCCTGAACATATGGAACAAAATCACATAATAAAAATTAAGCCTAAGACATGTTCGTATTATTCAAGTGGAGAGAAAAGTTCATCTCAAATCTAATGAAATGTTAAAAGTTATACTTCTTGAGGTTATCACTTAACAACATCAGAGATTGATAGTATAGGACATTAGGTGTGAAACATTTCTAAACTTAGGGTACAAGTTCATGTAGCAAATGTTGAATCTTGATGCATGTTCACGTCCAAATGGAGTGAAAAGTTTGCCTCAGTTCTATCAAAATATTCAAGGTTGTGCTTCCTGGAGCTTTCAGGATTATTTTAACGGCACATGGATGGTTCACCTTAAAAATTAAAGAGATAAGTTGTGCATGATAAAAAATAAAATAGAACCATGTAGCTGTCCAACAGGGACCTTCTTGTAGGGATACTATGTCAAGTGTTGTTTTGCCTTCAAAAACAAATCGCAGTTATGGGTCGTGTCTGAAAAATGATAGCGAAGAATTAGAAGAAAATAAAGTGAAAATGGTTATAAGACTCACCCTCGATAATGGAGCTTAACATGTGGCCGGTGCCGATTTCAGAAACATGAAGGCATGTCAGAGTGGAATTGAGCATAAGACAAGTTTTACTGTAGGCCTACCTCACACTCGAACTACATAAAATAACTCTGTTCTTACAAATACAGTCATCAGAGGAGGAATTTTGGAAACATTTTTCGCGAGAGAAGTATAACAGTATTACAAAGTGCAGTGAAACACTGTATTCTTACTTTCAATCAACATATTTGCACAAATCTCCATTTACATACTCAAAACTAAGGCAAAACATTGCTCAAGTTTAATGGATCTGAATGTGGGAAGCCTTAGGTGTGAAAATCTATTGTAGTTAATAACAGTAGTTATCTTATAAAGTTTGTTTCAAGTATGACCTGCAACAGATACAGATCAGATGTAAGGCTTTTCAGGCGTTCGCTCTATTAACCAGCGTTTTGTCTTAGGTCTGACACTAGACTCATCAGAGTGGGACGTGTCAGACCCTACCCACTGACGCTGGGGTGTATGCAGGTGAACTTATCAGAAGCCCTTATAAGAGGCACAGTCTGATAACTGCATACAGGAGATAAAACTCCACAAGAGAATTATTGCCTGCCTAGCAATTTGGTGGAAAAATATCTAATTCCCTCCTTGAGAACTTAGAATTTCCATTCTGCAACAGATATTCACTTGATTGAAGTGAGTAAGATGGTGACAATAAATATGTTTGGTTGAAGAGACCTTGTAAAACAAGAGATCTTGGATCAAAAATATTTCCTGTGATGGACTAGTTATTTGTCAATATAGATGATGTCAGACATGATGTCTAAAAGAAAAATAACATGACTATGAAGAAAGTACTTCATCTCTTGATGTGAACATAATAATTCATAGACTCAATTTTTAAAAATTGTAAGTGTATATGTATCTGTGTTTCTATCGTAATCTTGGGTTATTTATCAACTGCAAAAATATAGTTGAGAATATGTTGACAACATAACAAGTTACCCTCACAATCGTCAAATGATTTTTCTTCTGATCCAATGCTCAACACATTAGCTACATTCTACTGTCACATTGCCTTGTTATGTTTTTACAACACCCCATTTATACTTTATTCTTTGTTAAAAACCTCTTAATATGTATATTCCTTGTATTATTAACTATTACCATAATATCTCATTTCACTTGTTATTCAATAACATTTCCTTAGGATTTCACCAAAAGTGATCTTTGCTCCAATACGGCTGATGATGACCCCTAGATGGGTCGAAACTAGTACCGTGTAATTTATAATTTTGTGAATATATTTTAGTATTGAAAAGGTGGAAACGTTTACGTTGTTATTATTATTACTTATATATTATTCTCAGTTCAATACGGATCAAAAACATGAAATTCATAACCATCAACCTCATACTTCTTCAAAGTGAACCACATTATACCCTATGCTACTGACTTTTGACAGTTAACTTACCTAAAAAAATTACAGGTCACCTGACCATCTCTCAACTTTATTATTTTATTCAACATTATGTTTTAAAAATACGATTCCGATCGTCATTCACATTATTATCTAGTTCCAACCGCTAGTTGGTCAACATTATTTTACAGCAATTTTACCAATTGTCTACAATAAACTGTCGCTTTATTCATTTTCTCATACTAATAGTCTTTCAATGTTACTACTGTAAATATTTTCACCAATTGTAAACTTCTCACCCATAGCATTGTTTTTAAAACCAACATTGTACTAGTCTTGTACCAAATGTCAAGTCTCTTCAAGACTTTTTATAAATTGGTTTTTATCTTATTTATATGTAAATCAGGTGGCTGATGATGACTGTATGTAAGGCGAAACATGTACCATTGTAATTACCATTTTACAAAGACAACATTTATTGTATTGATTAGGTGGACAAATGAATAAATTACTGTTATTTCAATCAAATATCAACACGGATCAAAAATTATACTTATCACTTGTAATGAGAAGGTGACCATCTACAAACCTCCAGTGCCCTACAACCTAGAACATACTGAGATGATTGCATTGATGGAGGGTGGTTGTGGAAAGTTTCCAAGCCTCTCTGTTACAGACCTGCAAAATGTTCAGCATCCGAAGCAATACAGTCAAAGATATTGCAATCTCAGCTGTTAAGCGATCTGTCTTCATTCTATGACATCACTTCAGGTGCCTAATATCAAACATGGACATACACCACCTATATCAAAATTGAGTTAAGAATAGATCATTATAGTATTTTTAATGCTCTCTCTGAATTAGTCGCCCATGTCTCTTGTAAATGAATATTTGTACTTTATTTTTAACAAAGAAATATGCAGTTTCTTTCATAACTGGACACCTCCAGACGAAGTTTCTATCAAAAATGGACATGACCATTTCAGCCAATCAGATTGCTACAAGTGACATCAAACTGGCACGGCGACCATTTGTTTACATTCTCTTGTCGATGCTTGCTTGGAAGTTTAGTGCTAATGTTTTTTCAGTGTTTTACTTATAAGTATTTGGGAAAATATTTTCGTTTGATATGGAAGACAATGTTTCACAGTTTCCACTTGAAATTGCGTGTTTATAATGAAGGTAGAGAAGTGGAACTGCTAGTAAGGGAAGCTTACTTTAGGCACATTTTTAATACCAGGTTTAATTTAGGGTTTTCTTCACCAGGCACAGAAGAGTGCACTGCATGCTTCAAATTAGAGCAATGTTTTAAGTTTGAAAAGAATGAAGAGGAAAGATCGAGGTTAATTTTTAAGAGAATTATCCACAAAAAACAAGCAGAGAATTTTTTCGACATCTGAAGGAAAAAGAGGAGGACTGTGTCTTCATGTGCTATGATTGCCAAAAGAACCTTGCTTTGCTAAAATTAAGTGATCAGTCCACACAACTCTACTGTTACAAACTGTCTGGCACATCTCAAAGCAAACTGCGTCCTGACAATGTGTCTGTTTAAACGTGGCTGGAGAATGAGGCAAAGAAATGAGGACTGGTATTTCCAGTTATTAGACACTCATATTTGCCATCAGGTAGGATTTTTGGTCTCACTGAGAAAGACCTGAAGAAGATAACGACCACAATAAGTCCAGATGAATATCATGAGGTGTTCAAAAGGTACCTCACAGTGAAAGTGATTGGACAAACTTGGGAACCACTGAATTGGAGAGAACAAGCACAGATTTATCTGAAATTTGCTAGTGAACTTCATTTCAAGACTTCACAGTGTAAAAAAAATATGTACTCAGTTGTACAAAAAGAGGAAATTTTGTAGTTATAAGTGAGGTAGGCTACTATTTAAAAATAGGTATTGAGCGCAAGATCACAAAGGCAGGACAAGCAAGTCTAAAGTTAATGAATCCTTTTACCTATTGACATTGGAATGAATGTAAACCCAGAGAAACTTTAAGATTTTGAAAAATTACAAGGTAAGCGCTTTGGAAAAGAATGGAAATTAAATGCCTCTCTTAAGTGGCATGTCAAAGTCATTAATAAGAACCGTTGTAGTGAAAATGAACACGCTGTTAATGATTATGAATGTGATTGGTTTGAAGACCCGTGTGATGAAGTAGAGGTCATTTGCCCAGAAATACAGTGAAGCAAGAACTGAAATGAATGTTAACAAAGTATAAGAATAAATTTCTTTCTTTCATATTTTCATTACATTTCTTTTAAAACAGAAGTTTATCATCGTGTCATCTCGCAACTTTGTTTCAAAATACTGGGATAGTTTGTTTCATAAGTGGACAGTTACATGGATGTTTGTATCAAAATCGGACAAAAGCCAATCTTACTTTCAAAATATTTGAACATGTTTTACATTGCCTTAGAATGAAATTCTTAAGTGTCGGGCATGGTTTTCTTGTTCATAGGGCTGGGAGTATGGCACACAAACATTTTTACACTCGTATCGGGAGGTTAACATAGAGAAACAAAAATGTGGCTCTACTGAAAAATTCATTAAATGGCTTTTGTCCATGTTTGATACTAGGCACCTCACTAATATACGAGGATGGTTTGAAAAGTTCTCGGAATCACCGCTAGATGTCAGTGCTAGAGCAACGAGGTTCCCGCCCAATAATCACACATCCTTTGTAAGTGAACACGTGGCGCGTCAGTGCTCTAGCTGCAGGAGTGTGGTAGTGACGACTCTTTGTTGTTGTTCCCGCGTAGTGATTTGTGACAATGGAAAAAACTGAGATTCGAGCAGTGATTAAATACTTTGTAAAGAAAGGAATGAAAGCAAAGGAAATTCATGCCGACTTTCAGAACACACTGGGGGACTCTGCTCCTTCATTTTCAACTGTTGCCAAGTGGACCAGCGAGTTTAAATTTGGTCGGGAGAGCTTGGATGAAGATCTGCGTAGCGGACGGCCAAAAAGTATTACTACCCCAGAATTTATCGCAAAAGTGCATAAAATGGTCATGGAGGATCGTCGACTGAAAGTGCGGGAGATTGCTGAAGCTGTAGGGATGTCTTCTGAACGGGTATATTATATTTTAACCGAAGAATTGGGTATGAAAAAATTATCTGCAAGATGGGTGCTGCGGCTCTTGGCCTTGGACAATAAACGCACCAGATTGGAAATGTCCGAACAAAGTCTGACCCGTTTTCAGTGCAACCAACAAGATTTTTTGCGCCAGTTTGTGACTACAGATGAAACTTGGGTCCACTACTATAGCCCAGAGACAAAACAGCAGTCAAAGCAGTGGAAATATGCTGATTCACCACCACCAAAGAAAGCAAAGGCAGTGCGTTCGGCCAGAAAGGTCATGGCCTCAGTTTTCTGGGATGCAAAAGGCATTCTGCTGATAGATTATCTTCCTACTGGCCAAACAATTACGGGGCAATATTATGTAAACCTCCTAGACCAACTACAGGAAAAGATACACGAAACATGGCCTGGTTTGGCAAGGAAAAAGGCCATCTTTCATCAGGACAACACTCTGCCGCACACAAGTGTTATTGCCATGGCAAAACTTCATGAACTGGGGTACGAATTGTTGCCAGATCCACCTTATTCACCTGATTTGGCACCATCAGACTTTCACCTACTTCCCAAGCTGAAAATTTTCCTCGGTGGACGGAGATTTTCTACAAGGGAAGAACTGACAGCCGAATTGGAGAGGTATTTTGCAGGCCTGGAGGAATCTCATTTTTGAGATGGGATCAAGGCATTGGAACATCGCTGGACCAAATGCATTAGGCTACAGGGAGACTATGTTGAAAAATAAAAGCAGTTCCACCGAGGTAAGATACTTAATTCTAGCACATTCCGAGAACTTTTCAAACCACCTACGTATTACGTAACCAATGTTGTACTGTTCTTAATCTCTTATAGTATTTTTGATATCTTTTATCTGCAATTGTGTCACCATGTGCTATGCTTTGTCCCTGGGGTAGGCTTGATAATTTTCAGGAAACAAATAAATATAAAGAAAATATGACTTGATTTTAGTGTTAAAATCACCCCTGTATAATACTTACCTTGGATTGTAGGCTCAACAGACATACATTCAGTTTACACTTAAGAATTATTGTCCCCAAAATCAATTCATTAGAATATAGTGGCTTCTAACACCTGTGGTTAAACAATTCCAAGATGGACAAAGCAGAACCATGAAAGTAGCAGTATTTACATGGCAGCCACAGTACGGATCAGCTGATGGATCACACTTCTTATCACTGACAGTACCTTATCTTCCTCAAACACTCTGATATGCCAGGTCCATTCTTAAGATATCAGTCTATCACAGTGTCATAACAAGAGAGAAGCAAGTACAAATATAGGTAGGACCTAATATAACATATTTTTTTAAAGATATGTTTTTAAATGATGGACATGTGACAGAGTGCTGGTGGTGGTGGTGGTGATTACTGTTTCAAGAGGAAGTACAACAAGGCAACCATCCTCTATTAATACTAACCAGAGGGAAAAGATGGAAGGAATCCCAACACTTCAAAAAATGAAGGTATCGGCAAACGGAAAGACAAGGACCACAAAGGGTGTGAAAATGAAAGACTCTCCCCAGGCCTCCACACGTAACACCGCCAGCGTCGGAAAAGAACAAGATGTGACCAAGGGAGATCAGATAGACTAGATGAAAGTGAGGAGCCTGACTCAAGTAAGCAGAAGTAGTACGAGGACTCAGCTAAGGGTAGCGAGGCATATGACAGAGTGCTGAGGGATTATGGGATTAAGATTACAGGTATTTAAATGCATTTATGTTGACAATCAGTCCATATTGAGAATTTTTTTGCTAGTGGCTTAACGTTGCACTAACACATCACAGATTTCTGTTGACAGAAGGGCGAGGAAGACAGCGAACAAGGCCTTAATTAAAGCAGGCTTACAGCCTGGTGTGAAAATGGGAAAACAAGGAAAACTATCTTCAGGGCTGCCGACAGTGGGATTCAAACCCACTATCTCCCGGATGCAAGCTCACAGCTGCGCGCCCCTAACTGCACAGCCAACTCGCCTGGTGCTTACCTTTCTACCTTTGACTAATATGCATAAGCATGCTAGACTGCAATGGTGGATGGAACGACGTCACTTGGGACAGGGTCCGGCTCCATGGCTACATGGTTAGCATTCTGGCCTTTGGTCACAGGGGTCGCGGGTTCGATTCCCGGCTGGGTCGGGAATTTTAACCATCATTGGTTAATTTCGCTGGCAAGAGGACTGGGTGTATGCAATGTCTTAACCATCATTTCATCATCACGACGCGCAGGTCGCCTACGGGAGTCAAATCGAAAGACCTGCACCTGGCGAGCCGAACATGTCCTCGGACACTCCCGGCACTAAAAGCCATAGGCCATTTCATTTTTACTGGGGACAGGAATGACAGCAGATGGTGTTTTCGGATGAATCCAGGTTCTGTTTGTTTGAAAATGATCGCCGCATTTTGGTTTGCCGCAGAGGGGAGGGGCATCACATTGAGTGCATTCGCACAAGACGTATGGCACCAACTCAAGGTCTTATGGTGTGGAGTGCTATTGGAACCAAGTGAATGCAGCATGGATGGCTATACCCCAGGACGCCATTCGCGCCTTATACGCGTTGATGCCGCCACGCATGGAACAAGTTATCAGTGCCCGTGGAGGACCCAGTGCCTACTACGCAACAAGACACATGCTGAACCTAGGTGACTGAAATGCTGTTTCTGCAGAATATACTAATGAAAATGGGAAAACAAGGAAAACTATCTTCAGGGCCTAAATTGTCTTGTGTTGGGTGAGAGTTATGCAAGAAGCCTGTGTGTGTGATTTCATTTTTTAACATCAATACTGTGATCTTTTGTACAGTCATCTACAGTATTTATTTGTTGCATCGGTTTCTAGCCTTTCTCCCCCAATTTGCCTTAAACTTCAATGCTCAGGTTTTTTAATGTGCTGTAGTTTACCTCTGATTCCGTACAAACCAAAAATAGCCCCTGTAAATCCCCTGCCTCCTCTAGTTCACAAAAATGATTTGTAGCTTAGTTTTGAACTTAAATATTGAATTTCACAAATTTATGTGCCGCTGTTTTCCCGTGATGGTGTTGAGCAGAGCCGTTCGATATGGCAACCCTGTTGTCATAAGAGCAATACTGTTTTCTTAACATGGTATGAACTACAGCAGAGTAAGTGAAATGGAATGAAGGTATAGCAAAGCCACTGTAGTGAGCTCAAATATGCGACCAAGGATCCTATGCAGTGGCTTCAACGATATGCACTAGCCATGCGTCTTGGTAGGTGTGCTATTTACCAACTGATGAGCCCAACTTAGCACACTGGGCGAAACGCTGACAACCAGGAATGAGTTAGCTGGAAAATTTATAATGTCCAATAATGGACCATTTATATTGGTATTATAAATTTACTCATTTGGAACAAATATTTTAGGTTCCCTATGGGAATTAATATCTTTAGTATCTTCGTGTTCAGAGTATGTTCGCAATTTCAGTGCTGTTTGTTTCACCGAATACTCTGTATGCAGGAACAGTCAATGTGTGATGTTTTCCTCAAAATACTTCTCAGTAGTCACTTTGAAGATGATGTAGGAGAGGTGGTAACAGATCCAGGCTTTATAAGAAGCAGTCATGAGCAGGCTTGTCTCCAAATAGTGCGATCATGATCCCCCCACATGATGACATCTTGAAGAACTTCATCATAGTTACTTCTTGAAGTACAGTTCTGCAGCCCCAAGTAAATGGGTCACCCAGATCTTCTGCAGCGAGAATGAATAGTTCTGTGCTTATCTGAAGTATGCAGAAGTATTCTGAGTAAAGTATTAGTTTAATAAAACTTCTTGTGTGGTATTAAAGGGCACATGTTCGTCCGCTCCTAAGCTGTGTGTGTTCAAATGATTGTGTGTAGAATGTATCATTAGTTTTCAAATTTTACTGGAACTCTTTATATCGACGTTCAAGAAATCAAAGTGAGTATTCCTACGGGCGCGATACTAAATAACCAGGCTACGTTACGAAATACTCGTTTCATTTATAACTGCTGATAATGATATTTGTTGTTTAAAGGGGCCTAAAAGCAAGGTCATTAAAACTTCAAAATGTATCCACTAACTAGAATATAAAATGAGTGGTGATGAAAAAACGAACATGAAAAAAAACAACAACCAATCAATGGATCCAATTCACAATGCCTTAATTTCTGGGATGATACGTATTATCTAAAGGGGTACAAAATCCAGGTCACCGGCCCCTCAAAATGATGCTAATCACTGGTAAAGCAGAACCATTGTGTTCCTCCTATAGTGGTACTTATCACAGGTAATACAGACTATTGTGGAGGTTTCAGCAGAGATTTGTGTACTGTGTAAATGCTATATTTATCTATTAAGTTAAAATAAATTTTTCTTTATTATTAATACAGCACATTGGGTTTAAATATTTACTCTTTCCATTTATTAATTTAGTACGAAAATAACAGCAGAAAATGTCCACAACTTCAAAAAGGCAAAAAGAGGCTTCAAACAAATAGGCAACGGAAGCTAAAATAGGCAAAAAAATAACTGGTTGTACCATTGCCAAACGTATGGAAACATGTTTGTCTCTATGTGACACTTCGAGATAAAAAAAAGTCATTTTGCCTAACTTGCGGGCTCTAGTTATCCACAGAAACGTTCTCTCAAGTTTCCCTGACCTTCTAAGAAAAAACTCCCCGACTAATGTAAACTGAGCAGCAATTTTATTCGCTGAACAGCATGTTTTACAAGGAACAAAAAAAGGAAATTTCAGCCTCCGCCATTCCCATAGCTGGCCTAATTTTCTCTCCATTTCCTTTTTTCAATGATTTATGGAAAAACAATTACATTATATATATATATATATATATATATATATACTAAATAACCAGGCTACGTCACGAAATAATAACTGGTCGTACCATTGCCAAACGTACGGAAACATATATATATTCAAAATAGTTTTCAAATTTGAAGAAAAATCAGTCATAGGCACCATAGATTCTGACTTTGAAATCTTCAAAATCTTCTGAGGAAAAGTTCAACATCTGGCAAAATACTTCTTAAAGGACATAATTTTGCCTTAAGTAATGGATTCTTCACAGCTTCTCCAAGGTATTGAAGGTTTTTGTTAATTTTTTTTCAGTGTACTCTTTCACAGATTTGTCAATGTGAACATATATTTTAAGAGCTTGATCAAAACACCATCCATTTTCCAACCATCTTATTGCAGTGAACTTTTAACGAAACGCGGTGCTTGTTATGCCTATACATTTAGCATGTTGAGCAGAGCTATATTTAAAAAGATTGTGCAGAGATCTGAAAAAATTAAAAAGGTCCCAGTCAATTTTGGAGATCCCAGTTTTCATGGTTCAATTCACTGTATGCAAACTGCATGTCTATATCAACAAGAAATTTGGCCTCAGGGTTTAGCGCATGCAAATGATTTTCAAGTTATTAAATAAAATTGAGGTTAACATTCGGCCCATCCATTGAGACTCGCAAAATATTGCCTAAAGGTATGGACAGTCCATGTATAAACCCATCTAATAAGTGATCCACACTATTCCAATACCTTGTTGCAACTTTTGAAGATTTACATCCCTAAACCCTACAAACAAGTCCATTAATTTGTCCTCTTTGGACAAATTTGTCTAAAAGATTCATCAAAACAAACAACGTAGTCAGAGCACTGTTTTAAGTCATTTTGCGAACTTTCATTAAAATATGGGGCTAATTCACTATTTATAACGTAGGAAGCCTTAGTCTTGCTCATAGTAAAGTTCTGAGCAATTTTACTGTCTGGGAACATTTGTTTTGAATGCTGCGGAGGTTTCATCACAAGAGCTGAGAACATCTTTCCAGAGCCCGTATGGCTTCAGCCGATATAACATCATCTATATTCACACTGCAAGCCTTTAAACTCCTTTGACTTGTTCCTGGTACTGCTAATTCCTTTGTAGCTGTGGATGTAGTGGCCGTGTATCTTCAAGTGGAGATGAAGTAAAGAGAGACACTGTTGGCTGGGAAGCCTTAGCTTTCATGTATTTTATATGAGTAGATCCTTTAGCATGAGAAGTGACTGCTTGTTTGCCCATATTACTAAGTTTGAATGTTTTACAACACACTTTACAATATGCTGAAGTTGCATCATTTACCAATATGTCCAACCAGCCACTCATTTGGGGAAACACTTTACTCACAATAAATAAAGCAAATAATAAGTTCCACCTTTTCAATACTATATATTACGTGAAACTTTTTTACATTTCTGTTAAATCATCACGTATATGAACTTTTGGTACCGGTGTCATTCCTCTTTTTAAATACAATTCCTAAGATATACACCTTGATGACATATAGTTTTGTCAAAGTCGGTACCAAAAGTTCATATACGTGATGATTTAACAGAAATGTAAAAAAAAAAAATGTTCACGTAATATATAGTATTGAAAAGGTGGATCTTATTATTTGCTTTATTTATTTATTTATTGTGAATCTTGATTCAATACGGAACCTGAAGAATGAAATTCTTAACGTTAAAAAACACTTTACTGTCTAGTCAAAGTTTATTAAATGCACACTGCTTGTAAGCCATTGTCATGAGTTTCAAGAAAGCATCCTACAACAACAAAAATTGTAGAATTGTTGCGCACTTCTTGTGAAAAAATACATGAAAAAGGAATGCTACAATAGTCTGGGCTACAACAGACTAGAGCCTAAAATCCATCATTGGGGAAGAATTCCCTGACTCTCCAGATTTTTTGCCTTTTTTCTTGACTTTCCCTGACCAATTTTTTTTCCTTACTTTCCCTGACTTTCCAGAATGTGGACACTATGAATAGCTCCCTCTGTGAATCAGTGGTAGAGTGTCAGCCTCTGGATCCCAAGAGAGCGGGCTCAAACCCAGCAGAGGTAGTCCACTTCTTCAAGGGTGGGAAAAAGTCCATGCCACACTCCACGTCGTATGATGTCGGCATGTAAAAGATCTCTAGTGACACCTTTAGTGTTCACCTGACAAAATTAATTAAAACTCAGCCACAGACGCCTAAGAGAGATTCGGTTTGTTCCAGGGCGGACAAATCCCAAGCGCCCGGCCGACAAAAAGAAATGTATAGGCGCCTAAAATTTTTAAACTGTAACGGTTAGAGTCTAGTCTGAGGGTAACATATTATTTTCAAAATTTATTTCCACTCTGGAAATAACAGTATATACTCATACAAAGTTAATTCTGTGGCTATGAAAAAAACTCTAGAGGAAAATTTGTTCCCACGGTGTTTTGTCTATTTTTGTTGTTGTTACAGTGCCATCTGGCACAGGTATATAAATACTGAGCTTATAAGGTTCAGAAGCGGTTATAATCATAAGCTTTAACTGAATGTCGACTTGAATAGATACGAGTGTTTGATATATCTTGTGACCTCTTGTAACCATTACATCGAGAAGCCAAATCTTCGGCCTTGCCGCCAGATTTTCTCCGTTATGTTCTTTGTGTAATGCACTACTACTGCTTGGGGCGTAGTACATCTGTGCCATTAAATGAAGTGCCTAGAGTGGTGAATGTGATTGAAGGGTGGTTAACATGAACTGAGAGATCACCTAAGAAATTTTACTGGCTCCTGCAACTGTTGCTGATTTGTCCAGCCCAGGTTTACTCTGCAATTTAGTAGGCCTAGAGTAAAACAGAACATAGAAATTGACAAGCAGACAACTAGATGGCGTCAAATTAAAATCCTTACACACAGTAGCCGAGACCATGCATTTATTATTATGTTAACATTTGCTTTCACGGCACGTACTTGTAGACGCGATCTGGGCTTTTGGGCTTATACCGTGTCAAGAGAACAAGGCGAAACTCTTTACGTTTAGCAGAGAACTTTGCTCTGCGCCTTCAGAAGAAAATCTCGACTGTTGGGGAATTGTTGTGGTACGCTTGTTTGTCACCAGGTGGCTCGCTGTATGCTGGCACAGCGTTCCAAGCAGGAGCTGACGACAACAGCTCAGCCTTACATAAAATCAGCTTCATGGTCCGTATCGCACTTCAATAGACTCACAACTAAGTATTTATTTTCCACCTAGTCGAAAATAAATAAATACTTAGTTGTTAACAGCTCAGCCTGCGAAACGTAGTTTCACCATGTTTTCTTGACATGGCATAAGCCCATATCAAGTCTATTATTATCATCACTCAAATGTAATTTGTTTTATGTAATTCACATATATGATGTTTCTAAAACAAGTAAAAAAAAAATTGTCAGATAAGATCATCATACCATATCTAATGTGTCCTCTCAAATTCTTTACATAAGCTATGGTAACTACGTGTATGTCATAGTAACCTGCAAATACTGGGGGAGATTTCCAAATATAAATAAAGAGTATGGCATGCTTACTTACTGGGGTTTTCTCTGAAGGATCATCTCCTTAACATTGTAGATTGAAAGACGTACAAGAGGAGGTTGGGCAGAACATGGACCAAGATTTGATCCCCGGAAATGGACAAAGGCATTATTAGAGTGGTTATCTGAGAGAGGGAGAGCAGAGAAGAGGATGTCCATCCTTTAGGTCATTTTACTGGTTCATGAACTACAAGGGGTTCTTGACCTTTGTACAAACTACCAGACCGGGCAAGTTGGCCATGCGGTTAGAGGTGCGCAGCTGTGAGCTCGCCTCCAGGAGATAATGGGTTCGAACAACACTGTTAGCAGCCCTGAAGATGGTTTTCCATGGTTTCCTATTTTCACACCAGGCTGTACCTTAATTAAGGCCACGGCCGATTCCTTCCCACTCCTAGCCCTTTCCTATCCTATCATCGCCATAAAACCTATCTGTGTCAGTGCGACATAAAAAAAAAAAAAAAACTACAAGAAATTACAATGCAGGCGGTCAGTGTTCATTCGTCTCCGTCACTCTTTTGTATCGTAAGCCTGAAGACTGGACTTGCAGCTAGAATTAATTTCACTGCTAAATGACACTGTGTCATGGTAAAGTTGGTGTAGATATATTCAAACATTTTTCATTGCTAAGCAAGTGAAATTAAAATTCTTCACAGAAAGAAAGTTTGGCTATGTCTGCTTCTAGTTATTAGTGCGAGCTACTCCTTTCACAAGTGAATTATGCCAAGTCAAAATACAGATTGCGTTTGATGAACATCTGTCGGCACAGTTTAAAAAAACAAAAGCTTTAACTGAAATAAATGCAGACTTTTGAAAAAGAATTGCAGATATAAAAGAAATATTACTAGAAGTATAATCTTATTTATTCTATCCTGAAGTACATATAAACCGTAATCAGTATTTGTCAAAGAATCAGCAACTGCCAGAGCATTAGCTGTCTGTGCCTTCATATACTGGTTCGTTCTGAACTACGCGGTGTTTGCTGACTTTGCGGGTTGCTTATCAAGTGGTTAAAGTTTGCCCATACCCATGGAAGAGAACTGTAGAAGACAGAACAACTTGGAAGATGATGGAGGAGGCCTTTACTCTAAAAGGGAACTGATCAGGCTCTGGTGATTATCATGATGATGATTTTACGTTCAACGACACCACTAAAAGGGAATACTTCTTCAAGAACTGAACACACACAATGAAATCAAATTGAGACATTTATTTCTCTGTTTACACAGACACTAGTCAGCCTTAACTCACAGTACACTCTTACCATATCACTCTTAGTTCATCTTTTTTTCTTACTTTTCTTTGATTTATGTTTGGAAGATTTCTTATGTTCTTTTTTATGGTGTTTGTTCTTGTGTTTCTTGCGTTTCTCCACCCATTCACCCTGAGGCATAACATAAGTAATTGGCACAACATTCACACTGGCCTGGGCAGGACGTTGGGGGAGAGGTTGAGTGGGGAGTTTAGGTCCATAAATATCACTGTCTTCTTCACTAGTCACAATCTGTTTCACTTCACCGTTTGTAGGTATAACTTCTGGGGATTTTGGTGGGGATGATTGTTCAGTAACAGGCTGCACTGGCTTACGGGCATTGATCGCATCCAGATCCAAGTTGGCAAACACGCCCCTAGGAGGCGATGTGTTCCGTTCCATGGGAAGATCCTCCTTTGTTTTCTCTTCGACATCTCCAATTTTCACATTTTCTTCTTCTTTTTCATCCTCATCTTCTTCAGATTCATCACTGCTACTCAGAAAAATTGCCCTATAAAGATCAATTTTCTCTGGAGGGTCGGGAAAAGTAATTTCTTCCTCTGGTTCAGCTGATTGTTTGCTATCTTCCTTCTTTTCTTCCTTGATCTCTTCATTTGGCAAAGTCTCAACCAAAGTCTCATCTGGTTCCACTTCCTCCAATGTCTTTGGTTTATCCAACGCTGAAGCATCCAAGTAATCAAATACAGAAAACTGTGAAGGTTTCTTAGATGTTGCCGAAGTAGTCTCAACCAAAGTCTCTGCTGGTTTCACTTCCTCCAATGTCTTTGGTTTATTCAACGCTGAAGCATCCAAGTAATCAAACACAGAAAACTGTGAACGTTTCTTAGATGTCGCTGATGTAGGTACTTTGGCTATATTAGGCTCAGCAATATTAAACCTCTTCAGGAGAAGGCTGCATGGCTGCCATGGAGTTCTCTCTCTTGTAAGATGCCCAAACATCTTCATTTTCGCTGCCGCCTTCCTCTCTGCATTCTCGTCTACCAGCCTCTCGACAGGAGCTAGTGGGTTGGTGTTATCATCAGGCTGTGCTGCACTTACAAACCGATCGCTCATAGGTCCTGTAAGAGGGGTGAAGAGTTTGACAGCCTGCTCGAACTCTGCCCGTTCACGTTCTTTCTCCCATTCAGTCATGTCCAGGGGTTGCAGACTGGCCAACTTCTCTTTCTGCCCTATTCTCACAAGGGCTGTGTACTGCTCATATCGCTTCTGCTTGGCAGGGTCACTTGTGAAAGGCTTAAATCGACCAGTTTCTTCAGACATAACAGGTAGAAGGTTTTCTGTTATCTTCAAGGCTTCATCTGTCAACGGGTGTTTCTCTTTTGCCTTGTTGGAACCCTGAGGCGTAGGAGCAGCAAACTGCTCACTAAGAATAGCTGTTCGGTGTTCTGCAGTGAGCACTTGCTGCTTTACTATTTTCTTCCTCGTATCTGGCTCAAAACGATTCTGGTGAACATCGTGAAATGGCTGGAATCCTGGTGGGAGTTCAGGAGGTGGGAAGTGTCTTTTGTTTGATGAGATTGTACATCTATGGACAAACCCTTCTAAAACATCACCAAAAGTCTTATCTTGGGAAAACTGGGAAGTAGGTCTTTGCTTATGACTTGAGGAAGGTTCTTCTAGGGAGAAATCGTACTGAGTCATGTCTTCTCGAGCGTAAATGTCTTCGTCCTCATCTTCCAGGGCACCAACACCAAATGCTTGACCAGATATGGAGATCTTCTTTTGTTTCTCTTTCATGACCAAGGAAGAGGGCTCAAATAAGTTGATATGACGTGATAAAATGGGCCTTTTATCCAACCCAGTGTATCCAATACCAAACACATCATCCTTGAGTTTATACATCACCTGCTCACAATCGTCAGGGGCGAAAGTTATATTCTTCAACATTTCTTCCTCGTCAGAGCAGTCACTATCACTGGCTGGGAGATCACTGGGCAATTCACATCCATACACTCTACCAGCGGTCTTTTTCTGTAGCCGCTTGCTGCGTTTCTTCTCCGCTTTGCTGACACGAGGTCCTACTCCTTGGCCGGGCCTCCACCCCATTCTACGCAACAGTCGGATCCCTACCGTCTCCCGCACAGGTTCCAGCAAGTCCTCCAGCGCCGGCTTGCCAGGTATAGGACCATCCGAGAGATGTACCCCTTCTCTCTTACGCTTGTGACGTTCGTCACTGAAGTCGCTCCTTGCGCGGAGAACGCTGGGGGCAATTCCAAACTCACCCACGTCTTCATCGTCCATGAAATCCTCGGGCCTCTGCGTCTTTACTCCCGTCCGCTCCGAGCGAGAAGACTTGAAGGATGATGGCGTCCAGCCTTCAAGCGATGAAACGGTATTGAAGAAGCCAGCTGAGAAGCCACCGGTAAAAGCCCCGTGGAAGCGTCTTCTACCATGGCTGTCCTTGGCAACAGCAGAGAAGGGTTTCTTTCGAACAGGAGCATCTTCATCCAAAGGCTCAAGAGGGGTCCCATATTCAACGTAGTCTTCTTCATCTTCATCATCACCTAAATCAAAAGCTACAGTAAGCAGGCTGCTGTAGATTAAGTTTATATTCTGTGTGATTTTCTTAATACACATAAGGAAGATGTTTCAATAGACAGTAGTTTTCAACAGCTTGACAGAAATAGCACAATTCATAGTACAAACACAATGAAACTTCACTACACATCAATGTTCACATACTTTTTTTTACGTCGTACCGACACAGATAGGTCTTAAGGCAATAATGGGAGAGGAAAGGGCTAGGAGTGGGAAGGAAGCTCATGGCCTTATCCTTTTAAGTGCTAAATTATCAGTTGACTGTTTGGTATCTCAGTGCTGAGTTTTATCATTCGTAGGCCTATGTAAAAAAATTTGTAGAAGCCTCATTTTTTAATTTATCAAGCGGGTGATTAGTTTAAAATATTTATAAATGTTGATTGTTTATAAATCTAAAAGCAAATGGAAAAATCCTACATTTATGTTCAATATTGTATAGAGAGGGAGCCTCCGTGGCTCAGACGGCAGCGCGTCGGCCTCTCACCGCTGGATACCGTGGTTCAAATCCCAGTCGTTCCATGTGAGATTTGTGCTGGACAAAGCGGAGGCGGGACAGGTTTTTCTCCGGGTACTCCGGTTTTCCCTGTCATCTTTCATTCCAGCAACACTCTCCATTCTCATTTCATAGCATCAGTCATTAATAAATCACTTTGGGAGTGGCGACCCCATCGTACTAATAGCCTATATCTGCTTCATTCATTCCATCCCTGACCCAGTCAATGACTGGAAAACAGGTTGTAGGTTTTCATTTTCATTTTCATTATTTAGAGAGAAATCAAAACTGCACTTTTTGTGCCTATGTGTTCATTACCTTTATACAAAGTAATGTCAGTTACTTCCCAACGCTATAAGCCATCAATTAGTTCTACCTAATACCCAACAGATGGCAGAAAATGCCAGAGATCGATTCGGCTCTTGAGAGCGAGCCAGTGAACTGAAAAAAGCACCGTCTATAGGCGGACGTACCATTCATCGCGTTAATTAAGGTACAGACCCAGTATTTGCCTGGTGGAAAAATGGGAAACCACGGAAAACCATCTTCAGGGTTGCCGACAGTGGGGTTCGAACCCACTGTCTCCCGAATGGAAACTCACAGCTGCTCGACCCTAACCGAATAACCAACTCACTTGGTACACACCACTAAACTGCCAAACCAACCTAAACAATGCTTCTATATGATGGTTCAAGGTCATATGCATGAATCTCACTACTGTGTTCCTCTTTCAAATTTCAGCTGGCCAAGTTGAGGTGCAACAATTTTCTCTAGGATTTCCTTCCCCCTCTCACTTTCGAGTTTTTGTTCCATAAACATCTATTTTTTCCACTAGCAGGTCCTTATAAATGAGCTGCTACAAAGGTCTAGTTTAGCTCTGTTACTCTTTAATCTGTACACTAGCGACAAGCCCAATATAGCTGGATAGAAATTCGGCTCTGGTGATGGTCTAACAACAGCCATCCAAAACAGAATAAATATTCAGAGATGCAGAAAGATCAGTTGCCCGATATTCGTGTGCTTCATTGTGAGAAGGTGTCCGACAGAGTTCGGCACAAGAAACTGACGACCATACTGAAGGAGCAGGTACAGATGACAAAGATAACCGCATAATTAAAAACCTATTTTGGAAACAGAAGGCCTGACTCGCAATGAATGTCACAATGAAATGTGGTGTGAGGTAAGGCTGTATTCTGTCCCTGCTACTGTTTAACCTGTACTCGGAGACCTGCTTCAGAGAGGCTCTATATGATACAGATTGCGGCATCAAAGTGAATGCAGGGACCATTAATAACATTACGATGGCTCCAAGTATTAACATCGTAACTTTTTCCCTATACAAAACATCGTAACTATGGCTACAATTTTATTTGTGCTATCATTCTTCTAGGAGATGACGTTAAGATCTAATATTGCTGCTAAGTTTGGGGTGCAGGAGATATGATTTTTATACAAGTGAAAAATACTGGAGTAGGCTCTGGTGATGATCGTAACTCATTTTGACTATCTTTGGACTTCTGATATTAATACTTAGAGCAGTTGATTAGATACGCTGACAACACTGTCCTTGTGGTCAATAGCGTGGAAAACCTACAGCAGATCTTGTTGAAAGTGGTGGAGAATTGCGAAAACCTTGATCCTAAACCTGAACTTAAAGAAAACCACATAAATGATTGTGAGCAAGGTCACTGTTGTAGATCCTGGTCTGTGGTGGTGGTGATTATTGTTTTAAGAGGAAGTAAAACTAGACAACCATCCTCTATATAACACTAATCGGAGAGAAAGAATGGAAGGAAATCGACACTTTGAAAAATGAAGGTATCAGCCAAAGGAACATGAGGGCCACGAAGGGCGTGAAAATGAAAGACTCCCTAGGCGTCGAGTGCTCTAATACCGCCGGGGTCGGAAGAGAACAAAAGGTGACCAAGGGAGGGCGGATAGTATAGATGAAAGGGAGGAGCCTGGCACAAGTAAGTGGAAGCAATGCCAAGACTCAGCTGAGGGTCCCGTGGTCGCCAGCACACGCTCCCAAGTTAAGACCCCTTTTAGCTGCCTCTTACGACAAGCAAGGGATACCGTGCGTGTTATTCTAACACCACCATCCACAGGGGGATCCGGTCTGTGGGTCAACGGACCTCCAATACAAAGAGCTTGATATAATCATACATCTAGGTAGCGTTGTCCACTGGGACCATTCACAAGAAATAAAGTGCTCCAGTATTTACCACCGAGCTCGATAGCTGCAGTCACTTAAGTTCGGCCAGTATCCGGTAATCGGGAGATAGTGGGTTCGAACCCCACTGTCGGCAGCCCTGAAGATGGTTTTCCATGGTTTCCCATTTTCACACCAGGCAAATGCTGGGGGTGTACCTTAATTAAGGCCACGGCCGTTTCCTTCCAATTCCTACGCCTTTCCTATCGCATTGTCGCCATAAGACATATCTGTATCGGAGCGACGTAAAGCAAATAGCAAATAGTATTTACCAGCCTCTGCCAAGTACTCAGTAACAGAGAACTACCATTACAGTTTTGGGTTAGGATAGCACAATGCCATGTGTTCTCCTTATGGTGTATGGAGTATAGTCCTGAGATGATTAGAAGCATTTGAAATGTGGGTCTACCATCGCATACTTCGTATCAGCTGAGTAGACGAATACACGATGAGGAGATATTGACTAGGATGTGTAAAGAAAAAGAACTGTGTAGGACTGCTAAAATAAAGATCTCTTACTTTGGCTTTTTCATGAGGCACCTGGAAACTTACACCTTCCTCTAAATAATTATACAAGGGAAGATTGAAGGGAAGGGAGACCACGCACGTCTTGGCTGTAGAACCTGCAACAGTGGTTCGGTCACACAATTGTACAGTTTTCTGACGTTCACACCTGATCAATACTATATATGTTGTAAAATTTACAGAAGGTGTAAAAATGAAAGACTCCGTAGCCCTCGGAACCGAATAGTGCCAGGGTCGGAAAAGAACAAGAGTTGACCAAGGGAGGTTGGATAAGATAGATGAAAGTGAGGAGCCTGGCACAAGTATGTGGAAACAATCCCAGGACTCGGCTAAAGGGCCCCGTAGTCGCTAACCTACACTCCCAAGGGGAGAGCCCCTGCGGCCGCTTTTAGTCGCCTCTTAGAACAGGCCAACTCTTCAGTATGTGACTGCACAGTATACAAGCTGACTGTAGACCACGTAGTCTCAGAATGCCCCTTAAGAAAGTGTACCGGGGGTACACCTTCTTCTGCGCACCTTCTATGTAATCCAACTTGAAATGATGTATTACAAGATACTTTGCTTTTCAACTGTTGGACGTCTCTCTCATCAGTCTAAGTGCCCCCTCGGGCGGGATCAACGATAATTAATTCTTAAAGGAAAATTAGGTTTTGAAGATGGTTTTGTTCATGTATCAAAGTTGTCAACACTTCTGTTGGTTCCTTCTTCAACAGTAATCAACCTATCAAAATTTCATAAATATTTTCTGTAGCCAATTAAAATTGGGGGGGTGTACAGGAATCCAGCCTATCAGTAAAGAGATCTGGAAACTTTCCATCAAAAATACTATATAAGCTGGATGATTTAGGGCCATATTGTCTTCACTGCTCAAGTTATTTGAGTGTGGCGTGTCCTGAAGGAGGCAGGGGCCACGGCCGGAGTTTGGAGGGCCCAGCAACGCAAGGTAATGCCAGAATTTTCATAAACGTGTGATATCTCCTGCGGATAGCTTGAGGGGAAGGATTCAACCTCTTTTATTTATGTAAAAGTTCTAAATTAGGTGGTTTAAATGTAGAATGTTTGGCAAGTCTGTGGACTCTATTTTATTCCCTACTGGGAAATCTGTAAGGGAACAAAGAGGTTCCCCCATTCAACTTGGCATAGGGTGACTACAGTTTTCAAAACCTCTAAAATTCTTAACACTTATTTGGTATTTAATATTTCTTACTTAGGCACCCTGCTGCAGATAGGCTTAGCCTCTGTATCATTGAACCATAAGACCACTTAGGGTTTTAAGTGCAGGTGTTTCACCTCCTTGCATTTTGTTTATGGCCGGTTACAACCAACCTTTTCATTAAGGCCATTTAGTATCAGTAATTATGCCCCTATGAGTTAAAGTCTGAATGACCAATCATTTAGGGAAAAATCCAAGGAAGGAAGGTAACCCACTGAGAGGTAATGGGAGAAGGAACATACAAGATTTCGTAACCGTAAATTTATTGTGGTGTGTAGAACTGGTTCTGATGTGAAGTTCCCTTGAGGAACAGAAAGTTACAAACTGTTGAACAATAGATAAGCCCACCTCGGGGCTACTTTGTGTAAATACTTTAAGAACAACTGATAGGCTGTAAGTGCGCAATTAGAAATTGATGCCTCTGCGAGGCTGGAATATGATATAGTTGGAGTGCAGACTCCTACAAGTGTACCTTGTAAGAGCAACCAACGCGAAATTTGGAGCCTGTGGGTTAGGATCAGCCTGGTGAAAGTTTATGGGGCTTATGGTTCCAATCTGTAGCTAGCTTCAGGTAGTTCCCGTCCAAAATTTTAGATGGTGCTGGAGATCATTCACAACGTGCAGAGAGTTGTAGACAGGTTCTGTAGATGGCACCCAAGAAGGCATGAAATGACCGATATTCATAATTAAAGGCAGTTTGCCTCGAAGTGAAGTATTTCAAGTCTAACCTCAATCAGTGGGCCCTTCTGACAAAGAATTAGTCGTATCACGTCGAGTATTATGGAGATAATATTGCTGGATTGCACTGAATCCGACTTTACCCAATCAATTAACCTTGTTCGAACTAATATCGATTTTAAGCAATAGTTCCCATGACGCTGCAGTGTTTGTGTTCTTTGAATTCCAAGTGCCCACGTGCTTGTAAATCTTTGTTCCTTGTGCTTGTTTATTAGAAATATATCTTCGCCAATCCTCCTAAAATCCTGTATTTCCTGTTTGAGTACACCTCAGGGGCTGGAAGATAAAGGGTTCTATTAATGTATTTCTATATTTCCATTTCCTGCCTCAGTGCATTTAATTCTGTTATTTTTATTTTCATGTGGTACTTGGATATTGATGTGATACCCCATTCTCTTGAATATGGTGTGCTCTGCTGTCTTGCTTTCGAAGGGATTTCATCTTTGTGATAATAATAATAATAATAATAATAATAATAATCGTATGGCCTCAGCTACCGTGTGCAGACATTTCGATTTGACGCCATCTGGCTGTCTGCTCGTCAATTTCGACGTTCTGTTTAACTCTAGGCCCACTAGATGGCAGACCGAGTAAACCGGATCTCTCTTGGGCGTCTATGGCTGAGATTTAATGAATTTTGTCGGGTAAATACCAAATGTATCACCAGAGATCTTTTACATGCCGACATCGTACGACATGGAGTATCGAACGGACTTTTTTCCGCCCTTCAAAAATCCGACTACCTCCGCCAGGTTTGAACCCGCTATCTTGGGATCCGGAGGCCGACACTCTACCACGGATAATATCAGCTTTGTGTTAAGGTGTCTATCATTCATTTGAAGTTAAAGCTGCTTTGAGGTGTCAGGTTATGTTCTCAATAACATAGTATGCCATATGAACTACGGGTATCAGATCATTATTTACAATGTAGTAAGTACTTGAAAATAAAAATATATGAATTACAATGTATTGGGCATGGAAGTACTACAACTGCATAATCAACGGAGGGGGAGGGGGGGATGAGGGGGAGGGGGGAGCTGTAAGCATAACCGGATGTGCGTCACTGCGCCGGATGTTACTTCTCTGCGCTATCTGTTGAGAATAACAGTAAGGTATTACACACAATGCGCACTGTGGGGCTATCTCAAATTTCGGACTGAAACTACTACCACGTAGTGGCTTGGTACCGAAATTCATCATTGAGTTACATTTCTTTTCTATTCTATCATCTTTGGTTTGGATCCCAGTGGTGTCCGCCTGGCCATTTTCGTTCTGTACTTAACATCTCTTTAACATGTACTAAATGTATGTAACACGACCTAATAGGCTGAAAGTCGGTTTCGATTACAAAACATGCTCTTCGTAAACTACTGTACCTGACAAGAGCAATAACGCACTTTTATATGTAAATCAACCAAACTGTTAACTACTGTAAATTTTGTACCTGATTTTCAGACTTTGCTGATTTGGTGATTTCTAGAGCCGACAAGCTCATTAATGTTATTAATGTTATTAATCATTCAGATTTTCCATTTATCAATTTTAAAGTAGAAAAAAAAAGGAAAGGAATAGAATTTCAAAATTTGTTGTGTTAAGTTATGCTCCGCCCATTCAACCCTCACGCTTCTTACACCTCTGTGATCCACAATATTTCCTTAACAGAAAGCATGAAGGACCTTTGAAGACCTTGCTGTTGTGTTGTAAATATTTTACAAATTTTTTTTTGCTAGTGGCTTTACGTCGCACCGACACAGATAGGTCTTATGGTGACATTGGGACAGGAAAGGCCTAGGAGTTGGAAGGAAGGGGCCCTGGCCTTAAATAAGGTACAGCCCCAACATTTGTCTGTTGTGAAAATGGGAAAGCACGGAAAACCATCTTCAGGGCTGCCGACAGTGGGATTCAAACCCACTATCTCCCAGATGCCAGCTTACAGCTGCGGTTTTACTTTGTCAGCTGTTCTGTAAATTATTATAAAACAACTCTTTTATACTACTGAACTGTCCTATTTTTGTTTATGTAAATTCACATAGTTTTTTATTCAATGCCTAAAAAAAAACCTTTGTATTATTTAGCAGATGAAACAGGAAAAAATAAAATTGACGCATTCATCAGTACTGTACCGAAGTACAGCTATACAAATCCTTCGCAAGGCCAGTGCTACGTGACAGCCAAGACAATGACAGCTGAAGGTGAAAAAGGACTAACAATCGGCAAAGTAAAATCTAAGGTAAATAACAGTAGGGTACAATTAATCGTATGCTAACAAAATGAAGGTACTAGAAGTTGCTGGGATCTTTGGTCGCGTGAAAAGGTAAACAACTGGTGACAAGCACGCCGTGCTGTACTCAAGCTATGGTGAGAGCGTCGTCCAGCTCAATGGACAACATTGCATGGTTACAGAATCCAGCAACTGACAGTATGTGATGGAGTTTACACATGAGAAGACATCTTAACGAGTCAACTCAGAGGAATACAAAAATCTATCCAATTAGCGAAAGAACCAAAGGACCACCAGTAAAATGCTAGTAGAAGAATTTCCCAGGAAAAAAATCTCAATATTTACATGGAGGAAATCATTGTTTTAAAATAAATCAGCCAACAGTATACAGATACCAGTTGAAGCACACCCAAGGACAACAAAAACATTGAAATAGAAAGACCTACAGCTCAAGACTGTTTTAACGATCAACATTTCACAGTCTCTCATCATTGCTTTTTAATTTAAAAAATAAAAAAAACATTTCATTTTGTGTGTTTCCTATGTTTTTATTTCATTTTACACCTTACCGAGGATGACCCAATGCCGGGTCAAAACGTGTCTATTTATGTATGAAGTTCAGTTTTAATTGGACGTAAAATATATAGTATTGACTAGGAGGATTAAAATAGTTTTGTACAATTTTGTAAGAAAATCAGAGTTTGTTATAACACATCATTTTCATTTCTCCTTATTCAGCTCCTGCCAGGTCGGGGTGTTGATGGCACTTCTCCACCGTTACCTCTCCTTCCACCACTCCTCTTCAGTAATTGTATTCTAGTCCAGTCTTCTTTTTCTTATACTGTTCTTGACAGAGTCCATCCACCTTGTTCTGGGCCACCCTCTTGCCCTCTTTCCCTCTATCTTAGTCCCCAACACTGCTTTTTTTTTTTTTTTTTTATTTGCTAGGGGCTTTACGTCGCACCGACACAGATAGGTCTTATGGCGACGATGGGATAGGAAAGGCCTAGGAGTTGGAAGGAAGTGGCCATAGCTTTAATTAAGGTACAGCCCCAGCATTTGCCCGGTGTGAAAATGGGAAACCACGGAAAACCATCTTCAGGGCTGCCGATAGTGGGATTCGAACCTACTATCTCCCGGATGCAAGCTCACAGCCACGCGCCTCTACGTGCATGGCCAACTCGCCCGGTAACACTTGTTTTGGTATCCTTCCCTCCTCCATCCTCATAACATGTCCAAAATATCTCAATTTATTCCTCTCCATCCTATCACTCAGCCGTTTTCACTGACCGCCTGGCTATCATAATCTAGATATCAGCTAGTTACATAATATTTCAAATTGCTTTACGTCACACCGACACAGATAGGTCTTTGCAAGGGACTATCCTCATTTCTTCCGTATTGAAAGTCTGTTAAAAGGAGAACAATAAAACTTTGATTTCCACCTATTCAATACATTAAAAGCAATTATAAAATTAGGATCTCATCCTTATTTTATTGCTTAACTGTTAAAACATAGGACATGTTTCGTTCATATTTCGAACATCTTCAGCAAAAAATATTCTTACAAGGTTAAATTGGTAACATTGTTCTAGAACTTACACTTATGGTTTGCCGTTAACAAACTTATCCATGATAAACTTTTAAAAAAACTTTTAAATATAAAGCATTTGTATATTATGTCATTTTATTGAAAATAAAAAACAAAGGATGGGAATTGTGCCGGCAGCCAAAGCCTGTCACACTCCTCTGGGGCAATGATTAATGACTGACAGATGATTGGAATCATATTAGAGTGTTGGTGGAATGAAAGATGACAGGAAAAAGCGGAGTACCCAGAGAAAAACCTGTCTCGCTTCCGCTTTGTCCAGCACAAATCTCACATCAAGTGACCGAGATTTGAACCAGAGAACCCAGTGGTGAGAGACCGGCGCGCTGCAATCTGAGCCACGGAGGCTACACATATTTCAGTCACTATTGTTTCCAAATTAAAATGTAAACACTGTAAAACTGTTTTTTAAATGATGACTTAAACAATAAAGAATATATCAAACAAAGTAAATAAACTGAAGAATAGAAAAGTTAAGATTCCTACCAAAATGTGATAAAAGAGAAACAACTACAAGGGTATTTTCAGAAGAACAACAATAAAGATCAGATAGAATGAAGAAATACTGGAAGATCAGAAAAGAAAAAAACATAAAACAACATAGAAGATCGGACATAAATTGACTACAGTAGTACAATGCGGCCGTAAAAGCACAACAACAACAACAACAACAACAACAACAACAACAATAATAATAAAAAATGAGAATCTTCATTATTGTCAGCATAATTGTGTGAGTTACATCGGAGTTCAGCTTATCACACAGTGTCGTGCGCGAGCGGTGTCTGGATTAGCATGGAATCGCATGCGAGCAATCAATTCTGCGGGACGTAACAAATCCACCTGGCTCTCTACAGCAACCGAGTGATTATGAACGAGCAGTAGTACACTAGAAGTTCAAAATACCCTGTTATGTCTTCTTCGTGATAACACTAAAATAATTCATTTTTGCAGGCCTGTCTAACATTATTGGTAATGGCCTGAGGGGAATAAGTTGAAATTCTATCATATTAATTTTCTACGTTGTATTCCCTGAACGGCTACTCATTCCTGCCACCCAGCTAACAAAAACATCTGGGGAGAACACTGCTACCCCTATCTCTTTTCTGATCTCAACATTTCTTACTCTCTCTCTCTCCTTGTAGTGATGGGACATTCGATTCATTTTACTGAATCGATTCATTTGATTCCGTTCACGTTACTGAATCGATACAGTGATCCGATTCACGGCTCATTGGTCACCGCTCCTACTGCATCTGTGTAGTATGTGCTGGTAAGACAGCAGCAACAGCATTCAGTGCTCGTAGCTGCCATCTGGTCTTCATACTATGAACTCCTTTCTTAGAAAAAATGCTAGTTACTCTAATACATCGAAGGTTTCCGGCGACGCAGGGTGGAAAAGGTTACGATTAGGAAGGTAGCAGCCATGGCCTGAATTAAGGTACAGTCCCAGCATTTCCTGGTGTGAAAATGGGGGAACTACTGAAAACCATCTTAATGGCTGCCGACGGTGGGATTCGAACCCACCATCCCCCGAATGCAAGCGCATAGCCACGCGATATTAACCGCACGACAACTCGCTCAGTCATTTTTGAAAATATGTATTTTTCTATCAGCTGAGGATTTTTTAAAATCGTCATATTTTGTATAGGCTACCCGAGATGTACAGTTTTCTGATTCAACTACTGTTATTGCGTCTGTCCACGTATGATTGAAGTCTTGTGCAACGATGTGACATATGAACTGAGAAAATACAGAGCCGTTCTTCCCAATATAAAACAGGTACTTTTGAGTGGTCATGAGCATGACTCATAGTCATAGGGCAGGCTAGAGTCGAGTTTAATTGTCAAAAGTCAACTAAGTTATAATTCTAAGATTCATTAAACTAATAAATAGTATAACCTAATAGCCTACCTACTTACTAGCTACTTCAGAATTATGTTGTGACTACCTTTTTAACACTGCAAATAAATCCATCTATTATTTAAACCTTCCTGTAAGAAGAGGACAGTGAATGCAAATGGGTATTATTTTCAAATGAGCTGAGCTCGAGAGTCCATTATAGCATATGATTCTTTCAGTGTAGCATGGCTCACTGTATGTCTCGCTGCAGTGAGCCGATAAGGAGCCGTGCGTATCTTGTGTCTCACTGAGCCGCGCTTGTTCACGATTCTTTCCGTGTGCCATGGCCCACTGTATGTCTCGCTGCAGCGGAAGCTCGGCTCGGCTCTCCGTGTGTCCAGTGAGCCGATAAGGAGCCGTGTGTATCATTTCGATGTGCCATGATTCACTGTCTCGCTGCAGCGGAAGCTCGGCTCCCCCTCAACATCGAGTGAGTGCGCCACTCAGCACTGTCCGATGGGAGTAAGCTGAATCGTGTGCCGTGAGCTCGCCGTTCCTGTGAATCGATTCACTCGGACACTTGAATGAATCGATACACTGCTTCGAATCATGCATTCAGTAGCCAACACTATCTCCTTGTCTTGCCTACCATACTCCTCAGGAACTTCATCTCACTGGCCTGAATTTTACTCCCATTTCCTGTTGCCCAAGTCCAAGTCTCTGATGCGTACGTTAATACAGGAGTATAGCTCTTGTACACTGTCTCTTTACATTTCATAGAACTTCTCTGTTCCACACCAGGTTCCTCACATTCTGGTACAACGCATTTCCCACTTGTACCCTTATGCTCATCTCCTTATCCAACCTTGCATCTTCCATTATTTTACTTCCCAAATATTTGAAGTATTCAAGAATCTCAAGATTTTGTCCCCTGAATGCTAATGATTATTTTGCCTTCCCCCTTCTCCTCTTGTCATCACCACTGTTTTGGCTCTTTTGCACATTGATTTTCATACCATATTTCTCAATATTGTCATTTAAAGCCTCCAGTTGAATTTGAACTTTATTATTGGCTCCCCAGATTACTATGTCATCTGCAAACAACAATATTTCTGTATCCCTTCTATTTGTTGCCTTTGTTTCCTTTAACATTTCTCCAAAATCACTATAAATATAAGTCGAGACAATACATTTCCCTGTTTTGATTTTTAAACCAATCTGTTCTCCCCACTGGAGTCTGGACACAACTGGAAGTTTTTATTCTTTCACTAATTCCCTTGATTGTTTTCCACACCTTTTCTCTCTTAACACTATTGTATGCTTTCACTAGATCAAGGAATGCCATCACGGATAGGGTCTATTGTTGACACAAGTTTACATTACAATACTTTACTTCGTATCAATCATAAAAATAAACATTTGCAGTGGTGCCTCAATCATTTCGGAAAGGTGTGACAATCCAACTCGTAAGCCCACTGCCACTCTGTTGTGAAACGCTGATAACTTCACACAATTGACAAGGTCTAAAGTACTTGAATACTTTGAAACATCTCCTGTTTGGCTTTAGTAACATAACTGACATTACGTAGATTCAAGGGGAAGTTGAATCATGTATCTAAAAATTCCTAAAATACCAATATGATATAGTAGTAATTGAATCGTGAATTGCAAAAAGGGCAGTTTTCACTTTTATAAATATGAATTTGTTCCTCTGGGTTATACCCACCCTTTAGTATTAAAAGGCATTAAATCCAGGGCCATCTCGAGCTTATTCGGGGTAGTCAGTTCTTTCGTGGAGTTTTGAAAGGTAGTAAGTCTTGGATGTGGTGTTGTTTCTCCCTACATTGGGAATTTTGAGACACACACATTTAACCCTCAAATGGTTAAACGACGATTCATCGCCCTTTTTGTACACGTTGTTGTGGTCAACGACAATACATCGACCGTTTTGCAGCCGTTCATTAGACACGCTCTCGCTATGCGTAGTAACACACAAATGTGCTCTATGTAGTATCATTTTGAGCAGCAGATTACAGTCTCTCTTTTTACTCTAGTTGCTAGGTTAGACTGCTGTTTAAATGTACTGCACAGCCTTAAAATTCAGTCGTTAGGCTCGCTACCTTAACTGCGCAGTACAATATGGCGCCTTGCCGCGTCATAGTGTCGTTCTGTTATACGCGCTGTTTTTATCAGTGTTTTGCGGAAATGCCGAGTAATTTAGTTTCAAGTCCCAAGAAATTTGGGTTCAAGTCCCATTCGGAAGATGTTGTATGAAATAATGAGTGACGCGAGTGATATGAATGATAATGACAGTGACATTGACAGACTTCCTGGAAAGCTGGAACGTTTACGCGTAATCTGTGGACCAACAAAAAAGAGGAAGGACCCGGCATTTGTGCCCTGGTTGTAACTGTGCAGTTCACAGGGGGTGTTACCACAAGTGACAGCACTTATGGAGGCCTGAAAAGAGAGGAAGAAAAAGGAGAGAGCAGTCTAGTTCTGGTAGCTTCTCTGAGTGACTTTGCGGGGGCATTCTAGTGCTTGTGTATATATGTATATATATCTTTATTTGTGTATATAACATCTAAAGTGTTTATATTTTTTCGAAGTGCATAAAATTGTGTACAACATTGTGATTTGACTTTCTCGGGTAAGTCGAGTATTTTGGTGTCTGGTATGGGCGCAAACATTTTGATAATATCATTTTGGAACACTTTTTTGGAAATTGAGGATGGCTGTAAAGATATAATGAAAGGTACAAAACAAAAATATATTTATTTCAATAGCCTATGATATTATGATTTAATAAAATGTACTACATTGCATGATTTCCTTTTAAAACCTATTTTTAAGAATTTTTAGTGAAAGTATACAAAAATCCTGAAAATCGTGTGACCGTAACAGTCGTTTCCATAGACCATTTGAGGGTTAAGCTAATTCAGCCAGGTGTAAGAGACATTACGCTTCCACATAACTTGGCCTACCCTGAGGGTTCTGTTCCCATCCACATCAAGATGTTGAAGGATACTGATCAGTTCCTACCATACATTCCACAGGATAAGGAAGAAGACAATTTTTATAAAAATATTTTAAAATAGAACAGTGTGGATGCTTTGGAGGATGAGGCTGATGAAGACTGATTATAATATCCAGGGTTTTAATGGTCAGTTTTAAAAGAATAAAGAAGGTAACACTAAAAAACATTCTGTATTGATAATAAGGAGGATTGGCTATTGTAAATATTTCTTGATTTCTTTCTATCTCTTCTGGTGATATTTTAGTATTAGTATGTGATAATGTAAACAGTTGTTGGCTTAGATAAACTTCATGCTTTCAAAAAAATGTATTTTAATTTTCAGAGACTGAATGTGTTTCTATTAACGTAAACACATTACATACTACAGTTACCAATAAATACAATGTTTAATATCCCAAATAAAGGCTAGGCTAATTTTCAAAAAATGGCACTTTTTAAATGCAAATGCAATAAGTAAAACTGAATGAATAGCTAAAAGGACTTAAGTCAATGCACATAAAACTCAACAACGTGTATAAGAAAAATTAACTTTATATTCAATTTTTGGAGTTATATAGGTCGGTCAGGAGTAGCCAAACTTATCACAAGAAGTTTTTGCTTTCGCAATACAATAACGCAGGATACAAACACTTTTTCTCAGTTTTCTCAGAACTAGGTTCAATGGACTTATGCCCTTTTAACAATTCATGATTCAATTCTTGTTCTTGCAAAATGTAAGTACCTATATTGAAAAAAATCTTAGAGTGAAATTTACAAAAGAACTATCCAGATTTTCATTTATTTTTTTCAAATAGAAACTGAGCACTTTTTAATCTATATATTAAATCACCATCATCATCATCATCAATGCCCCACTCCATTCACCCGGGTGTGGTTAAAAAGCCTCATCCACTCCTTTCTGTCCTTCCACTTTTCCTGCTCGATTACTTCTGCCACATCCAATCGAGCTTCTCTAATGTCCTTCCAAATCTGATCCATCCACCTTCTCGATCTTCCAACTGGTCTATTTCCCTTAAACTCTCTTTTCAATTCCCTTCTTTCTACCCGTTCCTTTCCCATTCTTTTTACATGTCCGAACCATCTCAGTCTTGCTTTGTGTATCTTCTGTACTAACGGTTCTATATTTAGATCTTCTCTGATTTTAATATTTTGAACAGCCCCAGCATTTGCCTGGTGTGAAAATGGGAAACCAAATGCTGGGGCTGTACCTTAATGAAGGCCACGGCCACTTCCTTCCCATTTCTAGACTTTTACCGTCCCATTGTCGCCATAAGACCTATCCGTGTCGGTGCGACGTAAAGCAAAATAGTAACAATATTTTGAATTCTCTCTCTTCCTGTCTTTTTAATCTATATTCTTAAAAATTTAATTTCTACTGCTTGGATCTTACTATCTTGTCTCTTATTAGTTACCAGCGTTTCTAGTCCTATGTTACAACTGGTATAAAATACTGTTTATATAATGTTAATTTCGTCTCTTGGGTACTTTGTCATCCCATAAAAGCTCTCTGACTTAATGATAAAATGTTGTACCTTTACTTGGTCTGTTATTCATTTCAGGGTTGATTTCATTACTTCCATTAATAATGCTACCCAGATATATAAACTTATTAAATACATTCAGTGAATGAAGTCAGAACGGTCAATATGGTAACACTGGCGACACACAACGCTGCACCTGCATAGCAGCAGATTTTGACCACCAGCTCCCAACGTTGTTCAGTTGAGCGTTGTGTGTGTGCCATGTAAGACCTGTTTGACACAGTGTGTATTTAGTGCATTGGTTCTATTGTCAACCATTTTGCTCACCATTTGAAGCATATTTCCTACATCATCTTCACATTCATATGTAATTTAATTACAAACAGGTACCTGATTAATTATCTTTCAGATTGAGATTAAGGCTGAAGATGCCCTTAATTAAAGGGCAAAATATGTCCCTATAATTTTATTTACAGATTTAATTCTTTATTAAAATCTCTTTTTATGTATTGAATAGGTGGAATAATTAAACTTTAATATTTGACTTCATTGGTTCTGAACTGCAAACAGGAACATGAACGACCAAAAAATCAATGTACAGTTTTGTTTTAAGCTTGGCAAGACACCGGAAAGAAACGCATGCGATGCTGGTACGTGTTTATGAAAATCAAGCACTGCCCTTGAAGTGTGTGTACGAGGGGTTTGCCCAGTTTTGAAGAGGCCAGGAAAGCCGGCGACCACCGTCAGTGACAAAAACATTGAGAAGGTGAGGACATTAATCATAAACGACCGGCGATTAACTGTGCGCATGATAGCAGTTGAACTGCAGATTAACCGCGAATCCGTGCGACAAATCATTACCCAGAAGTTAGGGAAGAGGAAAACGTGTTCTCCTCTTGTGCCACATCACTTGACTAACGATCAGAAGCAGGCATGTTTAGAGGCTTCACAGAATTTTGTTGAAACGGCGGATGCGACACCAACTTTCTTGAACTGTATTGTCACTGAGGATGAAACCTGGTCTCTCAGGTATGACCCTGAAACAAAACGGCAAAGCATGGAATGGCGTTTTTCAGGATCCCCTTGTCGGAAAAAGGTCATAGCCGAAAAGTCACGCATCAAACTCGATTTGAAAGGAAAGAGATTTCATGATATTCCTGACATCCAATGAAACGTGACTAGGCTTTTGAACACCATCCCAAAGGAAGCCTTCTTGCAAAGTTTCCAGGACATGTATCGCCGATCTCAGCAGTGCATAGTTATGGGAGGGGACTTTTTCAAAGGACAGTAAGGTCACTGTCGTGCATTGCTCATCTATGTTGATAGTACAGGACTTTATTGTCACAGATTGTATTTTACATCATTACTATGTCTTAAGCAGAACATATTTCGCCTATTTTTTTTTAGGCATCTTCAGCCGCTGTTCCTAATACCCAAGATCAAAATTGCTAGAATCCTAGGCTCTGTTCACAATAAAATGCTTAAAATAGGCTAACAAATTGTGCTGTCTAAGGAGTTATGCTTACACATACTATACATTTATAACAACAACTTTGACATGATTGTTATACTTTAAAAACTGTCCATTCCGGTGTAACGAATGTGCTCTTTTTTTTTTTTCAGGGCTGCCGACAGTGGGGTTCGAACCTACTATCTCCCGAATACTGGATAATGGCCGCACTTAAGCGACTGCAGCTATCGAGCTCGGTAACGAATGTGCTATGGGCCGTCCTACCAAAATAAAAATTTGGGTCCCCTCAAATAAAATTAGGAATTTAATTAAGCATACAGCATAAATGTAATTACAGCAGGTAGAAATAATGCAATACATTGTCGAGTTAAATGATCAAAGGGATTATTTGTTATCGTAAGATTATCATTAAATAATGCTTAATAGGTTTCATTTGACTGCCCCCATAATTTAATGGCTAAGCTGCTGAACTGCCAACCATGAAGCACTTTGATATTCGTGCTTAACTTTAAGTGGTTTCATTTTTCAGCAACTACAGAACTGTACTCCGAACATCACTATTAACAGCGCATTGGATATAACAGCGAAATCTAATGGTCACATCTACATCCTATATAAATACAGTACTGTTTTACTTTTAATCGCTTATTACGACGGTGTATAAACCGTATTGTCTATTACATTCAATGTTGATTTTTGTTTGTGACGCGTTTGGAGATTGCTGACAACAATGTAAAGCTTATTTTCAAAGTCCTGTAGATTTTGAATCAGTTAGTCTGTGGAATAGTCAAGACAAATACCGCTGTGAAGATGTCCCAAAAGAAAGGCAACGTGTTTAATATTGCAGAAATGTCTCACAATGTGGCGATTACAAAATGGGGATTAAATTGAAATAACAAATAACGTAGTTCAACCTATTCAATACAAATAAATAAGAAATGTAGAGTTACATTCCTATTTAATTATAAACGGAAGCGGTACCCGTTTCGACCCCAATCCGGGTCATCATCAGCCGAATAAAATTCAAAAACAATGCGTGTGTTGTGCTACTATTCAGAAGATTGTGCCTTACTTCATATAAGTGACTGACCTTCTACTTCTAGATTTTACGATTTAAAATCGTGCAGTGCCAATCCCCATTATCTTATTTTGCCTCTTCAACTATTTTTGTGAAAGACTCATTCTTTAATTTCTTATTTACCTATGCATTGTTTTTGCATTTTATTCGGCTGATGATGACCCAGATTGGGGTCGAAACCGGTACTGCTTCCGTTTATAATTAAATAGGAATGTAACTCTACATTTCTTATTTATTTGTATTGAATAGGTTGAACTAGGTTATTTGTTATTTTAATTTAATTGTGATACAGTTCAATATGGAAAATCATGAAATTTTTATCTTTAAATACAAAATGGGGAAACAAAAGCCAGTGTCGCGAAAGACGATTTCTACAATTTGGAAGAACAGAGAGAACATCTCATTTATTAGCCAAGACCGTGTGCGACATTATTGATCAATTTGCATTGTTACCACTTCCTTCCACATACGTGATTTTATATTTTGCTGACATATTATGGCTGCCCCTACTGTGTAAACATCTACAGACAACCAAGGTTTAAAGGTCTGATATCACTTCGATGGGGGACTGCACAATTTGGCTAGACTTCGCTCCCAAAATCTTACTACGATTTCTTCCATTACAGAATTGTAGTATGCAGATGACACTGCCACACCTGCTCTCACACCTGAGGAGCTGCAAAAGTCAATTGTTTCAAGAATGCTTGCGATCATTTTGGTCTCTCCATTAATGTTCAGAAAACCAAAGTACTCTCACAGCCTGCATCTGGATCGAACCTCCCACTTTTCAATATCTCCACTGGAGCAGGTCGGCCACTCTTTATATCTAGGATGTATCCTCTCAACAAATCCTAACTGCTCACAAGTTGTTGATAGGAGAATTGGTGCTGCCCATTCAGTATTAGGACGTTTATCCCGTCGTGTCTTCACGAATAAGGACCTTACAACGCACACCAAGATCATGGTTTACCAAGCTGTTGTCAGATCAACGCTGCTTTACGGTTGTGAAACACGACCCTCTACCGTCAGGATATAAAAAAGCTAGAGAGAGTGCTTCCATCTGCAAAAACTTAGATCTATCTTGAACATCAAATGGGAGGATCAGGTCACCAAACTTGCAGTTTTTGAGAAAGTACATGCTATAAGCATTGAGGCTACCATCACTGGCCACTGTCTCAGATGGATAGGACATGTCTATTGCACGAGTGAAACCAGGCTTCCTTGTCAACTTCTGTATGATGAACTCTGTTCCGGCATTAGACCTCATGAAGTCCCTTTGAGGCATTTCAAAGACCAGCTAAAGCATACTACGAAAAGAGCTGGAATTAACACTCAATCGTGGGATAAGCTTGCTGAAAATCGTACACTCTGGCACCACAGTGTTTCTACATCAGTTTCGGTGTTTGAAGAGGAACGACGGCGACGTGAAGTGGATAAACGACAAGCATGGAAGTTCCGTCAAGCTCAGTTCTGCCCTCCCCCAACCATTGCATGTGATTTGTGTGGACGTATGTTTCATGCCAAGATTGGACTACTAAGTCATATGAAACATATTCACAAAGCTTTGCAAGTGTGAAAATGTAAACTGCTGAAGAATATTGTTTACTCAGATACGAGTTGCAGTCGCCGACGACTGTGTAAACATTAGAAGAAAATGTCTTCTCGGTCCCACTCCACAAACACTGTAATTGCAAAAACAGTTCTTATTTCACTTATGTTTTTTGAAGTTTTAACTTTATTCTGTTAATTAACCATATAAGTACACAGCCTAAAACTTAAAGATATAACATTTTTAGCAAAAAAGAAAAAAAAAAAGGTTTGTGCAACTATCGCCTGTAACGACTGTTAATTCGTGGTCCCTTTGGAGTCCTTATAACCAGTTTTGACGGTATTATAAAAATTAGAAATATTTAAGACAGTGCATGTATTTGTTTTCTTGACTGACTTCTTAAATATTAAGTTTAAAACTTACAAAATAATGTTAACTGAAGTCAAAAATCATCCAGGTTATCAATTTATCCCCAGCTGTGTCTAGTGAAAGGGTGGGGATCACCTCCCTCAGCGACGTTACTACACAGTGTGGGCCAGGCCACGACTAGAGACAGCCTTGCTTTAATAGTTCTTGGAAAGCAATAAGCTGATTCCTACTGACGGCAGTTGATATGACTTAATGACCGGCGGATGGGGATTTCTGTCAATAAATGGAAGTGTTAAGTACATAATCTTTAAAAATAGCCAGTCTTCCAAGTTAATTTCTAGTACATGGATGTAACAGAGGTATGGTCTCTGTTCGATAAAAGTCAATATGTTTTGAAATAAAATCAGCCAGGGTTAAAGATTTGGATGATGGATAGAGACAGACAGCAGTTGATTATTAAAAAAAAAAAAAATTGTACACTCAATGTCGGCAACATTTAGAATGGCTGGGACAAATAGAACAAACTCAGTGCACTGCAAGGCCCCTTAAGTGTGTTACAAAGAAACAATTAACTGCTTAGGAATCTTTTAAGATCAGTATTTATGAAAAAAGCTATAAAAAATAAAATACGTTAGCGATTTCTTTCGAAATTGCATGACTGCAGCATCAATTTATTTCAGTTCAGTTTTATAATGCATTACAGTTTTTATTGTATTAAGTTCATAATAATAATAATAATAAACAACAATAATAATAATAATTATTATTGTTACAGGGTTACCCGTGGACGCAGAGGTGAAAGAAGGAGCCGGGGTGAACGGGTCTAACTACAAAGTCAAGAATGGAATTTAAAACTTTAACAAAGGTTATATATTTTTTTTTCTGAATAACAATATAACAGGTCCCATAGACAAGTTAGAAATAAGTCAAGTAAAATACAAGGCAGTGAATTCTACAAGTCCTGGGCTTCAAGCCCCTCGCTTACATTTCCTGAGCTACACGCTCAAATTTACAAAGATCATAACTTTACTTAAGGGCAGGAATCCCCTAATACATGGAGCCCTTGCTCCACCAATTACAATATCAGGCCTCCCAGAGGCACTTTTACAACACTTGAAAAGAGCTGACACGCTCTCAGTTTTTCAAGCGTATTCAAGGCAAATATCAGACTTTACAATTACTTGCCATCAACGCACAACTCACACAAATGAAACGGGGGTATCTCGTACCCAACCTACTGGGCCTTAGCAGAAAAAGAACAGGTTAAGTAAATGGCCCGAAACACCAAGTTGAATGGAGGCGAGTACTTGCACTCCTAAATATGCATTCTTAAAACCTAAAAGGCACTAGGCCAATGAAACAGGGGCTATTTCCAACCTATGGAGGTGGCTCGTATAAGAATAATTTAAGACATTACAGAAAGGAAGAAAACCAGTTACATACAAAACGTAGTCACCTCAAACCAATATGAAGGGGAGCTCGAGAGGGTGCATCACTCTCTATCCCCGAATTACGGTTATAGATTTTATGAAGTAGGTTACATGGTAAAAGTTTCGGACCTTTCCCGCGGGTTAAACTGCGGAGCTAGCAAGAAATAAAGATGTTAAACAGCCATTACCTTGCTGAAGAACTGCTGCCTGATGAAAGAGGCACCACCCGCCTCCTGCTTCACACACACACTCCGTTAGATGTTGATCAAATGGCCAAGAGACATGAAAATCTGCAGTTTATAAACTCTTGGGGAAAGTTTGAGACCTTTCATGAATAATTTAGCCACACCCTCTCAATTTTATTGGCTAGCTTAAAGTTACAAACCAAATTGAAGAAGAAGCCTGTGACAGGCCGAAAATTAATTATAGAAATTAGGGATGGCTGAATTCAAACCTGGCGGAAAGAAAAGATCAATATTGCCAACCCACAAATGAATGAACATAATTTAGTAAAGAACAAACTTAAGAATACAAAATTTCTTCAAAAAGGGTTCCTTCACACTTCGCACCAGGGTGCATGATCATAGTTTTTGTAGTGACATCTGTTGCAGAAAATCCAAACTTCTGATAAATGGTAATCAAAACGCGTAGAATTTTATACAGAACTGGAAACTTCACAATCACAAAATTAAGGAGGTGACATCTTCTGAGGAGAAGTTTAAGTAGGTCTAGTTCCAAGTTCTGTGTTTCTCCTGTAGAGGAGATCTAATTGGCGCAAGATTTAAATGTGCGGCGTAGAGGTGTATCGCCCGGTACAATAATAATAGCGAGAGGCCTGGTGCAGGCCTTACAATTTGATGCCGTATAGGCGACCTGCGCGTCTCTGAGGATGGGGCCCTACCTGTGATGAATTCTAATGCTAAAGGCGGTGCACATAACCAGCCCCCGAGCCAACAGAATTAACCAATTAAGGTTAAAATCCCCAACAAAGCTGGGAATCGAACCCGGAACCCCCTGGATCACAGGCCAGCGCAATAACCATTCAGCCATGGAGCCGGACTAAACTCGTGTCCTCATTCCGAGGTGGTTCAGCTCTTTTCAGCCACACCCCCAACGGATGTGAGCTGCATGTACCATTTCAACCACATACCAACCCGGGATCCTGACGACGACAGCTAATAACGCTAACCGTTACGCTATGGAGGCGGGTGTTAAGTAGATAAATGCTAGTGTAAGCAAGTAAATGTTCGTGATTTTTTAAAAATTTTGTTATATCTTACTTTACTGCATACGACCAATTTCATGTTTTTTGCCCATATTGAACTTACTTACGTCCCATTTAATGTCTGTATTGTGGTGAATGTCCTTTTAGAGACAATAAACATTTCATGTATTGATAGGTGGATATAACAAGAAAGTGTAACTAATATAAGTTGCTTTACGTTGCAGTGAGACAGATAGGTCTCACGGCGATGATGGGATAGGAAAGGGCTAGGAGTGCGAAGGAAGTGGCTGTGGACTTAATTAAAATATAGCCCCAGCATCTGCCTGGTGTGAAAATGGGAAACCACCTGTGATTTTTTAATACTAGTCTATTTGTGTGTTACCTTGAGTCAACCTTATGTCAAACAGCGTTCTGGATGCAATTTCCTATTCCCCCAACATAACAATGCAATCTCCTTGGGTCTGAAAATATTGTTATACGGAGGTTCGACTGTACTTCCGAAGAAGCTTATCGAAACATTCCATACTCAAACATTCAGAGTTATTTGCCACTCTGTGCAGTCTTTAGCAAGATTAAGTTGAAGGCACTTTCTTGTGTTATATGAATGAATCTGTGACATCATGCTAAGCTGCTGATGGAGATCATAAAATTAACTTATTATTGCAGTCTTCATGAGTATCCCAAACTTTTCCACAAAATAATCATGAATCCTTCTTCCATTATTTTAAAATTTAATTTCCTTTTGCAATATTGCCCCCATACAATAATGTTATTTTATTCAATTCTGAAAAAGGTAATGCACAGCAATAGTTATATATCGTCTTTGTGCTTTGAAATACTGTTATGTTGAGTGAAGAAATACAGACTAGCGGCACATGCAGAGTTTTCCCTAGGACCTTTTTAATAGGTACACCACCCTGCGACTTTTACAGATCATCTGGATAACACAGCCGAGATATGTGCTAGTTACATAATATTAATACATATTTGAGTGATTGCGGGCTCATAATGAAAAAGTAAATACTGCAAAACTGTTCATTTAAATGATGATGATGATAATAATAATAATAATAATAATAATAATAATAATAATAATAATAATGCCGGGCTCAGTGGCTCAGACGGTTAAGGCGCTGGCCTTCTAACCCAAACTTGGCAGGTTCGATCCTGGCTCAGTCCGGTGGTATTTGAAGGTGCTCAAATACGACAGCCCCGTGTCGGTAGATTTACTGGCACGCAAAAGAACTCGTGCAGGACTAAATTCCAGCACCTCGGCGTCTCCGAAGACCTTAAAAAGTAGTTAGTGGGACGTAAAGCAAATAACATTATTATTAATTAATAATAATATGGCCTCAGCTACCGTGTGCAGACATTTCAATTTGACGCCATCTGGCTGTCTGCTCGTCAATTTCGAAGTTTCGTTTTACTCTAGACCCACTAGATGGCAGACAGAGTAAACCGGATCTCTCTTGGGCATCTATGGCTGAGATTTAATGAATTTTGTTGGGTAAATACCAAATGTATCACCGGAGATCTTTTACATGCCGACATCATACGACATGGAGTGTTGAATTGACTTTTTTCCGCCCTTCAAAAATCCGACTACCTCTGCCGGGTTTGAACTTGCTATCTTGGGATCCGGAGGCCGACACTCTACCATGGATCCACAGAGGCAGTTATGATAAATCTTCATTACTGTCACCATAATTGCATCAATTACATCAGAGTTTAAATGCTTAGCTTGACTATTATGTAGTGTCGTGCACAAGCGGTGTCTGGATTAGTGTGGAATCGAATGCGAGCACTCGATCGAATGCGAGCACTCGATTCCGCATGATGTCACAAAATCATTGGCCTTTCTCCATGTGAGGGGGCAACAGAATAACACCCACAGTATCCCCTGCCTGTCATATGAGGTGACAAAAAGGGGCCCCAGGGGCTCTTCACTTGGGAGCATACGTTGGTGACCACGGGGCGCTTACCTGAGTTCTGGCATTGTTCCTACTTACTTGTGCCAGGCTCCTCACATTTATCTATCCTATCCAACCTCCCTTGGTCAACTCTTGTTCATTTTAGACCCCAATGGTATTAGGTCACGAGGCCTAGGGAGTCTTTCATTTTCACGCCCTGCGAGCCCGTCTTTCTTTGACCGATACCTTCATTTTTCGAAGTGTTGGACCGCTTCCATTTTTTCCCTCTGATTAATATTAATAGAGGATGTTTACCTAGTTGTACTTCCTCTTAAAACAATAATCACCACCACAATCGACAGCAAGAGAGTGATAAGCCCCAGTGTTAGATGATTATGAAGGAGCAGTAGAACACTAGAAGTTCAAAATACTTTGTTTTGTCTTGTTCGTGATAATAAAAGTAAAGTAGTTCAGTTCTGCAGTTAATGTTTACCTGTCCGATAAGGGAATATTGATATTTTGTCACATTCGTTTTTTACGTAGTATTCCCCCACCCGGCTGCTCATTTGTGCCACCCGACTGACGGAAATTCCTGGAGAGAACACTAACATGTATCATTTAGAATGAAAATTCATTGATATAGTTCACGTAAATACCGAACCTTAGATGACAGAACCTTTCTGGTCAGAGTTCTAAGCTGAAATATAATCACATAGCGGATTTTCTACACACAACGCCGATATGTATGATAGTGATAATATACAGGGCAATTGGAAATAACATGAAGCAGGTATATGGGCGTTAAGAGGGTTGAGATTGATCATACTGATAAATAATTTTAAAATAATACAAAAAAAAGAATTTGATATCTCACACCGTCATCATTTTATCAGCTGCTTAATTTAGCCAATCAGATCGTAATAATAATAATAATAATAATAATAATAATAATAATAATAATAATAATAATTGCAGCATTCTGGCAGACTACCTCAAGAATTTACTTAATTGTTCTAAACCGCAAAGCCCCATTGAGACCAAAGAACCCATACTCAGGTACCCAGGTTCCAGACCACCCGACAGAGATTAAATCAAGCGCCACATTGCCCGTCTCAAGAATAACAAAGCGCCGGGGGAAGACTCAGTAGTAGCAAAACTATGGAAAAATGCCCCAGAGGAATCACTTGATATCTTGCAAAAGCAAATGGAAGAAATTTGGAGCAAAGAGACCCTACTCGAAGATTGGAAAATAGCTTTGATCCATTCATTTTGCAAGAAAAGCAGCATGAAGAACATCAACAACTGCAGAGGAATATCTTTGCTACCCGTGACTTACAAAATTCTATCACTTGCCATCCTGGAGCATTTGGAAGCAGAAGTCAAACATCAAATAGGTGAATACCAAGGAGGGTTCAGAAAAAGTCTCTCAACAACCGAACAGATCCACAATCTCACAACTATTATCAGATATTGTTCACTAGGGTCCAAGCAGTATGTGTCTGTCTTTGTGGACTTCAAGAAAGCGTACAACTCCATTGACCGGGAAGTCCTGCTAAACATCTTAAATGAATATGGAGTTGATTTGAAACTGTTGGCATTAATTAGAGCCACCCTGACTGATACAAAATCCAAGGTGAAGTTCCATGGATGTCTCTCGCATTCCTTTGACATCAAAACAGGAGTCCGACAAGGTGATGGGCTATTCCTGATACTTTTCAACTGTGTTCTTGAAAAGATCATCAGAACCTGGCGGGCGAGATTACAGGAAACCAATTACAGTCCACTATGAACAGGAACCAAATCCAAGGGCATCACAACAGACTGCTTAGCATTTGCCGATGACATTGCCGTTCTCTAAAACGATGTAGAAACATCTAGAGCTCAAGTTGAAAAGTTAAAGGAAATTGCCGAACAAACTGGCCTGCAGATATCGTTTGAGAAAACAGAAGTAATGACTAACATCAAAGATGCCCCACCAAAACTCCATACAAAAAACGAGGACATCAGCCGAGTAGACAAATTCAAATACCGGGTGAGATCATCATGAAAAATGGACTGGACAAAGCAGCACTTCAGGAGCCAGTACGCAAACTGGAAATAGCATACCAAACGTCCCGCACTATCTACAACAAAAATACCTTTCCCAAAACACCAAGATACGACACTGTCAAACAGTTGTGAAGCCAGTAGTTCTATATGCAGCCGAAACCCTGTCTCTAAATGTCAACAAAGGACTCCTTGAAGAACTGGAAAAAAAATAGCGCAAAATTGTGTGAGGAATCTTGGGATCAAAGTACTGACACAATCTGAAAAAGACGGGCACGATTTTACGGTCATCTGAAAAGAATGGACGGAAGAAAGTTAACTAAAGAAATCTTTCACTTTTTTGATTCAAACCCCAAAACCACAATTCGCTGGTTTAGAAATACTAAAGAAGACCTTCAAATGCTCCACATCTCAGCTGAAGATGCCCTTAACAGAGATCGCTTCCGCAAGAAAATATTGACGAACTGGCTAAACCGAGACGACCAACCGAAGAGAAGACACGGTACCCCTTGGAGAGAGGAGCGTAAGGAGGCCCACTCACAAAGAATGAGGGAAATTTGGGCTCTAAAGAAGTTCAGTGTCAAATGCAAGACGACTTAACGTGGTCCTTGATGGCCCCAGTGAATGATATAATAATAATAATAATAATAATAATAATAATAATAATAATAATAATAATAATAATAATAATAATAATAATAATGTTATTGTCTTTACGTCCCAATAATTACTTCTATAGTTTTAAGAGATGCCAAGGTGAAAGAATTTAGTCCCGCAGGAGTTCTTTTACGTACCAGTAAATTTACAGAACGGGGCTGACGTATTTGAGCACCTTCAAATACCTCCGAACTGAGCCAGAATCGAACCCGTCAAATTGGGATCAGAACAACCGTCTTGAGCCACTCAGCCTGGCGCTAATCAGATCATTTTGTGGGTGAATTTAAATGGAATTTGCGAGTCGGTATTGCTAAATCTGCACGGACCGGCTTGAAAGCCATGCCCAGAAATCAGCATTAAACATGAACACACTGTGGGTTTCAGCCATAGCGTACTTGCTGTGAAGAGATTGTGTCAGTTTGGAGCTCCAGGTTCATATCCCTCGCTCAGTGAAGTTTTCTTTTTGATTGGTGCTGTCAATAGGCATAGAAACTCAAGGATTATTTAATAAAACCACCTATTCAATACTTCACTTGTAAAATGGCGGTCAAGCCGGTCTCAGCAACACCACCTCTCAAAGTCCATTTGAATTTGTCAGCGAAGACTTTTCACTAGCGACTACAACCTGCACGGCAGTTTGAGAGAGAGAACTTTTATATGACACTTCACATGTTGACTACATGAAAATCAAATTAAAATCACAGCTGTAAATTTTTCTAATCTGTTTAATTAAGATTATTTTCTCTGTTTTAGTTGACATTTTATATTCAGTAGACTCCTTAACTGATAATTTTTTAAAGGAAATAGGCATTTATTTGTATATTTTCTATATACAATGTCATAATTTGTATGAACTAATAATAATTAATTACAATAAGGAATTATTTGGGAAGATCCAGATTTTTCACTAAAAATTAAACACATAATCTTGAAATTTATTTTCTACTTCTATACTTATTAAGTTTCTCTTTATCATGTATTGGATGTGTTTCCTGTTCAGTCTTATTAAACTTTTTTTTTTTTTTTTAGAAGAAATTTCTAGTATCTTGTAAAGATTCATTATACAGTGCAATCTTTGCACACATTATCGACACAAAGTCACTCGCAAAACTGCCACCTCAACTTTCGCTCTCCATGTGCGCAGCTGAATTCAGAGCCCGCTTCCCTGAGTCATGCTGCGGTCTCAACTTGCACCCGGCCTTACAGGAAAAACACACCAATGGCATCACTGAAAGGAGACATTCTAGGCAATTTATAAAAACTATAAATTTTATTTTTGCTCCGTACGGAAGTGTAATCATAAAAAATAAATTTACAAGAGAGTCAATTTAGGCTATATATTATATATACATACATACATACATTCTAGGCAAGAAGAGGAGAGAGGTAGTTTGCCATTACTTTCCTCATTGGGCCTGAGTGCTATTGTAGCACGACTAGAGGATTCGACCCCGGGATCTCGAAAACCGGGATCCTGACCACTTTTCAATCCCGTAGTTTTCGGGATTAAGTTTTCTGGATCCCAGGATTTTCGGGATTGACATCATTTTTAAAAATTTGCAAAATATACAGCATGAAGCGAAACTCTCAGTGCGTTATATATGTGTCTTCAGTGTGTAAATGCCTGTTCTCATATAGAAGAAAAGCTTCAGCTGGAAACAGAAAATAGCATGAAAATTATGTCTCCTGAAGCATTAAATGAAAATGAATTTTCCAGAATTGTTAAGAAGGAAATGAACCTATACGAATCTTCAAATTCTACTCGGAGTTATAACCTAGAGCAGTCTTATAAGTATTTACTAACGATTCCTCCAACTTCCATCGAACCTGAACGTGCTTTCTCAGCAGCTGCATATATGTGCAACAAATTGAGAAGGAGGCTTGGTGATGAGAAACGGGACGCATTGTTATTTCTCAGATCATATTTTTGCAATTCAAATTAAAATGTTCCTATTAAATTAGTTTTCTTTATATTTACAAGCAATGTGAAATGTGACTGATTAATGTTATGTTTAAATACTTTTTGCTACGAAACTTTCTACCTACACTACCGGGCAAAAGTTTTCGATCACCTATCACAACTATGGATTTGTGGTTAAAACAGAGATGTAGTTTTAAATAATCTATCTTAGCCCTGTTCTGATAATAAAACAAGCATAAACATGTAAAGAGGGAACGACTCTGTTGTGTATTTGACTGGTTCTCTGCATGGAGGGTCGCTGATGAGTAACCACAACATTGACGTGTCTTTACCCAAGACGTGTCCACTTGAATAGGCCTCATTCCTTCAGCAGTCTGTGTAGCAAGCAGTTCACATTAGTTTTCAGTACACTGTGTGCAGCTAGCAGTGTGTTTGTGTATCTGATTAGGTGCATACCATATTACCTCAAAATGGGACAGAAGTAGGAGATTGGAACTGAAAAACAGGCTGTAATTGTAGCTCTGCATCATGAAGGATATTCTAGTAGGACAATAGCAACAAAAGTTTGGGTAGCCCAATCTACAGTGGTGTATACATTGCAGCGGTTCAAGCAAACCGGTGCCAATGCAAGTGTTTCGCGATCTGGAAGACCCCGTGTAATATCATACAGGGAAGATCAGTTCATATATGTACAGAGTAAACGTCAGAGGACTCTTATGGCACCTGAAATTCGCGAGGAAGTCAATAATATGCGAGCTGCTCCAATCTCTGTCTCAACAGTGCAACGCCGTCTTCGTGAACGAGGTTTAAAGGGGGTGCATAGCGGCCAAAAAACCCTTTGTTACGGACACAAAATAAGGTGAAAAGAATGCAATGGGCACAGCAAGATAAAAACTGGAGTGTGCAACAATGGTCCAAGGTGTTATTCACAGATGAATCGAAGTCTGAAGTATTTGGGAGCCATCGTCGAATGTTTGTTCGTCGACTTCGTGGAGAACGTATGAAGAGTCAGTGTGCGACACCTATGGTGAAGCATCGTGGAGGGTCGGTTATGGTGTGGGTGATAAAGTCAGTGATCTAGTGCGAATTAATTGAACATTAAAGAAGGAAGGATATCACAGGATACTGATCAACAATGCAGTTCCATCTGGCAAGAGGCTTATTGGTCGTGGGTTTGTTCTGCAGCAGGGCAATGACCCCACACATTCTTCTAAATTGTGTAGAGGGTACGTCAATAGAAAAGAGAAATGTGGGGAACTGAAAAATATGATTTGGCCAAGTCAGTCACCAGACTTAAATCCCATTGAACTGTTATGGGATGAACTTGACAGGGAGGTCCGAAAACTGAGGTCAACTCATGCTGAAGAGCTATGGAATAATTTACAGAGCTGTTGGTCTCCAATATCTACACAAACACTACAAAATCTTATTTCCAGAATGCCAAGAGTTTGTGCAGCTGTTCGGAGGGCAAAGGGTGGACACTCTGAAGAAAAGGCTAAAATATAAACCATATTGTATTCTACTTAATGATAAGAGAGAGAAAATATATATTTTGTTAGTCTATTTAGTTTTTATGATGTGTTTGCACATTAAAATAAAGTATCTAGTTTTGTGCATAGGTGATCGAAAACTTTTGACCGGTAGTGTACTTATTATGTTGTTACACGAAAGTCGTCTATTTAGTCTATGTTCACAGAGACTGTTGTTAATTTCCAAAGTTTATTTGCATAGTTTGTTACATAAGGGTTTTTCTTAATTTATGTAAGTGTAAAGAGATCTCACTGATTCTTGGAAAAGAATCATTTTAACATAGACACTGAGTGATTTTAAATCTGGTTAGTCTGACTCTAAGTCTGATTAGTTAGAGTGATTATATTAGCTAGGTGTATACCGTAAAATATGTTGATTTTGTCTACATTTCGTTTGCTGATTAAACAGCTGATTTCTGTAAGATTTTCTTATTTCTTATTTGTAACCTTCAATCCCGGGATTGACCAAGTATAATCCCAAAATCCTGGGATCGAATTCCCAAAGCACGACTAACCCTATGAACAACATCTTCCAAACACTCAGAGGAGTGCGACAGGCTTCGGCAGCTGGCACATTTCCTATCCTATTCCTGACCCGGTTGAATGACTGGAAACAAGCAGTGGATTTTCATTTTCATTTCTGGGACAAACTAATGATGACTGACAATGAACACACTTCTCTCTACTACATGTTACATGAGGTAACATTTCTAAGATTCAAACTGCTAAACTTCATGAACAGGGAGAATTGCACACCTGAAAGGAACGTCCGCACCAACAATGTTCATGAGCATTTTTTAATTCTTAACAAACTAAGCAAAGTGTTCGTGAACATATTGTTTATAAACAAAATATCTTTAATTTGTTTGAATGAATGTTTTCATTAACTTTACTTGTGTTTCCACATGTGCAAAGGCTCAATTAGAGCAAGCAAATTTGTAGCGTGTAATACAATGTTTTTAAAATCCCTTCTAAAAATCGACTGTTGCAAGCAATCATAATTTAAGATTTTCATTTTCCGTGTTGATTTCCCAGTTTCAGTCACCAGAACTTTATTAGAACTTACCACCTAATCAACACTATACAAATATGATTGAATTTTTATTTTTTTATTTTTAAAAGTAGGACTAGTTTCAGTCGACTACTGGACTTGGAGGGTTAAAAAATGTATTGTTTTAGGACCTTTTGACTGAATCGTAGAATTTATATTTATGGCAGATGATGACCCCGGACAGGGTCGAAACTGGCACCAAATAAATATTAAACTGTAAGGTAAAACTGCATTGCAAAAGTATGTTGTATTGAGTATGTGGAATCGTAAATTTGACTTAAATATATATGTACACTTCAGAATGCCTGGGATTAACAACCAGGAAAGACAATGAAGAAATTGAGAAGAAGGAAAGAAAGATTCTAAGAAAAATCCTCGGTCCAAAGAAATGTACTGACACATATCGATTACGCAGTAACAAAGAAATATATAAAACATGCAGTAGGATTTCAGATGTCATTCGAAAGCGAAGAGTTAAATTTTTTGGACATATTTCAAGAATGCCTGATGACAGACTTGCCAAGAAAATCTTTAACCACTTCAATAAGCCCAATAGGAAAGGCAGCTCTTATGAAAAATGGTTTGTTAACACGAAGAAGGATTTGCAAGAAATGAACATCACACATCAAGACATCCGCAATAGAACCACCTTCAGAAAAAAAGTTACACACATTTAAGGGTTTCCTAGAGCCAGAAACAGCAACCAAGAAGAAACAACAATGGACGGCTGAAAGAAAAGAAGCAGCAAGCAGGAGGATGAAGGAGTACTGGCGCCAAAGAAAGTTTAAATCATGAGGAGTTATTTACGTGGTCCACAGCTGGCCAAAAGTCGATAAAAGAAGAATATATGTACACTACTGGACTACTGCAAGCGACTCGTATATTGCACAGAATTGCAAGACATGAAGAAGCACATGATAACATAATTTGTTGATATGGAGTAGTCTAATGAGAAGGTCTTGGCACTAGTTGATTCATACAAAAATTATCCTGTTTTGTGGGATAGTTGATATCCAAATTATAAGGACAGGAATGCTACGAATCTTTAAGTTATACCTAGACTGTCATTAATAGAGCACTGCACATATATACAAAATATTATCCGCATGCGCTCCGCACTTCATATTCAACCGCGAATACTTGTCTGCAAACATTGCAACTATTTGACTATATTTCACCCAAGGTATTGAAACGAATACTGTAGATCTGTTAACATAATACAATAGACCTGATAATACCTGGCATCAGCCGCCCTATAGTAACACAGTTATAAGGGATTCCCTCTTGCGACAACTACCGACATAATGAGCGGTTTTCTTCTGGGACCATCGTTCCTTACTTCCACTAATTGTGAGGAGCCAGTTAGGCTTAGGTCAGATTTACGGCTTTGTGGTCTCGAGGCACTTTATAAATCACCATTCTCCCATACTAATGTCAAGGGTCACCTCATCACAAGCAAAAATAACTGTGTGAAATGTATGAAAGACTAACCTGAGTGAAAATCATTAAACATCATTAGTTAGAAATTATCAGCAAAATGATCTGCACTACCATACAGTTTGCATCCGCCAAGACACAAACTTTGCAGATAAATTCTTGGATATCAGCATCCATTCAGGGCTCTAGTCATTAATACAGATGGCTTTCCAATAATTTGTATAATTTCTTACAATTTTCGGCCCAATTACTGTCAATAAGAACTAAGTCATGTGGGGACATTGTCAGAAAATTTTGAAAGCCTGTTACATCATGAATTAAAAATTCTGACATAAATGTTCTCATAAATAATAAATTTCACTGTGGTCTGTATTGACAAATGACTATCAAAGAGGGGGAAAGGAAGATACACCCATTTTTTTTCTTTTCTTTTTTGCTATTTGCATTACGTCGCACTGATACAGATAGGTCTTATGGTGACGATGGGACAGGAAAGGCCTAGGAATAGGATGGAAGCGGCCATGCGCTTAATTAAGGTACAGCTCTAGCATTTGCCTGGTGTGAAAATGGGAAACCACGGAAAACCATCTTCAAGGCTGACGACAGTGGGGTTTGAACCTACTGTCTCCCGAATACTGGATACTGGCCACACTTAAGCGACTGCAGCTATCGAGCTCGGTCTTTATTATACTTGTAGTGATGGGATGATAATTACTTTAATGAGATATGCAGTTTAATGACTCCAATTAAAAGAGAAAAGAAGAAGAGGTCCGATCTTTCGAATAGTGAAAGTATCTAATAATAATAATAATAATAATAATAATAATAATAATAATAATAATAATAATAATAATAATGGGAAACCATCTTCAGGGCTGCCAAAAGTAGGGTTTGAACCCACTATCTCCTGGATGCGAGCTCACAGCTGCACGCCCCTAACCGCACGGCCAACTCGCCCACTACCTATTTAATACCAGTTAAATAAAATATAATTAACTTTACCCTGTTATTTGGGTCATCTTCAGCCTTAATCACAAGATGGAAAAAAAATATGTTACATGCAATAGAGTCCCCAATAATGCACTGAAATTGGCATATCTTAGTCTTGTTTATATGATAAGCTTATGAGCACAAGTGAGTCATAGTCGAGTTGTTTACATCTGGGATTAAATCGGGTAACTTACCCTTGTTGGGAGGAAAGTCTTGAAGTAAAACAGTATATTAGGATGAAAACACAATCACAATTAAAAAGCAAAATTAAAATAATACATTAAAAGCTTCGTCCAGTATTACGTAGTTTTAGGGTTTGTCTTCACGTGTTCATGCACTAGCATAGAAGCACCAAGGAACATTCACTGTATATGGAACTCAGGGATCACTCCACCTTGATCGGAAGGCCAATTGCTCATTATTCAGGTTGTGAATGTCCCCTCTGATCACCACAGTAAAATGCCACGTATATGTCAAACACCTAATATCAACACTAATACAAGGCTTCTTAACATATCAAAAGACATTGTAATATCTACTTACTGCGTTAATGGGTTATTTTTACTTTCTTTTTTAATTGTGACTGTGTTTTCATCCTAATGTACTGTTTTACTTCAAGACTTTATTCCCCACAAGGATAAGTTACCCCATTCAATTCCAGATGTATTTATAAACAACTTCAACTCAACTATGAATCACATGTGCTCATAAGCGTATTATATAAACATGACTAAGACATGCCAATTTCAGTGCATTATTGGTGACTATTGCATGTAACATTATACTTCTTTCCATCTTGTGATTAAGGCTAGATGACCCAAATAACAGGGTCGAAATTAGTACTAACATTTAATTTAAAGATAATTAGACTTTATTTAACTGGTATTAAATAAGTGGACCTTCCTTTTCCCCTCTTCTGTTAATAAGTGTTCTCTCCAAACTTAATTTTAAATGCCTTTGCAATATTTTCCTTGCCACACTTGGCGTCTGCACTTTTGTCTAATTGTAGTAACTGAAATAATGAACGCTGCAACTGTACATATTTTCTTCTTCCTGACCCTATCCAATGTAACCTCACATACAGCTTTTTTTGATGAGGACAGAATGCTGAAGAAGTTTATTAACTCTGGGGTGGACTAGGCTTTACATTGAAAGTTTCTAGAGTTATTACATTTTATAAAAATACTGTGGAAGTTTTCACTCAGTCTTTATAGATCCAGTTATTTTGAAAGTTGCTGAATATGTGATTGTAACTCAGATGTTTTAGTATTAAATTGCCAACGACCTCTTGCCAGTCTCAGTTTGGGTATAGACCAAAATGCACAATCTTTCATGAAATTTAATTCTGTATTTTACTGCTGTATATGTTTCAATTTTGCACTTTAATGTCATGCTTTAAATTAAATATGTTCAATCTATAATTAGCCAAATATCAAGTTTTGTTATATATAATTTTGCCTTTCACTCTACTGATACTATAATTCTCATTTATTAGGACACTTGTTTATTACACAATTTATCAGTTGAATTGAATGTAGTTTATAACAAAGTTTTACTGTACGTTTCTAAGGCAGATTGGTGTGTCCCTAGCTTTGGCTTCATAAGGTAGACCATGAAATGAGGGTGGGTGGCATCTGCCAAGTATGGAAAACTGCACTTTATTGTGTTTAGTATGGTGTGCGAGTTAGGACAGCATGAACACCTAGTAGCCGACTCAAAAGAATTAACCATTTAAGTTTAATAACAATGCTATTGATTTACATCTCACGAACTCACTTTATGGTTTTGTCCTGCAAGAGTTCCTTGATGTGCCAATAAATCTACGGACACAAAGCTGGTGTATTTGAGCACCTTCAAATATCACTGGACTGAGTAAGGATCGAACCTGCAAAGTTGGGCTCAGAAGGCCAGCGCTCTACCATCCGAGCTACTCAGCCCGCTCCTTTAAAGTTTAAAATACATTGTAACAGCCAGGAACTGAACTAGAGACCTGAAATTCAAGAGACTGACGTCTCAGCCCTCCTGTCAATATTAAAGTTCTGGCAGTACTGGGAATCAAATTCAGGCCTCTGAGGACAGCAACCAATATTGCTGTTTTACAGAGGTAATGAACACATCTCTCTCCTACAAGTAATATGAGAAAAGATTTAACTTTCAAAATAATGTAATTTATGGCGGGGCTCTTTATAATAAAGAAAGAAGACTATTCACAAATTATATTCCTCTAAAAGACTCATTCTAAACCTCTCCTAATAAAACTTTGTATCCTAAACATAATCAATTTATTTGTGTAAGAAACATGACTTTACAGTAAATAAAGAACAAGTCTATTAATGATTTCACCTGTTGGAATGCCATACATTCATACAAATTATACATTTGTATCAGATCTATTACACGGCACAGAACTCCGAAATCTCATGCCATCTTAGGAGAAACGCTTTCTAATAAAATAGGGAGTGAATTTCAAATTCTACCATAAAAAGATTTTAGAAACAGCCTATGCAAATGGCTGTTGGTCAATCCAATTAATATGCAAATAATTAACATAACAGCCCCTAATATTCTTTTTTGTTCTCCCTAGGACCTTTTCACTGGGCGCACTGTCCAGCCGATTTTACAGACCACCCTGCTAATATAACCTGGATATGTGCTAGTCACATAATATTAATACATATTTGAGTCATTGTGTATTCTAAATTTAAATACTGTAAAAAGTTTATTTAAATGATAACTCTTCATTACTGTCAACATAATTGCATCAGTTACATCGGAGATTAAAAGTTTAGCTTGACTATTATGTATTATGCTTATCAGGTTATGTAGGCCTATACAATATTGTGCGCGAGCGATGTCTTGATTAGTGTGAATTCTGCACGACGCCACGAACCCGTATGGCTTTCCACAGCAACCGAGTGGTACGCCCCGGTGTTAAATGATTATAAAGGAGCAGTAGAACACTAGAAGTTCCAAATACTTATGTCTTGGTCGTGATCAGTTGATAACACTAAAATAGTTAAATTTTGCAGTTAATGTTCACCTGTCTGATATTATTGTCAATGCCCTGAGAGGGGTAAATTGAAATTTTATCATCGCCATTTTATTATAGTCATTTCTGGGGAGAACACTGCACTGCTTGGAAGCTGATCGACCTGACCTCAGATAATTGTAATATAGTTCACTGAACCACATTTCAATGTAAAAGACATAGATTAGAACTAAGTAGGCCTATTTCTTATGTAGTTCATAAGTGAAAAGATCTTAGTTATTGTAGTGTAGTTAAGTTTTGAACACATATGCTGTGGATGAAAGCTATTTATGTAACTGCTTAATGCTGAATAAATAACATACTGTACTTGCTTACATATTTAGACTGTATGCTATATCTCAATAAATTTTTATTTAAAGAAAGGTTAGGATACGATGTGGTTCTGTGTAAGTGTTTAGACTTTCTGGTAGGTCTATAATTACTTCTAGGCCTATATTAAATAACTAATAAAGTTGGTAAATAAATAACTTTATCCATTAATCTGAACTTCAACACTCTATTAAAAAATAGGCTCTTTTTATTGGCATGACAGTAGAATTTGATCATTTAGCCTGTCTTCTTTGTTACATCCCGACAGATGAATACAAGAACAGAAAGAGGTGAGGGAAAGGAGTTGTTAATAAATAAATTAGATATTGATCTCTTGTTTAACCTGCATTGCAACATGCCAGTAAAAAATATTACACACGATTTTAAATTGTTATGGAGAAACATAACCCTCGTTGCATGGCCTGTTTCCATTACACTCCTACACCATTAAAAAACATTGGTGCATAAGAACTGAAACTCACCTCCGATATCATACGACAAGTTTGCAGATGCGAAATCTCCAAATTCGTCGTCTTCATCATCATCGATATTGTCATCCATTGGTGGTGGTGAAGATGACACCATCGGAGGTATAATGTTCGACATTGTGATTAGAAAACAGACGTACCGTTCAAACCAGACTGTTATTGTCAACTCATTCCACTAGGTGTTATCTGAAAAATGAAAGCAAGCCATAGGAGAAATAGTATGCATGCTTGATGCACTGAACTATCTTGATGTACTATACTGTTTACTCCACACACATGGCGGAAAGATATAAGCACGCACTATAGATCGATGACGAAAGTATGCAAAACATATCAAGATATAAATCAAAACAACTTCAGTGACAGGTGTGCAACCACATTCTCCACGTCAGACTGTCATGTGATTTTTACGTAATATGCAGGTAGAAAACTACGTACATTTCTCTGGAGGAGGTATGATGATCCAAGCAACCACCAAGCATTCTAATCAGACAAAAAATCCGCATATCTGGTGTAAAAAAAGTCCGTAGTTCCAATCAGTATCGGCTGCATTCAATGCTGAAGCGATCGATGTGGCAAAGGGAAAACTGTTTTATTTCGATAGCCTACTTAAGCGTGCAATCAAAGTGAAGAAATATACATGGTAACCACTTCTCGATAGGATGATTTTAAACATCCTGTCATCTTCTATTTATTACACGTAACTCTAAAATGAGCTCCAGAAATCCAATACTCGCTCAATATTTCACCTGCATTCAGAAAGATAACCTCGCCCAGCTGCTCCATTGCTAATGCGCAGCAGACACCTTCTCGTTATGAGCGCATCTCAACCATGGCTCATAGAATTCGAAACGAATTTTAATGAAATTATATGGATTACAATTTCTTCGCTGTCGTTCATTGCATTCCTGACGCTACTCTATATTTATAGTAAGTTTATAAAATATATATTTCGAATAACGAGGGCAGATTTTGAAATATGTCAAATATATAGTTCACTCCAGTGTGTGAATTTCCCATCGACATATTATGCTGATGAACGTCCGCACTCCGCATTTGTTATGTTGCCATGGAAACCTAATTACCCCGTGTGAAGTCCTGCGGATCGTATCGGGTGTTCGCGTTCTGTTTCATATTATTAGTTAAACAGTTTTTATAATCATGTTGTGCCTTTGTTTAGGCCCTACAAGCTCAGGAAAGACATTATTGTTGAAGAAGTTACAGAATAGAGAAAACATCGATCTCACTTCAAACACTGTACCGACAGTGGGTACTAATCTCGTCACTATCAAGTTTGAGAATCAGAAAGAAATAACAATCCGAGAAATTGGAGGGGCAATGGCCCCTATTTGGAGAAACTATTACCAAGGAGTTCATAAAATTATATACGTTGTGGATGCGAGTAACCTATGCCAAATAGCAGCAGCAGGAGTCTTACTATACACCATTCTAGCGGAACCCAGCCTTCAGAAAACAAAGGTACGGTACGGTATCGTATAGCAAATACTCTTCTTTAATACTTTTCTGATTGTAAATAATTAATAATAATCAATATTGAGTTGTAAAAGTGGACAGCCTCTTGTCTCGAACGAAGCCTCCTTATTTTCAGATGGATACGATTCTATTTTCACGAGTTATAAGTGTAAATGTATCTTGTTATGTATTCGACGACACGATCATGACATCGACATCAAGGTTCGAGTCTGGAAGACGTCCACATTATAAACTCATCTTTGGTACACTCACCCTCTTTAAGAAGAACTATCCTCTATAAGGGAAGAGTCTCCAACCTACGGTCTGCGGGCCGGAGCCGACCGAGTGTATAGGTTGTTCCATGGAAACTTTACTATACACCAAAGAGGATAGAATAGAAGCTACCCTCCGATGTAAACAAATACACGTGGGAAGGTCATACTCTGATTGGCTGCCGGCCCTGCAGTTTTGTTCAACTAATATTACTTACTTTATTACATTTACGGCATATTGTAACTTAACTAAATGCATTCGAGAGTATTACATATGCATTATAACCTTATGTACCGGTAGTACATTTTATTGGGAGAAATTGTTTCGTAAGGTAAATATTGCAAAAGTCTAACTGAGAGTTCAATTACCGGTACGATATATTTAATTACGAATAGCGTCGTATAAAGATAGCGAAAGTTGTGAAATATAGCCTCTGAAAAGTGGTGAAAAAACCATTATTGTTTTTAAACATCTTCCACGAATTTTGTGAAAAGTATCCGACATTTGCTGTGAAAGAAATCGATTCGTTAACAGCAGAACTTACCAGTGTCAGCTAGTGAGTTAGACGGGATTACGGAATCTGTAGTTGACTTATAGTCAATCCGGCTGGAAATGGAACCCGGGATTGGACCAAAGGCTAAAGGGCCCGTATTCACCAACCCAGGCTTCCTAGTTAAGAGCCAATGGCGCCCATTTTAGTGGCTCCTTACGACAGGAAGGAGATACCGTGCGTCTTCGTTCTACCGCCCCCACCCACAGGGGGTATTTTCCTGCAATGTGATTATTTCAGTGAATGTTATTAAACAATGTACATCTAGCTTAAAATGACTGTTGCAGTGTGCTGATTTCAATTAATGTCCGGCTTTATCGTGGTTAAATAGTTAGTGTGCTGGCCTTTGGTCTAAGGACTTTAACATTCATTGTTTAATTCCGAAATTTCGGGGTCTGGGTTTGTATGCCGTCTTGAGCATTAGAATTCATGATAGGTAGGGCTCCATTTTCACAGACGATCTGGTCGCCTATCAGGCGTCAAATCGAAAGAACTGCACCAGGCCTCTCCGGAAGCCACACCGATTTCAACGAATGATATTAAAATACTATATTGTTACAAAGAAAGTAACATTAGCTGTATCGCATTTATCCTAATATCCTTCCCTCACACAAAATATGCGCACGAACATGGTCGCCCGCAAGGGGGGAGGGAAGTGCCCCCCCCCTGGAATTCTAAAGATGTTGATGTTCAACTGTTTAATATCATACCAGATTATTTCATAAACTGAAATTACTGACAGTCATCTAGCATATGTTATAACTGGAAGTTTCTGTAAACAATTTAATGTTGCTGACGTTATATTGGTTTTTATATTCAAGAAAATTGTTAATGTGCCCCCCCCCCTGGAAAAGATCCTGCGGGCGCCCATGCGCACGAGTTAAAAAGAATGCACAAACAACATATTTTGTACAATCAAGTGTTCCGAATATGGTTTTTATAAAAAAAATCCGTAGGCCTACATAATTTAGACCAATTTTGTTGTATAAATTAAAGAAATATGTGATTACACGTGTTCATCACGGTGAGTTTTAGAAGTACACGGCTAGAAAACAGCTGTTCAAAGACATGTCTCTCCGCCATTACACAACAGAAGACAAGAAAAGTTCGCCGCAAGATGTCACGTCGATCGCAGACAACCTCTCGGCGCCTGTCAACACCGCTTCATATAGAAGTTCAGTCGGGGGTCTCAGTGTGATTTTCAGCGAGCTAGAAAGAAGACTATACAGTGGCTGCTACAGCGCTCTGGGTGGCGCCAAGGCCAAATAGCAACTCCATATTTTAAGCGCCATCCATATAGTTAGTTCTGTTTACAGTCCGCTACTTTTAATAGATTAGATCGAATAAATGTCTGTGACATCCTACTGCATAAATTGCAGTGAAAACATAAAGGATATATCATTTTCTAAATATGATTTTTCTTTTCACTAAAGTACACCGTTTTTAGCGATTAGCGGAATTGCTTTACCTGTGTAGCTCAATCCAGCATGTGTACAGTAGGTCTACTTTTATTTTCTTGTAGGAACTGACCAAACAGCCAAACACGATAAACGTTATCCTGCCTGGCTGAGTGGCTCAGACGGTAGAACCCAAGTTGGATTGTTTTGTATTTGAAAGTGTTCAAATACGTCACTCGTGTGTCAGTAGATTTACCGGTCCGTAAAGGAACTCCGGAGGGACAAAACTCCGGCACCTCAGCTCCTCCGAAAAGCATACAAAGTAGTTGGTAGGACGAAAAACCAATATCACTATTTATTATTAAATGGTATCCTACAGAGCACAGTACCCGGCATTTTGAAAATAAATATATAGAGAACAACGACGATACAAGACGCTTACTGTTCAACGCCACACCTACAGTATTTTGAACTTCCTAGTCACCTCATCCCCTCTACTAACGGTACGGAGTAATATGAGGATTTTCAGTCCAACACCACCACTACTACTGAACGAGTTAGCTACGTGGTTCGCGGCATATAGCTTGAATTCGGGATATAGTGAGTTCGAATCCCACTGTCGACAGCCCTGATAAATGGTTTTACGTGGTTCCCATTTTCACATAAGGCAAATACGGCGGCTGCTGTGCCTTAATGACGGCCATTGCCACTTCCTTCGCAGTACTAGCCTTGTCCTATCCCATCGTAGCGGTAAGACGTACCTGAGTGGCGGTATTATCAGAATTTCCGTCCAAAAATATCGAACTGAATTATTCAGGGAAGTATGTGATTAAAATCTTTAACACAAGAAGGACTGTCCTCTTTTTAAACAATTACTTTAAACTGTTTTTCCTACAACTTTTTGTTCCAAATTTAATTTTAATAATAATAATAATAAATTATTATGGGATACTTAATTACGCCATTGTTCACCTCCACGGTTCTGGAATACGTATTTTTCGTAAATTTTATTATTATTATTTTTATTATTATTATTATTATTATTATTATTATTATTATTATTATTACGTCCCACTAACTACTAATTTTTCGGATACACCGGAATGTTGTCCCGCAGGAGTTCTTTTACGTGCCAGTAAATCTACTAACACGAGGCTGACGGATTTGGGCACCTTCAAATACCATCGGACTGAGCCAGGATCGAACCTGCCAAGTTGCTTAGTGTCCGGCTCCTTGGCTGAATTATCAGCGTGCTGGCCTTAGGTTCAGAGGGCTCCGAATTCGACCGGGTTGAGGATTTTAAATAGGTAGTCGATAGCTAATACTTCTGGATCGAAGATTGGATAACCATCTTCATCTACATACAACAGAACATACTACAAACCACCCCAGAGGCATGCAATAGTGAATACATTTCTCCACCTAGGGTTGGCGTCAGGAAGGACATCTGGCCTCAAAATTAGGCCGAATCCATACGGAATGCCAAATCCAGGTAACTGGGAAGAGACCAGGAATTATTATTATTATTATTATTATTATTATTATTATTATTATTATTATTATTATTATTATTATTATTATTATTATTATTATTATTATTATTATTAGATGCGAAAAAGACCAAAAAAACTTATCACGCAAAGCTCACTTAGAAGTTGTGCATTTCCTTCTTTGCCAGGCAGCCTTCAGTTTTTCTCTCATCGTGGTTCTTCGTTCTTCTGTCCACTTAGCTCCTGTCTTCTTTTTGTGGTTTCTCTCTGACTCTACTTCCCACTTGTTGATTTTCATTCTGTAGCAGGTTCGGTTAGCGATGTCGGCCACTTTGATTCCTGATTTTTCCAGGTCTTGGCGGATTTCCGTTGTCCACCTATTTGTTTTGATGTTTTCTGTTGCCTCAAGTAAGATTCTTGTCAGTCTGTTTTCTGGAAGGCGTTTGATGTGTCCGTAAAATTTCAGGCGTCTTTTTCTGATGTCGGCCGCAAGGTTTGAGAGCTCCTCGGTTTTTGTACGAGATTGCAGTCTATATCCTTCGTCAGTCAGTTTTGGGCCGAGAATTTTTCTGATGATTTTACGTTCCTCTTTCAGGATGTCTTCGAGTACTGTTTTCCTGTGGAGATCCAGTGTTTCACTCGCGTATAGTATTTCAGGTTTGATCACAGTGTTGTAATGTCGAATTTTGGTGAATATTGAAAGGCATTTTTTGTTGTAAATGTTTTGCGTTCGGCCGAGGGCTCTCTTCATTTTCTGGATGCGGACCTCGAGGGCCTTCTGTTCTTTTCCTGTTGGTACTATAATTTCTCCGAGATATCGGAACTCAGTTACTTTTTCGATTGTGCCAAATTTCGTGTTCAAATTCTGGAGGCTGCAGTGGTTGCACATGACCTTGGTTTTTGAGAAGGAGATTTGTAGGCCGAATTTTTCTGAACATTTCTTGAGAGTTTCAATTTGGCTGATTGCCTGTTGTTCGTTTGTTGCAAGGATCGCGAGATCATCTGCGAAAGCGAGACAGGAGATTTTTACATGTCTTCTTGTCATACTTAATGGTTGCCAATTTCCTTGAGCTTCTAGAGCTTGTTCCCATTCTCTCATGATTTTGTCCAGGGCTATGTTAAAGACTAGTGGGGAAAGTCCATCTCCTTGCCGGACACCGGTTTTTATCTGAAATTTTTCAGGTATATTTCCCATGAATTTTACTTGGGAGGTTGTGTTGGTGAGAGTTAGTCTGATGATTTTTTGAGTCTTGTTGTCCAGTCCGTACTCACTCAGTGTTTGGAAGAGAGATTGCCAGTCAATGGAGTCGTATGCTTTCTGGAAGTCCACGAAGGTGCAGATTGTGGGTTGTTTTCTTGTGTGTCGTAGTTTCAAGATGGTTTTCAGGTTGAGTATCTGTTCTGCACAGGATCTGTGGGGCCTGAAGCCCGCTTGGTATTCACCTATGAGTGGTTCTAGTTGTTCCTGTGTTCTTTGGAGGAGGACTGCAGAGAGGATTTTGTATGTGACTTGCACCAGGGAAATTCCCCTGTAATTGTTCACATCTGTTCGGTCACCTTTTTTGTGAAGTGGAACGAGGAGGGCGTTTGTCCAATTTTCTGGTAGTTTTTCCGTTGTCCAAATTTCTTGTATGATTTGTGTGAGTTCTTGGAGAGAATTCTTTCCTAGATGTTTAAGAAGCTCTGCTATGATGCCGTCGTCTCCGGATGCCTTGTTGTTTTTCAGTCGTTGTATGTGTCGGTGTATTTCCTCTTGTGTAGGTGGGGATGAGTCTGGGTTTGGGTTTGGGTTCGGGTTTATTATTATTATTATTATTAGTAGTAGTAGTAGTAGGAGGAGGAGGAGGAGGAGGAGCAATACGGGTTCTAAAATTAACAACCGTCAGCAATTTTTGTGCTGAGTCAGCACCCGAGGTCATTGACCCCATGATGTCACGGTCACGTGGCTATGACGTCACGGCCACGTCCTATTGTTTACAAACAGTACCACATCATCTTGACGGGTCCTAACCTGAATTTTGGGCACGTGCACTTATTTGGCGCGGAATTTGAATAACAGAACGTGGCAAACCTCACTGCTGTCATCTTGACAGGTCCTAACCACGCGATTTTTAACAGATGTGAGGCGCGGAATTTTGAATAAGAGAACGACCCTAATCTCACTGCTGTCATCTTAACGGAACTTAGCCATGTGCTTTTTAACAAGTGTGAGGCGCAGAATTTTGAAAAAAGGTAACGATCCTAACCTCATAGCTGTCATCTTGACGGGACTTAGCCACGTGCTTTTTTGACAAGTGTGTGGCGCGTAATTTTTATAAAAGAGAACGACTCTAACCTCACAGCTTGACGGAACTTAGCCACGTGCTTTTTAACAGGTGTGTGAAAAGAGAGAACGACTGGGGATTAACTACACAGAACCTGGTTTTACGGCCAGATGCCCTTCCCAACGCCATCTTGCCAGATCCCCTTCCCGACTCCATCTTGGAATGGCCTAACCTCACAGAGTCCTAGTTCTAAACTAGATGCCCCTTCCGGACACCATCTTAGAGGGGGCTAACCTCACAGGTCTAAGTTTTAAGGCTAGATAACCCTTTCCGACACCATCTCGTCAGATGCCCCTTACCGACACTATCTTGGAGGGTCCTAACCTTAGAGGACCCTATTTTTAAGGCTAGCTGCCCATCTCGATACCATGATGCCGGATCCCCCTTCCCCGACACCATCTTGGAGGGGCCTAACCTCACAGGGTGGCCATCTCCTCCGTCCCCACACCATCTTGCCAGATCCCTCTTCCCGACGCCATCTTGGGGTGGTCTTACCTTACACCGCATAGTTTTATAGCGAGATGCCCTTTCCGATGCCATCTTGTGAGATTCCCCCTTCTAGTCCCCATCTTGCGCAAGATTTTACGTCTCTATCCGACGCGTAACATCCCCTCCTTATTGAACCGGCACAAGACTAAATATGTCGACAGTCAATCCTGTTACAGAGGACCGGATATGCATTGCGTTATGCCCTCTACCAAGAGCAACAATTTCGTGTTTAGAACATACATAGTGTGTTGTTATCTTACCTTACACATAATTTTCAAATATACATGTAAAGATGTGAATAGCCAGTATATATTATATCGTGTTCTGAAGAGAAAACTCAACGGAGAACTACCTATCTCTCCTTATTTCACGAGCTGTCAATACATGACAACGGAAAAACTTTTCTTATAGCATACGCACACATGCATTGATCTATATATATATATATATATATATATAAAACATCAAGTGCATGACGCAAACACATAGTCACCGTGACAGAATAGAAAGATCTCTATTACAGATATGGATTCGAATGCTGATCTCCTGTTCAATGCCAGAATAAACAAATCTCTAACACATGCAGCACATGTTTATCGTTTCTCAAAAAATTGACTATTACAAACATGGATTCGAACCCTGATCTCTCTCTGATTAATGCTAGAATAAATAATCTCTGAAACTACCTCACGTTCTATTATTCAAATTCCGCGCCAAGCAAGTACATGTGCTCAAAAATTCAGGTTAGTGCTGTCAAGATGATAGTAGTGAGGTTAGCCACGTTCTCTTATTCAAATTCCGCGCCAAAACACGAGTACATGCTCGAAACAGTGAGGTTAAGACTTATCAAGATGACAGCTGTCACGAGCACGTGGTCGTGTTTGTGAACAATAGCACGTGGCCGTGACGTCATGGCCACATGACCGTCAAGTCATGGAATCAATGACCTCTGGTGCTGACTCAGCATAAAAATACTGACGGTTGTTTGTTTTAGAACCCGGATTGCTCATATTATTATTATTATTATTATTATTATTATATGAATTAATTCTTGATGTTATATTATTTTGTTCAAGGTTTTCTGTTCTGTATTTTCATGCTCTGTAAGTAGGGCTAAATTTGCTTAATGGCAATCCATTGTGATTTCTTTTGTAATTACTAAAAATGGTTTAATTTTCTTTCTTTATAAAATATGTACCGTTAAGCATGTAGCCTGTACTTTGTATTTTTAAAGTCCTTTTAAACAGGCATTTTTCATCTTTGAGTGCTTCCCTAATTAAAAAAACTGTAAAACGGTATTTTTTCCCGTAGTCTCTGTACTTGCTTCATCAATACGTCCATTTGATCTGATCGCTTAGAATATGGCGGACGCAGCGTTCAAGTAGATTCACATATCGCGGTCCAATCACCACTCTATAGTCCTCTTTCTAGCTCGTTGGTGGTTTTAATTTTAACGGATGTAATATTCGAGGTTTTATCTACATGCAATTGTTACTTTTACGACGTTAATTTCTGTTCATATTTGCACCGTGAGTGTTATTCTACCGCCCCCGCCCACAGAGGGAACTCTTTTCTGAGATGTGCATCCACTTATGCTGAAATGGAAAATGTGTAAGAAACAATTCGTACGAATGTTACACTACATGCAAACAATGTTTTAAAATATTTTCACATTGTGAAAGTCAACAATTAACACTTCATTTACATTTAATGAAAGGACTGTGCTATTCTTGATGTTATATTATTTTGTTCAAGGTTTTCTGTTCTGTATTTTCATGCTCTGTAAGTAGGGCTACATTTGTGTTACTTTTACGACGTTAATTTCTGTTCATTTTGCTCCGTGGGTGTTATTCTACCGCCCCCGCCCACAGGGGCTATTGAAACTAAGTGACTGCTGCATTACCTGGAAGATTATCAAATTATTAGTACCGGTACTAACATTCTTGTTTTTTCCGATGATGATTCTCGCAGTATATCTTCCCAATTTATAAACACTGTAATTGAGAGGTTTTGTTCAAAAGTTCTCAATTCTTTCGCCCTTTTCCGGTTTTCCCTTGCGCTTAATTATCGAGCTTTCACATCTCTCTACATCATCCTCATAATCGTTACAATAATGTCACAAACTCCTTCTTGAACACACCCATTGTATTTAAATACCTCTATAAACTTGGGAACAATGAAGACCTTCACCGTTTGTGTATTTGTTTAACGTAAAGCCCGACGTGTGAAATTTAGACGATATTATTTTCAGACGATATTATTCTATACTGGGTAATAAATAAGTTACAAGTTTGTGAGCAACTGCAAAATGACCTCGATAATCTATTCTTGTACTTCTGCAACTCTTATGTTATGTAAATGAAAACACTCTATAATCTATTCTTGTACCTTTGCAACTTTCATGTCATGTAAATGTAAATACAGTCAGAATTTATTCTTTGTAATCCTCATATTGATGATGTACATATTTTACATATTGTATGTGTTTATTTGCTCGACCGTTTACTACTAATCTTATATACACAAACTATATTTTGATGTGTAAGTGCCCGCCAGTATGTAATGTCCTGTACAATTCCTATGTATGAGCCTGCAGGCTCGTTGGAATTAATTGAAATGAATGAATGAATAATGTTGTTAGATGGACAGTAGGCAATCGTATGATGATAAACGGGGTTAAAAGTCAGATTGTGAGTTTCACAAATAGGAAAGGTTCTCTCAGTTTTAATTACTGCGTTGATGGGGTGAAGGTTCTTTTCGGGGATCATTGTAAGTACCTAGGTGTTAATAAAAGGAAAGATCTTCATTGGGGTTATCACATAAATATGATTGTAAATAAAGGGTACAGATCTCTGCAGATGGTTATGAGGGTATTTAGGGGTTGTAGTAAGGATGAGAAAGAGAGGGCATATAAGTCTCTGGTAGGACCCCAACTAGAGTATGGGGGTTATTTCCGACAAAAGAGTAGCGTTTCAAAAATATTCCAAAGTTTGGGCTGGAAAGACTTGGGAGAAAGGAGACGGGCTGCTCAACTAGGTGGTATGTTCCGAGTTATCAGTGGAGAGATGGCGTGGAATGACATCAGTAGACGAATAAGTATGAGTGGTGTCTTTAAAAGTAGGAAAGATCACAATATGAAGATAAAGTTGGAATTCAAGAGGACAAATTGGGGTAAATGTTCGTTTATAGGAAGGGGAGTTAGGGATTGGAATAACTTGCCAAGAGAGATGTTCAATAAATTTCCAATTCTTTGCAATCATTTAAGAAAAGGCTAGGAAAACAATAGATAGGGAATCTGCCACCTGGGCGACTGCCCTAAATGCAGATCAGTATTGATTGATTGATTGATTGATTGATTGATTGATTGATTGATTGGAACAGTTTCTCGGAAATAACACAAAAATGCATCGATGGATCCTCCTGTGGGTGGGAGCGGTAGAATAACACCCATGGTATCCCCTGCCTGTCGTAAGAGGCGACTAAAAGGCGCCCTTGTGGCTATGAATTTTGGATCGTGGGTTGGCGACCACGGGGCCCTTAGCTGAGGCCTGGCATTGCTTCCACTTGTTTGTGCTAGGCTCCTCACTTTCATCTGCCCTATCCGACCTTCCTTGGTCAACTCTTTTTTACGACCCCGACGCTATTAGGTTTCCGAGGGCTAGGGAGTCTTTCATTTTCACGCCCTTCATGGCCCATGTCCTTCATTGGCTGATATCTTCATTTTTCGAAATGTCGGATCCCTTCCATTTTTCTCTCTGATTAGTGTTACATAGAGGATGGTTGCCTAGTTGTACTTCCTATTAAAACCATAATCACCACCACCACCACTGTATTGATGGACAGCGCAATGCTCCTCTGTTTCACTGTTTAATAAGACACATCAGTATTTGGCATTGGTAATTTTTCTATCCATGATGAACTGTCTGTATTCTTCTCAGCCAGTGTTATTCAATCGCTAGTGAGGACATTTCCATGGTTATTGGTTGCTCTAAAAATGTTCAGATAATCAGTCTATAAAAAGCAGTAACTCTATAGCTAAACATCCGAGCTGAGTATTTCAGAAAAGCAATTGCTGGCTGGGGGAAACGTATCAGAACTGGAGCCTCCGTTGACCTCACTATTGATTCTTCTTTGGTGAATATTGTCTAATGTTTTGAAATTCTGTCTTTCCAAATTGACTGTGTCTGATCATGCCAGTTTACAAAATTCCTTTCTGTTCATCTGGTGCCTATATAGATTTCAATGACAATAACAATGAAATCCGTTCCACTTCCTATCCTGTGGCCTTGCTTACGTAGTCAACGACTTGCTTCAGACCAATGGTCTTACCAGTCTAGACCAATATTCTAACGTAATCGAAATCAGGAAAATTTAAAACTGGAGTGTTAAATTAATTTGTTAACATGTGTTAAGTAAAATTTTAATCAGATTTGAATTAATTTAATTGTTAATTAATGCATTTATTTATTTATTCATTATATATTTTTTGAGTTCCGTTTGGGCCTGCTATTGACCACGTGGTTCTTATCTCTAGCAGCTTTCTTCTTTGCCCAGTACTCCTTCATTCTTGCACTGTGAATGTCTTTTCGCTCCTGAGTCCATTTCACACCTCCTCCCGGACGTACTGTTTTTTCTGTTAGTGACTGGAGTGAGTTTGATGTTCTGATCAACGTTCTGTGCCTATTCCTGTCATAAATTTCACGGAGCAGTGTCCAATTCTTGAAGGTCTTTTCTGACGAGTCTTGCCCACTTGGCATTAGTCGCTTTCCCTCTAGAGATGGTGTGGAAGTTTCTGGAGGTGAGCCTCTGATTGTCCATTCTCATGACATGACCATAGAAGTTCAATCTCCTCTTCCTCATAGATGTTGTAATGCTCTCCAATTGTTGGTACAGTTCGTTGTTGTGCCTGATTCTGTATTTGCCTTCTTCTTTAATAGGGCCCATGATTTTTCTCAGGATCTTCCTTTCCTTCAGCTCCAGTTTTCTAAGTTGCCCTTTTCTTACGATGTTTAGGCATTCTGAGGCGTATAGTACTGACGGTCTCACTACAGTAGTGTAATGCCTGATTTTGAGGTTAAGGGAGAGCGTTTGGATTTGTATATATTCTTACATAGGTGGCAGGCGCTTTCTAGTTTGTTGCATCTGCTGTTTATGGCCTGATCTTCATTCATGTTTGGGATTATCCATTCTCCTAGGTATTTGAATGTGTTAGTCCTTTGTACTGTTTTGTCCCCCAGTGGGATTGATTTGGGTGCATCTTTGATGTTGGTGATAAACTGTGTTTTGTTGATGGCGATCTTCAGCCCTACTTTAGCTGCTATGTGGTCGAGAGAGGATAGTTGATGGATAGCTTCCTCCACACATATGCCAGGAGTGTAAGGTCGTCTGCGAAGGCTAAACAGTTGACAGTTAACTTGTCTTTCTTGTAGCCTATTCTCAATCCAGAGACATTTTTTAGCATTTTCGTCCACTCTCGAATGACTTTTTCGAGAAGGCAGTAAAAGAGGATTGGAGATAGGCCATCCCCTTGTCTAAGACCTGTTTTGATCTCAAAGCTCTGAGACTGTTCCCCTCTGAATTTGATTCTGGCTGTAGTGTTAGTAAGAGTTGCTTTCACTAGATTTAAGATTTTCTTATCTAGTCCCAGTTCAGTAAGTGCCTATCTACTGAATAGGCCTTCTGAAACTCAACAAATGTTGCTACGTAGGGTGAGGCGCTTAGGTTTTTGTAAGTGATGATGGTTGTGAGGTTCAGGATTTGTTCGGCGCGTGATCTTAACTTGCGAAACCCAGCCTGGTACTCTCCGATGCAGGAATCTAGTTGAGCCTCTACTCTTGTGAGTAATACTTTGGAGAGTATCTTGTACGTCACTGATACAAGGGAAATCCCTCTGTAGTTGTTGAGATCTGATTTGTCGCCTTTTTTGTGTAACGGGTGGATGATAGCTGAGGTCCAGTCGCTAGGTAACGCTTCTGTCACCCAGATATTAGATATGATTTCATGGATACTTTGGATTGATTCCTCATCAGAGTATTTTCAGAGCTCTGCTATGATTCCATCCTCGCCCGCTGCTTTGTTACATTTCAATTCTGAAATGGCTTTCTGGATCTTCCCCTTTGTTGGTGGGAGAGAGTCCGACTTAGTAACATTCTGAGGTTCGAAATGCAGTTTCTTCTTGGGTTTCTTTGGATTTAGAAGGTTGTTGAAGTACTCTGCTAGAACTGTGGTGCACTCTTCATTGTTCATTTTCAGCTTTCCGTCAGCTCCCCGAAGGTTAAGTGTAGGGGCTGAGAAGGGTGTTATTTGAGATTTAAAAGTTTGGTGGAAGTCTCTAGTGTTGTTTTTTTGAAAATCCCTCTCTGCTTGTTCAATGATATCTTTATTGTACCGCCTGTTGGTGTTCCTGATAATTTTAGTAGCAGTTTTCCTAGCTTCTAAGAAGTTTTGATGGTTATCCAGACTTTTGTTACGGTTCCATTTTAGCCATGCTTGCTTTCTCTCTTCTATTGCTTTGTCACAAATAGTTGTCCACTATGGATGTTTGTTCTTTCTGACCGCCGGGATGGTTGTTGTCGCTGCATTTATTAGTGCCTTCTGTAGTTGGGGCCAATATTTTTTGTCTTTGTTTTTAGCCAGGGTCTCGGTGAAGTTATTGTTATCTTTCAGCTTGGCTGGATTGAACCTTGGAATTCGCGACTTGATGCAATGGTTTTCTCTGCTTCTTTTAAGAGGGATGAAATTTGTTTTGATCAAAGAAATATAGTGGTCTGAATCAATGTGCACTTCTCAATACTTTGACATTCAGCACTTCTTTGCTGTTCTTTCTACTGATGGCTACGTAGTCCAGTTGGAATTTCCCAGGCATTGGATTTGGGCATCTCTAAGTCATAGGTTTCCTAGGATGGCGTTTGAAAGCTGTAGATTTGAGGACTAGGTTGTAATATCTGCACAGGTCAATCAGCCTTTCTCCACTCCTGTTGGTCCTCTTGTGGGCTAGGTAATCTCCAACTATGTTCTTGAATTTTCTCTCTTTGCCAATCTGGGCGTTAAAGTCGCCCATTAAAATAGTTATGTGGTGCTTTTTGATCCGGTCCATTGTCTCTTCGAGTACCCTCCAAAAGTTTTCCACATTTTCAATATCCTTCCTGTTGTTGTCATTAGTAGGTGCATGGAAGTTGACAACTCTGCATGCTTTGTTAAGAGTTTTAAAAACGATAGTGGACGTTCTTCCGTTTGGAGATGAAAAGGAGATGATGGAGTTGATCATTTTGTTGCTGACTATGGAGCCTGTCCCCAAGCGAGGCACATTTTTCATCACTCTTTCACCTGGTTTCCCTTTGTAGATCCGATAACCTTGTGATTCTATCACTTCTTGATCGAGGAATCTTGTCTTTTGTACAGCTGTTATCAGGATGCTGTGTTCAGTTAAAACTTCTTGTGTATGTTTTAGTTTTCCTGTCTCTAGAAGGGAGTTGATATTGATGGTCGCGAAGAACTTAAAACGTTTCTTCGTCTCACATGAAGGTACAAGCTCGCCAGAATCCAAAGGCTTGCTTGCCCCATCAAAACTGGAGGTGGATTTTTATACCACCTGGGGTAGTTTTTCCGTTGGTCGTTTTCTCCATGTTGCGAGATTTAAGAAAATTTTAGGGTGGTTACCCGCAGGTAACAATTTGTTAACTGTCAAGGTTGTAAGCCTTGAAGCCCCCAGGAATGATCTGTTCGCCGACCCAACTTCTCGATGGGATTGGTACCCAACCTTCCACTGGGTTGCTCGGCTTAGCAGGGGCACCTCTTGCAGGTTATGTGTTGGAGTTGGAGTGAAAGGGTCAAGTTGGATTCTCTTGCTGAATCCAATATTTTCATGTTGCAGATGATTGGCAACAACGCACTTCACTACCATTTGCCAGAGTCATGACTCCTACCAAGTTGATTTATTTATTAGTTCCTTTTTGTTCGGAGGCGAAGTTAGTGCTCGAGGGCCTCCCGCACACTTAACCATATTTTAACTACAATCAATGATAAAATATCAAAAATAAATTTAAATAGTTGAAACTCAATAAATTAATAGTATTCAAATGAATTTCAATAAATTACAAAGTGAATTAATTATTAAAAACTGACATAATTTAATTTTGTGTTTTAAAGTAAACATCACATAATAAAGATCATAAAAGTTGAGCATGAAACATTAAATTAAAGAAAATTCTTTAAGGGAACACAATATGAAAAAATGAAAATTTACAGCCTATTTCCAGTCATTTGAACGGGTCAGGAATGGAATGAATGAAGCCCCATTTAGCGGCGAGGATATGAACTGTGCCGGCTGCCGAAGCCTGTCCCACTCCTCGGGGGAAATGATTAATGACTGACAGATGAAATGAAATGATATTGGAGAGTATCGCTGGAATGAAAGATGACAGAAAAAACCGGAGTACCCGGAAAAATCCTGTCCCACCTCCGCTTTGTCCAGCACAAATCTCACATGGAGTGACCGGGATTTGAATCACGGAACCCAGCGGTGAGAGGCCGGGTGCTGCCGCCTGAGCCACGGAGGCTAAAGAGTACACAATAATAAAACTAAATACTGCAATAAGTAGAAAAGGGCATTTCATTTTCCTATAGCAATCTAAGAATTAAATAAAATCAAAACACAATTAAGAACACATAATAATAATCTAATATGTTTCTCTTACAACTATAATGAATAATATTATTTCCAAGGTCCTATTACTAAAATGCTATTAAAATATCTAACTAATTCTGAGGCATATACTCATTCATTCGTCAACCATTCAGTCAGCTATCCGCAGCAGGTGGTCTCGGCAGGCGACATTAAATCTTGACAAAGAGGCAGTTTCTCTGACCTGACGTGGCAAGGGATTCAATAATCTGGCGACGGTCACCACACATGATCTATTAATTATACTTTTGTTGCGTACAGGAATAGAACCGGGCATGAATATAAATCGTACTACATCCGGCGAGTTGGCCGTGCGGTTAGGAGCGCACAGCTGTGACCTCGCATCCGGGAGATAGTGCGTTCGAACCCCACTGTCGGTAGCCCTGAAGATGGCTTTCCGTGGTTTCCCATTTTCACACCAGCCAAAGGCTAGGGCTGTACCTGAATTACAGCCACGGCTGCTTCCTTCCCATTCCTAGGTCTTTCCTTTCCCATCGTCGCCATAAAACCTATCTGTGTCGGTGCGACATAAAGCAAATAGCAAAAAATCATACTATAAAAAGCCATTTCAGATAAGAGTAATATACATTAGATCTTTAACAACTGAACACCTGATTCATCAATTGATGTTTTCTCGAATATTTTATGTTTCAAGGTGCTGCTTGCCCTCTCCAAGATGGACACCTCATATAGGCAGATGAGGAATGAAGCCCTATTGATGCTACAGTTATCTCGACTTAAGAAGGAGATTCCACAAGAGATCACGGTTGTGGAGACCAGTGCCATGACAGGAGATGGGACAGAGAACGTCTTGAAGTGGCTACAGGGTCGCCCAATGACAGACAAAATCAAGTGATATTTTCTATTATGACCCTCTGTATATGGTTTATCTATATGAATAGAGCTATAATTTTGTGTGTACACTTCAAATTTTTGTCTCATTTTACGTTTTTATCTGGAATTATAGGTGGGCCGTCGTAAGGTTGCACATGACAGCTTCGCACAATGTTGGTCACACTGCAATGGCGCACGAAGCGATGTTGCCGCCACAACAACAGCTGATTGCACGACACGTGAGTTTTTAAAAACATGGGGAAAAATGCTTTCGATGTCATCGCAATGATACACGATACAAATGAAATCGGCCGACAAAAATAGAACTTTCAACACACCGATTAAGTTTATAATAAAATATTTCACCACACAAAATGATACGAGGTAAATATACTACGAGGTTCTTATTATCGCGATATTAGAAAATACGGAAGACATCGGCCGACAAGAATCTCATTTTAAATACACCAATAAATATTAGAATAATATATACCGGTGCTAACACAAAAGTTTTCTAGTAAAATCTATAAAATTTACGAAAATTCAGAGAACTTATTTTCCTACCTGATTCACACAGACTGAGGCTCGATACCCTCCAGATCACTACCACCAGTACCGTTGCCTTCGTTGTCATTGTTATCGTCGTCTAGGCAGATCATCAACTCCTGACAGTCATTGCCATTGCCGAGTTAACGAATATTATGACACGGCTAAATTTCTTCCTTCACAAAGCCGCATCCATTCGAGCAATACTCTCCCGGAACAGTCCTTCCACTTCAGTAATTGTGAAGGACTTGTTATTAGTGGATACGTAATGTTTTACTTCACCCCATCCCGTACCATCTCCATGAGGTTGAAATGTCAGTGGTACGGCGACAACCTAATAACCTTGTGCCCTTGATCCTTCACTACCTCGTCGACTAATTTAGTCATATTGGGATATTTCTTTACTGCAGCCATTCCACTAGCAGTTCTTAACGGGCGATCGAAGTGGGAGTCTTGTCCATTATTACGGAGTGGTATGGTGCATTGTCCATAACAATGGCAGAAGGGACTTTGGGCTGTAATAATCGTACACATGTTTAAATATTGCATCAGCCTGGAGAGGATTAATTCCTGTTACAGGAGATAGCTTAATCCGTTTCTTTCCCGCGGAGTACTGTACTTCACGGGAATAAGCGCCGTATTTAATGCCTTGCTTTTTATAATGTGAAAAATAAATATGACCGTTGTACCAGCCACAACCTACTGTAGTGACAAAAAGTGCAAGCTGGCACAGGGGCTAGTGGTTATACATTCTTCTAATGGGACTGACCCTTGGGAGCTACTATCAGCCCCGTTTCCGCTACTGCTATGTTCCCCAGGCCCTTTTCCATTCTGTTCATGGAGGCGAACACCTGTCTGAATAACAGTACGCTTTGAAAGCCCGACGTATGCGTTCCACAACCTGATCTGCAGGAACAGAGAGACAGCTATAAAAGCGTACGAATTTTCACTCCCTCTCGTAAAACTCAAGAGTTCTCCGCACTAATTCAAATGCGTGACTATTAAAGGTTACTCCACAGCGCAAAGGATTATCACTTCGCGGTTCATGACTATGTTGTCGTTTCCGTGACATCGCACTGCATTCGTTAAAATAAAATTTTACAATTATCTCACAAATAAAACAAAACTTTCATAAACGTGCAAATCACATCTGACCACGTGCTAGCGGCGACAGACAGAACGGCAACACTTCAATACGGTAGTTAAACTAGTTATAGATGGCACCACTATACTACCCGTATTGCCAACAACAATCAACTGAAAATAGATCTATTTATTTTGTGGCTCGCTTAAATCTTATAATATTTTTTAAAATGCTCATATTTGTGTAAGCACTATACGGAATTAAAAACGAATTAACATGAATAAAATACGTACCGGTAAATGTATCTAACATAAAAAGTCGTAGATTGATGATTTTGATTGACGGGTGACGTTCTTCATTTCATTTTTGTAGTGGTGCCAACATGAATGTCAAGTGCAACCTTGTGCCGGCCCACCTATAGTGATGGTGGTTATTATTGTTAACTGTATGGCATTAAATCACTTTTCAAATCAATAAATAAACAATTACAAGCTACACAGTAAAATATTTACAAGTTTACAGACCGAACTTGCGCAACCAAAACTTGCATTATCCGAAAAATGTCCGAAATCGTAAACCCAGAGAACACGTACTGTACTTCACGGGAATAAGCGCCGTATTTAATGCCTTGCTTTTTATAATGTGAAAAATAAATACCGGTATGACCGTTGTACCAGCCACAGCCTACTGTAGTGACAAAAAGTGCAAGCTGGCACAGGGGCTAGTGGTTATACATTCTTCTAATGGGACTGACCCTTGGGAGCTGGGTCAGACGCTAGTGGTGATGCATTGTTCCTATGGACTTAACTCTGACTGGCTACAGTAGGTGCTCACAACATATACCTTACGATGTAATAGTCTTATCGGACTAACTTGGGGGAGCAGACACAGGTGGGACTAACTCTGGGGAGCAGGCAAAGAGGTCAATTGTGATACGTTGCTCTTATGGGACTAACACTGAAGAGCTACCTCTCAGGGGCTCACATCATGTAACTTAGGACCTATGATTCTTATTAGGTTAACTTTGAGGAGCTGGAGTAAAGCTAATGATTATGCATTGATCCTATGGAACTAACTTTGGAGAGCTACCTCAGAGATTCGTAACTTGTAACTTAGGAGCTATTGGTCTAAACGGACTAACTCTGGGGAGCTGAAGCAAGGGCTACTTCGCAAGATTATTAGAGCTAAAGGGCTTAAAATGGATAATGTGTTCTAATGGGCTAAAGGACTAGAGGGCTCTAACGGGTTAAAGGTCTACACGTCACTAAAGTTATGAAGGCTAATGGAATAAAGGGCTCTAATGAGCTGAAGAGGTTAAAGAGCTCTAAATTCTACAGAACACTATAGGGCTAAAGCGCTCTAATAGGCTAAGGGTTAGTGGGCTTATATATGCTAAAAGACTAATATGTCAAATACCTAGAGGGCTCTAATTAACAAAAGGGTACGTGTAGGTTAAAAAGGCTAAAAGGCCCTTATGGACACAGAGCTTTCATGAGCTAATAGGGAAACGGGGGTTCGTTTGTGTTTAAATGTGATCACTTGTGACTCGGAGACTTGGTTCTTTGTACTACCGTACTAAATTTTACTCCTAGGTTTAGTAGCTCAGGCGATGAAGTACTGGCCTCTTGAGCTTTAGTTAGCAGTTTTGATCACGGCAGAGTGTGTATTACCTTCACTTCCTCTTCCTCCTCCTCCTCCTATCGTTCCCTCCTCTTGTTTGCAAGATAAGGTTAGAATCCTATGCTTAAATTCTATGTCTGCCTACCACTCGGGGAGGAGGGTGGAGGAGGAGGAGGAGGAGGGGGAGCAGGAGTAGGAGGAGGAGGAGGAGAAGGAAGAAGAGGTGGAGGAGGAGGAAGCTGTTACATCTTTTTAAAAATTCCATAAACAACATAGTTAAGATAACAGCAGTCAGGTTAAAGTCTAAGAGTGTTCAGAAGAGCAGCTTGCTTTAAATCTATGTTCTATAACATCTTAAAAACAGCAACTTCGTTTAAGATAGTATGTCAAGGTATCAGAGTGTTTAGACGAGCAGTTTGCTTTAAAAAACACCAGCTTTGCTTAAAAACTAAGTTCTCTAAGAGAATAGTAAGTTGAGAAGAGCAGATCAGTAAGTATGTTGAGAAGGCAATTTTTCTCTTCGTTCGAATGATATTCTTAGGAAAAAGGTATCTCCTGCTAAGCAGTAAACTTGTTCTGAACACAACAATCAGGGTTCTGAACACCTGTTGTCCGTTTCTAGCTTTTTTACCATTGCAATAAGCAATATACATTTTTTCTCTGTTTGAATCCATCTACAAAGGTATCTCCTGCTATGCAATAAGCATGTTCTGAACGCAGCAATCAGAGTTCTCAACACCTGTAACAGCAGCTACGTTTAAGATAGTAATTATGTGAACAAAGTCTTAGAGTGTTGAAAAGCGCAGCTTGGTTTAAATATACCTAAAAGCTAGGTTCTCTAAGATAATAGTATGTTGAGAAGAGCAGCTCGCTATAAGATGGGAAGTATGTGTCAACAAGGGGCACTGTAGTTAGCGATAGTTTGTTGTTTAATGATGGCAGTTGTCAGCCGTCAAAAATCATATGGAATTTTAAATTGCCAGCTACCACATGCCTAATGTAGTAGCTATGACGATTTAGCGCCGACAAGATGCCAGATCAATGCTCTCTTGTTTAAAGATGGCAGCTGTCAGCTGTTAAATAGCACGTGGAATTTTTCAAATTGCCCGCTTCTACGTGCATAATCAGAAAGTCACGTGGCTTTGTTTACAAACAAGAGCACGAGGCTAAGGTAGCAGCTATGAAGTTTAGTGCCGTAAAGATAGCAGCTGTGAGGTTAGCGATAGCCTGGAAGTTTAGTGCCGTAAAGATAGCAGCTGTGAGGTTAGCGATAGCCTGTTGTTTAAAGATGTCAGCTGTCAAAAAGCTCGTGGCTTTGTTTACAAACAAGAGAACGTGGTTAAGGTAGCAGCTATAAGGTTTAGTGCCGTAAAGATAGCAGCTGTGAGGTTAGCGATAGCCTGTTGTTTAAAGATGTCAGCTGTCAAAAAGCACGTGGCTTTGTTTACAAACAAGAGGCTAAGATAGCAGCTATAAGGTTTAGTGCTGTAAAGATGGCAGCACTGAGGTTAGCGATGATCCGTTGTTTAAAGATGGCAGCTGTCAGCTTGACAGCTGTCAAAAAGCACGTGGCTTTGTTTACAAATTCAAATTTCGCGCGCCGAATTCAAATTTCCTGCGCGCAGTCACGTGACACGCTCCGCGGCCTCTGATTGGCCCGCTGTTGAACCGGCTTTGCCCTACTACTCCTATGAAATTCTATTTCATTCCTTTTTTGTAAAGGATGACATTGCTTGAATTTGTAAAATGTAGGTTGTGCCTTTGTTAGGCCTGGAAATTTCTGGAAATGGATTCCTAATTGTAAATTTTATAGAGCAAAGACGCTCTTTCTGTTAATGTAATGATTGAATGGTGCGTTTGGAAGTCCGTAATGTCATGATCACAATCAATCAATCAATCAATCAATCAATCAATCAATCAATCAATCAATCAATCAATCAATCAATCAATCAATCAATCAATCAATCACTACTGATCTGCATTTAGTGCAGTCGCCCAGGTGGCAGATTCCCTATCTGTGGTTTTCCTAGCCTTTTCTTAAATGATTGCAAAGAAATTGGAAATTTATTGAACATCTCCCTTGAGGTTCGGAGAGTAGTCTCCTAAGTAAACTTGTAGAATAAAAATGTTCTTACTATGGTGTAAAGTAAATCGGGAGATCCGTCTCCGTGATTATGGAATGAATGGAACAGTAGCACTCAAGTCACATTTGTAAATTGGGAGTTTTAAGATCAGATTGTTAACTGGCAATTTGTTGATTATTCTGATTTTTCCTACATTGTACCTAAACTAACGAGCTAGTTCTGTAACTGAAATCTTGTTTTCGCTTGGCGAATTATTTGTTAAAATTTAACATCTGAAAAGAGACCAAAATAGCAGAGAAAGAACTATAGCTATCATTTTACAGTTTAAAATTAATCTTCTAATTTTCTCACTGTCCTTCGCCTCTCTGCTCTACAAAAACACGGTAACAATTATTATTATTATTATTATTATTATTATTATTATTATTATTATTATTATTATTATTATTATTATTATTATTATTATTATTATTATTATTATTATTATTATTATTATTACTACTATTATTATCATATATAATTCACAATTTTATAATTGAGTTTATGACCTTCTTCGGTACAATGTACATGGAAAAAGTACTATTTGGTACATACGCACATATGCTTCATACATATCGGTATATACTTACATTGTTGACAAATAAATTTGACAGATATTTCTTATACATAAATGGTCAAAATTATTAGTGGTCGATTTTCATTAGTCCTCCGTATATGGTGGATGGTTCATGCCAATAAACTTCCTTGCTATATGGCAGGTGGTCAGGATTGCTGCTTTTTTAAAATTCTCTGTAAGTGAGAGGGTGGAGATTAAGGGCTTCAATGCTCCTGTGTAGTGTCTTTGGTATAATACCATTACACCAAATCACTACTGGAACTATGATAACATTGTTGAGTTTCCACATGGTTTTTTTATCTCTGTGGCCATATCTGTGTATTTGGAAATCTTCACTGTATGTGTTGATTGGAGGTTGTGAGTATTAGGGCATGCTATGTCAATTATGAAGCAGATTTTCTTGTTTTTATCTACAAAAATTATATCTGGTCTATTGCAGGTAATCGTTTTATCAGTAATGATACTTCTATCCCAGTAAATTTTGTAATTTTCACTTTCCAAGACTGATTGGGGTTTGTACTTCCAATATGCTGTGCTACAAGGGATTAGGTTATTTTGTCGGGCTAATTTCTGGTGAATTATTTTTGCCATTTGGTCATGTCTGTATTTGTAGTCTGTATTTGACATTAATTGACAACTTGAGGTGATGTGCTGAATGGTTTCTGGAGATGTATTACATCGTCGGCACAGATCTGAATAGACAGACGCATCATGCAGTATATGCTTTCTGTAGTTCCTTGCGGCAATGTCTTGATCTTATATAGCGAACATGAAGCCCTCTGTTTCTGGGTATATATCAGAGTGTGTCAGCCACTCATGCGACGCTTGTTTGTCGATATATGGCTGATTTAACTCATTTGGATACCGTCCATGCAGAGGTTTCTTTTTCCACTGAATTATCTTTTCCTCATTTGTGGAGAATGGCATTGTAAGTGAAGCTGGGGTGTTCAGCTTGAGGGGTGTAAAGTTTTATTTCATAAGAACACTGAAATGTCACAGGTTGCTGATTTATTCTTACAAAATAATCATAATCTGCTACATCATCATCAAAACATCACCATGGTTACTATACTATTACTTTCATGGAGTCCATATTAAACAGATAGCAAAGAGTTTGTTAACGTCCATGGAGGCTCAAACTCCTTAGCTATGTAGCGAACAAGTACTGTCAATTAGATAATTCTCCACACTACCCAGCTTGAGCCGTATCACGGTTGCTCAACTCCAATGGATGTACCAGTTGAATGGGTCTTCGAAACATTCTTCCCTCTTTGTCAGTCAGCTCACAGGACCAGATCTTCCCATCTCGTCCTATGATGAGTTTGGAGATTATAGCTAGCTTCCAAATTTGCCTTGGTAGTTTATCGCGGCTTAGCAGCACCAGGTCTCCTTGTTGAAGAAGTGGACGATTCTGGTTCCGTTGCTGAACTTCATGGAAACGATTTAGATGCAATAGATACTCGTTCCTCCACTACTTCCAAAATGTGTTCAATATAGACTGTTTTTCTATCCACATCTGATTCATTTCTTCTTTTGTTTTGTTACTATCTTCAACATTGGTCTTTCTGTCTGGTAGCCTTGTTGTGTTATCACCAATAAGAAAATGTACTGGTGTCAGCGCATAGTGTTGAGGATCTTTCCCCACATACGTCAAGGGTCTACTATTGATTGTTGCTTCAGTTCCGGCGAGAACTGTGTAAATTTCTTCATCATCGAACCGCCTGCTTCCTAAGGCTTTCTTCAAACAGCTTTTCACTGTTTGTACCATTCTCTCCCGGAATCCTCCCCACCAAGCAGCGCGTTCTACTATATATTGCCAATTAATATTTTTACCATTCAATATATGCATAATGTCTTCTTTTTTCAGATTTTCCCATAATGTGCTAAGTTCTCTTTCAGCTTTCTTAAATGTTCGTGCGTTATCGGACCAAACTGTTCGACATAAGCCTCTTCGTCCAATAAATCACTATAAGGCGTGAATGAATTTCTCCGTACTCATATCTGTCACAGGCTCCAAGTATACATCGCGTGTGACAGCGCATGTGAACAATACAATGTATCTTTTCCGTAATATGCCTCCATTCTTGGAATATAACGGACATGCGAAGTCCACACCAGGGGTCTCAAATGGTCTGCTAGGAGTTACGCGTTCTGCCGAAAGACAGGGTTCAACTTCCGAAGCTGCCTTTGCTTTCAGTTTTTTGCACGGTAAGCACTGTCTAATGATTTTCTTGATGATCTGTCGTCCTCGAAGTATCCAAATGTCTTTCCTTAAAATACTCAACAAAATTCGTGTTCCTGCATGAAATTGGGTTTTATGTTCTTCTTCTACTAACAGTTTTGTGAAATGGTAGTCACCATTTAAAATACTGGGATGTTGCTCATTTTCATCTAAACTGGCAAATTGTAAACGTCCACCAACTCTTAGGATGCCACGTTTGATGAATGGAAAAAACGTTCTAATTTTGGACTGCTTGGGTAGTTCTGACCTTTTCTGTAGTGCTTCTATTTCTTCTGAGAACGATTCTCTCTGTGAATGTTTAATCCAAACCAGCTTTGCAGTTTGGATTTCGTCTAATTGGAGTGGGCCTAACGTTTTTTCTTGATAGAGTGTATTTCGTGTAAATCGCCAAATCCATGCTGTGATCCTGAGAACTTTGGTTAATCTACTATATCTTGTAATATCGAAAATTGCTTCTGTCTGTTTAGCTGCGATAGCATGGGAAACTGTTTTCTTTCGTTCTGTTCCTGTTTTATCAAGTTCTGTTTTTGATTTCAACTGATTTCGGCCAAAACTCTTTTGGTTTTATAAGCCAGCCTGGACCATGCCACCATGAGTTACTTTCACATAGTTGATTTTGCTGTTAGCCCTCTTGTTATATGATCTGCAGAGTTTTCCTTGCCGGGGCAATGACGCCACTGTGTTGGATGTGACTTTCGATGAATTTCATGTATTCTGTTCGAGACGAACACCTTCCATTCCGACGCATTTCCTCTTATCCCGTATAATACAATGTTTGAATCGGTCCAAAATTGGACGTGGTGTAATTCCAAGTGTAGTTCACGTTTGACATACTCCGCAAGACGAACTGCTATGATAGCTCCCATGAGTTCTAGTTGTGGTACGGATATTTTCTGAACTGGTGCAAGTCAATTTTTTGGCTGTGATTAATTCGATCCTGACATCTTCGTTTATTGTCGTCTTGATGTAAACTGCTGCGCCATATATTTGTTCGCTGGCATCACTGAAAATGTGCAATTCTCTGGTCTGGTCTTGCTTGATCCAAGATCCTATCCATTATGGAATTTTAACTGTATGTAGGCTTTTTAAACCTTCTAGCCAGTGGTTCCGCTTCTGAATTAAATCATGTGGCAAAAGCTCATCCCAGTCGAGGTTCCTCAGCCAAGTTTCTTGGAACATAATCTTTCCTGTAATTGTTGCTCGTGATAGGAGGCCTAATGGATCGTAAATTCTTGCTGCAGTCTTCAGGACAACTATTTTAGTACAGGGCATGAGTGCTGCTGCACTTACGGTATTCTCAAAAGAGAAGTGGAATTAATCTGTATCCGTATCAGATGGAATGCCTAAAATAGATGTATTTGGCGGATCACTTCTTTCGTTTCTCGTCACATCTGGTTCATTGTTATTGAGTTTGATAACAATTTGGAAAGTGGGATGCTGATCTCGTTGAAACAATTTTTCATCTCTGTATAAATGTCTATCAATTCTTCATTTGTGTCTCCGCCTGCTGCTAGATCGTCAACATACACGTTGTCTTCTAGAATTTATAAATCGTTTGGATATTTGTCTTTCATCACCGTTGCTAGTTGTCTTAATGTTGCTGCCAGCAGATACGGGCTGCATGTCAGCCCAAATAGTAGTCGCCAGAAACGGTATATTGTTGTCTCGTTGGTTCTCAGCCATCCTTCTTCTGAACGAATCATTTTAAACCATAAAAAACGAGTGGAATCTCTGTCTTTCTTATTCAGAATCAACTGTAAAAAGCTCTGATTCCCGTCTGCTGCAATGTATTTGTTGAACGTTCGTAACTGAAGTAAAGTTATGTTGAATCTGGATTCAGATTGAAGCCAGATTCTAAGTTGCTGGTCAAAGACAATTCGCCTTTCTCATGTGAAGAAGCGTCAAATGCGATCCTCACTTTGGTTGTTTTGATGATCATCTCGAATTACTGCATGATGTGGCATGAAGAATGTTTTGCCTCTTTGTGATTCCTCACTACAGAATTCAACTTGTTCGTTCTCAATGTGTTTCTGCATTGCTTGTACATAGCGCTTTTCGTATTTCTTATTTCTAGCAAATCACTTCTCCAAACTATCGAAACGCATTAACGCAATATTCCTGTTGTCATATAGATTAGGTTCATCCTTTTTCCAATGTAGGAATACTGTGCACCGTCTTTCAGTTATCGAAAATTGTCCATTGGTTGTTGTCAAGATCTTCTGTTCCTTGGCTGTGAATTTGGAAGTTTCGTCATACCTGATTCCGATGCTCTCTAGCTCCCAGAATCTCCTCAATAGGTTGTCTGTTTCTGAGTGAATGAAATATGAAGTTGTTTCTTTTATCGAAATCCCAGTGCGACATCCAAATAGATTCCAACCAAAAATACTTCTGCGAATGGTGAGTGAGTCTGATAAGCTGATGATGTCATCTTGGAAGATACGTTCATGGTAATCAGCGTCAACTAATATTCCAATAGAGATGTTCTGCGATATTTCATCCGCAGCTGCAAATTTTAAACTGCTGAATTGTTGCCTAATATCCATTGGGACTGGTCTCAGAGCTTGAAAAGTATGTGTAGCTTCTAAAGCTTCTATCTTGATTGCAGTTCCCGTGGCTGCTCCTGTAATTTGAAATCGTACTCGGTTGCGTATTGTTGCTTTACCGTGATGTTCAAGCGTTGAAATAATTAAGGACACTTTTCCAAATTTTTCCAAGTTTAGTTTATCTGTTATATCTTTGACGATATAACTGCGTTCACTTCCGGCATCAAGTAGTTTTTTTGTCATATGCTGATTGCCGTTGCGATCAGAAATCCACACTAATGCTGTGTTCAAATACATATCATGCAATTGTGAATTCCTTGTCTCTGTAGTTTGGACCGCTGTAACAGTTGTTTCTTTCGTAAGTGACTTCCCTGTGGTTACTGTCGTTATTGTATTGAAGGGTGACTTGCAAAATGATTTATGATGTTCTTTGTTATTACAGACTCGATATTTCTTATCTTTCTTTCTCCAGTCTTTCAATTTGTGGTTTTTGCCTAAACAGATGAAGCATCGTCCATCTTTCTTTAATTTTTCTGATCTGGCTGCAACTGAGACTATTTTATGGCATTCGTTACTCCAGTGGCCTCTTCTATCGCAAAAGGTGCATGTGATTCGATTTGTTTCTGTTTCATCGCTGTACGTTAGTTTAGGTGGATTATTTTGCTGTTCAGTATGCTTACTCTTTTTTATTTCTTTCTGGTATTGACTGGTGTGTAGATTCATTGTTGTAGAGAACTCTTCTCCTAAACTGTCACTGAACTCGTTCAATTTCTCTGATTATTCTTTGCTGAGTACCCATTTGTCCAGGAAATTTATCAGGGCATCCAAGTTACCATCATCGCCCTGCGTAGTGTACCAGGCGAATTTTGTTTCATCTGGAAAGGCGCGTAAAATATCTGCAGATAAAAAGGAACCAAGCATGCAGGCATCAAACCCAAGTCCATTATGAGCTGCAATATTCATCTGGCAACTGTTATATATGCTTCTCAACTCGGTAGTAGTTGGATCTGAATATTTTCTCAAGGTACGGAAGAAATCGATATGTTCCTTTTGCTGTAATTTTATATTGTCGAAGCGTTCCTTCAGCTTCTGAAGTGCGATCTTGTAATTTTCCTCTGACATTTTCAGGCCACTGATGAGATGTCTGGCTTCTCCTTCTACCAAGTTCCATAGATACAGATGTTTGTCAACTGGCGTAATTGCCGGATTATTATGAATTGCTGATTCAAATTGCTGATAAAATCTTGGCCAGTCTGAAAAGGTGCCCATGAAAGGTTTAATTTCAAGCTTAGGTAAGCGAGATCTCACGTTTGCAGACTGAAGGATAGTTGTTTAATTCTTTGCGTTTGATTGCTGCTGGGGAAACCTAATTTCTGTGATCTTCTTGTTTGCTTTTGCAATTAGTTTTCGGCCTTCTATTTGACGGTTTTCACACTCTTCTGCATCCCGTTCGTTCGCATCGTCTTCCTGCAACGCCTGTATCCGTTTCTGAATTTCGCTCAAATCTAGTAGTAGTTCGTGTAATCTTTGCGCTAATATTTCCATTTCGATGTCATCATATCCAACTTCGATCGCTGTTCGTAGTCTTTGAATAAGTCTAGTTTCCGAAGATCTGGTTGCTGTTCGAATACGTCTTTCAGTCTGTAAAATGTTTGCATTTGAAACTGTAAACTGAGCAGTAGGTGCGTTAATATTCGTATTTTCCATGTTTCACTGAAATGAATTATGCACGAATACCGTTAACGAAAATAACACACACTACGTACATGGACATAACCGTATTCCTGTCTTTAACCTATATCCGTAATGTAATTGGTATTTTACTGCAACCTGAAGTTACACTGCATTCATAAACAGTCCGGGTTTCCGTATTATGTTTTTACGACGGTTAAATCTTAAGCGTTGGTTTCGTATAGTACTGATGCTGTCAACAGAGGCTTTACACACTTGTAATATTCGCTGTTTTTGTGACGCACTTTGAAACAGATACTGATGTTTCGTAACACTTCAAGTGAGTCTGTTCATAATGTACATAATTACGTATATTCCTTCAAATATATATCCGTTGCTTAAGAAATTGAGTGTAAGTAGAGATCTTACTTGCGTTAGCTGGTTTCTTGTTGATACGGCGATGTTGCGTGATGCTGCTTACAGTTGTCCGTCCGCGTCTTTCTTGCCGCTGATCGTTCCACAAACGGTTTTCGGCACCATTATGTAATGTTTTATTTCATAAGAACTCTGAAATATCATAGGTTGCTGATTTATTCTTACAAAATAATCATAATCTGCTACATCATCATCAAAGCATCACCATGACTACTATACTTTCATGGAGTCCATATTAAACAGATATCAAGGAGTACCTTTACGTCCATGGAGGCTCAAACTCCTTAGCTGTGTAGCGAACAAGTACTGCCAATTAAATAATTCTCCACAAAGGGTGCAAAACCGCTATCTGCTACAAACATTGCACTATGTAGGGTGGAGGTTTCTGATTTATGTTTGAAGTAGCACTTTAATGATGTGATTTGTTCATTGTGTTGTTTCTCAAAGTCTATTAGTCCACGACCACCATCAGAACGAGGCAGAGTGAGTCTTTCTGAGGCTGATTTTGGATTACGCACGTTGTGTTTTGTCAGTAACACATTCACTTTCGTTTGAAGAGCCTTCAACTCAGTTGTAGTCCACTTTATGACTCCAAATGGGTATGTGAGGACAGGTATAGCAAACGTGTTGATGGCCTTAACGATGCTTTTTCCTGTGAGCTTAGAACGCACGATTCGTCTTACTCGTTCAATATATGTCATTCTCAATACCTGTTTTGTGTCCTTGTGTTGAATCCTTGCTGATTGGTTATATCCAAGGTATCGATATGTTTTATTTATTGTCAGTGGTGAGATATCTGTTGCTTCAGAGTGGATGCCCTGTGCCGTGAAAGAGCCCCTCCTAATTGTCTGAGTAGCACATTTATCGAGTCCAAATTTCATGCAGATGTCTGTGGAGAAATTGTGGGTAATTGAAACAAGGTGTTCAAGTTGTCTTTGTGATGCAGCATACAGTTTTAGATCATCCATATACAGTAGATGTGAAATTTTGTAGATTGTTCTTTGCTTAATTCTGATAGTGAATCCATATGTTGTTGAACTCAGTAACTCTGATAGTGGGTTCAGAGCATGACAAAACCATAGCGGGCTCTGGGAATCCCCTTGGAAAATGCCTCTCTTAATTGGTATGAGGTCAGTTATCA